>NW_026575024.1:7717835-8435335 GCF_905146905.1 Nyctereutes procyonoides | reverse complement strand
GCACATTTTATTTAATTTTATTTATTTATTTATTTTTATTATTTTTATTTTTTATTTTTTTTAGATCTGCACATTTTAAACGCTGCTGATGGCACCTACGTTTCTCTGTTCTCTGGATTCCCCATAAACCGGCAGTTTTACGTTTCTCTGTTCTACGTTTCTCTGTTCTCTGGATTCCCCATAAACCGGCAGTTAGACGTGCTACCTTGATCCAGTTCAGGGTCGACTCCTTGGGGTGGTTTAAGATGACAAGCAACCCCGTTCCGGTAGTGTGTTAAAAAGCACCCAGAGATGGGATGCCTGGGTGGCTCAGCGGCTTGGTGTCTGCCTTTGGCCCAGGGCATGATCTCAGAGTCCTGAAATCGAGTCCCACATCAGGCTCCCCACATGGAGTCCCTTCTCCCTCTGCCTGTATCTCTGCCTCTCTCTCTCTCTCTCTCTCTCTGTGTGTGTGTGTCTCTCATGAATAAATAAATAAAATCTTAAAAAAAAAAAAAAGGGCACCCAGAGAGATCACAACCTGGAAAGACGTGCATCAGAACTTTATCAGTTATTGGGGAACCAGAATGACCTTAGGGCTTTTTTTGATCTGCCTTTTGTGGATCTATACTTCATGATTTATTCCACAATGAGCATGCCTTTCTCAGGAAAAGTAAGCAAAAGCTATTATTTATTGCACACGATGTGCCAAGCACTGTGCTGAGTGATTCGCTTACATCAGCTCGTGGAATCCTCGTGACAATTCTATGAGGTAATGACTCTCTCCATTTTGCAGTAAACAGTCAGGAAGGTTAAGTAACTTGTCCAAGGTCAGCTGGTCAGTATTTGGTGGAGTCTGGATGTGATCTCTGCCTCTCAAGGGGTTCTGATGGTGGTAAGTGTGGTGTGCAGCCCCAGAGGTTAAATTTCTGGAAGGTTCTTCTGAGGCAGGCCCAGGTCTGGGAACCCAAGCGCATCCCTGCCAACCACACTGCATCATCATCCACAAGCCTGTTGTTTCCCCGTGCTAACCCCTGCTCTCAGCTGAAAGCTATTCTGCATCTGGCACGTACAGAGCAGGCCTGATGCCTGCACAGAGCGTGTGCTCAACAAATGTACCTCCTCTCTTTCCCAGCTCCTCGGGGACAGTGCCTGAGAGCTGACACCACCCCCATGTCCTGGGGTCCTGAGATCGAGTCCCACCTCGGGCTCCCTGCATGGAGCCTGCTTCTCCCTCTGCCTGTGTCTCTGCCTCTCTCTGTGTCTCTCATGAATAAATACGTAAAATCTTTTTTAAAAAAGTTCCTGCCCTCATGGACCTTACAGTTGGAGGTTTGGGAGGAGAGATAAAAGTGAAGATAGTAAGTTAAATATAGAGAAAGGGGAGCCTGGGTGGCTCAGTTAGGTAAACGACTCTTAGTCTCAGCTCAGGTCTCCAACTCAGGGTCTTGAGTTCAAGGTCCATGTTGGGCTCCATGCTGGGTGTGGAGCCTACTTAAAGAAGAAGAAAAAGAAAAAAAAAAAAAGGAAGAAGAAAAAGAATAAATATAGAGAAAGCCAGATCATGAGACACTATTAAGAAAGGATGTGAAAAATGGGGAGTGTGTGTGTATGCGTGTGTGTCCACTTAAAATTTGGGGGCAGATGGCCAGGCAAGCACTCTATAAAGCAAAGGTCGACAGACAAGGGACTGAGGGCAGCCAAATCCAGCCTACTGCCTAGGAGTGGTTTCTCCATTTACAACTTATAGGAATAAAATTTTTTTTTAAACAAAGAACAGCATTCTGTAACACACGAAAATTACAGGAAATTCCATTTCTGTGTCCATAAATAAAGTTTTATTAGATCACAGTCCCACTAGTTTATTGCCTATGGTTGCTTTTGCATGATGGTAGCAGGGTTCAGGTATTGGCAAAGACATCGAATGGCCCACAATGCCTAAAATGTTTACTCTGAATGTCCGAGCAGATGTCACAGTACATTCAGAGGCCTAAGAAAGGACCATGCCTGGTGTATTCTTGGCAAGACGAAGAAGTCATGGTGTTTGGAGCAGAGTGGATGAGGTCAGAAAGCACGGCAGACCAGATCATATGCTGTCCATCATAAAAACTTGGGATCCTGGGGTACCTGGGTGGCTCAGTGGTTGAGCATCTGCCTTTGGCTCAGGTCGTGATCCTGGGGTCCTGGGATCGAGTCCCACATTGGGCTCCCTACAGGGAGCCTGCTTCTCCCTTTGCCTGTGTCTCTGCCAATCTCTCTGTGTCTCTCATGAATAAATGGAATCTTAAAAAAAAGAACTTGGGGTCCTAGCCTGAGCAAGATGGGGGCCATGGCCATTGTGCATGAGGCGTGATGTGGTCTGGCTTATTTTCACAGATTTCTGTACTTTAAGGACAGACCAAAAGGGGTAGGGGAGAATGGAAACAATGAAACCAGCTCTGAGGGCACCCTAATAATCTATGTAAGAGATGATGAGGGCTTGAACCAGGAAAGTGATAGAATTGTTGGGATTTATCTTGTGGAATTCTTTTTTTTTTTTGTTTTTATTTTATTTTAAGATTTTATCTATTCATGAGAGACAGAGAGAGAGAGAGACAGAGAGTAAGAGAGAGGGAAGACTGTTGGGAAACAGTCCCTGAGTGAAAGCAGCAGTCAAGGATGACCCGAAGGGTTTTGGCCTGAGCCAACCTAAAACTAGAATTTTCTTTAGCAGAGCTGGAGAGGATTGTGGAAAAAGCCAGTTGGGCGGGGGAAGACGAGGTGCTCAGTCTGAGTTATATTAACCTGAGATGGTTTTAGGCCTCCAAGGGGTGAGTAAAGACAGAGAAAATGAGATAGCTCATTGGATGCTCCCCATCCCCGTCCACCCCACAGACAACCTCCCCAGGGGGCTCTTGTTCATAGTAAAACCCAAGCTTCCCATCATGTCAAGGCTCTCTGACCTCTAGGGTCACCACCGTCCGCTCCTCCTATCAGCTCTCAGGGCCCCACATAGGGTCACCTTTCCTCCAACAGGTCCAGCTCACCCAGTCCTAGGCCCCTGTCCGCTCCCCGCTCTGCCTGGAACCCTCCATCAGTGGACACTTGTAGGGCTGCAGGCCAGGGTCATTCATGGCTCCGTTCAAATACCTGCCCTGCAGGAACCCTTCCAGATCACCTAACCAGATAGCCCCTGGCCCATCTTGATCCCACAACCAGGTTTTATTGTCTTTCTGCCTGTAAACTCCTCCGTCCAGTATTTGCCTTCTGTGAGACTGTAGGCTCCGTAAGGGCAGAAACTATCTTATTCTTGAGCAGAGCCTGAACACAGGGCAGAGACTCAAATATTTTTGACTAATTTAATAAAGGAATAGATAAAGGATGGTAATTTTCTGCTTTTTACATCCTGCATTCTCTATGCCAGAATTGTCTAACCTCTCTGCCACCTGCACGCTTAGTATAGAAGTCTGGTCTTGGGGCACCTGGGGGGCTCAGTGTTGAGCATCTGCCTTCGGCTCAGATTGTGATCCCGGGGTCTTGGGATCTAGTCCCATGTCGGGGTCCCTGCCTGGAACCTGCTTCTCCCTCTGCCTGTGTCTCTGCCTCTCTCTCTGTGTCTCTCATGATTAAATAAGTAAAATCTTAAAAAAAAAAAAAAGTCTGGGCACAATGGTAGGCAGGAGTTGGGCATCAGATACACATGCAAGAATGAAGGGGATTCTGAGCAAGACATCACATCGTCAAGACATAGCAGGAAACAATTCTGTGTCTGGGCAGCTTAATAAGATAATCAGGGGGCACCTGGCTGGCTCAGGCGGTGGAGCAAGTGACTCTTGATCTCGGGGTCATGAGTTCGAGCCCCACGTTGGGTGTAGAGACTAAAAGTAAATAAATAAACTTAAATGAAAGATAATCAGGATGTGCAACTATTGAAACAGGTGAGGGGCAGGCACTCGTTGGACACACCTCTTCTAGTTTCTAGCTTGTTTGTTCTATCACTTGGGGGAAAGAGGCTTCCTTTTGGGTGTTTGGCAAAGCAAGTTTTGGTATTTTCCTGCTTGGGCCAAAATACAGCAGGAGAGGAGATCTTTCAGGAGATATGTGAGTTGCAGGCAGACAAAGTGGCTTTCTGTGGGTCTCTGCCAAAAAGGAGAATCAGCTCTCATCTATTCCCAAAACAAAAGTCCCTTGAAGAAGAGGGAAAGGGTTGGGGGAACAGAAATTATATCGAAAGTACAGAATTTAGCCTTTACCATCATGACTATTCCTCACCACGCCTTCTCACAAGACTTTCAAGATCAGGAGATTCCAGGAAACAAAAGCAGGACCGTCCCATTCCCCAGTGGATTTGGATGGAAAGTGGTAATAAAATCAGGTACAACTCAGGAGGAGGCACTGGGGAAGCTCCCAGCCGCGTCTGTAAGGGATCGCACGTGCGATGGCACACGTACTGATGCTGCGTGAAGATCACGTGCTCGCATCCTATCACCCTGTAAACATCACTACCACCCGAACAATAGACATGTTTTATCAGGAAAATGATTTTTCTCTGTTACTACGCTTCTGCACTAGTAGGTTGGTTCAGTAATAAATATGTGAGACCTTCTGTCTGGAGAAAAAAAAAAAAGGAGGACAGAATTTAGAAACAGCTACTTGCTAGAACAAAAAGGGGGAATTTTAAGGGCAGTGAAACTGTTCTGTATCATACGTTAACGGTAGATACGTATCATTGTGCACCTTTTCTTTTCTTTTTTTCTTTCCTTTTCTCTTCTTGTCTTTTTCTTTTCTTCCTTATTTCTATTTTTTAATTATTTCTATTTTTTTTGCATTTTTCTTTTTTTTTCATTATGCATTTTTCAAAATCCACAGAACTTTACAACATAAAGGATGGACCTTAATGTCATCTGTGGACATTAGCTAGTGATCATGCACTGGTACTGGTTCATCGGTTGAATCAAATGTACCGCACCAACGCAAGAGGTAAATAATAGGGAAATTGTACGGGGCAGGGGTGGAGTGTATATGACAACTTTCTATATCATCTGCTCTGGTTTTCTGTATACCTACAATCACTCCAAAATGCCAAGTCTATTATGAAAATAAATAAAAGTGGAAAGGGCACACTTTTTAAGGAGCTGAACTTGTGAAGAAACCCCTTGGTTTCACTATCACACAAACAGTAAATAGAGACATTTAAAAACGTCTGTATCTCTTGAGGGAAGGAGGTAGTAAACAATGCCAGCCACCATTCATTAATTTGGAATTGCTCCACTGTTCTTGAGTTTGAACTGCGTGTGGCTTTGCTTTTGTTGTTGTTGCCCCGGGTATTTGGTCATCCAAAGAAAGCCCGCAGAGGGCTGTGACTCTTAAAAGACAGTATCAGAATGTTTCAACAACTGACAAACCTCAGACTTCCTGTATTTCTGTAGCTTGCAGTTTTCCCTCCTTTCTTTTAATTCGTTAATGATCTCTCAGCCACAGGCTCCCTCTGTCACACATCCCTAACTAGATCAGTAGATCAAAGGTGAGGCTTTGCTAAGTAATCAGTGTCATTTCATCCATGTAGCCAGCTATTAAAAACAGACCTATAGGGTTTTTCAAGGACAACCAAGGTATTGATCTGGCACCAAAACAAAACAAAACAAAACAAAAAAAAAACTCCTATAGTGCAAGCAGTAATATACCCGAGCTAATGTTTCCACACTGTCCCTGTTCCTTATTCCCTGGGTCCCTAGTGAAATCCCGCAAGGCTCAGAAAGGCAAACACACCCAGTCCCACCCCCACAGCCCCGCCAGCCCAGTTCCTGCCTTCAGAAAGGAATTTCACTCTTACAACTTAGACAAGGGAAGAGAAACCTCCTTGTTTCATGGGCATTTTTATAAGCTCTCTCTTTTTTTTTTTTTGAGAGTTGTTTTCCCATGCATTAATTTTCCTTCCCAGTTACTACACCTATATGTGTAATTTTTTTAAAGAACATATTTCTTATGTAATCTGTTTTGCATTTCTGGAATGAGGAACCTTTTTTGCTCATATTGTTAAAATCTAGACAAGGCACCCGTGTGATAGATTACCCTGAGCCTTGGAAGGAAATGATTCACCACAATACTGTAACCGAAAGTGTTCTAACGCCAGGGAAGAAGGTAGGTCATTAACCATGTCACCTGCACAAACCAGCGATGAGGCCATTTGAGTCTTACCTTAGCCTTTGCCCTCAGAGGTGCCCTGCGCCCATTAGCTCTGCCTCTCTTCTCTGGTTCCTATGCCCAAATACAAATAATTGATGCTGGGAACTCATGCTCCATTTTTAATTTTAATTTTAATTTTTTTTTTTAAGATTTTATTTTATTTACTCGGGAGAGACAGAGAGAGAGGCAGAGACACAGGCAGAGGGAGAAGCAGGCTCCATGCAGGGAGGCCATGTAGGATTCCTTCCCCAGACCCGGGATCACGGCCTGAGCTGAAGGCAGATGCCCAACCACTGAGCCACCCAGGCATCTCTATTTTTTATTTCTAAAAAAGATTTTATTTATTTAATTGAGAGAGTGTGCAGGAGCAAGGGGAGTGGCAAAGGGAGAGGGAGAAGCAGATTCCACACTGAGCAGGGGCTTGATCCCGGGACTCTGGGATCAAGACCTGAGCCAAAGGCAGATGCCTAACCGACTGAGCCACCCAGGTGCCCCTACATTTTTAATTCTTTTTTTTTTTTTTTTATGATAGTCACACAGAGAGAGAGAGAGAGGCAGAGACATAAGCAGAGGGAGAAGCAGGCTCCATGCAAGGAGCCCAACGTGGGACTCGATCCCGGGTCTCCAGGATCGTGCCCTGGGCCAAAGGCAGGCGCCAAACCGCTGCGCCACCGGGGGATCCCAACATTTTTTTTTTTTTTTTTGGATCCCAACATTTTTAATTCTTTTTTTTTTTTTTTTAATTTTTTTTTAATTTATTTATGATAGTTACACACACAGAGAGAGAGAGAGAGAGTCAGAGACACAGGCAGAGGGAGAAGGCAGGCTCCATGCACCGGGAGCCCGACGTGGGATTCGATCCTGGGTCTCCAGGATCGCGCCCTGGGCCAAAGGCAGGCGCCAAACCGCTGCGCCACCCAGGGATCCCAACATTTTTAATTCTTAAAAGAAACCTACAACTTTGTGATTTTAAATTGTCCACATCCATCCATTCATCTGCTTCCAAAGGTCCTTCTCAGACTACTCTTTTCTAATTTTTGTATTTAAATTTGTTATATGAGTAAAGAATAAGACCATAAATGTCCAGAATAAATCGAGATTTTTAAAAATAAATCTTTTTAAAAAATAAAATAAAATTTTATTTATATATTTATTTTAAAGATTTTATTTTTATTTATTAATGAGAGGAAGAGGCAGAGACATAGGCAGAAGGAGAAGCAGGCTCCTAATAGGGAGCCTGATGCAGGACTTGATCCTGGGACTCTGGGATCATGACCTGAGACAAAGGCAGACACTTAACCACTGAGCCACCCAGGCACCCATATAATTTTATTTAAACAAAAGATGCACTAAAGGGGGACCCCTGGGTGGCTCAGCAGTTTAGCGCCTGCCTTTGACCCAGGGCGTGATCCTGGAGTCCAGGGATCGAGTCCCACATCGGGCTCCTGGCATGGAGCCTGCTTCTCCCTCTGCCTGTGTCTCTGCCTCTCTCTCTCTCTGTCTATCATGAATAAATAAATAAAATCTTTAAAAAAAAAAGAAAATATAAAAAAAAATTTAAAAAATAAAATAAAAAAATAAAGATTGATTTTAAAAAAAGGATGCACTAAAGCAATGTGTGGGAGAGGTTAACACTAAATACATCTATTTCTGATTAAAATTTAAAAAGGTCAAACAATAAAATCAAAACAAGGGGAAAACAAAAAATGTGTCTTTTATTTCCCTCTCAATGTGTTGAAGGTAGATCACAGCTATAGCCAGATGTTTGTCATTCTTTATGAAAAGTGACATGAATTGTTTCTCATCTTCCTTATTTAGACACACTTCAAAACTGAAAATTGGGGATCCCTGGGAGTCTCAGCAGTTTGGTGCCTGCCTTGGGCTCAGGGCATGATCCAAGGGTCCTGGGATCGAGTCCCACGTCGGGCTCCCTGCATGGAGCCTGCTTCTCCCTCTGCCTGTGTCTCTGCCTCTCTCTCTCTCTCTCTCTCTGTGTGTGTGTGTGTGTGTGTGTCTCTCATGAATAAATAAATAAAATCTTTAAAAAAGAAAACAAAAAATTGAAAATTGATCACTATTTTTTTAAAGATTTTATTTATTTATTCATGAGAGACACAGAGAGAGGCAGAGACATAGGCAGAGGGAGAAGCAGGTTCCCTGTGAGGAGCCTGATGTGGGACTCAATCCCAGGACCCCAGGATCATGATCTAAGCCAGAGGCTGACCTCAACCACTGAGCCACCCAGGCGTCCTGAAAATTGATCACTATTGATGGAAAATTATGTGAATATTTTACACACTGAGATTCAAGTTGTTACTTTTATTCTACTTATTTCACATGGAAGCAACCATGTGCTTGATTTGATCCATGTGTTTTGAGCAAACATGCTAAAACTAGGCAGGGCTGTAATATGACTTCCATGGCTCCCTTCCTTTATAAAAAAATAAAACAAATTATATTTTATTACCGTATTGGTATAAAACGAATTGAATATATTAGCATTAAATATTAAAACATTTCTTCAACCTAAAAGGTCATGCTTTCGTTCTGATTTCAAAAGACACTAAAACTGGAGCACCTGACTGGCTCAGTCAGTGGGGCATGTGACTTGATCTCAAGGCTGTGAGTTCAAGTCCCGTGTTGAGTGTAGAGAATACTTAAAAAAATAAAAACACTAAAGTGGTTTTGAGGGTCTGCTGTGTCTAATGGAGAACTCTGCCCTGGAGGAAGGTGATTTTATAGAAACATGGATTAATAATCATAGAGCCAATGACAGAAGACAGATTTTTTTTAATATTCAAAAAAGCCTATCCGTGAATTGTCACAATTATGAAAAATATTTGTGTTCATTTAAAAGATTAAAAAAAATCTTCAGGACAAAATAAAAACTGGGTATTAGTACCGGGGAAATATAAATAAATTGTGGTATCTCAATGGAAACATTATTCCATCACTAAGAAAATCAATTTTCAATAGATAAACATTTTTTAACGTAATTGAAATGCAAAAAAAATTATTTAATGGATTTCCTCTCTGGAGTTAATGAAGGTCTGTGGAAATAAACACTTGTTCATTTATTTCTTATTTATTTATTTTTTTCACTTGTTCATTTAGTAGGTAAACCAGCACTGACTTTTCGGAACCTTTTGGAAAGCACATTGGTGATATCTGTTGAAATGTACACTTCAATTAGCAAATTCTACTTCTAGGCATTTATTCTATAAATGCATTTCTACAGGTGTGCAAATATATAAAGTCATGTATGTGACTAACTAAGACAGCAGAGAATGGGAAAGGAAATTAGTGCCCGTCATTAGTGAACTGGTTATATAAATGATGGTCTATTTTCACTATGGAATACTATATAGTCATTAAGAAGAGTAACACAGGCATTTCATAACATGGCTCACCGGCCAGCATTCTATCACCTGCTTATTCCTAAGTTAGTGGTTCTCAAGCAGGTGTATTTTTGCTCTCCAGGGGACATTTGGCAACGTCTAGACACATTTTGGTTTGGTTGTTACAATCAGGGAGATGTCACTACTGACATCTCAGGGTAGAGGCCAGGGACTCTATCATACATCCTACAAGCACAGGACAGCCCCACAACAGAATGATCCAGCCTCACATGTCCAAAGTTCTGAGGTTGAGAAATGTTGTTCTAAACTGATCACTGGCAAGAATAATGGAACACCCAGATTTGTGTGCCAGATTAATCAGATTTTACTTTCTGGGACAAGGGTGGGTCCAGCCTTCACTCTGAAGTTAAATACCTGACAAAAGTCAGGGTTCTGTGAATAAGAAAGGATAGCATAGTTGCTGTGTTGTGTAAGCAGTCAACAGTGTCTGCCACAAACATGAAATAGAGAACAATATAAAACAAAGAACATTTTCATATGTATGTAAAATACTGAAAGAGGATGCACCCAAACTATTCAGGTCCTTAGCTGGGCAAGAGTAGAGTTGTGGGTGATGTTTATTTTCTGTTTTTGCACTGCTTCAAAATTTTTTTAATGATTTATTTATTTATGAGAGACAATAGAGAAGCAGAGACATAGGCAGAGGGAGAGGCAGGCTCCCCATAGGGAGCCGGATGCGGGACTTGATCCCAGGACCCCAGGATCACGGCCTGAGCCAAAGGCAGACACTCAGCCACTGAGCCACCCAGGCACCCCTCATATTTTCAACATTTTCTGTAATGATCATGTCTAACTTTTACTATTAGAAATAAATGCAAAAATTGTTTAGTTACATTTAGGTAAAAATCTGGCAACAATATCGTTTTTGAGATGTTTTTAAATTTTTTTTCTACGATGCTGCTATCTTCTAAAGTTGATGAAATTTAAAATCAAGTGAGTGGGTCTAGGAAACCTGAATACATCTGACAAAATCTTGATTTCCCAGATTACAGCTAAACTGAGTTAAGCAGATACAAATATTCAGGTTTTTTCCCCCCCTTTGGGTGATCTTCATTTCCATAGATCTTGAATGGAAAGTGAAGGGAAATGGGAGTCAGAAAGTCTGACTTCTAGAATGGTTTGCTAGGCATCCGAACATGGGCAAGTCGTCTGTCGCAATAACATCAGCACCCAAAGGAAATGGAATCGCTATCTCCAAGAGATATCTGCTCATTGCAGCATCATTCTCAAAAGACAAGATATGCAAACAACCTAAGTGATCAACAAGGAATACATGGGTAAAGAGAAAATATATAATATATAATGGAAATATGATATTGGAATATATAATAGAATATATCTAGATGTCTATTATATGTTATAATGGGATATTCTGGGATCTTCATGCTCTGAAATATTATTTGGTCATAAAGAAGAAGGAAATCCTGCCATTTGCGACAGCATGGAGGTAACTGGAAGGCATTTTGCAAAAAAAAAAAAAAAAAAAAAAAAAAAAAGGAAGGCATTTTGCAAAGTGAAACAAGCCAGACAGAGAGAGACAAATACTATATGGTATCACTTAGATGGAGAATTTTTTTTTTTTTTTTTTAGTTGGACTCATAGAAGCAGAGAACAAAATGGTGGTTACCAGGGGCTGGGGCTGGTGGTCTTTAGAGGGATGGGGAGCAGAATGAGGAGAGGTGGGTCAAGGGGTACAAGCTTTCTGTTAGAAGATGAGTAAGTTCTAAGGATCTAATGTCCAGCATGGTGACCATGGCCGATAATACTCTATGACTGTATATTTGAAATTTGCCAAGAGAGCTCAGGGCTTGATCCTGGAGTCCTGGGATCGAGTCCTGCATCAGGCTCCCCACGGGGAGCCTGCTTCTCCCTCTGCCTGTGTCTCTGCCTCTCTCTCTGTGTGTATCTCTCGAGAATAAGTAAATAAAATCTTAAAAATAAAGAAAAGAAAGTTGCGAAAAGAGTAGATCTCAAGGGTTCTTACACACACATAAAAGGCAACTGTGAGGTGATGAATGTTTCAACTTGGTTATGGCAATCACTTGACAGGGTATGCAAGAGCAAATCATCACTGGGTACGCTCCAAATATATTATTACCATTTTATTTATCAATTATGTCTCAATTCAGCTGGAGGCAAAGAATCATAGCAAAGACCTACGTAGAACCTACTGTGTGCTGGGCACCGTTCTATGTACTTTACAGCCATCTATTTATTGAGTCTCCACAGCTACGGGGGGGGGGGGAGGTGTTACTATTGTCCCCGTGTCACGCGGATGGACACAGAGCCCCATGGTCACAGCACTGAGTGGCGAGTTGGAGGGTCACCCCCAGCCCTAACATCAGAGCTTGGACTTTGGTGGCTGGATTCAGCTGGCAGACAGGTGCAGTTTGTCCTCCCAGTGATTTCATTGGTGTGTGTGTGGTTTCATTTTGTATAAATTACTTTTTAACATCTAAAATCCTGGAGAATGAGGAAATGGCCACATAAATCCCCCCAAGAAGAAGTTCTACAGGGCGACTGGCCTGGCCTATTTAACAAGACATGGAGGAAGGAAGAAGGGAATGAGCTAGATTGGAGAAGACTGGCATGACATAATAACCCAATTCCGTGCCTGGGCCTGGACTGCATCTTGGTTTGGGTAAACCAGCTGCAAAAGACATTTTTTTGGGTCAGGAGGGAAATTTGAAAATGGAGCAATACCAGATAAGAAAAAAAATGTATTGAAATGGAAAGGTGAAGATAATTAACTGATTAACTCAATAAGTCAAGGATGATCTCCTTGTCAAAAATACATGGATGTTTATGTATGCATTCAGAGAAAGATCTGGAAGCATAAGGTGTTCACAGAAGCTGGAGTCTATGCTTTTGTGTTCACATTATTGTTTAGCTCTGTTTTCTAACGTTCTACAAAATGCATGTGTACTATATACTATACTTCGAATAACAAAAGGTTATTTATAATAAAAATAAAATAAAATAACCTGGAGACTTTATAACGTTCAGATTCGGGGCTTATCTTGAAAAATTTCAAGATTTTCCTAGATTCCCTTTGGGCTCAGTCAGGGGAGCATAGTATGAGGTGACCTTTTGGATGGAGTGTAGACTCTTCAGTTCAGAACTGCCCCCCATCCGGCCTGCTTGTTCTGCTCTATTCATTCATTTATTCATTGATTCGAGAGATATTTTTTGAGGGCTTTCCCTGTTCCTGGCACTGTTCAGGACACAGCAAATAGAAGTCAGTCTCTAGTGGTGCCTGGGAGGCTCAGTGGTTGAGCGTCTGCCTTTGGCTCAGGGGTCCTGGGATTGAGTCCCGCATCAGGCTCCCCAAAGGGAGCCTGCTTTCCCCTCTGTCTCTGCCTCTGCCTCTGTCTCTCTCTCTCTCTCTGTCTCATGAATAAATAAATAAAAACTTTTTTTTTTTTTAAAGAATAAGTTTGCTGGGACGTCTGGGTGGCTTAGTTGGTTAAGCATTGGACTCAATTTCAGCTCAGGTTATGATCACAGGGTCCTGGGATGGAGCCCCACCTTGGCCTCTGGCCCCACACTCGGTGGGGAGTCTGCCCCTCTCCTGCTGATGCTCCTTCATGTGCACGTGCACTCTCTCTAAAATAAATAAATAAATCTTAAAAAAAAAGTTTATTTATTTATTCATGAGAGACACAGAGAGAGAGGCAGAGACATGGGCAGAGGGAGAAGCAGACTCCCTTCAGGGAGCCCAATGCGGGATTTGATTCCAGATCTCAGGATCACCCCCTGAGCCTAGGGGAGATGCTCAACCACTGAGCCCCCCGGGCATCCCAAGTTTGCTGACTCTTGAGCTACAGTCTTTTGCATCTGATCTAAGGTGCACCTGCACCTGCATCTAAGTACCTGATACTTAGATTTAATGTAAAGTCAAGAGGAGACATCAGGTCCTATTTATCATTCTTTCCCTGGGTCTAGCAAAGGCCTTATACATATTAGATGCATCATAAAAAATAAAGTTAGCATTATTATTGATTTAAAAAATGTAATAGTTATGACACTGCAATCAGAGGAAATTATTTACCAATAAAACATTAGGCATGAGGCACCTGGGTGGCTCGGTTAGTTGAGGGTCTGCCTTCTGCTCAGATCATGATCTCGGGGTTCTGGGATGGAGCCCCATAGAGGGCTCCCTGCTGAGTGAGGAGTCTGCTTCTCTCTCTCCCTCTCCCCCAACCCCTCTCATGCTCTCTCTCTCTCACTCTCCCACTCTCAAATACATAAATTAAATCTTTTTTAAAATTTAAAAACAACAACAACCCAACAACTTCAGGACGTCTCTAACTTAAAAACACCCTAATTTACTTTTGTGCAAATAATCTGTATGGCATTGGGATGTCACTCAGCTGGCTTACATTTACATGGAAGAGGATTGGTTGCTGTAGGAGACCAGTTTTGGTCTCTTGTATTATTTCTCAAGCTATAATGATCATAAGATGAAATGTAAATATATTGCGCTAACTTCAAATAGTGTCTCAGCAGCTTAAACTCCTACTGAAGGTAGGTTTTAGAGCAGACACAAAATAGAATATGGTGCTGGATACTGGTTGATGCAGTGATGACAGGGCGGAGACAGAGCAGGAAACAGGCCAGAAGAAGAATAGGAGCAGGTGCCATTAGCTCACCATCCCCACTGCAAGTCAGCAGGCCGCAGTCCCACTCCACTACCCAGTCGGGGCACATCTAAGCACTCAGTGGGCATTTCGTTTTTAAGGGAGGAATTTTAACTTCCAAGCAGAACTTAACCAGAGGCAATGATCCAAGATTCCCTGGAGAATTATCAGCTTTGTGGCATCTCCACAAATAAATTTGGAATGGCAGGCTACACAACAGTTGTGGGCTGCCCTGTCTTGCTGCCAGTTGGTGGGTCTTTCCACTCATTTTTATTATTGATACAAGACGAAAAGAAACAAAGAAAACCGAGACTCTCAGCCCAAACAAAGTACTTTAAAAGCCAAACATAAAGTAGCTTGGGAAGTAGCCAGTTTTGCATTAGCCACTTTTTCTTCAATTAGTGCAAGAAACTGTTTTAACAGTGCTCATTCAACCAAGGTGGCCTTGCTTTATTTAATTTTTTAGTTGTTTATGCAAAGACTGTAACCCATGAAGACAGAACCCAGCTCACAGCTGTATTGTCAGCATCTAAAACAATATCCGACAGGTAGCAGGTATTCAGGGTTATCTGCTAGAAGGGAATATAAACTGGTTTTATTCCAACCCATGGTGATGCAGCGGTGAGCAAGAGAAATGTTTTCCCTGCCCTCCTGGGGCTTATTTATTTACTAGGGAGAGGCAGAGACATAGGCAGAAACCAGTTCATTTTTACTGATTGTAATAAATGCTATGAGGGCAACAAGGTGTCCCATTAAAGATACAGGGTCTAACACCAGACTACTCGGGTCTCAGTTTTGGTTCCTGACCCAGGGCCAGGACTCGGGTGAAACAAGTGTGAGCATGCTGAGGTTTTCTGTTGTTTCTTCATCTCTACAAAATGGGATGACAACAGTATGACCCTTTGGGGGCTTCGTGAGGATTAAATGTTGGGGAATCTTGCACAATTGCTGACCCACAGGAGGAACTCAATAAATGGTAGTAATTGTTATTTTATTATTCCCATCAATGTTATTAGTCCTATGGAAGCCCATCGTGGAAGAGGTACTTGAGTGATAACATCGAAATACTTCAGAAAACCAAGGGGCCAGCTACTGTATCTTGTCGAACCTAAAACATCACCTCGGAAAATGCTTCATTATCTTGCGAACTCTTAAAAAAGAAATAAATGCTTCCAATTACAATTGCAAGGTGTCATTGATGGCAAAATCTACACTAATTTCAGTTATGTTGGGATCCCTGGGTGGCGCAGCGTTTTAGCGCCTGCCTTTGGCCCGGGGCCCGATCCTGGAGACCCGGGATCAAATCCCACGTCGGGCTCCCGGTGCATGGAGCCTGCTTCTCCCTCTGCCTGTGTCTCTGCCTCTCTCTCTCTCTCTCTGTGACTTTCATAAATAAATTAATTAATTTAAAAAAATTAAAAAAAAATTCAGTTACGTTAAAATGTAAAAACTAAAATGAGCTTTAGAATTGATCAGCTATGGGACTGGGCGCCCCAATTCCATGGCAAGGAAGCAGAAATGTGTGCCTTAGAGATGACCTATTTCCAAAAGATTGAGTGTTTAAATAAATATTTCTTTGCAAATGTTGGTTAGATCATATAATCGAAATTCTAGGACCCCTGAGCATTGGACCAGTCTTGTTGAATAATGATTGTTGAATGAAAAATGTATGAATGAGGGATGCCTGGGTGGCTCAGTGGTTGAGTGTCTACCTCTAGCTCAGGGCGTGATCCTGGGGTCCTGAGATCGAGTCCTGCATCAGGGTCCCTGCATGGAGCCTGCTTCTCCCTCTGCCTGTGTCTCTGCCTCTCTCTGTGTGTCTCTCATGAATAAACAAATAAAATCTTAAAAAAAAAAAAGAACATGAATGAATGGAAAGTGAAAGAATTTGAGCTACAATAAAAAAGAGAAAAAAAAAATTAAAAAAAAATAAAAAAAGAGTCTCTGCTCATCAACAGCAGTAGAAACTCTATAAAACAATACCAAATGCCCTATGAGAGCTAAATGGAAAACTATACTGAGAACAAAAATAAGGGAGACTTGCATAGACATTTTCTTAATTAAAATGGTGGTGTCGATATAATAATACTGCCATGGTTAACCTGGAGTGTTATTTTTATTATTATTATTTTTAACCTGGAGTGTTTTTAGAAGTCTACATCACTTTGACACAACAACTCTATGTTAAAATCCACTTATATACTGAGCACCTGTCCTGTCTCTAACCTGGATTTGTAAACTGGTAATCACCATTTTTGGGAAGTGGATACTAATAAATATTGAATAAATAAATGAATGAATTCTGTGCGTATGGGAATCTGAACCTAATTCTCAGACCAAACATGATATAGTCCACAAATTTAATTTTGGATTCCAGGAAATTTTCAACTCCAGGAAAATATGTGGATTACTCCTACAGACAGAATATTCATAGTCAGCAAGCATCCTTTCAAAGAGATTAGGCTTATCATGCTACATTGAGGTTTTTGACATTTAATTTAAAAGAAAAACTGTCCATTTTTAAAACTGGTATTTCCAGACCTATGAAAAAGGAGTCACACACTTTTCTGTAACTAATAAACTATCTTCCCTCCTAGAGTTAATAATTTTTACAGTCGCTTTGCTTAGTTACATGAGCTAGTTTTTCCCAAGATTTACTAGTTGTGTGTGTGTGTGCGTGTATGGGTTTTTGGGCAAGATTCTCATCTAAATTGCCTTGGAATATTATCACCATTCCACATTGTTGTTTGTTTAGTTAAATACATGCCTCTGCATTTATAGCATTTTGTAAATACTGTTACTGTCACTTTCCGGTTATGTTCTTTTGAAGAAAGCAAGGGGAAAAAAAAAATAATAACCTCCTCTGTTGAATTAAGAGTACACAAGCTGCTCTTTCCTTTTTTTTTTTTTTTTTAAAGTGTATTTTGGCAGTTGAAAACAGGTGCTCGTTTGGTTCATTCACGATATGAGAAAGATCAATGTGCATTTGAAACTCCTCTTTCTTCAGAGCAGAAAATTGTAAGCGTTGAGCAAAACAGAAAACAGAGCACTTTTCTAAATTTAGCCGTGTCATATGACCCCACTCGTCTTTGTACTCAGAGCATTAAGGTATGAGCCACATTGCTTCATGGATGCAGCATATAATTACTCCAGGAAAAGGGGAGCATGACCAACCAGGGCAGATATAAGTGTTGGGCTTCTGTCTGTCTTTTTTGATCTAAGGAAATAGACTTTTTAAAGTGCTGTTGGGACGTCCCACATGACAGCTTGTCATTTGGGTAAACTTTCCCACTGCATACAGAACACAGTTCTTCCATCTCTGGTTTTATTTTTATACCTCTTTTCAGAGCAGCCCGTGTTGAAACACTTTTCACATAGATTTTTTTTTTTTCCATTTGCTTCTTTAACTGTGAGATCTCAAACTGAGGCAAATTCGCTTTTGTCGTCATGATCACTCATGCCAACATTACATAGTTCTCAATAGATCCCCTGTAATTAATCTCTGAATGTGGTGTTTTGTTTGTTTTATTTTTAAAGGAATGTTTATAGGGTAATTTGGACATGGATTCTTAAAGCTTTTAATTTTTTTTTTTTTAAGAACATTTCAG
Organism: Nyctereutes procyonoides; assembly: GCF_905146905.1. NCBI lineage: Eukaryota > Metazoa > Chordata > Mammalia > Carnivora > Canidae > Nyctereutes > Nyctereutes procyonoides. The sequence continues at coordinate 8,417,524 of NW_026575024.1, read as the reverse complement.
GTTTGCTGCACTTCTGGAACGTTCCTTTTTTTTATTTCAAGTTTTCATTTAGAGTCTAGTTAGTTAACATTGGAAGCTGCAATTAAAGATTAAGTTGGGAATGGGAATCTCAAGAGCTATCCCTGCCTTTCCGTGTGTTTATCTATAAACTAAAATTCTTAAAATGCCATTTCTGTTTTGCAGAAGGTAGATGTTTCTGACGGAGGGAAGGTTTGCAAAGCCCTGGTTAGGAAGGAACACTTGCTTTGGCAGCCGTGGGGGATGGAGGAACTGATACATATTAAAATTGAGAAAAGGCCTACCCAAGCTTGGGGGAAAAGCAGTGGCTCTCACACGGTATCAGCGAATATAAGGGGGAAATTTTTTTGCCCTCTGGGCCCACTGGAGGGAAGGAGTAGGAGGAAGTAACTAGGATTGTCCCATACTTGAAGGAAGCTGAGGCCTCAGCTGGTTGCTAAAAATTCAATTAAAAAAAAAAAAAGTAGCTCGGGCATACAGGAAGCTGTGGACCAGAATTGAGAATTTATTTGGTTTTAGGATTCTGGTGTTTCTACTCAGAAACTTATCACCCTGTTTCCTTAACCTGCCTTTAAGTATATTTTATGATGATGCCCACTGATTAGTTTTGGATGTCCCTCATGAAATCCATTTTTTTCTTAAACCTTTTACTACATAGTACTTAAAAAAAAAAAACACACAACACTTACAATGTATTGAGATAATACCATATAGTTAAGTTATTTTAAATGTATTCTTGACAAATTAAAGGCTCTACATTTTTTAATGTCTTTTTTTTTTTTTAATAATCTCTTTGCGCCCCGTGGGGCTTGAACTCACCACCCCAAGATCAAGAGTCATAGGCCCTGTAGGCTGAGCCAGCCAGGAGTCCCTCAATACCCTTCTTTTCAAAACAACCCTCCCGAAGTTAGATTAAAAGTTGAGTTGGTCTCTGTGACCTTTACTTGTCTTTTTAAAAAAAAAAATAAAATTAAAAAAACTGCTGTTTTGGAATGTCCCTTGCAAAACGATAAATCATAACTTTATCAACTTCCCCAGAGGCCTTCAGAACGAAAGAAAAAAAAAGTTCAGCCAAGTTCAGTTGCTCTGTAAATTCATCCTAAAAGGTAGCATTCCTCCCTGTGTATTTTGTTCACAGGGCAGCGTTTCAACAACCGCAAAACACACTTTCCTTTTGGACGCTGGCTGAGGCTCCTCGATGGGAGAGGAGTCTGGGCAGTGGGGAAGCTCAGGCCAGGGGAGGCTGGCCTTGAAGATCTGACTTCCTCAGGTGCAGAACTGGGGGCTGCTATGGGTGGCCTGGAGTCATCATCCAGAGCTCAGAGTCAGTGAAATTAGGGAAGCAGTAAATTCATTTCCAAGAGTTGTCTTCCCAAACTACTCCTGCTTCTAAATATGGAAACTTCCTCTGTTTCTCAGTGTGTATACACCATTTTTCCCAGTCTGTGACAAAGCTCTCTCTCTCTCTGTCTTCCCATCTCTTAATAATCCTGAAGACTTGAGAGCCCATTAATACTCAAGAGGGTTTTGTACTTTATAAAATGTCTAGCATGTCAAGAAGGGAAAGAGTTCCTGCAATAACATTATCTATGGACCTTCTCTGCCTCTTTTTAAAAACCTCCCTGAATCCTTCTCCCGACTACACGTCTGATTAATCTCTGGGCTCACAAGTTTACTCAGGAACCACACTCCACTGGCAGTGAACTATCTTTAGGAGATGAATTCACTACAGTTCACTGTTTTGCTACTCGGATTGGCCCCCGCTGCTGCATTTTCTTTTCTAATAAAATCTAGATATTTCAATCTTTGTGCTACAGGAATGAGGTGGGTTTTGCCAAGACTCACGATTTTCCCATGTTTCTCTAATCATTTTCATTTTCTCTCGAAAATGGAGAGTTACAAATCTCCAGAAACATCTGGCTTCCCTTTTTTTGTTATGTAGTCAGTAGGTCAAAAAACCCATATGGAATAATAGGAAGTAGATACATTAGAAATACATCTTAAAAATTCTATCCTGTTCAAATCACTTCAATAGTTCTAATCATAGAACTATTCACCAAAGTGTCATATTTTCATGTATATAGAATATGTTTTTATTTATTATTATTATTATTATTATTTAATAATATATATTTTTATACGCTTATACACATATAAGTGCTTAGGCTCCAAGAAGTTGTTGAGAAAGCCGACCTGAAATCAAAATACTAAAATTCCAGCACTTGAGAATTGGAAATCATACAATTTTGTTGATCCCAACTCTTGAGCTACACAAAGGGAAATTGAGGCTGAGGCAAAGTGTTCCACTTGCCTTGGGGTCTTTGGATCCTGGTCCTTAATTTACTATATAATTTTGCACTGATCCCCTGGGGCCTTTCATTTCCTCATCTGTAAAGTGGGTGCAAGCAGAGGATTTGGATCACACAGAAGAGGTCATCCAGGACTCTCCGTCACTGGTCAGCCCACCTTTAGGCCCTGGACAGGCATTAGCCACCCTTCACTAAAAGACTGGTTTCTGGCAGCTGGAGTTTCCTGCCTATTTGGGTTTGTCTATTTTTACCAGCTTTGACTCAGAAAACTCCAATTCAAGTTGATTCCTTTAATGCAAGTGGCAGCAGATACTAGAATATCCAGTATTGTCAGAATCTTCGTTTCCTGCTTCACCCAGCCTCCTGCCTCTGCCTCGCATGGCTTTCAGCTTTGCCAGAATGGGTCCGTTGTACTTTTGGGAATTCCCTCAACCACTCACCATTTCAGGCACAACATGAATGATTTATCCAGCAAGAGTTAATAAAACTGACTGTGGTCTCTGAAGAAGGGATAGTTTGTCAAACCTATATCCTCAAACTAATTGAATATATTTTTCATGAATTGTGATTAATGCAAGGTAATTTCAGAGGATGGCTTTTACTAATTAATAAATCAATCACATGGACTCATCTTGGCAGACGGCACTTGCAAAGTTCACTACTGCCTTGTTCAAAACCGGGATCCCATACGTACCTAGTTTAGTGGTTTAATGTAATTCTTAAGAAAGCAAGCAGATTGAGCAATACTTTAATTCAGAAACAAGTTGCTCAATGTGTGTCCTCTCAAAATAACAAGCTTGAGAAGGGGAAACTATAAAACAGGGGCAGTGCACGAATGTATTCCTGCTTCTTGATTGACTTCACATTTACAACAAAGCTCACATTATTATAAAGGATTTGGAGAGGTCAGGGGGGAGCATCTTTCTACCCATAGGAGGATTTCTGAAGTCACTGAAAAGCACCAAGTTAACTCAAAATGACACAATCAAGAGAAAACTTTATCTGAGTTCTTACTATCAAACTACAGAACTCAGGAAAATAAATGCAGGTGGATTTCTTTTTTTCTTTTCTTTTCTTTTCTTTCTTTTCTTTTTCTTTTTTTTAACCCCTGCTCATGGAAGTTTGTTTAAAAAGGCACTGGAGTTATGGTTTCAAAAAAGGAAAATGGTTCGAGTTTTTCTTATCACATCAAAAGGGACTTACACGCCCTTTAACAGAAAGCAATTAGGGGCTGTTCAAAGAAAGGGCCTCCCTGCAGCTAATGGCAGTTGGTTCTGAATCAGGTAATGCACACACCTAGAACCTTTGGGTGGGAGGGGGGTAGGGGGGAGAAAAAGGCATAGTTAATTCAATCACTCCATAAATTAAACCACAAATGACATTCTCAGTGGTGTCTTTTCTGCTTTCTCTTACTAGGATATTGAAACAATTTCTCATGGAGGAACAGGTACTCAGTGGATGTCTTCATACAAAAGAGGAAAGGCCTGGATCCCAGCCTTAGTGGGGTTCCCAACCACACAGAAGGCTTGGAGAATGATAATCCTGCCCTTTTAGGATATTCACTGAAGTAGACCTCGGTGACTCTGGGCCCAGGACCCCACAGACCTTTCTGCCTGGTGTCTCTGGTTGGGGATAGGACGCCAGGGCTGAGAGCAAACAGTTGGTGGGTGAGCGGGGAGCCTGGAGAGGGGCAGGGAGGAGATGAGTGTGGAAGGATCCAGAGCCTCGAGAACATTACTCCACAGCTACCCTGAACAGCTCTGGCACAGAAAATTCTTCTCCTTTGGAATGCAAATGTCGCATTCACAGCCGGTCTGGTCTTCTGAGTGGATTAACATTGAGACCGTCATTTTTTTTTTTTTTTTTTTTGGTTGGGAGAGGGGGAGGGGGGTAGAAAAGAAAGAGAAAGAGGAAGAGGCATTTTCTTTTAATTAAGAGGAGTTAGAGGTAGAGTCATCATAACCCTGTTGGACGTGATGACTTGTAGGGATGTTTCTGAGGTGCCAGGTCTGGGTTAAGTAAGGGCTTTCTATTCTTTACTCCCTAAACTTCCGGTTAAGTAAAGCCGCCCTAGCTGACACTCCCTCAGTTTCCTAAAATCCTTTAGTCATCTTCCCTGAGGGCTTTGGATGTTTTTGCTACCTTAAACACCCACTCTTTGCTGTGGGGCATCTATGTGAGACAGGTACAGCACCCAGGGTGAAATTTCAAGGTTCCCAGTTAAAACGTGGTGAGGGAAGAAACAGCTGGATTCCCCTATGCTGTCATGTACTATGGACTTTTTAAAAAAATTTATTTATTTATTTATTTATTCATTCATTCATTCATGAGAGACACACAGAGAGAGGCAGAGACACAGGGAGAGGGAGAAGCAGGCTCCCTGCAAGGAGCCCGATGCGGGACTCGATCCCAGGACCCCGGGATCATGACCTGAGCCAAAGGCAGATGCCCAACCACTGAGCCACCCAGGCGCCCCAGTGTACGGGCTTTCATACCGTCAACGGTCATAGCCTTCCTTAACCCGGACCCCCATTCAGCCACTCACAGCTGTGTGACCTTGGGCAACCTTCCACACCTCAGTTTCACCATCTATAAAATGGCTATAATGATGGTATCAGGCCCTAAGCATCATTGTGAGGGCCAGACACACTAATACACATAACAAATAAAGGCTGACCATTGTTTTTGTGCTCGTTTTCAGGTTATCTGTTAAGAAACTGGGCAGCCCGGATGGCTCAGCGGTTTAGCGCCGCCTTTGGTCCAGGACCTGATCCTGGAGACCCGGGATCGAGTCCCACATCAGGCTCCCTGCACGGAGCCTGCTTCTCCCTCTGCCTCTGTCTCTGCCCCCCCCCCCTCCCCGTGTGTCTCTCATGAAAAAGCAAATAAAATCTTAAAAAAATATATCTGTTAAGAAACTGCCAAAAGTCATGTAGTGAACTTCTTCAGCCTGGAACTGGATTAACTAAATGTCTAGAAATATATTAAAAATCAGTGATTGGGGACAGCCTGGGTGGCTCAGCAGTTGAGCATCTGCCTTCGGCTAAGGGCGTCATCCCACGGATCGGGACCCACATCGGGCTCCCTGCATGGAGCCTGCTTCTCCCTCTGCCTGCGACTCTGCCTCTCTCTCTGTCTCTCATGAATAAATCAATAAAATCTTAAAAAATATATATTTTTTAAAAAATCAGTGATTCTTGGGACGCCTGGGTGGCTCAGTGGCTGAGCATCTGCCTTGGCTCGGGTGGTGATCCTGGGGTCCTGGGATCGAGTCCCGCATCGGGCTCCCTGCGAGGAGCCTGCTAATCCCTCTGCCTGTGTCTCTTCCTCTCTGTGTCTCATGAATAAATCAATACAATCTTAAAGAAAATCAGTGACTCTCGATAAAATGTATCTCTCCAATATCATGACTTACCCACCACAGAAACTTCTAAAAACTTGATACTATTTTTCTATTGGAAATTCTAAACTCTTGGACCCTCCTTGTCTCCTCAGAATATCCTTACTCCATGAGAAAAGTAACAATGTTCCCTCCAATCTCCTACAGTGAGTATTTAACATATACTACATCAAACAAGCAGGTAAGGAAAAGTAATCCTTTTAGGTGTAAACAGAATGCCTGACTGGGCCAGTTGTGGTAGTCCCGCCCCACCCCAGGCAAATGCAGATTTTCAAGCCCAAAGGTACATTATAGTGTCTACAAACGTAAGAAGTCTGCTCCTGACCTGTAATCACATTTATTTCTGTTCCTGATGTTGTTTCTAAGTAGGTTCCCTCTGGTTTTTCTTATGCATTCCGGCCAAAGATCTGTCTTAATTTTATTGGACTTTGCAAAGAACCAGGAATCCATACTGGGTCGTTGTTGTTGGTTGTTTCTTATTTACGTCCAAGTTTTCTGCTTTTAAGTGTGCTAATTCCCCCTTCCATTTATATTAGATAATTATCCACGTTCACATCGCCTGGAGATCTATGGGGGCGTCGCACTTGGGGTGGAGTGGGATCCAGGGATCTAAGATTTAGGGAAGAAAAATACACTGAGCAGATGATCTCCCCCCTAACAGAAATGATTATTTTTTATTTATTTATTTATTTATTTATTTATTTATTTATTTATTTATTTATTTATTTAGGAGAGGAGGGGGTTGCTTGACTTTGAGATTTTACTTTTTTTTTTTTTTTTTAACAAGAATGTGTTCAGGTAATAGCTTGAATGATGAAAAATGCAAAAAAGACGCCGAGATTCCCCAAGCCTCCGCGGTGGGGAGGGCTCAACTGGGGGGGCGGTGTCCAGGGAACAGGAAGCGGGGAGGAGCCCAGGGCCACCCAGCTGCCCTCTCGGGGCACCTGGTCCTTTGGTCTCCCCCAAGCACGGATTCCAGCCGCGTGTGTGCCAGAACCCGCGTGCACCTCGCAGCATGCTGCAGGGGCGACGGTGACTGTAAAGGTTGGGGTACACAGGCTGGAGGGAGGAGGGAGGGAGGAGGGAGGGAGAGGGCGGGGGAGGGAGGGAGGGAGGGAGAAAGATCACGTGATTTTCTGGAACGCAGACCAGCTTCTTTATTTTGATTCTCTAGCAAACCCACTCCCTCCAGAGCGCGTTGAGCGCATGGAAAGAGGAAAGTCACGTTCCACTGGAAAGGGTCACTTCTGAAGTTCACACGCACTTACTCTTTGATCCTCCCTCACCGCTCTGAAGATTGGCTGCTCTTTCAAATCAAATAATTTGTTTCTCATTCGGAGAACAGCTTTCTAGATGTGATTTCCCTTTTCAAAGAGCGGCTTTGAAGTCTTCCTCCAGCACATCCTTTCTTGAAGGGATCTGGAAACAGGAGCCAGGCCTGCGGGGCGGGGGCCCTTGCCGAGTGCCCAGCCTTTCCACTAAACGCTGCGAATGCCAGGGGCCCATTCCGGGCGCAGCTCCCGGCGCTGGAAACACCCCCCGCCCCCCGCCAGGGATGCGCCACCTCCCGACCCCCAGGGATGCGCCCCCCCACACCCCCAAGGGATGCGCCCCCTGCACTCCCAAGGGATGCCCCCCCAGGGATGTGCCCCCTGCCGCCCCCCAGGGATGCACCCCTCTCCGCCCCCAGGGACGTGTACCCCCACCCCCGGGGACGCGTACCCTCACCGCCCCCCAGGGATGCACCACCCCCGCCGACCCCCCCCAAGGGATGCGCCTCCCCTTTCTGTCTTTTGGACTCGGGAGCCCGGTGAAGGTAAAGGTGGGCCGAGCAGCAAGGAAGCCGTGTTTTCGTGTTTGCGCGAAGCCACTTCCGCGGGAGGGCCCCGGCCCCGAAGGAGCCAGGATTGCCAAATGCCTTTGGTTCTCCACTCCCAGGACTCGAGGGCAGGGGCCGGTGAAATGCAGGGGCGTCGGCTTCCCCTGACGGTTCGATTCCAGGCGCCAGGGCGAGGGGTGTTTCTTCCCTACCTCGCGGGCGGGAGCACCTGGAGCATCTGGAGCACCTGGAGCACCTGGGCGGACCTGCCGGGCTGAGCACCTGCCCCTCGGTGGCCAGAAACGCCGCCAACAAGTTCAAGCCTCTCGGTGCGGAATGAGATGTGTGCACACCAAGTGACCTTTAATTGTGTCTTAGAAACTCATGTCAGATCAACATGTGGTTTCACTTATTCAGCAGAGGTGATTACATTTCAAGCTGTTTTGTGTTAGTTTTCAGCATTTAAATAAAGCATTTTTCTCTGTCCTATATTTGATGTGGCTCCGAGAAGCTCGCTTCTTTTTTTTTTCTTTTTTCTTTTTTTTACCCTCATAGATTTTATTGTTTGATTAGCTCTTTTTTGTCAAGCGAGATCAAAGATGACTCTCCTTTCTTTAAGAGAGATCTTTTCTTAAAACAAATCAATAGAATGGATTCCTCAGTAAAGGGGAATTTTATTTAAAAGATTTTGAAGAGGGAAAAGATTTCAATGGGAGTGAAGAAATGATGGTTTTATGTCTGCATCATATTTATCTGTCAGAGTTCGATGAAAGCAAATGCTAGGGGTGCCTGGCTGGCTCCATCAGCAGAGCCCGTCACTCTTGATCTCCAGGTTGTGAGTTTGAGCACTACATTGGGTGTAGAGATTACTTAATTTTTTTTTTTTTTTTTTAAGAAAAAGAGAGAGGATCCCTGGGTGGCTCAGCGGTTTAGCGCCTGCCTTTGGCCCAGGGCATGATCCTGGAGTCCCGGGATCGAGTCTCAACGTCGGGCTCCCTGCATGGAGCCTGCTTCTCCCTCTGCCTGTGCCTCTGCCTCTCTCTCTCTCTCTCTGTGTTTCTATGAATAAATAAATAAAATCTTTTAAAAATAAATAAATAAATAAAATCTTTAATAAAAAAAGAAAAGAATAAGCGTAAGTCCTTTGGCATGCTGAACTTTGGATTTACTATAGAAAGGCTTTAGCAATCTTAGCTGGTACACATATTATGGAAAATATCCACTTCACATTTTGTGATCTGGGAATCATGGAGCTATCCATCTGCACTCCTGGCTTTGCTGTCGGGCCGATGCAGGCCTACTGGCCTTTGCTCAATGCTCCTCTAGCTACCTGAATGTCCTTTCCATGTCTCTGCTGGACACTCCTTCCTATATTTCAAGAGGAAACCTGGGAGTTTCCAGAAAACATCTGTGTTGTAGTGTAGTTACCTCTACCAAGGACCGACAATGTTTCATTGAATTTATGTGCTTACTGTGGACTTGCTACTCCTTCGGGGCAGGAAACATATTCTTCACCTTTTTTTTTTTTTTAAAGATTTTATTTATTTATTTATTTCAGAGAGAGAGAGAGAGAGAGACAAGGGGGAGTGGTGGAGCACAGGGAGAGGGAGAAGCAGACCCCATGCTGAGTGTGGAGCCGGTTGTGAGGCTCAATCCCAGGACCCTGAGATCATGACCTGAGCCAAAATGAAGGCCCAGGTGCCCCAGGTTTTCTACCTTTGTGCCTCTCTCCTCCCTGTGCTTATTGGAACTCAATACATATTTGTCAATCTGAACTGAACAAAGAATTGTGGTCAGCATTCACTTCGCTGTTAAAAAAAAAAAAAGACTAGGATTATATCAGGAATATGTGTTGGGGATCCCTGGGTGGCGCAGCGGTTTGGCGCCTGCCTTTGGCCCAGGGCACAATCCTGGAGACCCGGGATCGAATCCCACGTCGGGCTCCCGATGCATGGAGCCTGCTTTCTCCCTCTGCCTGTGTCTCTGCCTCTCTGTCTCTGTGACTATCATAAATTAAAATAAAAATAAAAATTAAAAAAAAATATCAGGAATATGTGGCAGTCACACAGTAAATGACATACAAATGGAATATGCGGATGCTCCTGGACAGCACTTACTATGATCCTCAAATGATGTGTATTTTTCTTATTTACTGTATTAATCCATTTTTATAGCTTAAAATGTCCGCTCCATGGGGGCAGGAGTTTTGACTTGTTTCCTTCACTGCCTATCCCCACACTCCCCAGCATTTGGAACAATGCCTAAGATGTTGCAGTAGCTCCAAAATTATTTGTTGAGTGAAGGAAGCAATCCAGACACCATTTTGCCCACTTCCAGTCAGGATGTTGGGGGGGAAATTGAGATCGTCATCCAAATACTTCAAACCAAAGATTACTACATAAGTCCTGGGGATGTGGTGACTATAGTTAATATTACCATATTGCATATTTGGAAGTCGCTGAGAGTAGATCTTAAAGAAGTTTGCGTCACAAGAAAGAAAAATTTGTAACTGTGTGTGGTGATGGATGTTAACCAGACTTAATTGTAGTGATCATTTCACAATATATATATATATATATATAGATAGATAGATAGATAATCATATTGTAATCTGAAATTAATATAATGCAATAGGTCAATTATATCTCAATTAAAAAAAAAGTTGACTTTCTTTTGAGTTAGCTTTCAAGGGGCCTCAGTTATATGGGTGGTGGTGGTAAGTCTCCAGTTGCACCGAATGTGATTTTAGCCTCAGGCTCCCAACTAGTTCATCATGTGGTTGATGCCTCTTCAATGCTCAGAACAGTATATTCTTAGTTTATTCAAAAAAATCAGGGGCACCTGGCTGGCTCAGTCGAGTATGTGACTCTTGATCTTGGGGTTATGGTCGAGCCCCACATTGAGTGGAGAGATTACTTAAAAATAAAAAATTCTTTAAAAAAGAAAACAAAACCAGGTAATTGCATGGGAAAAAAAAAAAAAACAAAACAAAACCTATCAGGAAAATGCATTATTTGGTATCCTAAAGAGTCACCAAGACAACATTTAAAAATTCTTCTTTTGCTTTCATTTTTGTCCCACAGTCTTCAAAGTACAGACACTTAATAGAATTTTTTAGACTTGACCTTAGCCAAGAAAATTCAAAAAGTCAGGGCCTTCAATGTGTGGAACACATGCTCCATAATGCCAGGAACCACGTTGGTTGTGTTCTGTGTTGCGTCCCACACTCCCTGGCAGAGTGGCTGGCACACAGTAGGCCATCAAGAACTGTGTTGATGTGGGCACCTGGCTGACTCAGTCAGTGGAGCCTGTGGCTCTTGATCTCGGGGTTGTGAGTTTGAGTCTCACATTGGATGTAAATAAAGATTACTTCAAAATAAAATCTAAAACAACAACAATAGAAACTGCTGTGTTGATGAATGAATGAATGAATGAGTGAATGAAGGAATAGTCTATCTCAGTGACTGTTGTATAGGTTGAACTTTAGGCATCATTTGAGATCATGAACAGCTGTGGGAGAAATTTTCCCTGCCTTTACAAAGTAGTGGTTGAATGGCTAACCATTTAATTTGAACATCTAGGTGGCCACTTGTATGCCCAATTAAAAGTTTCCAACCACAGTTTTGCTTGTGTACATATTGCCCCTATAATTAACCATGTGTGTAAAATACACTGGGTTTTCTGTAATAGAAAAAACAGCAAGGAAATACATATACCTATGGCAGAGAGGTGAGCATTAAAAAAAAAAAAAAAAGAATCCCAGGAGTGAAAAACAACAGAAAAAAAAGCATTTTTTAAACAATAGAAAAAAATTAGTGCAATTAGATTTTTTTTTTTAATTTCCTAAGAGCACAAAGCCTCTGAGAGAAGATCTTGACCTTGACCAAAAAAAAAGAGAAAAAGAAAGAAGAAGAAAGGAAGAAAGAAAAAGAAAGAAAGGAAGAAAGGAAGAAAGAAAAAGAAAGAAAGAAAGAAAGAAAGAAAGAAAGAAAGAAAGAAAGAAAGAAAGAAAGAAAGAAAGAAGAAAAAAAGACAAAAAAAGAGGGACGCCTGGGTGGCTCAGTGGTTGAGTGTCTGCCTTTGGCTCAGGTCATGATCTTGGATCCAGTATCGAGTCCCGCATCCAGCTCCCTTCAGGGAGCCTGCTTCTCCCTCTGCCTGTGTCTGTGCCTCTCTGTATGTCTCTCATGAATAAATAAATAAAATCATAAAAAAAAAGAAAAGAAAAAAATTAAGACTCATAGGCCAGTGCAAGGCAAGGTCTGGCCATCTAAATATGTATACTCAGTATGTCGGTTAGCTTTTTCTGCACAATAAACTTTGCCAAAATGTGGTAACCTCAAAGCAACCAATTGTTTAAAAACATGAAGTTTTAATAATTAAAAAAAATGTTTTTTGAGAGCATTTTTGGATTAGAGCAAAACTGAACGAAGGTCTAGAGATAGTCTGTATATCCACAGTGCACATGCTCCCCGGAACCCATACTCAGCCTTTCCCCAACCATCTATTTTCTAGGTTGTATTCTTTCAGATTAAGCCAGACAGGCTGCTCACTGCTGGACTCTCTCGTGGATCTGTGGCCAGCTGCTGGGTGCTCAAGGACGGCCTTCCTCCCGTGACCGCTGGCTGTCCAGCTGGATAGTCTAGGAGTCCTCAGCTGGGACAGCCTATCTCCGGTCCCTGTGGTCCTTCGTCTTCCACGACAGTAGCCCAAAGTTCTTCACCTGATGATCTCAAAATCCCAAAGGGCAGTACGAGTGCAATATACACAGTGCCTTGAGGCCTGGGCTCAGGGCCTGTGGCGTATCACCAGGGCTTGAAGATAATGCTAACAAAGTATTACCATTGGGAAAAACTGGTTTGGGCAAAACTAAATAATATAATCAGTAAATCAACTGAATCTGGCAGACATCAACCACAGAGGGTAAACACAGGAGAGAGGGGAGGATCACGAGATCTAGCAAAGCACTATTAGCACACAATAGTTGGGCCATACTTCACACTAAAACATGATTTGTTTTTTATCTGCAAGTCAAATTTAAATGAAAGCCTAAAGCCTTTCTTACTATTTTCCTGTAAGAAATAGAAATGAAAGCTCTAGTATTTTCCTTTGCCACCCAGTGGCTCACCTGGGACCAACAACCGTGTTGTCAACCATCCTCTCCGCTTTGGAGACACACTATACTCTGAACTTTTAGGGAAAGATCACCTCTTTTTTTTTTTTTAAGATTTTAAAAATTTATTTATTCATGAGAGACAGAGGGGGGGGGCAGAGACACAGGCAGAGGGAGAAGCAGGCTCCATGCAGGGAGCCCGATGCAGACTCAATCCCTGGACCCCAAGATCACGCCCTGGGTAGAAGGCAGGTGCCAAACCGCTGAGCCACCCAGGGGTCCCAAGACCACCTCTTTTTACTGGGTTTTGTATCTTCAGAGCTAATTATGAGCTTCTAATAGACTATATGACCATGAGTGTTTAAATCTTCTGTTTCTGGGACGCCTGGGGGGCTCAGTGGTTGAGCATCTGCCTTCAGCTCAGGTCCTGATCCCGGAGGTCCTGGGATCGAGTCCCACATCGGGCTCCTTGCAGGGAGCCTGCTTCTCCCTCTGCCTGTGTCTCTGCCTCTCTCTGCGTGTTTCATGAATAAATAAAATCTTTAAAACAAAACAAAACAAAAATCTTCTGTTTCTCACTTTCCTCATCTGTGAAATAGAACTACTAGTAGTACCTGCCTCATATAGCCATGTGAGGATCATATGTATAGTATATGTGAGATGCTTAGAGTGTCAGACATATGATTACATGTTAATTATTATTATTATTATCAATCTCCTTGTTATTGGCAATAATAGTTGGTCAAATTCTACTACAAGAAAAACTGTTAGAACTGCATAGTTTTCTTAAAAAGGAATATTAGGGGGTGCCTGGGTGACTCAGTCAGTGGAGTGTGCAACTCTTGATCTTGGCTTGTGAGTTCGAGCCCCACGTTGGGTAGAGAGCACTTAAAAAAAAAAAGGTAAAATTGTTGATCAAAGGATAAAACGAATGACCTGGTGAGTGAATGAATTCATGGCTGCTTTATGTAGCCGAAGATCATGTCCATGTTTACGGGGCTCATTTCACTATTGCAGGTGGTTATTCCACTCAGAGCTGATTCTCCAGCGTCCTTCATCTGTGGGACTGAAGTCCAACCTCACCCGGGAGAACCACGCCCTTAAAGCATTTAGCACGACATACGCATAATAATAGCTAGCCAGGGAGCTTTTGCATTTTGCCAGGCCCAGGGCCCTGTTCTTTAAAAGTTTTTCCAGTTTAAAGCTTGAGAACTCTTGGGTCAGCTGAGCTGGCTTTTAATGTTTCATCTCCCTCTTTACTCCTGCACGAATTTGTCTGACTCGGTTGAACTGTTCTGGGCCTCCGTTTTCTCATCTGTAACCAGAGGGAGCCAACAGGGCCCATCTCACTGAGTTACTGTAATTCTAAGAATGGTCGTGTTTGCGAAATATTTACTGGTAGTTATTAAGTGTCTCAGGCATGCTCTCATCCCTCACCATCGCCCCCAGAAATCCATCGAGGTGGGTAAATTAGGTCATAAAAAAATAGATCCCACCCAATGCAATAAAGCTACTCCACTTGGTGTGACATAAGTGTGTGTGTGTGTATATATATATATATATAAAAGTATAAATATATATATATATATATATATATATATATATACTTTTACAAACATTTCCATTTTTTCAGAATCATCCCTGGTGCAAAAATCTTTGTACGCCCCCAGTCGAGGGTGTAGTGGGAGGAAGAAATAAACTAGTTGTGGATCAGTAGCAAACGGTAGTAGACTATAAAAAGTAAGGATTTTTTTTTTCCTTCTTTATAAAGCAAGGATGACTCACACATTATTATCCTTTTGAAGAACTCAGTTGTTCTTTGGGGAGGGACTATTTCCATGGTTGATACATTCCGGAAACAGAGTCTCCTCCCTCTGAAAATCCAGGGCACTTGGCCTAGGCTGGTCTGGCCACAGAAATTGTCGTCGTAGTCGATTCTGTCATCACCACCATTGGAGAACAGGGTCTGGAAGCTTCCAGCATTTCGCTAGGTCTGCAGGAACTCAAGCAAACATTGAGGGCGTGCATCTGAAGCCGAGGGTACCTTCCTATGAGCTGGGGGTCGACAATCCAGGAGGCAAGGCAGGCTAAAGACCATGTCAGTAATTTTTCAACTGATTCTTGGGGTTGGCTGCAGAGGTAGCTTTAAAAGCTGAATCACAATGGCAGGAGACCTGGTGAATAGCAAGGAGTGTTAGGAGGGAAAAAAAAAAAGGTGGTGTTTACAAGCTCTGGGTCTTTGTAGCAGGCCCTCCACTGGATGTGATGCTGTGCTGCCCCAGGGGGAGGTGCAGAGGTGAGCCTCTGTGGGGCCGCGTGGGGCCTGTTTATATAGTAAGTGTGAACTGTTCTGACCTCAGGGAATCGCAACCCGGGTGATCCCTCAATCTGGGGTCCCTGCTATTTATTACTCAATTGAGAAAGTTACTTATTCAGCTTTTATATTGATAGCTCTTTGCTTTTTCTCATTCCCACTCTGCACTAAGTTGTCTCTCTGCCTGATGCATTCCTAATTCTTTGGGAAAGAGATTTTTATTGTTTAAAACCACCTGTGTTTCCCTTGAAAGAAAAGTACACAGAGAATAACAATCTTGAACCTTCTACCGTGTAGAAAAGGGCCCTCTCGATATCTTGGGAGTGTCATTCTTGACTTTTCTGACACCCGACAGTAATTTTATGTGAATTCTGTGCTGTGCATCCTAGACCCTTTTTTTTTGCAGTAATAAACACAGGTAGACATTATTTTTGTTGATGGCCCCCAATATTCTACTGTGTGGGTTTGTCGTAGTTTATGTGGCCCTTTGTCTGCTTTTGAGGGAACTTACAGTTGTTTGCAACTTGTAATCATTCCAAATTGGGGTTTGTTCAAACACCCTTGGTTGTTTTTTTTTTTTTTTTAAACACCCTTGTGTAAGTAGCTTTTCACACTTGAGAGATGTTTTCCTTACGGCGAATATCTAAAGGCTAAAATATCTGTATCAAAGCGTATCTATATCTTATATTTGCCTCCATATTGCCAAATTGCCTTCCAGAGAGGTTACACCAAATGACCCCCACTCCAAATGTTCAAGAAATTGCTTCTTTTGATACCTGCAATTTTTAAACCATTTATAAGACCACTCTCAATCTTCACTTTAATGTATTACTATCCGTAGGGAAAAAGGTTAGTTCTGTTGTAAAGTGGATCACTTCCAAGGGGAAAAATGCCTATAATACAGAAACCAGTTAATTTTCCATTTTGTCCACATAATGTCAAAAGATAAGCGTGAACCTCCTTTTCAGGGAATTAAGTGTCTCAAGCAGCCCAGAGATCAGTCTGAGCCCAGGACTGTAACACAAACACAAACGACACAAAGTTCCCTCTTTTCCAAGAGTTCCAAGGCTTGGGAAATCCTAAGTGAATGTCTTTAAATAGATATGAATCTATTACATCAAAGATTTAATTATTTCATGTACAATGAGCAACTTGCTAATGTAAGAGAGAATGCCATCTTCTAAGCCTGCTTTTATATAACCTTCTTGGAATTATTGACTGGGTATGTTAAAAAAAATGGATTTCTAATGCTGGGTTTCCCTTTAGACAAGAGCACCCTATACAATGCCTCGTTCCTGGCATCTTGTAACTATTCAGTAAAACCTAGTTGAATGGATACAAGGCATATGGCAAAGTGAGGAAATATCATCTTATCAGTCAGCATCTATCTAATCAGCCAGAGTTATTCAGGAGCTATTAATAGGTAACCAAAGGGTGTAAGTATACGCTCTGAGCAATCCTTCATGAATTCTCATGTTTTCCAGAAGTGGTGACAGCAAACTGGTGGCCAAGGGCCCACACACATTTGATTTTTTATTTTTATTTTTATTTTTTTCCCCAGGGAGTATTTAAACATTTTGAAATAGTTGCCAACATTTTTCAAGTAACCTTTACATAAAAATCTGGATTTCTGGCTTTTCTCAACCAAATGGGAGCTCCGGCCACACCAAGTCTGAACGCGTAGCACCATGGCCATAGAGGGCCAGGGCTGAGGAAGGGCGACCCCTCCTTCCAGACTGCCACAGCCCCACCTGGCTGCCTGGCTCACCTCCCTCTCTACCTGCCTGGTCTCTGGGTGCATCTTGATTTTGCCACACACACACCCTTTTTTTTTTTCTTTAAGTTCAGAATGTGTTCCTTGGAGATCTTCTTATCTTAGATAGTTACCCCAATTCAAAGAAATTTGCTTGCTCTCCCTCTCCCTTATTTTTAAGACCATGCTATTTCTGAGCTTTCCTTCCTCTGTAGCTTGTATTTGGTTCTTTGTCTTCACCAGACTAGCAGGGACAACTCTCTAGAGAGACTGTCTCTCAGCAAACTCTCTACTGTAGGTTGGTGACAATCAAAGACATTGGAATACTTTCTCCCGGGCACGTGGGGTGGGGGAGGGGGAGATTCCAAGAAAGGAAAAGACACAAGATTATGGAGGGTTATGGCTCTACCTTCCTGTTCTTGGCCAATCCTGGTTGTCAGACAAACCCCAGCAAGACATTTACTTGAAATATTTATTTTGGGGTGGGGGAGGGGGGAATCTTGATTCTACTCTGCTTTGAGAAAAAAAAAAAAGGCTGTTGACCCTTTATATATGTATGTATATATAATTAGACATCAAAATACAGAGAAACATTCTTAATACTTTGCTATTAGAAAAGCAGACATTTTAGACATCGCAGATCACATACAAGATAAACACACACAAGTGCCCATCCCCCTCCTCCCTTAATAACGTAAGAATAAAATGCCAAACTTCTATTACCAATCTGTGGATCGCCTAAATCGACTTTATTTTTTCCTCCAACAATAGGTGTTTTTGGTGTCAGTGTACATTTTTTCTACCAAAATGCCTCCTGTCCCCAAACTATTAATTTTGTTTTTATGAATAATACAGTATGCCCCGGTTATTATTTAGTTTGATTGTATGCTGGCCTCATGCTCTGCATTTTAATTTAAGTGTAACTGCTCAGGAAAAATGCAAATCTCTTCTATTCAAATTCAAAAGAAAATAAATGGATTTTTTATGGCCTAAAGGATCTATTCATTACCAAATCATTTATCTTTTCAGAAGGAACAGTTTATATATCCAATATGCTCTAGTGCTGTCTTTATTTTCTTCATTTTTTCTCCTTTGATAAATACGCTCGCTCTTTCAAATCTCCCTTGAATCTCTGCCGATAGGGGCAGCTTATAGCCTACTGAACAAGAATATAATTAATAGCATCAAGCAGCAAGCAAAGATTGCATAAGAAAGCTCAAACGTATTGGATATTTAAAAAAAAAAAAACACACAATAAATCCAAAACTTGGATTGCAATGTTAAAAAACAGAACGGAACAGAAAGAATGATACAAGCCCGGTCTTGTCAAAGTAAAATGACATAAAGGGGAGAGAAAAGACAGAAGTACGAGTGTCTTTCACAGGCGTATTTGTGAGTCGTCTTGCTAGTAGCCTTAAGAGCTGGGAACACTCAGGTCCCAACCATGTGCTCTGATTTTGCTTCTAACATTATCTGTTATTAGAAGTTGGGCATTTTGAGTGCCAGCCTGTATTTTTTTTTTTTTTTACTTGTACACCGGTTTATGTTTATATCTCGATTAGAGAAACCAGTTTAGAGAGTGTGGCTTCTGGGATGGGGGGGTGGGGGGGGGACAGACTATAAAGACAGCTGTGATACACAAAGCAATTCCCGCTCAATACCTTTCATCGCAGCAGCTCCAGAGGGCTCCAGTGGTTTCCTCCTGAATTAGGAAGGCCCTTCAGGGAGAAATAGTAATGCCAGGTAGGAGTTGGTGGCCTTTCTCTTTTCTTAGACATTTGCCTTGCTAAAAAATCATATGATGGCCTGCGTTATAGTTACGCAGGCTGTTGACTTTGCCCATTCACGTTTATGCATTCAATCGGATTTCAGGGCCAACTGAATGGATTTCTTTGTTCGGACCAGATTAAGTCCAGATAGATAATCTAGGTTGGTTATGGCTAGATTGTTCAAATAATGCTAATTACGGTGCTTACACTACGACGGCAGATTTCAATTTTCCTTCTGAAGAAGGGGAAAATCCTCTGCCAGGCTCAAAAATGTGTAGTCACTCTAACTTGCTGCCGGAAGGCCAAAGTAAAGACGGGTTTTCAGAGAATTGTTTACCTTGAGATTCTTAAACACCAGCCGTGCTTCCAAACACGCGGCCTGGGTAAAGGCTGGGTAGTAATCCTGGGGGGCAGGGGGGCCCTGGCTTATGCAGAGTTTTAGGCAGAGTTGTGATCTCACACCAGTGTGCATGCTGCTGCTTTTCAGATGCTCTCAGGAGGGGAAGGAGCAAGGGGGACCTCCCCGGCCATCAAGGGCCCTTTGGGGCTGAAGGCTTCCCAAAATAAAATTAGAGTCGCAGAGAGGTGAGGGAAGGATCTCTGGGGGAAGGACAGGTTGAGCTGGTGCTAGCGGGCCAGAGACAGAGCAATGCAGAGACCATCTGATAACTAACTCCTTCAGAGACCAAAATAATCCGGGCTTCCTTAAGTGCTTCTGTTAAGTGCCCTGTGTTGTTTTTGTTTTTTTGTTTTTTTTTTTTTTTATAAGGAAAAATTATGGGGTTAGGATGGGAAGGGAAATGAGAGGATGTAGAAACAGAAGGTTTACTGAGGCTACTTCACTTCTTTCTGGATGCTAGGGCTTGGTTCTTGGCTCCAGTTGTGTCCTTCATTTTGTGATTTATTTGGGAAATTCCTGAGGTGGGAGCAAAGTGATAGATGAAGCTCTTGGCACCAGAAACCAAAACAAATAACGCGCTGGAATATATTTAGCAGGTGATAATGCAGAAAACAGAAAAATAGATGGGAGGATCTATTTAATCATAATCGTAAAGGATTTAATCGTAAAAAGAAATAACTATTGCCGTGCTGACTCCAAAGTGATAAAATGCTGAATGCAAGGCACAGATTATTTGGGGAATGTGTGTAGAGTTTTTCTACATAAATCACCTATCACTCAGGGTCTGGGCAACTAGATGAGGTGAATAGACGAAAACAGCACCTTCTTGAGGAAGGAAAGAAAAGGCATGAGAATCACCATGCCAAGGACGTTTCTGTTAAGAGACATTAAGTGGACAATTAGCAGCATTTGTAAAAGACTTTTAAATAAAATAAGGGTACTGTATCAGTGCTGATTTCATGATTTAGATGATTATCCTCTGATTATGTAAGAGAATGCTATTTTTTTTAAAAGATTTTATTTATTTATTCATGAGAGACAGAGAGAAGCAGAGACACAGGCAGAGGGAGAAGCAGACTTTCCATGGGGAGCCTGATGCAGTACTTGATCCCAGGACCCTGGGATCATGCCCTGAGCCACGGGTAGACACTCAACCACTGAGCCACCCAGGTGCCCCAAGGATACTATTTTTATTTTTATTTGTTTATTTGTTTATTTTATTTTTTTGAGAATACTATTAGTAAACAAACAAACAAAAATATACACTAAGGGGATAACAAAATTGGGAATGTGGAAAGAGAGCTAAATTTTGCTTGCCACCACATTGCCAGGAATTGCCCGTGACTTGGCACTCCTGTGATTTCAGACAAGATAATAATTTTGGAAGAAAAAGTGAACTCTTCAATAGTTGGGCTGACCTGGTCTATCGTTTAAGTTCCTGGGCATATTAATTAAGCACTTGCCTTTCACTTCCATTCCCTCAGCTGTAAGGCTGGTTTAATAATAACTCATCCCATCTACAGCCGACCCTTGAACAGCACAGTGTGGCGTGCCCATGCTTCACACAGCCAAAAGTCCATGACTACCTTTTTTTTTTTTTCTTAAGCAAGCTCTGCACTGCACAATGTGGGGCTCGAACTCACAACTCCAAGATCAAGAGTCATCATGTGCTCTCCTGACTGAGCCAGCCAGGCTCCCCATGAATAACTTTTGACTCCCACAAAACATAACTACAATTGGCCTACTGTTGACTAGAAGTTTAACTGATAACACACGTTTTGTATGTTATATGGATTATATATATATATATAATATATATAACAGTATTTTACCTATAACAATGTATGTTATATATATGTTCTAAGGATCTAATGTCCAGCATGGTGACCATGGCCGATAATACTCTATGACTGTATATTTGAAATTTGCCAAGAGAGCTCAGGGCACGATCCTGGAGACCTGGGATCGAATCCCACATCAGGCTCCCGGTGCATGGAGCCTGCTTCTCCCTCTGCCTGTGTCTCTGCCTCTCTCTCTCTCTCTGTGACTATCATAAATAAATTAAAAAAAAAATTTAGAAAATATATTTATAGCATTGTACTGTATATATATATATATTATACCATATATATATAAAATCCATATGTAAGTGGACCCGCACAGTTCAAACCTGTGTTATTCAAGGGTCAACTGTAGTTGTTGCAAGGACTCAAGGAGAAATGTACACAGAGCATTCAGCTAGCACCCAGCTCAAGGCAGGTATCAGAAGTTATCTGGTAGATGGTCACGATTATGCTTAAAATTATTTCTATAGCTGCTGTTTTGATGAGTTGGCTTTTGTGTGTTTGGCAATAACTTAAAAATAGAATGGCTTGCCTGTAAATGCATGTGTCTGGAAAATGTTCGTGTGCTTTAGAAAACACACTGTGTGTGGTTAATTCTTACCAAGATAAGCACCTTTGCAATTACATGGAGGTTATATTCTTTCCTTGTGGAAAAATATTTTATGAAAAGCATAATTAACTTGGGCTTGGAGGAATAAGCTATGCTAGTAATGGGGGGGGGCTCCTGGCTGGCTCTGTGGGAAGAGCGCCTGACTCTTGATCTTGGGGTCGTGAGTTCAAGCCCCACCTTGGGTGCAGAGCTTACTTATAAGAAACAGTGGAAAAAAAAAAAAAAGGAACAGTGGAGGAGGCATATGTCCACAAACACACACTTCATAGTAATGCAGCAACGGCAGCCCTTGTGGGCCGAGCGGAGCCTGGCTTCCTGGCCCTTCTGCTCTAATGCTTCAGGAGGGGTGAGTTCCGCAGGTTCTGTGACTTTCACAGCTTCAACTACTTTTTCACAATCTAGATTTTGGGGACGATGAGAAGGAGAAAAGAGCATCCCAAATATAATTTTAGCCATTACTTTTTTGCTTGCTTGCTTGCTTTCTATTTCTTTTTCTTTTATTCACATTATTATTATTATTTTTTTGCCTTCTTCCTTTTGACCAGAGGAGAGAACTAGAAAGGGCCCATGACCACCAGCGTAAGGTAGAACAGGGACAGGTCTCCACAACCCTCTGCCCAGAAGTGTCAGTGTTTTCAGTTGTTTGTTGTAAGCAGCAGACACGTTTGCTGAACATCTACTTATCTACTTGCCAATGCACTCCAGTGTCATTTGAGGACAGGAGTGTCACCATGTCCCTTTCTGCACCGTGCGCATCTCTGCAGAAGCCGTCAACTGTACTTGAAGCAATTGGAGTATCAGATGATATGGAAAGGCATGCTCTGAGAGGGACAGATAAGGCCTGGGGGGGGGGGGGCTGTTCCGCAGGCACAGGGCTGATTGCAAAAGGCTGAAAAGGTCAGAAGTGTCAGGAGAACTAACCAATGATATTATCAGCAGTGGCTCTGTGAGGAGCATGAACTTTAGATTCACCGCCCTATGCAAGAGTCCTGATGACCATCGTTTACAAGCCCTGTGACCTTGAGCCGGCTACTTAGGGTTTGAGAGCCTTAGTTTTCTGATCTGCAGAATGGGGCGATGATGGCATCTGCCTAAGCGGTGACAGAAGGATTAAATGGGAAAATGCATGTAGGACACCCTGGAGAAAGGACCGCCACTATCTCTATTATTACAGGTTGTTTAACAGCTTTGGAGAATGCATGGGGAGGGGAGCCAGGATGTCCCCGTTCCCGGGGTAGATTGAAGGCTGCAAGCTGCTGACCCAGGAGGCCCTATTGCATTTGCAGATACGTGTTTGCTGCACTGAGTATCTAAACATTTTTGGAATGAGGCGGGCTCACATACCCATTCAGACATTCCCTGGAAAAATAGGAAAATCAGGCACCTCTCAGTTCACATTCCTCCACAGGCAACAATAGCTAAGGAACAGACTTGACTTTGATCGGCATGAATTTTGCTAGGATCCATTCTCCTTCAGGATCTTCCGCGATTCCTTTTTTTTTTTTTTTTTTAGATTTTATTTTTTTATTCATGAGAGACACAGAGAGAGACAGAGACACAGGCGGAGGGAGAAGCAGGCTCCATGCAGGGAGCCTGATGTGGGACTCGATCCTAAGACCCCAGGATCACACCCCCGGCTGAAGGTGGCCCTAAACCACTGCGCCACCGGGGCTGCCCTCCTCGATTCCTTTTAGCTCTTGAATTAACTTCTTTCTATAATACTTGCATTGAAGGGGATTGATGTGAACACTAGATGATACTGTATTACCCAGCCATAAAAAAAAAAAAAAAAAAAGAATGCAATCTTGCCACTTGCAATGACACAGATAGTGCTAGTATCATGCTGAGCAAAATAAGTCAGGCGAAAAGAGAAATACCAGATGATTTCCCTCATAGGTGGAATTTAAGAAACAAAACAAATGAGCAAAGGTGGGGGGAAAAGGGAGGAAGAGACAAACCAGGAACCGGACCCTCAACTATAGAGAACCCACTACAGGTCCCCAGAGGGGAGGTGGGTGGGTGGAGGGGAAACAGGTGATTGATGGGGATGAAGGAGGGCACTTGTCATGAGCACCGGGTGATGGATGGAAGTGTTGAATCACTATATTGATCACCTGAAACTGCTATTACACTGTATGTTAAGTAAATAGAATTAAAAAAAAAAAACAGTTTTTTTGGATACCAATGTAGAAATTCTGGCATTACTAGGAACACATTTTAGTGGGGCGCTGAGGGGTCTTCTTCAGCATCCTGCAGGACAGGGAGCAGATTTTTTCAAACTCCAGTTATGTATCAGAATCCCCTGGAGGGCTCGTTAAAGTGCAGGTCGCTGGACCCCACCCCCAGAGTTTCAGATTCAGTAAATCTGGGGTGGGGCTGAGATTTTGAGTTTCTCTCAAGTTCTAGAGTGATGCTGATGCCACCGGCCTGGGATCCACACTTGGAGATGCAGAGACCTGTGAAGTGCATATCTTTACCTTGTTTTATTTGCAACAATATTATTTACTTAATGTAGGGCGCCTGAGTGGCTCAGGGGTTGAGATCTGCCTTTGGCTCAGGGTGTGATCCTGGGGTCCTGGGATCGAGTCCCGCATCGAGCTCTGTGCATGGAGCCTGCTTCTCCCTCTGCCTGTGTCTCTGCTTCTCTGTGTTTCTCATGGATAAATAAAATCTTAAAATTTTTTTTTCTTATTTTAAAATAAAATGCATACACTGTGGGAAGGTATAGAGTAAAAGTGACCCTCTATAGTTTTCCTAGTAAGTTATTACAGTCAGTCGTTAATTTCTACCCTTCAAGAAGAATTAAAGAAAAGTTAATTTTAAAATTAATCATTTGTGTCTTTACAAACCGATGTGATAAAGGCCATACATACAGTTTAAGAGCTGTGAGGTTTTATTTTTCTTCTCTAGACTGGCTTGAAGTCATAATAAATTATGTGAACATGTGAAGGCCTGAGGAAAGGTAAAATGAACGCCGGTGTAGACTGGGGCTCACCCCATACCTGTGCTCAGCGATGGGTCCCATTTAACTGCCACAGCAGCTCAGTGTGGGAGGCTTCGCAGGGCAAGTGACTCATATAAGGTCACACATCTAGAGACAGTGGAATTGGAATTTGAACAGAGCAACCTTCGTAATCAAGCTACACGTTCCCCTACCCACTACCCATTCTCCTACCTACCTTTTCTAGGTGGCATTTACTGCTTGTTCATTAGATGCCGGACACGGTGCTGACCGTGGAGGAGCAGAGGGATCTCAGGGATATAAAACCTGGCAGAGTCCCGACTCCCTGTTCTTGTGGTCATGGATTTTCCTACTGACCGTTTCCCCATGGAAAGACACACAGACAGCACATTTGGGGCACAACTTCAGGGGGTTCACAGACATCCCAAACGTTTGCTTATGAGTTTCCTCGCCTCCCAGTCTAGGGACACTTGATCTTGTGAAATAATGCCCAAGTTTTGCCCCGGAGGGCTCACGGGGTGATGTGACTCATGCATGAGACTTGGCTGAGGCATGGTTTAGTGTCTGATACTATTCGAATGAACATTTGGGCTCCACATTCTATCTCTGAAAGCTCCATGGAGCTTTTGACACAGGGCTGGCGTCAGGGGCGTGTGTCCTGGGCAGGTGCACATGCCTTTGCCCTCAGAAGGGCCCCACGTTTGAGGCTCTGCTATTGCCGTCTTGAGATTCTTAATAATTTTGGGACAAGGGGCCTCACATTTTCATTTCACATCGGTCCCTGCAAATTATGCAGCTGGTCCTTATTAGATGTTGTGGCACCCACGAGACACCCTCCCCTCCCCAGAGGCCCAAATACTTGAAAATAAATAATTCCTGGGGCAGCTACTAATTCATTTCACTGTCACAGCGGCCCAGTGTGATGGGTTCTAGTTTTACCCCCACTTTGCAGGTAAGGGAAGCATTTTGCAAAGGCACCCAGTCCTTGAAATAGTTAGTGTGTAGTGATTAGTGAGCCTCGTTAGTGAGTAATGAGTCTAGAATTTGGCCTATTTGTATAAATTCCCCATCTATTTTAAACATGAAAAGTTGAATCTCTGGGGACCTTGCCCAGCTGTACAGATATTTTCTTTCTGAAAACATTGAGTTATTGTCTTGCATGTCCTAGAGCTAATTCAGGAGGCATTTTGATCTTGGTTCAGCTACCAATCATGCCAGCACCCAGCTCCCAGTGATAATGGAGGTGACTCGAATCCCCCCAGTTGAGCTAGACTGTGTCTGCAGAGAGCTCTCCAGCCTACACAGGATGGCTGTGATGTGTCCGGTGGGGGCAGGGAGGAGAGGGCGGCCTGTGGTTTCTCACAGCTGGAAGCAGGTGGCCTGTGGGTGAGGACGCTGTCATCCTGGGGGCAGCACTCAGAGGGCCTCTAATTCATGGCAAGTTCTGTGAGGAAGCTGGCAAATCAGGCCACAAGTCAGACATTCAGATTTCACCTTCAAAGCTATTCGACCCAAGCCAGTTCACGGCCAGGATATCTGTGCACTGCTGAATTGTGATTATTGAAAAACAAAATGGATTGCTAACTCAAAAGAGAACTGAAAGTTTTCTATTTTTGTACTGAAAAAAAAAATCTGGTGCCGTTAAATGCTAAAATACTACATTTCCTAATTAGTCTTCTCTAATAAAATACTTCTCACCTTTCTCTGTGCCAGATGGTATAACTGTTCCCATAACTATTTGATTGGGAAGGAAAGAAGTGTTTTGAAACTATATTATTGTAATATTAGAATTAAAATTAAACTTGTCACGCCATGCTATTGCCTATGGCATTTTGATCTATCTCATTACACCGGTTTGTGAGTTTTTTTTTTTTTCCCTTTCTGTGGGAAAACCCTGTGGCCTGCCCTTCTTTCTCTTCTTTCTTTCCTCCCTCCCTCCTTCTTTCTCTCTTTTAAAATAAATCCAATTAGCTTCTCATTTTTGTATGTTATGTGATTACTCCATTATTTTGGGCATGAGCTGACTTCCTCTCATGAATAACTCTGTGACTGGCACTGTGAACGCTGAGCCAATGAAAACTCAGGTTGAAAAATGATTCATTCGTTCTTAACATTTATTGAGGTCCTGTGCTAAGAACTTTATTATTAAAAAAAATTTTTTTTTAAAGTAAACTCTATGCCCAATGTGAGGCTTCAACTCAGGATCCAGAGATCAAGAGTGGGATGTGGTAGGGATTGACCCAGCCAGGCGTCCCGTGTGCTAAGAAGTTTAAATGGATTATTTTATTTAATCCTCACAGCCATGCAAGGAGATGATATTATCATCCTTGGATTATCCATGAGAAAAACCCAGAGAAGTTAAATACGTTATCCAAGGTCACACAGCTATTAAATGATGGTGCTGGATGTAAAACTAGATCAATGACTTACGAAGCTAATGTGCTCTACTTGATGATTAAAATTCTTTTTAAAAATTGACAAATTTAATAAATAGAAAATCAATTTTAGTTTTCATTTTTATTTTTAAAAAGACTTTATTTTTGGCAGCCCGGGTGGCTCAGTGGTTTAGTGCCGCCTTCGGCCTGGGGCGTGATTTTGGAGTCCTGGGATCGAGTCCCATGTCGGGCTCATGCTTCTCCCTCTGCCTGTGTCTCTGTCTCTCTCTCTGTGTGTCTCTCATGAATAAATAAATAAAATCTAAAAAAAAAAAAAAAAAGACTTTATTTTTTATTTTTTTTAAAGACTTTGAGAGAGAGAGGGAGTGAGAGAGACCGTGTGAGCCAGAGGGCAGGGAGAGGGGGAAACAGACTCCCCGCTGACCAGGGAAGCTGACATGGGATTCCATCCCAGGACCCTGGGATCATGAACTGAGCCAAAGGCAGATGCTTAACCGATTGAGCCTCCCAGGTGCCCTAAAAGGAGTTTTAGATTCACAGCAAAATTGAGTCGAAGGTTCAGAGATGTCCCATCTATCTCTGGACTGTACAGTCTTGCCCACCATCAATATCCCACACCAGATTGGTACATTTGCCACAAATGACAAACCTATGTGGACATATCATTGTTCATAGAGTCCATACTTTACATTAGGGCTCACTTGTGGTGCGGTACATCCCGTGGGTTTGGACAGATGTGTACTGATGTGCATCCTTCACTCTGATATTGTGCAGGGCATTTTCACAGCCCTAGAAATCCTCTGCGTTCTGCCTCATCTTCCTCTATACCACATCTGTTTGTTTTTTTTTAATAAAAGATTTTTTAAAAGTCCTAGATTTCTGGCTCCAAAAAATTTTATACTTGTTGACATTGAGAAAAGAAATGAACTTTCAAGAGGGAACTGGAAGATGAAATTCAGAATGAAGAGATAAGGAAGAAAAAAGTATGTGAGGAAAGTCATGGAGGTGAGCTTGTGTAGATGTCTAGTTAATGGCAGGTAGTTTCTGAAATTAATAAATAGTTTATAAACAGGTTACAAAAGGTCTTAAATGGGATCCCTGGGTGGCTCAGTGGTTTAGCCCCTGCCTTTGGCCCAGGGTGTGATCCTGGAGACCCTGGATCGAGTCCCACGTCGGGCTCCCTGCATGGAGCCTGCTTCTCCCTCTGCCTGTGTCTCTTCCTCCTTCTCTCTCTCTCTCTGTCTCTCATGAATAAATAAATTTAAAAAAATTTAAAAAAAAAACAAAGCAAAAACAAAAGGTCTTAAATAAAAACAAGATTTGAGAAACAGCCAATGAAGGTTTTTAAACACTGATGTAGCATGATTCAATTTATTTTAGGTAGAATCACTTAGGGATTTACTATTAACTATTTACATATTTGCATTGACTATTTACTATGCCAGCCACATAGTAAAGTAATTTGGGAAAATAGTGAAGAGTCAAAATAGACATGATGTCTTTGGTAGGCAGCCTCTAAGATGGCTCTAGTGACCATCCCCTCACCCACTTCCTGGTATTTGCACCTTCAGGTGTGGGCAGAACCCAGTGACTCAGTTTTAATAAATAGAATATGACAAAGGTGAGGGGATGTCATCCCAAAGGTTAAGTTACACAAAGTCTGTCTTCCCTCTTGCTTGCTGTCTCTTGGTCTTTCTCACGTGTGTGCTTGCTCTTAGGGAATCCAGCTGCCATATTGTGAGCTGCCCTTTGGAGAGGCTCACTTGGCAGGAACTGAGCAAGGTCTCTAGCCAACAGCCAGAGAAAAACTGTGTCCCTTACTCCAACAGCCTATGAGGAATGAATACTGTGAACAACCATGTGAATGGGCTGGAAGTGTGTCCTCCGTTTGAGCCTTCACATGAGGTTGCATCTCCAGCCAACATTTTGCGCCTTGAGCAAGATGCATCCACTTAAGCTACATCCAGATTCCTAACTCACTGCAATACTGACTGCAGTAATAACCATTTTTGAAGTGGCTGTGTTTGGGGATAATGTGTTGTTCAGCAATGGATGACTAATACAGTCACTGTGCTCATGGAAATTACAGCCTAGTGGGGAAAAAAGATGTCCACTAAATATGATATCAACTGGTGTGACATTGCAGCTGTGCCAGGTGCAGTGGGGGAGAGCTGCACGGACTTGCAAGGCTACACCATGAAGCAGCCTAATGTTGTGTCTGAGGGGCCAGTGAGGCCTTCTCTGGGAAACAATAGTGAGAATGGGATTTGAAGAGTATACTGCATCAACTGGGCAGTCTGGGATGGGAAGAGCAGTTTTGACAGCAGGAACAAGTACATGCATATGCCTCATGAAAGGAGGAAGCCTGAAGTATTGGAGAGCTGAATAGATACCTGAGGCTACCGTCCTGAAGCATTTGGAGTTGATGGTAGGGGTTAGATCCCAAAGCATCTCATAGGTCAAGTAAAGGAGTTTGGTCTTTATTTTCAGCCCAAGGAGAAGGGTTCTAGCAGGGAAGCAGCATGCTCAGATGTTCAATTTGGTTTGATTAGATTAGATTAAGATTTTATTTATTTATTCATGAGAGACACACAGAGACAGGCAGAGAGACAGGCAGAGGGAGAAGCAGGCTCCATGCAGGGATCCCAATGTGGGACTTGATCCCAGGATCCTGGGGTCATGACCTGAGCTGAAGGTAGACACTCAATCACTGAGCCACCCAGGTGGGAGAAGAAGACTAGTGGACAGTCTTGAGAAATTTCTAGGCAGTAAAATTGGTAGGACTTGATGGTTTGGACAAGGGAGGGTGAGGAGGTAGTCGTCTAGACTGACTCATAATGTTTTTAACTCAGGAGAGGCAGGAAGAAGGGGAAATGTTCAATTATCTAGGTAAGAGGTCATGAAGATGCCAAGGCATTGACAGTAGGACAGGCAGAAAGATCCCCAGGGCATTGTAGAAAAAAAAAATCAATAGGCTTTCATAGCTGATTGGCTGTGGGGCAAAGGCCTCGTGGGAGAAGAAAGACTCTAGAAGGCCATCAGCCCCACCTGTTTCTGTTGTCTCTGTCTTGAATATGCAGAGTGTGATGATGAATATGTAGTACATGAAGTACCCTCAAATCTGTCCATTTTATACAGAAGGGAGCAGGTCTGTGAATGGTTAGAGGAAGCAGCACGAAAAGAGAATCATAAAGTTTTTCAGTTTCAACAAAGTATGATTATTTAAGCCAAAGGAAAAAAAATACTATTTTAATGGATCCATTAGACACGCTTTGGGATTTACTGCAGCCATAGAAACTGACCTGGATGCACTAGATGGTAGGAAACCATGTTCCTATTTGAACAGGGTTGTGCTGATTCTAAAGTATAGAACCATTAGTCCCAATATATTTGGATGGAATGATTTTGATTTGGGGGGGACTCATTTGTGGCAATTGCAAACTAGATACGGTTCCATGTATAGAGGATCAAAGAATACATACATATAAACATACATACACACATACATGTATTTAGTATATATCAATATTTTATATAACATATCATTACTATAATATATATATAAATAAATGGCAGATGTAAGTAATATTTTAAGTAAATTATATGAACTTATAATTTGGCTTATTATTTAAAATGTATTTAAAATAAGAAGTAAATAAATAATTTATTGATAAATAATAAAGTAATTATAAAGCAATTATTTATTTATCAATAAATTATTTTAATTTATATTTTGATGTATTTATCCATGTAAGGTATAATTATATTGTAATTATATATGTAACATTGTAATATATATTATTACATATATACATGTAATATATATATGTACAATAATATATTATAGTAAATATACTAGTATATATCATTACATATATACATATACAATATAATATAATTATATTGTGATTATATATGTAATATATGTAATATATATTACATATAATATATTATTTATATTATTTATAGTCTTCAAATCTTTAGTGAATCTTTAGTAATCATTCAACCTATTTGACGTCTGCGAGTTAGTGTCATACACTGCGCCATGGTGTCAGGTGTCACGCTGTCAGACACTGCGGCCTGGAGAATAATGCCATCCATCCACAAAAGCCTTCGATTTGGTCAAGATTAAAAACTTAACATTTTTGCACGGATAAATTTAGGCAAAGAGGCCTGCATTTCGACTCTCCTCTCTACATTGTTGTTCAAACTGATTAGGCTCGTAAATATTTGGGCGACTTTAACAACAAATAAAGGCCTGTCACCCCGTGTTTGAGGTGGGAAAGACTACAGAGCAGGACGGCAAGGGCAACCGTCTCCCAAATGATCTCTCTGCTTCACTCTTCCTCCCATGATCCGTTCTCAACAGGGTGGTCTGGGTGTGCTTTTCAGAAAGTAAATCACATCCGGTCACTCTGTCTTCAAATCTTCTACAGTTGCTTCCCATCTGACTTGAAAGGAAATCCTTACAACAGCCTAGGAACCTAGGT
Organism: Nyctereutes procyonoides; assembly: GCF_905146905.1. Taxonomy (NCBI): domain Eukaryota; kingdom Metazoa; phylum Chordata; class Mammalia; order Carnivora; family Canidae; genus Nyctereutes; species Nyctereutes procyonoides. Next base: position 8,386,327 of record NW_026575024.1, on the reverse strand, counting down.
GAACAGGACCTCTGACTGCCTCTCTCTTTCCATCTCTTGCCTTGCTCATCCCTTGCTCATGATCAAACCACACCAGCTTTCTTTTTTTTTTTTTTTAAGATTTTGTTTATTTATTCATGAGAGACACACAGAGAGAGAGAGACAGAGGCAGAGACACAGGCAGAGGGAGAAACAGGCTCCATGCAGGGAGCCCGATGTGGGACTCGATCCTGGGTCTCCAGGATCACACCCTGGGCTGAAGGCAGCCCTAAACCGCTGAGCCACCGGGACTGCCCACCAGCTTTATTTCTAAACCTGTACCACGTCAAACCTGGCTCTGCCACAGGGCCTTTGCAATTGCTATTCTCTCTGCTAGGAGTTTCTTGTGTCTGGCTTCTTTTCCTCATTCAAGTCTAGATCCAAATGGAACCTCAGTTGAAGGCTTTCCCCCCTCCTCCTCTGGTCCTGTCTTCCGTTATGCTGACTTACCATAGGAGCACTTTTATGAGTTTCTGAAATTATCTTATGTATAATGTAATCTTAATTATTAATTATATTATTTATGTATTAACGGTTTTTGGCTGTCTCTCTCAGTTAGGTGCCACCTCCATGGCACCTAAGGGCAGTATCCTTTTCAGTGCCATTCATTGATGTATCTCCAGATTCTTTTTTTTTTTTTTTTGAGATTTTATTTATTTATTTACTCATGAGGGGCAGAGACATAGGCAGAGGGGAAGCAGGCTCCCCACAGGAAGCCCAATGCGGGACTCGATCCCAGGACCCCGGGATTATGCCCTGAGCCAAAGGCAGATGCTCAACCACTGAGTCACCCAGGTGTCCCTATAGCTCCAGATTCTTATGACACTAGGCACTTAGTAGGTGTCAAAAAAATTTTTTTTGAATAGATTCATTGAATGGATTAGCCTAAGCCACTCTGAATGCTTAAAGGCTAGTTTTGGGTGCATCATGGTGACCATTCTTCTAGGTAAAGCTTTTAATATACTCAAATTCATTGCTATAGGCACAATCCCCGCCATTCAAGCAGAACCCCATGGTGACCGCCAACCTAGCCCATGAGTCAATGGGCCTGGCAGGGAGGCAATTAGTTACACACTCTAGTGAAGTACAGTATTGGTCATCCAACTCCTCCCAAGGTGTAAGTTAGCTATTTCAAAAATAGTTTTATTGAGATATAATCCGCACACCATACAACTCATCTACTTAAAATACATATACAGTTTAATGGCTTTTCCTGTATTCACAGAATTGTGCAACCATCATTGCTGTCTAGTTCCAGAGCATTATCATCATCCCAGAAAGCAACCTCTTACCCATTAGCACTCACTTTCCATTTCCCCTCGATCCCACCTCCATCTAATCCTATAGAATCACTAATCTACCTTCTGTCTCTATGGATTGGCCAATTCTGCACATTTTATATAGACAAAATTGTACAACATGTGACCCCTGTGACTGGCTTCTCTAACTTAGCATAACGTTTTCCAGGTCCACCCATTTTGTAGTGTGTATCCATTCTTGATCCTTTTTTGTTGGCAAATATTCTATTTTATTTGTCCATTCATTTATCTGCTGATGGATGTGAGGCTTATTTCCAGCTTTTGGCTATTCTGAATTTATGCTTTCAATTATCTAGGGTATAGACCCAAGAATGGAATTGCTGGGTCATATGGTAACTCTATGCATATCCTTTGGGGGAACTGCCAGACTGTTTTCCAAAGTGACTGCGCTGCTCTCTGATGGTGCCTGAGCTCTGGAGGGACGGTCAGCTCCGCCAGCGACACTGGGCTTCCAAGAGCCAGACACCAGGCTGATGCGGCATGCTGGCGAGGAGGGGAGGGCTGGTCAAGGAAGTGGGGATCCCCGCTAGACAAAAACCCGATTGTGGTGATGGGAATGGAGATTTGATGATATAACAAAGTGTTTCCCTGTTTGTGGTCTGGGAGAGGACTTTAGTAGTAAGGGACAAGGCATTAATCACACAGAGTCGCAAAGTGAGAACATAATACCCTTTTCATTGTCTGGTCCCTCCTTATGATTACTCAAAGAAGAAAGTCTCAGTGTGACGCTAATATGTCTTTAACACCTCTCTAACACTTGCAAATCTCCCTTTGGAAATGAGTGCAGGTCACTGGCCCATCAAAGCCTTCAGCAGGCAATGCTATATGCCTAGAATTTAGCCTTTCTATACATGTGTATGTGTATATATATATTCATATATAGGTAACCATATATATGTATATATGCTTAACCATATAGATATATTTATGGAATATGATATTAATTTTCATTGATAGCAGTAATGCAGGATTTCCTTTTAAAATTTATTTTAAATGGAGAAGTAGTTTTAAAAATAATCAATGGTTGGGGTCCCTGGGTGGCTCAGCAGTTAAGCATCTACTTTCACCTCAGGTCATGATCTCAGGGTTCTGGGATCGAGCCCCATGTCAGGCTCCCTGCTCAGCAGGTTGCCTCCTTCTCCCTCTGCTTCTGCTGCTCCCCTTGCTTGTGCTCTCTCTCTCTCTCTCTCTCTCTCAAATAAATCAAATAATTTTAAAAAGTGATGGTAATAATTTCAGGTGATCCATGAGGGAATTTAAAAACAGTAAAGGCTCTTAGAAGAGTAATAGCTAAGTGTTTTTTTTTTTTTTAACTTCTTTATTGTGTGACAGTCACAGTTTTGAGGAAACTGCGCACAGAGAGGCTAAGCCACTTGCTGAGGGTCACACAGCTGGGAAGTGGCAGGGCTGTGAGATGTACTCAGGCAGTCGGTACTACACCCCCTGTTATGAAGGTGGCATACGAATGACAGAAGTTTGGAAAGCCAAAGGCTAGTAATGCATTTTGGAATGCCACCAGCTGATAGTTACTCTTTTTTTTTTTTTTTTTTTTATGATAGTCACACAGAGAGAGAGAGAGAGAGAGAGAGGCAGAGACACAGGCAGAGGGAGAAGCAGGCCCGACGTGGGATTCGATCCCAGGTCACCAGGATCACGCCCTGGGCCAAAGGCAGGCGCTAAACTGCTGCGCCACCCAGGGATCCCCTGATAGTGACTCTTGACCTGCTTTCTCTCGCCTCCTTCCACGGAGTGGGGCCCAGCCACGAGCTTGGACCGCAAGGCCATGCCCTTCCAGCTAGTGTCTGCGAAATAGCAGCAAGACGTGATCCAGGCAGGGCAAATCCAACTCTCCCCTGAGAATTTGGAGTTAGTCTCCCAAGGGATGTGGTCTCCATAGTGGCCCTGCAAGATGTCAGATGGGGAGCCTTGGCACCTATATTTTCTGCAGACTGTAGCCAATCTAGAAAGAGAAGAAGGAAGACGTGGGGAGAGGCAGAGTGGAGAGGTGAGGTCTCCCGGGATGCCACATTAGGCCGCACCCTGGCTTTTTGTTGGGGATTGATCCCCTGTTTTCTGTGATAAATGTCCCTTTTAACCTAAGCTAGCTAGAATGGGTTTCTGCCTTTTATTAAACACAATTTTTCAATAATTAATTAATTAAAAAATGAAAATTTATTATTTATTTTCTTTTTATTTATTTATTTTTATTATTTATTTTCTATTAAAGATTTTATTTATTAATGAGAGACACAGAGAGAGGCAGAGACACAGGCAGAGGGAGAAGCAGGCTCCCTGCAAGGAGCCTGATGTGGGACTCGATCCCAGGACCCCGGGATCACGCCCTGGGCCAAAGGCAGACACTCAACCACTGAGCCACCCAGGCATCCCAAAGATTTTTTTTTAATATTTTATTTATTTATTTGAGAGAGAGAGAGAAAGTGCCAGAGCAGAAGGGTAGGGCAGAGGAAGAGGGAGAAGCAGACTCCCTGCTGAGTAGGGAGCCCCATGTGGGGCTCAATCCCAGGACTCTGGGCTCATGACCTGAGCCAAAGGCAGATGCTTCACGGGACTGAGCCACCCAGGCGCCCAATTAATTTTTTTTTTAAGTAGGCTCCATGCCCAGCATGGAGCCCAGCATGGGGTTCGAACTCACCACTCTGAGATTAAGACCTGAGCTGACACCAAGAGTCCCATGCTTAACCGCTGGAGCCAGCTCAGTGCCCCTGAAAACAAGTTTTAAAAAGAAATGCAAAGTATGTGGGAGCAAAAGGGGGAGGGGAACTCAAGATCTGCAGGAAGAGCTCTCAGGACTGGGATGAGTATCCTCAAGGGTAGATTGTTGATTCTTTCATTGATTCATCCCAGCTAGAATATAGCGCGCACCCCTGGGTCCTGGGACCCTTCCTGACCCCAGCAACATAGGGGCGAATGTGATAGGAAGGTCTCCATTCGCAGGCAGCTTGTCTCGGGGTGGGAAGACTTGTGAAGATCATGCACGCACATGCTTGGGCCTTGGGAATTACCTTAGGTTTTTCAGCAGGAAAATTATTTGATTAGGCCTCCAAATCAGAAGAGTGACTCTGACAGAGATGTTTACAAGAAATGGGAGGGAAGGCACCCAGGGGAGGAAGACTGGGAAGATGCAAACGTACTATACAGGGACGCCTGGGTGGCTCAGCAGTTGAGTGTCTACCTTCAGCTGAGGGTGTGATCCCGGGATCCAGGATCGAGTTCCGCATTGGGCTCCCTGCAAAGAGCCTGCTTCTCCCTCTGCCTGTGTCTCTGCCTCTCTCTCTGTCTCTCATGAATAAATAAATAAATCTTAAAACAAAAAAGCTCCCGATACAATGGTGCATCTCATCAGGGGCAGCTGGTTGCACTGAAATGTTTGGAGCGCTTATAATTTGCTGGGCTGTGTACTAAAAATTTTACTTTTACCATCTCGATTGAGCCTCGCAACACCTCTGTGAGGCAGGTACAATTACTACCCGTGTTTCAGATGAATTCTCCTCTTGTTTTTTTAATATTTTATTTATGTATTCATGAGAGACATGGAGAGAAAGGCAGAGACAGAGGCAGAGGGAGAAGCAGGCTCCATGCAGGGAGCCCGATGAGGGACTCATCCCAGGTCTCCAGGACCACGCCCTGGGCTGAAGGCAGTGCTAAACCACTGAGCCACCAGAGCTGCCCCATGAATTCTCCTCTTAAAGAAAAAGTCAAAATTGAAATTACAGTCCAATTAGAACTAAACAATGGGAACCAAACGCTCTGCATGCAAACCTGTGGGGTGAGGACAAAGCAGCATGCAGAGGGAAATGTATAGCTCTAAGATGCATTTACTAGAAAATAACACTTAAAAGATCAGGAGGGTGGGGGGTGGGGATTAATGGGTGACGGGCACTGAGGGGGGCACTTGACGGGATGAGCACTGGGTGTTATTCTGTATGTTGGTAAATTGAACACCAATAAAAATTAATTTATTACAAAAAAGATCAGTAATAAACGTTTTAACTCAAGAAACTTAGAATAATAAAGTGATAAAATCAAATGTAGAAATTGATAAAATAGAAACCAAAAGTAGTGGAGTGGGCCAGTGGAGGGGGTGGGATTTGATCATTTCACAGATGAGAAGTTGAAGCTCAAAAAAGGTTAATTTGTCCAAACCTGACAGTTAGCAATGCACAGAAGGACTGAGATTTGGACATGGATCTTTTTATTTTATTTATTTATTTATTTATTTATTTATTTATTTATTTATTTTTTTAAAGATTTATTTATTCATTCATTCATTCATAGAGAGCGAGAGAGGCAGAGACACAGGCAGAGGGAGAAGCAGACTCCATGCAGGAAGCCCGACGTGGGACTCGATCCCGGGTCTCCAGGATCACACCCCAGGCTGCAGGCGGCGCTAAACTGCTGCGCCACCAGGGCTGACCTATTTATTTATTTTTTTAAATATTTTATTTATTGGGGTCTTTTTTTTAATTTATTCCTGGGTCTCCAGGATCATGCCCGGGCTGAGGGCAGGTGCTAAACCCTTGAGCCACCCGAGCTGCCCATGGATCTCTTTAGATTCCAGAGCCTGATTTCTTTTTCTTTTTTTTCTTTTTTTTTCTTTTCTTTTCTTTTCTTTTCTTTTCTTTTCTTTTCTTTTTTCTTTTCTTTTCTTTTCTTTTCCTTTTTTCTTCTTTTCTTTCCTTCTTTCTCTTTCTTTATTTTGATTTTTATTTATTTTCAAGTAACCTCTACACCCAATATGGGGCTTGAACCCACAATCCCAAGATCAAGAGTCTTATGTTCCACTGACTGAGCCAGCAAGGCATCCTCAAAGCTTGATTTCTTTTTTTTTTCTTTATAAAAATACCAAACTTGCATGTATCTTCTTTTTTTTTTTAATTGGAGTTCAATTTACCAACATATAGCATAACACCCAGTGCTCATCCTGCCAAGTGCCCCCCTCAGTGCCCATCACCCAATCACCCCAACCCCCCTGCCCACCTCCCCTTCCACTACCCCCTGTTCATTTCCCAGAGTTAAGTGTCTCTCATGTCTTGTCACCAAAGCTTGATTTCTTAACTACAGAGGGTTTGCCCTATAAGGGCTCTCAGATGCTGGCCATTCTTCTTTGTTAGAGTCTGACAGAAAATCCACACTACATGGCCCTAGATGGCCGTCCCTTCTGCCAGCCCTATTACATGTGAAATGAGAGCTAAGGTGGGGGTCCTAGAGTAGGAAATTCACTCTGTTTGGCCAGCCTCACTCTGTTTGACAACCTCAAGGACCACTGACATTTCTGCATATAAAGGAGGGACCCTGGACTGTCACCACATCCTGAACTCATAGGGTGACCAATTGGTTCCAACTGGTCCAGGACTTTCCCAGTTTTAGCACTAAAATTTCCACGTCCCGGAAAACCCCTCAGTCCTGAGCAAACTGGAATGGTTGGTCACCTTTGCAGATTGCCCCCGATGCTTGGGAATTCCAGAATATTCTGATGGTAGAGTCCCAAGAGTCTGGGTCAGGGGTCTTCAAGGACAGACTAAGAATGAACATCTGTATACCCAAAGTACCTTCTGCTCCCCGTCAGACTGAATAATGGAGGACTTACTGGGATGTGGCCCGAGACTGTGCAGTTCCCCAGGAGGTTTTTATGCACACTTAAATTTGGAGGACCAAGCTTCTTAAATTATAGAATTCCAGGCCCATGATGAAGATTATGATAGCAGCCACTGTGGGCAGGGAGGTGGGTGAAAAGAAGTGCATAGTGAGAAACTGGGCTTCAGATTTGAGCAGGTACTTGGTTTCCCATTTGTCCCTGTGCAATAAAATGAGCGCCCCATGCCTCAGTTTTCTTATGTATAAAATGGGGATAATTAAAGGATATACTATGTGCAGCCCCCTGGTAACTGCACGATAAATTTCAGTTCCCTCTTTTACGACTGTGATTGGGAATTAGCAAAAGAAATGGGCAGAGGAAGCATTTCTGTTCATGTAGAAACTGCTTTTCAGAATATGTCCCCATTATGACCCCAATTTAAAAAATCTTCTATGAAGAATCTTTCAGAATTTAGCATCTGAGAAAAAAGTCTTTTTTCCTCCTCCCTCACCCCCAATCCCTGAATTTGTTGTTTCTTTCCTCCTCTTTATGGGTTGACTCTTAGAAATCTCAAAGTCAAAAGCTGAAAATGTAAATCATTTTTATATTTAAAATCAACCCTTGGGGCCCTGGCTGGCTCAGTCAGTAGAGCATGAGACTCTTGATCTCAGGGTCATGAGTTTGAGTCCTACATTGAGTTTAGAGATTACTTAAGATGAAAATCTTAAAAAAAAAAAAAAAATAGTCACTCTAGGGTGCCTCGGTGGCTCAGTCTGTTTTTTTTTTTTTTTTTTTTTTTGGCTCAGTCTGTTTGTTAAGCATCTGCCTTTGGCTCAGGTCATGACCCTACCATGCTGGGATCGAGCCCCACCTTGAGGGGAGTCTGCTTCTCCCCCTGCCCCTACCCCTGCTCATGCACTCTCTCTCAAGCGCGTGCTCGCTCTCTCTCTCTGTCTCTCAAATAAATAAATAAAATCTTAAGAAAAAAAAGAAAAAAGCACTTTAAGTAGTCTCTCCTCCTTTGAAGGGACTCAGTATCTACTGAATTGTTATTACTGCATGCATATTATTGATTTTTAAAATTTTTTTATTTTGGTTTTTTTTTTTAAAGATTTATTTACTTATGATAGACATAGAGGGAGAGAGAGAGAGAGAGGCAGAGACACAGGAAGAGGGAGAAGCAGGCTCCATGCCGGGAGCCTGATGTGGGACTCGATCCCGGGACTCCAGGATCGCGCCCTGGGCCTAAGGCAGGCAACAAACTGCTGAGCCATCCAGGGATCCCCAAAATTTTCTATTTTGAAGTAATTATAGTATCACAGGAAGTTGCAAAGATAGCAGAGTGAGCTCCATGTACCCTTCCTCCAGTTTCCCTTTGGTGACATCTTCCTTAACCATAGGACAAACTCAAAACCAGGCAATTGACCATGACACCATATGTGTGCGTAGAGTTCTGTGCTACTCTGTCAACTGGGTGACCACCACCACTGTCAATGTAGGGCACTGTTCCATCACCATGAAGATCTCATGCTTTCATTATGCCTATGAATCACCACCCCAACCCCTGGCAATGACTGACCTCTTCTCTGTCTTTATAATTTTGTCATTTTGAGGATGTCATATAGATGGAAGTATAGACTGTGACCTTTTGAGGCTGGCCTTTTTTTTTTAAAAATTTTTATTTATTTATGATAGTCACACAGAGAGAGAGAGAGGCAGAGACACAGGCAGAGGGAGAAGCAGGCTCCATGCATCGGGAGTCCGACGTGGGACTCGATCCTGGGTCTCCAGGATCGTGCCCTGGGCCAAAGGCAGGCGCCAAACTGCTGTGCCACCCAGGGATCCCGAGGCTGGCCTTTTTTACACAAGATAATGCTCTTGAGATTTACCCAAGTTGTTGTGCGTACCAGTAGTTTATTCTTTTTCAGTGCTGAGTGATTGTTGACTTATTATTGTATATAATATATAATATTATAAATATCCCGTTATATTAGTACCATTGTATTATGTGAGTCACCACAAAATCATTCTAACCTAAAAGTGAAGCTATGAAGAGGATATTTTACCAAAAAGCTACCCATGATTGTGTGCCAGGCAGTGTTCATTTACTGACTCAAAACAGCTCTGTGAGCTGGTGGCTATTGCTTATCTTCCTTTTATAGATAAGAAAAGTGAGGCCTAGAGAGGTTAAGACTCTTGTTTAAGATCACAAAGTCACAAAGTCAGGCAATCTGGCCCAGAGCCCAGGCTTTCAACCATTACCCCTACCTGCCTACACTGCTCTACACCTGCTACCTCATCCCCATGTCTCCTGGGCACACCTGGAGGGACCTGCTTTCCTGGGAGATCATTGGTGCCATGGCTTGCCAAGCAGATTCAATCCAAGCTATAGGAAATTCCTTTGGCTTTCTTTCCTTTTCTTTATTTTTTAAAGATTTTATTTATCTATTTGAGATAGAAAGAGAGAAGAAGAGAGAGTAGGGGCAGAGGGAGAGGGAGAAGCAGACTCCCCACTGAACAGGGAACCCGATGTGGGACTCAATCCCAGGACCCTGAGATCATGACCTGCGCTGAAGGCAGACACTTAACCAACTGAGCCACCCAGGCACCATTTTATCTTTTTTTTAGTAAGTAATCTCTACACCCACTACCCCGACATCAAGGGTCCCACGCTCTTCAGACTGAGCCCCCTATGCGCCCTCTTGGGCTTGCTTTCTTGGCTGAAGATCATGTCTGTGGATAGACAGTAAATAGGAATATTTTAGTTGAAATTTGACATTCACAGAACCAAAGGTGAGTGAAAGCAACATAAAATAAGTCAATCTTAGGGGTAGCACTTGTTTTTTTACATAGAATTATAGCAGACTCAATTTTTTATACTCTATTTTTTCTTAGTTATTTTTTATAGTCTTTTAAAAATGTTTTTTATGATGGTTAAATATACATAGCATAAAGCTAGCCATTTTAACCATCTTTGGGTACAATTCAGTTACATTAGTTACATTAACGATGTTGGGCAACCATCACCCCTATTTCCAGAATTTTTCATTACCCTAAACGGAAACTGTCCCCGTTAAGCAATAATTCCCCATTCCCACAGCTACTTTCTGTTTCTATGAATTTAACTATTCTAGATATTTCCTGTAAGTGGAATCATATCAAATTTGTCCTTTCGTGTCTGGTGTCTTTTACTAAGCTTACTGTTCATCCATGTGAGAAGCTCATTCCTTTTTAAGGCTGACTAGTGTTTCATTGTATGCATGCACCACATTTGGTTTGTACAGTCCTCGGTGGATGGACACTTAGGTTGTTTTTACCTCCTCTTCCTCCTCCTCCTCCTCCTCCTCCTCCCTTCTTCTTCTTCTTCTTCTCCTCCTCCTCCTCTTCTCTCTTCTCCTTCTTCTTAAGTAAGCTCCATGACCAGCACAGAGTCCAAAACAGGGCTTGAACTCATGACCCTGAGATCAAGGCCTGAGCTGAGATTAACAGTTGGACGCTTACCGGACTGAGCCACCCAGGCGCCCCTTTACTTTCCTATACTGTGAATAGTGCTATAACACCAAAGGTGTCCAAGTTTCTGTTTGAGGGCTTGTTTTCAATTCTTTTGGGTTCCAGCTAGGAATAGAATTGCTGGTCATATGGTAATTCTGTGTTTAACTTTTTGAGGAAGCCCCCGATTAAATTTTTGAACAGAATGTTTCCAAAAAGGAGATGTTAGACAAAGAAAAAACCAAAACAACAGCACACCTAAGCCTCAGAGCCCAGCTCAGAAGAGGTGTTTTGCACTGATTATGTTTTTCCCCTTCCTATCAAGCATTCCATCTGTAATTCTGCTAGTTCACATTCAGAAAGAGAGACTTAGAAAAATACAGTGTGGGGTTTTCTTTAAGGCAAGCCAGCCTTTTCTTCGGAAGTCCTGATAAAATAAAACTTCTCTAGAACTTGAAACTGTATTTGAAAACCATGCTTGGTCCTCAAGCCAAAATAAGTCTCTTTTTTCTGAGCATACCTTGGTTTTACTGTTGGAGGATACACATGAGTAACTGCACACAAATGCGAGGCAAACTGTAGGAATACTGTTTCTTTTTCCCAAAGGTGTGTTTCCTTGAATTTTCCAACTTCTTGGCCAGATCACAATTAGTAAGTCAATTGTCCTGGTGAGACCTCACTTTTTAAGTAGGCAAGGTGCTAATTATCTTAAATAGGCAACATTTGATTTCACTGCCTATGTGACCTTGCTAAGATTGAAACTCAGGCACCAAGGTATAATCAATGGAGGATAAAATTCTTTAGGAGAGTCAAAATATTTCAAGAATCTTAAATATTCTATTTGCAGATAGGGTGAAATATGCTCTCAATCCATGGAACCAGAGCATGTGGTAAACACAACTCTAAAGAAGAAGAAGATCCACCCGGCCTCTACACTTGGTGCCTTCTGCTACGAGTAAGTGCTTAGATTGAAAGCTCCCTTCTATGAGTTCTGAGAAGCAATTTGTTATTTTTCTCTAAACCTTTCAGTCATGGCCAGACTTTCCTACTAGTTGAATCAGTCTGCTGCAAGAATGTGCTTGCGTGATATTTAATCCCTTACCGGGAGCCCAGATAGGGTTTCTTGCCAGAACTAGAAATTGCCTCTTTTACAAATTCCCCTTCCTAAGCAAGCTATGGTAACCCTCGTGTGGGGCCGAGAACACCCTATCAGTGTATTTTTAAACAAGGGAGAAGGGCTCCACCTTGTATCATAAATTACAGTAACATCGTTTCTAACCACAGAGGTGCAGTTCCTGTGAGCAGAAACATTCTATTTCAGAGTCTCAGGGATGGTGGAAACTTTCTAATACAACTGTAGAGCTCTCAGACCAGCTGCTGGGAGAAGAGCTCTGGGGGTGGGGAGGAGGGAGCCTCATTTGGTTTCCATGGTGGAAATGCACCCACATTCCTGAGGTCAGACTTCCACCTGACATCCCTGGAAGGCAGAGGCCGGAGGACATGTGGGCATCAGGGGGGCTCTGGGAGCCACAACACCAGGCTCTCCAAGTCTCCTTTGACTCAAGACATAAAGACCTTAAAAAAAAAAAAAAAAAAGACATAGGGACCTCAAATCTCCTGAAGGCAACATCCCCTTCTTCTTTCCTGGAGAAAGTTAAAAATTAGGTTTGCAACATCCATATTCTCCATATTCTGCTTCTATACAAAATCCCAGAGGCTCTGCTAACCCTTTCCGAGTCACAGAATTTACTTAGATTGTTCCAAAGTTACTATTAAACCTCAGCCACTGTTCTGATCCAGAGGATAAGCATTCTGAGAAATCAATTTTTTTTTTTTTTTTGGTTAAGCATCTCATTAGTGCCTCCCTTTTGTGGAGCTAATGCCATTTAAAAATAATTGTCACATGTACTTTAGGCCTTAGAGTTATTTTAACAAAATGTTCTTGTCATGTTGATGTCATTCTAATGACATGTTATTGGTATTTTTGTTCTCAAAATGTGGATGTTTCCCAGGAAACTGACCAGTGGGAAGGAAGGTGGGTGGAAAGCGAAAGTATGTCAGAAACTGCAAGTTAAGTTTCTGGTTAACTCTCTTAGATTAGGTTCTAGGGTGACTAAATTTTCTAGGGAGGAAAAGCTTTCTGATTTCTTAGGGCAAAAAGAAAAAACAAATCCTTTCTCTGGGATCCTCTGAGTCTCCTTAGCATCTTGTGCAAATCTCTGTGTGGCGTTTCTGCACTGTTTTCCACCTAGTTTGGTGCTACTGATTTCTCTCCTTATTCCATTAGATCAGGCTCTTCATCAAAGAGCTGGCTGCTTGGTCTTCTCACCACTCACCAGTGGCCCAGAGAAACACCTGGATTTGTTTGTGCAATGAGTAACACGAATGCCTTTTAAAACTCAAAGCCGGGGGGGGGGGGGTGTGGGGGGATCCCTGGGTGGCTCAGCGGTTTAGCGCCTGCCTTTGGCCCAGGGCATGATCCTGGGTGGCGGGACTCGGTCCCTGGGCCCAGGGTGTGTTCCTGGGTCCTGGGATTGAGTCCCACGTCGGGTTTCCTGCATGGAGCCTGCTTCTTCTACCTGCTTGTGTCTCTGCCTCTCTCTGTCTCTCGTGAATAAATAAATAAAATCTTAAAAAAAAAAAAAAACAACTCAAAGACGCCATTGGGCTTTCAAGATTCAGATGAGCGCCTCTTCTTCATGAATCCATCCTGCCCAACTGAGCCCCCCGTAAGCCCACTGCCCTCATGGCTTTATTTAGCAATGGAGGCCGTTGCAGGTTGCACAGAGTTGGAGGGTTTTACAAACGGTTTCAGCAAACACAGGGCGCTGGTGTGGGTTAAGGTGGGATGCTAGTAGGGTGGGCAGAGCAAGCAGTGTGTGTGGGGGTGAATCACAGCCTCGTCACTCACCCCTGAGAAAGGCCCTTGCTGGGACGCTTGGGTGGCTCAGCAGTTGAGCATCTGCCTTCGGCTCAAGGCCTGATCCTGGGGTCCTGAGATCGAGTCCTGCCTCGGGCTCCCTGCATGGAGCCTGCTTCTCCCTCTGCCTGTGTCTCTGCCTCTCTCTGTGTCTCTCATGAACAAATAAATAAAATCTTAAAAAAAAAAAAGAAAGGCCCTTGATGGCTATGAGCATTGGTTTGTTCATCTGTAAACTGGGATCATACCTAATGTTAAGGATGTTGTAAAGATTAGATGAGATCATGTATGTAAAAGGCTTCACAGCTGACTGGTCCAAAGTAAGCTTCACTCACTAAATGTTGTTCCGGTCTCTGCCTTCTTTCCTCTTCTTCTTTTTTTCCCCAGCTAAATTTAAAAAATTGTGGCAACATATACATAACCTAAAGCTCCCCATTTTAGCCATTTTAAGTGCATCCTTCGGTGACACTAATACATTCCCGTTGTTGTGCAACCATCACCATTGACCATCTCCAAAGCTTTGTCATCGTCTCCAACTGAGACTGTCCCCATTAAACACCAAGTCCTCACTCTCCCCAGCCCCTGACGCCCCTCTGTCCAACCCTTGGTCATCACCATTCTGCTCTGCGTCTATGAATTTGACTATTCCGGGTACCTCGATAAGGGGGATCATACACGATTTGTCCTTCTGTATCTGGCTTATTTCCCTTAACATAATGTCTTCAAAGTTCATCCATATTGTAGCCTATGTCTGAATGTTTTAAAAAAAGATTTTATTTGTTTATTCATGAGAGACACAGAGAGAGAGAGGCAGAGACTTAGGCAGAGGGAGAAGCAGGCTCCCTGCGGGGAGCCCGATGTGGGACTCGATCCCAGGACCCCGGGATCACCACCTGAGCCGAAGGCAGATGCTCAACCACTGAGCCACCCAGGCGTCCCTAAGTCTGAATTTCATTTCTTGTTAAGGACACATAGTATCCCATTGTGTGGATCCACCCATTTTGTTCATCCATTCATCTGTTGACGGACACCTGGGTGCTCCCGCCCTTGGGCTGTTGTGAGCAGTGCTGCGGTGGACACGGGTGTGCTTGTACCTGTTTGAGCCACCTCCCCCTTCGAAAGTGGGCTCTATTCTCACCCCAAATATTGTTGGTAAAGGTTCTAGCATAACTTCACACCTCCTGCTTCCTCCTGGAGGTCTTCCCCAGCGCCCCCTTTCTAAAAGAGCCCCTCATCCCCGCTATCACGCTCCAGCCCTCCCCTTGCCTTTATATTTCTCATAAGAGTTCTTGTCATCTGATACCCTAAGACATTGATCTGTTTATTAACTGTCTCCAGGGACTACTAGGTAAATTCTGGGACTGCAGGGATTGGCCTTGGCTGTATTTCAGCTCTTAGAATAGTGTCTTAGAACAGTAGGTGCTCAATACATAAAAACGTATTAGGGGTGGCTCAGTGGTTGGGGCCTGCTTCTCCCTCTGCCTGTGTCTCTGCTTCTCTGTGCCTCTCATGAATAAATAGATAAAATCTTTAAAAAAAATAAAAATATGGGGAATCCCTGGGTGGCTCAGCAGTTTGGCGCCTGCCTTTGACCCAGGACGTGATCATGGAGTCCCGGGATCGAGTCCCACGTCGGGCTCCCTGCATGGAGCCTGCTTCTCCCTCTGCCTGTGTCTCTGCCTCTCTCTCTCTCTCTCTCTCTCTGTCCCTCATGAATAAATAAATAAAATATTTTAAAAAATAAAAAAAATAAAAACGTGTTGAATGACTAAGTTGACCGCTGGCTGCCTTGCCTCTGCCTGTCTACCACCCACACCACCTGGACCCCAGCAGGGGCCCCAACCTAGTCTGAGAAGCATGGGAGGCAGGTAGGAAAAGGAGGCAGCCCTGTCCCAAGGTTGTCTGGACAAACCCCAGCATAGGTGCATCTGCAGCCAGAGGCAGGAGCCCGGCTTTGGAGTTGTTGGACATTTCGAGCCATCCAGGGGGAGAATCGCTGACTCTTCACCTTGCCCTTCCCAGGACTTGGTCTGACACACGGCCCTGATGCCCACGGTCCGGCGCAGCTCTGACTCACACCTGCTAACAAAGGTGAGTCAGGCTTCCGTGAGGACGGTGCATGACACGCGACAATCTCGTTCCAAAACAAACTCACCTCCTCTGCTTGCTTCAGATTGTTTTATGCAAAAACATTGTCTCGTGGTGTCCACCGACTCGGCTGACTGCCGCTTCCTTCCCGACGTGTTCGTCTGGAGAGCTTTTCCTTCTCCCTCTTTCTCTCTTTATCTTTCCTGTTCTTGGGGTTTCTTCAAAGATCATCACTTGATTATGTCCAGACCAGGAGGCAACCCTACCTCCTTCACATGGAGCAGAGCAGAAAGCCCCAGGGAGCAGGCTGGAACCGGGAATGGGCTCCCACCTCGGGCTCTACACTCTGCCACTCGCTTTGTCTGAGGTCAAAGGGGACAAAATGAATGTCCTTTGCCAGCTCACGAACCTGTTATTTGGTTTGCTATGAGTTTGTGCCTGTTAGAAATAAGCCACCCCCTTGCTCCTCAACTAGCTGTGTAAACTTGGACAAGTTCCTGAGCTCCTCTGGGCCTTAAGTGTCCTCATTTCTAGAATAAAGCAGTTGAGGGGCGCCAGGTGGCTGAGTTGGTTAAGTGTCTGCCTTCGGCTCAGGTCATGATCTCAGGGTCCTGGGATGGAGGCCCACGTTGGGCTCCCTGCTCAGTGGGGAGCCTGCTTCTCCTTTTCCCTCTGCTGCTCCTCCTGCTTGTGTTCTCTTGCTCTCTCTCTCTGTGTCAAATAAATAAATAAAATATTTGAAAAGAAAAAAAGGAATAAAGCAGTTAGATCAACAACAAACCACAGGAACGCCACGAACATGGATATGACACCGATGAGCTGGAGTTCCACAGAACCCCTTCTGGAAAGGGTCTTTGCAGGAAAGCCCTGGAGTTGCAGCCTTGCTCTGACGTTCTCAGCTTGGATGTGTCAAGAGCTCCCAGATCCATCTGCAGAAATCCTGGAAACCAGGGTCTTCTTGGTGGAAATACAAGGTAGTTTATCTCAAGGCAGGGGCTCTCAGTGGGGATTTTGCCCTCATGGGCTTGTGGAGCCTTCTGGAGATAGTTTGGTTGTCCCAACTCCAGGGAAGGCTGCTCCTGGCATCTACTGGGTAGGGGCCACGGACGGTGTTAACCCTCCCACAGTGCACAAGGCAGTCCCACAACAAAGGACTGTCCAGCCTCTAATGCCAGTAGCACAGAGGTTGAGAAACAGTGCCCGCTGGTGGGTCTGGCGTGAGCCGTCTGTAAATGCTCAAACTCTGCAAACCCATTCCTTCATTTCAATTTAGGAGCCAGATCCCAGGCCTTGATTTCTACACCAACTCTTCTCTCAATTGAGATTCCTTCTGTACCCATAGGCCCTGCCACCCAGGTGCTTGTTGGTCAACCCACATGGATCTATCCATTGGGTTCAGCTGTAATTTCTCAACTTCATTCATTCACTCAACAAACATTACTGAGCACCCCCTCTGCACTCGATCCTGCTGTAAGTGAACACAACAGGGGGAGATGCACTGGCCCTCCATATATCCCCCAAACGTAAATTTATTTTTATTTATTTATTTTAAAAAGATTCTATTTATTTTTTGACACACACACAGAGAACAGCATGGGGAGCAGCAGGCAGAGGGAGAGGGAGAAGCAGGCTCCCCACGGAACAAGAAGCCCAATGGGACTGGATCCCTAGACCCCGGGGTCACGTCCTGGGCCAAAGACAGATGTTCTGCTGAGCCACCTGGCGGGGGGGCCCCCTAAACCCTGGTGCTCTTGAATGCGCCTTACACATTCTAGTTTGCTCAGATACTTCTGGCTCTGCATTTTTCTCCTCACTCTCCTTCCCTTGTCCCACGTCTATAAGGTCACCCTGACTCACTTTACTTTCCCCCCACTCCCAGCTCCCCACCCTGGTCTCTGTCTCCAGAGGAGAAGTTGAATGTCCTTGAGCTGCAAGAGGAGGCCCATTTCCTCTGGGGCCACTTGGAGCCATGTGTACCCCTCACTCTTCAGACCTCCCCTCCCCCACCAACTGTGTTTCCTGTTGGTTCTCTCCTCACCATTCCCCTCATCCCAACTGAGTCTGGCAAAAACTTCCTTGGCCAAACTGCCCTCCCCCCGAGCAGCCTGAGGATTCCATGGAACTCCAGGAAGCCTAGCCATCGTTCATCCCAAGGCAGTCTGGTGTTACCAGCGGGCGCAGGCTCTGGAACCAGACAGTCTAAATGCTTATGCCGACTCCACCATTTCGCAGCCGTGTGACCCTGGACACACTACTTAATCTCACGGTCTGCAGAGATCTGCAGGTCTGACAATGCTGGGCTGGTTTCTCCCTGCCGCTTAGGATTTTGTGAAGGTTAGATGAGCAAATATATATAAGATGCTCAGAATAGCGTCTGGCACCTAAGCGCTTGATACTGATAGCAAGTCTTTACCCTTTTTTGGGGCTATCCCTCAAGCTGAAGAACCTTTTTGTTTCCTATCCCATAAAATGTTGATTGCTGTATTTGCTTAGAGTTCCCAAGATGCTCTACCTATGTCTGCTGCTCCTCATTCATCCACACAGAGCTTCATCTCATCTGATGCTTGAGCCCTTGCTACGCAAGGGAGGCCCTGTACATGGAAGCTTTGCAGAAAACACAGCCCCTTCTCTCAAGGAACAAAACAAAAGTCATGAAGACTGACCCAAAGACATTTTGTTTGGCCTTCACCGGTTCATGCACTGGGCAGGCCCCACACTTAGTTGAATGCTCGCTTGGCTGTCAATATTTTAAAACCCCTTTTTTAAAAAAGATTTTATTTATTTATTTGAGACAAAATGAGAGTGAGCATGAGTGGGTGGGGGAGGGAGGTAGCAGAGAGAGAGGGAGAAGCAGGCTTCCTGCTTAGCAGGGAGCTGGACACAGGGCTCTATCCCAGGGCCCTGAGATCATGACCCGAGCTGAAGGCAGATGCTTAACCAACTGAGCCACCCAAGCGCCCCCTTAAAATTCTTAATGATTTTGAACTCTGCATTCTCAATTCATATAGAGCCCTACAAGTTATGAAGCTGTTCACCAGTTGGAGGGCACAGTTAATTAGTCTTCTTAAGTATCAAAGCGCATTTAAAAATTGGGAGATTTTTCATGTGAAAATATGTAGCTCCTCTGAAGAGATCTGCGGGTCTGACGATGCTGGGCTGGTTTTTCTCCACGGCAAAAATGTACCTGGAGCTGAACATCACCTTTCTCTGTGTACTTCCTGCCATCTTTTGGTCTTTCCTGTGCTGGCTGCGCTGTGAGCTCTGGAGTCTGTGTCCCCAGATCTACTCTGTGCAACGCTCACATAAGCCACTTTACAGGACAAACCAGTGTGCAGAATGGCCCATGCACAGAGCTCTAAACGTTTCCTTAGAACCAGAACTGCCTTCTGTGTGGTCTGCACAGACAGGGCTGGTCTGCTGAATTTCATAGATTAGCTTAATGTCTACGGAATCCAAGAAAAAGTTGGACTTGCACTGTGTATGTCTTTGCTTTTTTGTTTCATTTTTCTAGCATTTAGTGTCTATCATATTTTACCAAGTGCCTGCCCCTGATTGGAAAATAAAAAGAAACTGATCCCGCAGCTGAGCTAGGCCCGATGGATCTTTCCCTGCATCATGCTCCTGACTTCCTACTGGGGCCTTCTTCACTTCTAACCACAGGGAAGCAGAGGTATCTAGCCAGTAAGCAAAAAAGCAAACACACAGAAGCAAGCAAACAAAACAAAATCTTTGGTAGATTGAGCCCCTGCTAGGCTCCATGACCTCAAGTGAGTTTCAAAGCTTGAGCTGGGTAATGCCATTCCCACCTAATGGGGAAACTGAGCCTGAGAGAGATCAAGTCACTTGCCTTCTTTACAAAATATACTCTTGGGGGTAGAGAGGGAAGCGGGAGCCAGGAGCCCGCACTTCAACACAAGTTCTTGTGAAGTGTGCACTGGATGTAGCATGGTCCCTCCCCTGGCCTTGGTTTTCACACATACGACAGGGATTTCCAGGACTAAAGGAAGCAGACTACAGAGGTGAAACTAAAAAAAAAAAAAAAAAAAAAAAAAAGGTGGATCTGGCCTGCTTCTGTCCTGCCACCAAGCAGTTGTGACTTTGGGTGAGCCACTTAGCTTCTGGAATCCTCAGTACTTTCATCCATAAAATGGGGTTAACGTAAGCTCCGGACACTCGGGGCCGCCGGGGTGTCCCAATAACGCTTAGGAGGACGCTTTGCAGATACAAGGCGCCCAGCGAGAGGATGCTGCGGTCAGCACAAACCCTGGAGCATCTCCGAGGCTCGGCCTCTGCCAGGAGAAGATGCGCGGCCTTCGCGAGATGTTGTGCGCAGGCGCGGAGGAGCCGCCCGGCCGCCTCCGGAGCCTCGTGCCTTTCCCTCCGACGCTTCCTATTGGCTGAGAGTGGAGCCAATTAGGAGGCAGGGGGCGTGGCCACCCCCGATTGGAGGAGGCGGAGGAGCCGCGAAGAGTCGCCCTGCCCTGGGTCGCTCTCCTGGACCGCGCGGACCGCGGTAGGGACGCAGGTGGCATCAGGGCCAAGCCTGTAGGTTAGAGACGCGTACGGCGTCGCAGCAGTGTCAGAGTTTTTCGTTTTCATCAATGAACCGTGGTTCTGTAACATGTTAATAATAGTGGAAGTTGGGTAAAGGGGACCCAGAGACTGTGCTATCAGTTCAGCTCCTTTGGGAATCTTTTTTTTTTTTTTAAAGATTTTATTTTTATTGATTCATGAGAATACACAGGAGAAAGAGAAGCAGAAACACAAACAGAGGGAGAAGCAGGCTCCATGCAGGGATCCCGATGTGGGACTCGATCCCGGGTCTCCAGGATCACACCCCGGGCCACAGGCAGCACTAAACCGCTGAGCCATCGGGGCTGCCTTCCTTTGGGAATCTCATTTCTATAGGAAACTTCGGGGGGAGAAGGGGAGAAAATAGTCCAATTTTTATTTGTAAGATTTTATTTATTCATGAGAGACACAGAGAGAGAAGGAGGAGACACAGGCAGAGGCAGCAGCAGGCTCCCTGCATGGAGTCCGACGTGGGACTCGATCCCGGGACCCCGGGGTCATGCCCTGGGCCGAAGGCAGGTGCTTAACCGCTGAGCGCCCCCCCCCCACGGGCACCCCGAAGAGTGTTCAATTTAAACTGTTTCTCGTTTTCCAGCAACTTATATTAATAATGGGGCACCTGGGTGGCTCCTGGGTTGAGTGTCGGCCTTCGGCTCAGGGCATGATCCCAGGGTCCTGGGATCGAGTCCTGCCTCGGGCTCCCTGCTCAGCGGGGAGCCTGCTTCTCCCTCTCCCTCTGCCCCTCCCTCCTGTTTGTGTTCTCTCTCTCTTAAATACATAATAAAATCTTTAAAAAGGTACATTAATACTAGAGTCATACATTTCATTTTGAGGACGAGTATTATTTAAACTTTTAAGTACCCTATTTATTAAAAAAAAAAAAAAAGAAAAACAATCATCACTTGCCATGGTACCAAGATCATCGGGTACAAAAGGTTGTTGAATCTCAAGTGACCCAGTTCTCTTCCTCGGAGAAAAGTTCTCTTACAAGTTTCTCATGTATCTTTCCAGATTTATTCTCTGAACATACAAGCAACCTCTGTGCTGTGTGCTGTGTACGTCTTGTTTGCTTTTATTTCGCGTTGTATTTTGGAGATTGCTTCATATCGACGAAGCACTTCCTCATTCTTTTTTTTTATTGCTACATAGTATTCCATTTAATTAATCTATGCAGTTGGTCTCCCCTGGACGGACACTTAAATAATTTTCTGCTCCTTTTGCTCTTATAAACAGCGCTGCAGTAAATAGCCCCGGACACTATTTTCACCTGCGTGGGAGTCCATCTGAAGAATAAATTCCTAGGGGCTATGCATATATTTCAGAGAACGGGAGAAGCCAATCTCAGCCAAATTTTTCCCATTCAGGACTTGAGGGGTGCGAAAACGTATTCTCAAGGGCCAGCATTTTGTTTTGGAAGTGCCGTGTTCAAGGGAAGGCTTCATTCTTCAGCACAACAGAGGCAAGAGAGCATGCTTCAAACAGCTAATCTGCCGATAATAACCTCCCGAAAGCAGAGAGGCAGACAATAGTACCAATAGTTTACACACTTGAGAAATGACTTGAAAATAATTGGGGCTGGTAGCCATCTGCCTGGTTCTTTCTTTCAAGAGCCAACACGTTTATTCCACCCAGGCACCAGGAGAGCCCCACATTGGCATCGGCAACGATCAGCACCGTCTGCGGTCATTCTAGGAGGTTGTGTGTTTCCCTTAAAGCCCTCTGCGCTGGCCTGGGAGCAGGATGCTTCCCGAAGCTTTTCCTCTGCCTGCCAAGGGGAGGAGAGGGCTCATTTTGCTTGTTAGTTTAAAAAGAAAAATCTTTCTCATGGCTTGTGAAATCTAATTTTTCATTTCACTTGGAAATTTTTTATTATTTTTTATTTCATCAGCTCATGAGTTTGCTTTTTTTTTTCTCTAAGATTTTATTTATTTATTCATGAAAGACACACACAGAGAGAGGCAGAGACACAGGCAGAGGGAAAAGCATCCCCTGATGTGGGACTCGATCCCAGGACTCCAGGATCACGCCCTGGGTCAAAGGCAGGCGCCAAACTGCTGAGCCACTCAGGGATCCGCATATTATTATTTTTTTAAAGATTTTATCTATTTATTCATGAGGGACACACACACAGAGGCGGAGACACAGGCAGAGGCAGAAGCAGGCTCCATGCGGGGAGCCCGATGTGGGACTCGATCCCAGGACCCTGGGATCACGCCCTGGGCTGAAGGCAGGAGCTCAGCTGCTGAGCCACCCAGGCGCCCCGAGTTTTTCATATCAGGCCCAGCTGGGTGCAATTGTCTCTGGCATATCATTCTGCAAAACCCAGAATGAGGACTCTGCACCAAAAGATACACTGATAATTAAGAAGGATAATCTGATGATAATACCTACCCTGGTTTGAGAATTTATTGCTTTACTGTATTGTTACCTTTAATGGTACAACAACCTGGTGAGATAACACTGTTATTATGGACCTGTTCTAGAAAGAAAACAGGTCTGCAGAGGTTAAAT
This sequence comes from Nyctereutes procyonoides, assembly GCF_905146905.1. Taxonomy (NCBI): domain Eukaryota; kingdom Metazoa; phylum Chordata; class Mammalia; order Carnivora; family Canidae; genus Nyctereutes; species Nyctereutes procyonoides. Next base: position 8,363,814 of record NW_026575024.1, on the reverse strand, counting down.
TATGCCTACATTTCTGCAGCTAGTAAATAGCAGAGAATCTGGATTTCTGTCCAAAACAAATACTCTGGAACATACTACAGCAGTGATTTTCAACCAGGGGGTGATTTTGCCTCCCAGGAAACATTTGACAATGTCTGGAGACTTTTTTGGTTGTCACAACAGAGTGGGGAGTGCTGCTAGCATCTAGTGGGGAGAGGCCGGGGATGCTGCTCAACATCCTGCAGTGCACAGGACAGCACCGCAGACCAAAGGGTTTTCCGACCCCAGATGTCAAAAATGCCACGTTTGAGAAACCTTGTGATATACGGACAGGTAGTCCCATCCAAGGCATTTCAGATCGATTTTTATATCCTCTGTTTTTTTCTGGAATCCATATATTCAAGTTAAATACAGTGTGATCAACATTATGAGAATTTGAGTTCTATACATTTATTCTCTTTTTTGAAATTTTAAATAATATGCATTTAAAATAATGTTATATAAAATATTAGAAATGTCTAACTGACCTCAAGATGTGATGTACTGGGAGTTTCCTCTCAAATTTGTCAAGAGACCCAATTTTGGAGCTAGCAAGTTGAGTGGACTACAAAGTGTTTATGGTATAGCCACATGGCAATGCTGGTAGGCTGGCAAAGAGAAGCGTTTTGAATTATGAGATTTATTCAGCTGCAAATCCCTGGCAAAAAAACCACACCTGCCCTGTACGGAGAACTGAATGGGAGAATGGCAGGCGGATTTTTATGTGCCAATAGGCACATAAATATTTTGGATTTATCTCAATCTATATAGATTTGCTATAAACTATCCTTGAACCGATACCCTAGGCTCGTGCATAATTCTTCACAAATTATTCCTCAGATAATTTGCACTTATCAAACTTGTAATTATCTCAACAAATACGAAGTTGTCTTTGAATGAGACTATTTCCATAGCATACAAAGCTGGATAATTTTAGATTGTTCCCGTGTGTGAGTTTCCCGGAACGTCTGTGGGCATCTGGAGGCAAAAAGTATGTTTATTCTTTAGTGAAAATGATTGCCATTGTCGTGAGCGTTGCTGGAAGACAGGATGGAACGGCTCAGATGTCATTGGAAATGCCTCTTCAATCTCAGATGTTCCTTGAATGCTCTTTGTTAATGTGAGCTGCAGCGGGGATGGAGAAGAGATGCTGCGGTCATGGTGCAGGATGGCTCACTGGCTCACCTCTTAGATTCGGTTCTCATTTCAGTGAATGGGTCCCAGTGAGGTACAATGTGTTTTTCCAAAGATAGAAAGGGAGACAGTAAAACAGGGGTCAGCAAACTCTTTCGGTGAGGGGTCAGATATTAGCTATTTTTAGGCTTTGGGGGCTGGATGGCCTGTGTTGGAATTAGCAAATCCTGCCTTTGTGGGGGGTGGGGGGAGCAGCCATCAACAATAGATAAATGAATGAGCACGGCTGTTTTCCAATAAAGCTTTATTTACAAAGCAGACAGTGGGCCTTGTTTATCACACCCCGGAGTAATTCTAAATATATGAAGATATAAATGTGAATAGATAAACAGAAAGACTTGGATGGTGGCAGAGAATATCAATTGTCTCTTTAGCACCCATTTCCCCTTCTTTTTTTTTTTAATTTTATTTTTTAAATTTATTTTTATTTTTTAAAAGATTTTATTTATTTATTCATGAGAGACATACACAGAGAGAGAGAGAGAAAGAGAGAGAGAGAGAGAGAGAGAGAGAAGCAGGCTCCATGCAGGGAGCCTGATGTGGGACTCGATCCTGGGTCTCCGGGATCATGCCCTGGGCTGAAGGCCATGCTAAACTGCTGAGCCACCCGGGCTGCCCCCCCTTCTTATATTTTTTTAAAGGTTTTATTTATTCATGAGAGACACTGAGAGAGGGGCAGAGACATAGGCAAAGGTAAAAGTAGGCTCCCAGTGGGGAGACCGATGTAGGACTCGATCCCAGGACCCCGGGATCACGCCTCGAGCCAAAGGCAGAGGCTCCACTGCTGAGCCACCCAGGTGTCCCACCCCCATTTCCCTTTCTTAAGGCCAGAGCCTCCATACTGTAGAGCCCAGCAATGCTCCGATGATGTATCTGTATATCCTCATCACTCTTGCCAATAAAGATAATTTAAAAATATGTATTTTATTTATTTGAGAGAGAGAGCACAAGCAGGGGGAGAGGAAGAGGGAGAGGGAGAAGATTCTGCTGAGCACGGAGCCCGTCCATGTGGGGCTCAATCCCAAGATCCTGGGATCATGGTCTGAGCTAAAGTCAGACACTTAGCTTAACTGGCTAAGCCTCCCAGGTGCCTCCAATAAAGGTGATTCTTGAAGTGAAAGCAGAAAACATAGATGAGATGTCTGGGAATGCTCTGTCAAGAGGCCTCTTCTAGTGGGCAGGTGATATTTTGCCTTCCGTTTTTCTCTTTTTGCCTGCGTGGAATATGGGAATGATTGCTGGAACTCAAGTGGTCACTTTGTGACTAAGAGGGCAAGTCCAAGAACATGTCAGAAGCCTCATCTTTTTTTTTTTTAAGTTTAGGCAATCTCTATACCTCATGTGGGGCTCGAACTTATGGCCTTGAGATCAAGAGCTGCATGCTGTATCTACTGAGCCAGCCAGGTACCCCACAAACCTCATCCCTTTACATCCTTGAGCCAGTGAACCAAAGCCAGAAGTAAATGACCTCTGGACTTCTGGTTTTATAGAGGAAACAACCCTTATAAGCTTAAGCCACTGGATAAGTCAGGTCTCTACTTGCTGCATAACCAAACATCTGATACATGTTGATAAGGATAACAGATATATAGGGGCTCCTGGGTGGCTTCATCGGTTATGCATCTGACTCTTGGTTTCAGCTCAGGTCATGATCTCGGGATTGTGAGATCCAGCCCTGCATCTGGGTCCGTGCTCAGCAGGAAGTCTGCTTGAAATTCTCTCTCTCTCTCTCTCTCTCCATCTGCCCCTCCCTCTGCTCAGTCTTTCTCTTTCTCTCTAATAGAAATAAATAAACCTTTAAACAAAATCTTTAGGGCACCTGGGTGGCTCAGTGGTTGAGCCTCTGCCTTTGGCTCAGGTCATGATCCCAGGGTCCTTGGATGGAGCCCTGCATTGGGGTCCCTGCAGGGAGCCTGCTTCTCCCTCTGCCTATGTCTCTGCCTCCCTCTGTGTGTATCTCATGAATAAATAAATCAAATCTTAAAAAAAGGGATAACATGTAGTTCAGCCTAGAAATATTAGAAGTAATAGTAAGTTAAGGCTATGTTAACCAAGCAGAGGCAGGGTTTATGACTGAAGACTCTGAATCCATCAGATCTGGTGGCCAATCCTGACTCCAGTACAGACCTTGGATAATTACTCTCTCTATCCCTCAGTTTCCTTTTCTGCAAGATAGGCATAATACTATATGACTTAGAGTATTACTGAAAGACAATAGATGAATGCATACATATGCACGTATAGAGTGGCGTGTAATAAGTGCCCCCCAAATACTGGTCTAGCATTATTGTTACCGCTACTGTTATTAATTTGTTGATCTGGGGAATGACCACTGGCTTCTTTGAAAGAGGATGTAGTTGGGAACAGTGAGTGATGACATTTATTCTCTACCACTCACTTTTCGGGCCTCCCCTCCATTACGAGAACAATACATGGAAATCCACCCACCATCTCCGGGTTTTTAGTAGTTATTATATGTCTGACAAGAGTGCTAGGTTCTGGGAGTTCCAAGATGAATAAGACAGTTCCTGTCTTCAGTGAGCAACAGTAACCTGCAAAACAAATATTAAAAAAAAACAAAAGTGTTAGGTGGATGCTAGACATGTGAATGGGACATGGTTGGGAGAAACAAGGGGTCCGGTTCTACATGGCTGGGTGGAAAGGCTCTAAAAATATAGAGGAACTGGGATTGAAAATATGAGTAATGAAGAGCGTGGTTTTTAATACAATCTGTTATTCATAGTGAAAAATGGTAAGAGGAAGAATTTTAAAATCAGTGGTATATTAAATATTGGTCATTTTTCCCCTTTCGACCTCCTCTTCAACCTTGTCCTCCCCGCTCTATGGCTGCCCTTTCTAGACTCTACCTAGACTCCCTTGCTCTGGTTCCCACTTGGGTTTGGCCAGTGGGACGCACCTGTGGGAGACTGGCGGGAGGACACGGGTGGGGGTATTTATTTCCCTAGCTCCCAGCCGCCCCAGGGGGTCTGCTCCCTCCACCCGAAGGTCACAGCCCTAATCAGGGGGCTTTCTCCCATAGCTCCTTTCTTCAGGTCCATAGTCTCCCAGGCTGGGGGGCCCGCTACAGGTCCCTAATGATTTTGCTAGCTCCCAAGTATTCTCTGTTTCTTCTTTCTTTCTCTGAACCACATTCACGCCTTGGAAGTCCTCCCTTAGATACCTGCCCTATTTCAGGAAAGTCTCTGATGTTTGCTCCGATCCTGACCTGCAAACTCCGTTGCCAACAAGGGCACGGTCTGAGTGAAATGGGACCCAGTCCTGGGCAGGGGAGAGGGGAGGTGCCTGCGGTGCCCGAGAGAGAGCGCTAGAGTGACAGGTGCTCCTCGGCTCTTGTCGGCTTGCGCCACTTGCAGAGATGACCCTAAGGTGGCCAGACCTTCTCATGGATTGGTGGAGGCTAAAATACACAGTTTAAAAGAAGAAATTTCCCTCGTTTATAAAAACACTCCAGGCCAAAGAAAGCATTTGCAAAAAAAAAAAAAAAAAAAAAAAAAGCATTTGCAAATGACCTGTGGCTGCCACTACCGTAAGCCCATCACCGGGGCCTATGGATGCTTGCTGGCCTGTGCAGACTTAGCCTGCGGTATTTCCTTTCGTGCTTTTGCTATTCTCCTGAGGGAGCCAAGGACACTCGTTAGACTTTCAAAGAGGTTAAATGTGTCCATGAAGGCCACACCCAGATAAGAAGCCACAGTGAGACTCTGAGCCCCAGCGCCTCATCTGAGACTCACACATCTACCTCTTCTTGGGCTTATTTATTTATCATTTTTTTTTAAAGTTTTAAGCAATCTCTATGCCCAACGTGGTGCTAGAACTCATGACCCCAAGATCAAGCCGGCACCCCCTCCCATCTTCTGGGTTGTCTGGGTCACCTTGAGTGAGGCACTGGGCCTCAACCTTTCTTATCTCTTTGTGTCTCAATCAACTAAGTTTTTCTTTAAAATGTGTTTATTGTTTATCTGAGAGAGAGTGTGTGCGAGTGGAGGGAGGGGCAGAGGGAGAGACTTTCTAGTGGGGCCCAATCTCATGACCCTGAGATCACGACCTGAGCTGAAAGCAAGAGTCGGCCTCTAAACCGACTGAGCCACCCAGGTGCCCCGGAGCCACCCAACTTTTCGTGCTTTGCTATAGCATCCATAGGAAACCAATGGAAAAGCTATTGTAGGATTTTGGTCTTTGTCCCAAGGGCTACTGGGAGGCATGGGGGCTGGTCATGTTTCTCTGGCCCCACTGGGAAGATGGGGGGAACGGAGGCAAGAATGCATGCAGGAAGACTAGTTAGGTGACTGAAGGCTACTAGTTAAGAGGTAGCAGTGAGACTAGTTAGGTAGTTGAGAGGGATAGGGAGGCAACAGGGAGACTAGTTAGGAGGAGTTTGATGTGGTTTCCCCCGGGGAGAGATGACAGTAGCTTGGAAAGGGGTTGAGGGTTAAAGATGAAGCCGCACGAATGGATTGTGAATCCTTTAAGGTGAGTGAGAGAGACATGTCAGCGGTGGTCCTAAGGCTTCTGGCTCGCTCACCCGGACGGGTGGTAGTCCTATCACCGGGCAGGCCGCCCTCCAGGAAGACCAGCTCCCACTCAGCACGGGAGCCCAACGGTCAGCAGGCTGAGGTTCCAGGTAGTCAAACACACACCCAGCAAAGCCCTTTATATTTATATAGAAAGGGTTGAGATTAGGACATTCTGTAATGTCTTTGCCTTCTACAAAATACTCCTTCTGGGGGCCTAGTGCAATTCAGCACGTGGAAAGTGACCTTTGTTTCATATGAGCAACTGTTTGATAATCGATTGAATGGATGTAACTTAATTTATTAAACCAATCTCCTATTGATGCATTTGTCTCCAGGTTTTGAATTATTTGATTGCAGGTTTTTCACATTTTTAAAAAACTTGACCCACTAGAAGAAGTATGTACATTTTTATGTTAGGACCCACTATACCTACACACAACACACACACACACTTATTTACACACCACAAAGAGTTTGATAAAACGGTGCTTACCCTTTCTATGTAATACCCTATCCTATCCTATCCTATCCTATCCTATCCTATCCTATCCTATCCTATCCTACCCTATCCTATTCCTATCCTATCCTAAAAGTGATAGTTGGGATTCACTGAATTGCTCTTACCAGCTACTGATAGGTTACAACCCACAGTTTGAAAAACACTTCTAGTGAATATTTATAAATAAATAATTTATCAATATGTAATAATTATTCATTATTAATACTTTATTAAGTAAATACTTATATACTCTATTGTTTGAATATTTTATTATTTATTATTTTTTAAGATTTCATTTATTTATTCATGAAAGACACACGGAGAGAGAGGCAGAGACATAGGCAGAGGGAGAAGCAGGCTCCCTGCAAGGAGCCCGATGTGGGATTTGATCCTGGATCCTGGGATCATGCTCTGAGCAGAAGGCAGACGCTCAACCACTGAGCCACTCAGGTGCCCCTGAATATTTTATGAGTCAACAACTTATTTAACCCTTACAAAGCCCCCAGTGGGATAGAAGTATTTGTGCTCCCCGTTTTCCAGATCTGAAAACCGAGGCACTGAGAAGATAAACAAGTGCCTGGGGCCACGGGCTTGTATGTCGGGGAGCTGTGCTTCAAACCTGGGTGATCTGACTGCAGTTGGGGCTCTTAACTATCAGCCCACGTAGTCTCAGGAACTGATGTGAGACCAACCATCTATTCAGAAATGTGCAGTTCTAAATAGCCTCATTCAGGGTATATTCCTCTACAAGATGTTTAAACAGGACGTGACAAGAGTACGCTGCTATTCAGTACTTCGATGAGTATAGAAGCCAAACAGAGATTCCCCAAATTTACCAGTCTCCTCCAGAAACTCAGCATCAGTAACACACACAAACACACATCCCACACCCCTCAACCCTCGAACCCCAAATTAAATAACATTGCAGAGGCACTTCTCATTCAGAGGCAGTAGGGAGCTTCACCCTTATTTATTGATTTCCCCCCAAAGTTATCAAGTTCTAAAGCCTAATTATTGGTGTAATAGTTAGCCGAGATGTTTGGAGAATTGTAAGCCCCTTTAGCTAATGCATGGCATATGTCGGAGGGATTCAGCTAATTCACATATCTGTCTGCACTATTAATAGAGAAGGTTACATGCCAATTATCCAGGCTTCAATCAGCCTGTTTGGATACAATAGAGGCAGTGTTCACACACTTGATGTGCCACATTCCTTCTAGACATCAGAAGCAGCTGGTCCAGATAAAGACCACTGGGGTTTCGATATTTAGGAATCACGTCCACGGAAGAGCTGGAATTGAAACTTGATTGCTACATCTTGACTGGAGGTATCTTTAACCTGGATTCTTTTGAAAAATGCCTAGTGGGTTTGCAGTTCACTGGTCTTTAAACGTTTCCTGCTCAGACTTGTTGGGTGGGTGGGTGGAGGTGCCGAGGAAGAGGAGAGAGACAAAGGCACGAAAGGCTTAAACGAGGAAGGAGAGAATAATAGGCACGGTGAATGGATTCCAGCAGAATAAGGAACCCGCACATATTCTTGTGCCCAGTTTTAGAATCAAACAGGCTAAGATACTCCCCCCCACCCTAGGATTTCGACCTGGTGTGTTGAAAAAACACCTCTACGTGTGCCTGTGTGTATGTAATTTCATCTCTATTTCTCTTCCCCTTTTCATTTATTTTTTCCCCCTCTGCTTCAGAAACTGGATTGGAAGTGCTGCAATCTCATCAGAAAATGCTGCTTCCGGTGGTATTTTTAACCAGGAACAGAAGCAGAAGTGTCTGGAATCACCCGAGAAAGCCCCAGCTCTCCTGAGAGCTGTTCTCGAATTTTGCTGGCACAGAGCGCTGGAGCAGTGATCAGGGAGTTAAAACGGCAGATGTTGGGGGCCTAGGGGGGAGGGAAGGCAGATACCTGAGCGTCTCTATCCTTCCCCCTACCTCCCTATCTCAGATCTCAGTATGAAATCAGAGCTACTACCCACTTGCCTCAAGTCACACAGCCCAAGACTGGCACAAACGGAAGCAAACAGTTCACAACCGCCAGCCCCAGCTCTGCCTCCCTCCCAGGCCGGAGGCTTGCCCTCCCTGACATCGCCCAAGTACAGCAGCAGACAACCGTACCTTAAAAAAAAAAAATAAAATAAAAAAATCCAACAACGAATAGACAACAGGCAGATACAACATGCCGGCCTTGTTTTGTGTGCGATTTCAGCTCAGTGTGTATTTTTTTCCCACCCTCCCAGCCGAAAATACAGTAATTAACTCCATGCAGAAGGGGGAGGGGGGAGGAAGGTCTCTCTCTCTCTCTCTCTCTCTCTCTCTTTTTTTTTTTCCTTTCCCTAGACTTGAAAAGAAATTCTGGCAGATAATTTGGCTGAACATGAAAAGAGAGAGGCTGCTTACAGCCGCCCAAATAAAGTGCTAGGTTGGTGAGGCTCCGCGGGCTGAGTTGGTTATTTCACCATGAAAAGCAGACATTTATCTGTTCCCATGGAGATGCGTTTTCTACTAGTCAATCAGACACTGAGGAGGTCAGACAATAGCCAGTGGATCCTTTTTAAATCTTGAGAGACAGTCAAGTCCCCCTTTATTTTCACATTCCACCTGAATTGAAAGGAGTCTAAACGATGCCTTGGATATACCTGCAGACGCAGCCGCTGTAATTTCAAGGGATCCGAAATAAGAAGAAACTCTGTCTGCTGATGTGGAAGTCTGGCACCCCCCCCTCCAACTCCAGTTTCCAATCCGACCTTGTCCTGTCACCCTCCTCATTTGCAACAATTCGGCTTCCACACTTCACCCCTCCCTCCTGAATCAGAGGACCCATAAGGTCCCAGATTAAATGCTGACAATTTCCAAATGACTGTGGGAGAGGGACAGGGGCCCTTCAAACGCAACTTCGTGGAAGCAAGAAAAAGCTGCCCCAGAAACACTGGAAGCTGGATGCCTTGTAAACTTGGAGCCTGGCATTTCCTTGCCCCCACAAGTGCCCTTGCAGGAATGCTTAGGGCTGCTGTTTGATCCTATGTGCGTGTTCTCAATCCCAGAAAATAGATCATGCTCCCTTGCAGAGTAGGTTTCTCTCAGGAGGTAAACTGCGGCGTAAATGCCTGGGGACCGGGATCACACCAAGACTTTCCAAACAATCTTCTTTCAGATGTGTCTCTTCCTGCATCATTCTTGCGCATGCCTAGGGCAGAAGCAGCTGTGCAGAGGTCTTGAAGAGCTAATTGGGGAGGGAGAGCGCATTTCCCCGGGATCACGTTGGAGGCAGCCTCTCAAAGGTGACTCACACAGGAGCCTGTTGACCCGACCGACCGTGGAACAGAAAACATCAGGCGGCCGAAGTCAGGATTTTGTCATCAAGGAACTTCATTCTGGTTAATGCAGTTGTTCAAGTGCGGCTCCGATGCGCAGGGCAGGAAGCCCAATGCAAGCCGGAGTCCTGCTCATTCTGAGCTGGGCGCTTTGCTTGATGCTGCATTTCCGTGGCCTGGGAGGCAGAGGCTCCTGTGTCTCCTGGGGGACTCAGTGGGCCCATTGGGCTCGGTGGGCTCGGTGGGCTCATTGGGCCTGGTGGGCTCGGTGGGCCCGGTGGGCTTGGTGGGCTCGGTGGGCCCGGTGGGCTCAGTGGGCTCTGTGGGCTCCGTGGGCTTGGTGGGCCCGGTGGGCTCGCTGGAACACAGGTACCACCCAGGCCCCCTCGCCCAGCACTTTGGAGCACTCCCAGCCAAGAGCAGGCAGGGGAAGGAGGAGAACCTTCGGCGTATCTAATAAACTAGACCATCCTATTTGTTAAGGAGGCAAAAGGCAGAAATTTACCTTGAACATTTTCTTGGGAGTTTCATTTCCCTGGAAACATGTGGCCCACATTTCTCCTGCATGTGGGTCAGTATTTGCCCATGTCCTCTTATTTTCTCATTGTAGCTTTTTTTTTTTTAATAGTAAGCTCTGTCTGCAGGGCACCTGGGTGGCTCAACCGTTGAGCATCTGCCTTTGGCTCAGGTTGTGATCCCTGGGTCCTGGGATCGAGTTCCACCCACATCAGGCTTCCCTGCAGGGAGCCTGCTTCTCCTTCTGCCTCTCACACTCTGTGTCTCTCATGAATAAATAAATAAAATCTTAAAAAAAAAGTAAAGTAAGCTCTACACCCAACATGGGACTTGAACTCATGACCCTGAGATCAAGAGTCACAGGCGCAGCTGACTGAGCCAGCCAGACAACCCTCATTTGAGTTTTTTTTTTTAAAGATTTATTTATTTATGATAGACATAGAGAGAGGCAGAGACACAGGAGGAGGGAGAGGCAGGCTCCATGCCGGGAGCCCGATGTGGGACTCGATCCCGGGACTCCAGGATCGCATCCTGGGCCAAAGGCAGGCGCTAAACTGCTGAGCCACCCAGTGATCCCCTCATTTGAGTTTTTAAAGCTTTAACATAGAAGCAATAAATCTCTCTCTAAAAGGTGCAAACAATATAAAATCCAGGTAAAAGAGGCAAAAGTTTTAGTCACCTTTCTTCCTTTTATTCATCTTCACTAGCTCAGGAGTAGTTATTAGCTCTCTCTAGGAGCACTAGAGAGAGCTAATAACTACTTCGAACAGTATGACACATATCCTTCCAGACATGTTCCATAAATATGCAAGTATATATATGTTGTGTGTGTATGTATACATAAACTCTTTGTTTTATTTTTATTTATTTTTGAAGATTTTATTTATTCATGAAGACACACAGAGAGAGGCAGAGACACAGGCAGGGGGAGAAGGAGGCTCCCTCTAGGGAGCCCAATGTGGGACTCGATCCCCGGACCCTGGGATCACGCCCTGAGCCAAAGGCAGATGCTCAACCACTGACCCACCCAGGTGTCCTAAACTCCGTTTTAAATATACCACCAGAGCCCTATTTATAGACACTTGTACAACTTTTTTTTTCCCACTTAAAATATCTATTGGGCAATTTTCTATGGGGACCTGAAGTTTTTAAAAAATTAGCTATAAATTTTGGGGAAAATACAATACATGCTTCTGGTTGGGGGGTAGATTCAAATCAGAGGGTTTATGGGGAAGGTAAACCTTCCTCCTCCCACCCCCCCAGACAGTCATTTAGCAGCAATTTTCTGTGTATCATCCCAGAAATAGTCTATGCATAGATCAGCATATATGTATATCAAATATACCTTTCTTTGTCTTTACCTTGCATTTTTCTCTTAGATCTTTTGGAGAGCATTTCCTGTTAGAAATAATGGGCTTTTTAAATGGTGGCATAGTATTTCTTCGAATGCTGCTCCCCGAGGCCTTTTACTTGCCCCTCCTGATGGACTTCGGGTGGATTTCAGTCTTTGCCTCTGCAAACAGGGCTGTAATAAATACTCCAGTCTAATGCACACCCTGTGATTCTTTGCTCAAACACACTCACTGCTTTCTGAAAGCAGCAGCTTACCTCCACACCTGTCCTTAAATTGCCTTCATCCGTAGGAGAAGTGATTGAATTAGGGTTGTTTTCTTTTTTTAAATGAGGGTTTAAAACAGAGAATTAATAACCCATTAAAAATCTATTATGAACACGTGCCCTCTCCTGTAGTTTTTAATCTTCCCTTCCCTCCAGCTTGAGAGTGAGAAGCTCGTGAGAAAGAAAGAAAAAGTCATGTTTCCTCACCCCCCACCCCTGTACCCCTTCACCCCAACCCCAGCCCCACCCAGGGGCCAGACAGCCTTGCCAGGATTATTGCGTTAGAGTCCCATGCCTGGGTTACAAATGCCTGCTATATATTGTGTAATTCTGCTCCATATCCTCTGTTCATCGTGGGCTCAGAGAAGGCTCACGGCTCACTCTTACAATTTAGGTGCAGCTTCCTGTTCTCTGTGTGAGTGTGTGTGTGTGTGTGTGTGTGTGTGTGTGTGCGCGCGCGCGGACGCTAGGGTGAAGCCTTGGGGATTTAGAACAAAGTGTGTCCTTGGAAAGAAGTGGGTGGGATTTTGTGAGCGCAGTAGGTTGGAGAGGGAACTCCCCTCCCGGGGGAGGAGTCTGATTTCATTATGCATTTGGAAACCTGGTGAAATCGTGTACACAACCGAATCTTTTTGCTCAGCCCGTGAGGTCTTTTTGTTCTTTGTCTTGCAAAGCAAATTTCTGTTACGCCTGGGAAGAAGGGGAATTTGAGGTAAAGAGGAGGGCAGCTCCTTACGCCTTGTAACAAGCAAGCTAATTGAAAAATTTAATTCAGGAAGAGATGCAACAAGGCCAAAATGAAAGAGGAACCGGGCCTGCCCATGTTCAGAGCAGGAAAACCGAAGAAGTTGCCATCCCCGAGTTAAAATTTTTGCGGAGCCGGGGATTTGCGGGGCCTGCTCGATTTGTCTTTGAAATTCACAATCTTGTTTGCTGTTTATCTTGAGGCTCGGGGAGCTCTCCTGCTGGTTAGAAAAAAGGAGGCGAGGTCCAGGAAGAAATGCTAGTAATAAGAAAGGGAGGGATTAGAAGCCCCAGAGAGAAAGGGAGGTGTAAATAATATGTGGGCATTTGACAATCAGCACAAAGAAATGAGAGACAAAGCCAAATGCCTGCTGCCAGAAATCCTAAAAACTTAAGTGGGTAACTCAGATGTAGGAAGAATGTCCCACGGAAAAAAAAAAGGGGGTGGGGGACGACAAAATCCTAGAACATCTTTTTCCTCTGTGACGATGGGGTCTAATGGAATAAATAATGCCCTGATGCTCGTGTGAGCAATGCTGTGTGCAAAGGAGCCAGCTTCAGGATTGGAGCTCCCCGGGACAGCCTGAGCCTTAGGACAAGACGGGGGGAGGGGGAGATGGGGGGGGGTAAGCCGGGGAGGAGAGTCTTCCACCAAAAAGGAGACGAGCTTGGGGCAGAATTATCTTTATTATCTTTTTCCCCACGAGTCCGATCTATTTGGGTCACCTCCGTCCTCCTGCTCCTCTTTTTTTTTTTTCTCCCAGGACCCCCCCCCTCTTGAACGGACTTGCTTAGGAAAGAGGGAAAAGGCAGTTTTAGCCAAAAGCTAGTAAGGGGGGCAAAGTTAAACTCCCCGGACAGTGGGCACCTCTTTCAGAGGCTGCGGGTGCAGTTAGGATCGTGGCCCTTTCTAAACTGCATGACTTTCTTTGCTGTAAGAGGAGAATACTACCACGAATAAGAGGGAACGTTTCCGGGATACTTCCATGGAATCATCTATACACTGGTCCATTTTATCCTTGAAGCCAAATGGGGTGGTGTAGCTATTATGTCCATTTTGCAAATGAATGGAGAACAGGCCATATCACCGACTAGGAAATGCGAGAGATGAAATATAATTCTGGATTCGAGGCTAGGCAATTACAGGCCAATGGCCTAATCTGGCTCAATGCCTATTTTCGTGAATAAAGTTTTATTGGGGGCAGCCCGGGTGGCTCAGCGGATTAGCGCCCAGGGCCTGATTCTGGAGACCCAGGATTGAGTCCCACGAGCCTGCTTCTCTCTCTGCCTGTGTCTCTGCCTCTCTCTCTCTCTCTGTGTCTCTCATAAATAAATAAAATCTTTAAAAAAATAAACAAACTTTTATTGGAACACAGCCACGCTCATTTGATTATATATCACCTGTGATTGCTCTTGAGCGACAATGGCAGGGACACTATGCCCTGCAAAGCCGAAAAATATTTACTAGCCATTCCTTTACATTAAAAAGTGCAGATCCTTGCTCTAGATTACCTGAGCCTATGCACTTAACCCCATATGTTTCCTTCTGCTCCCCAAATGACTCTTTTTATTATTCGTTTTTTTTTAATGTGATGCTGAACAGGAAAAAGAATCTAAAATAGCGGAAGCAGTAATAGTTATTGGAAAACTGAACCTCAGAGTATTAAAAACAAACTTTTCTTCCTTTATCCCCCCTTTTTTTGGTCTCAAAATGTGAAAGTGTCTGTATTCTAAATTTAAAAGGGACCAAAAAAACCCTTCATTGCCTTATCAGCTTTAACAAAGTGTAAATAAACACTTATCTAAAAACCTAAGTTTCTAGGGTAATTTCCAAAATAATGAGGGAATGGACGACAGTATTTCAGGAGACATGTATTTCCCTCCCTGGCCCTGTAGATGTTATTTTCAAAGTCGCAAATAGAGTAAGTTGTTAAAATAGGAGGCTACCAGATTCGACAGTAATATCCATGCTCTTGGCATGTGGAGCTCTGGTCATAAATGTAAAAATTCTGTAACCAAAGGAGAATGAACATTACAAACAGAAAGAGTTATTGTCTCTTCTTTCCTACTAACAATTAGGTGGAGATCTGGGAAATAGATCCACGGTGCCATGTAAGCCAAGATTTTGGAGCTTTGGACCTTTTGAAAGGTCTCTAGGGTTGGTTAGTGTAGCTACAAATCCAGATTTTATTTTATTTTTATTTTTTAAAAAAGATCTTATTTATTTATTCATGAGAGGCAGAGAGAGAGAGAGAGGCAGAGACACAGGCAGAGGGAGAAGCAGGCTCCATGCAGGGAGGCTGACATGGGACTCGATCCCGGGTCTCCAGGTTCAGGCCCTGAGCTGAAGGCTAAGCAGCTGAGCCACTTGGGCTGCCCACAAATCCAGATTTTAAAAGAAGTTAGTGAATTAAATAAATGATGGTGTCTTCTGTGTCTCCCACACGCCAGGCACTATGTGGACCTAGAGTTCTGACGACATGGGACCAAGTCCTCCAGGTAACTCTGTAAGGAAGGCGTTATTATTATTTTCTCCAGGGGAACAATGAGGTGGTGGGGCATAAGGTATCCCAGCTGATATGTGATGCAAATGACCTCAAAGTCCTGACCCCAAATTCCATCCTCTTTCCCCTCAAAGAGGAGGTCTGTCATTGATTGTTCATCTATGCATTCAACTAATTTTTTTTAAAGGATTTTATTTATTTGAGAGAGAGTGAGAGTGCATGCTCACCAGTGGGGTGGGGGGAGGAGCAGAGAGAGAGGGAGAAGCAGGCTCCCCGCTGAGCAGGGAACCTGATAGGGGGCTGGATCCCAGGGCCCTGAGATCACGTGCCCGAGTCAAAGGCAGATGCTTAACCGCCTGAGCCACCCAGGCACCCCTCAACTAATTCTTAACCTACTTTGGGGTCTACCACATGTCAGGCCCTGTACTCGCTTCTGAGAATTCGGCAGGGAACAAGTCAGATATCTAAGTCCAGTCCAGGATATTTTCAGACGATGAGGAGTGCTAGGTAGAGAATGAAACAGGACAGACGGAATGGGAAGTGTTCAAGTTGTGCGTAGCAATATGAATGACGGGTAAATGCCATAAGGTGAACATCTAGACTCAGGACGAAAGTTCCATGCAGAGAAAGAGCAGAGGCAAGTTCCTTGAGATGGGAAGAAATTTTGTATATTGAGAAGTTTACATTGATTCTTTCCGATTTTCACTGATTGCGCAGTTATTATGACCTGTCTAAGCTGGAAGGTCTTAAATGCTTTTATTTATTTATTATTTTTTTTATTTTCTTAAATGCTTTCAAGGTACAGGTGAGCTGAGATTTTACCCTCAGTTCTAAGTCTAACACCCTTATCTCCTTCCCCTCCTCAGACAGGGAAGGGGGGTGCTCCTTCGTTATTTGCAGTAAGACTGCAAATAATAATAATAATGGTTACCGATTCCTGAGCACATGGTATATGGCACTGTGTTATCTCATTTAATCCACAAAACAACCAATGAAATATTGCAGAATGGTCTTAAAACAGGAGGATGCTGCACGGATGGTTTTAACAGAATTGATTTCTAGAATTTTTATTTATTTATTTATTTATTTTATTTATGATAGTCACAGAGAGAGAGAGAGAGAGAGGCAGAGACACAGGCAGAGGGAGAAGCAGGCTCCATGCACCGGGAGCCCGACGTGGGATTCGATCTCGGGTCTCCAGGATCGCGCCCTGGGCCAAAGGCAGGGGCCAAACCGCTGCGCCACCCAGGAATCCCTGATTTCTAGAATTTACATATTTATACTTACATTTACTTATTCCCAAAGCTGCTGGGAATACTCCTGCCTAAGTTCATATGCACCCTCTTCCTACATTACAGAGAAGTCTGAGCTCCACACGCAACTTTCTGTAGCATGGAAGCTGGTGGGTAGAGGGTGGAACAAGGTAACAAAGAGATTAAAGAAACTATCCTTTAATGATTAATCAAGGCGCCTCATTGTGGGGCATCCTGTATTACTTTATCTGACATGTGTTTCTTTCTAAGGAGCGTTTGGAACAACCACAGATGTATAATACCATTGTTGATTCTTAGAAATGTAACTGGAATGTTTTCTAGAAGCATCAATCATTTCAGCAGACACCGGGGATAAATACACCTGAATACCTCAGGGTAAAAATATTCTATAGTTTCCTTTCATATTAAGTATGTGCTATGCAATACATCAGTTAAAAGTTATTTTTATCAAATCATATAATGAGTTAGGGATTCCAATTACAGTCACTCTACATTTTTTTCCCCTACACAATGTTTATTATTTTCCTGCTAAGAGAAAATGAATTCATTTGAATTGTAATAAAGATTTAAGATACCCACTTAAAAAGATGCAAGAGGGGTGTCTGATTGGCCCAGTCCGTAGGGCAGGCAACTCTCATTCTCAGAGTCGTGAGTTTGAGCCCTTCCTTGCGGGTAGAGGTTAATTAAAAAAAAAAAAAAAAAAAAAAAAGATACGCAAGACACTATATATTTTTTCGTCAAAATTATGTAAGAAAAAGAGTGGGATCATTAGTTTAGCAGATTCTGGCTGTTGCCTACCTAAGAGTAATTGCTACTTATTTTCTTTGCAGATAAAACTCAATTTACAGGTACAAACATGTGTATATATTTAATTTTTTTTTTTTTTTGACTGCTCTGTGCTTCAGGGAAAGTTGGAACCTCAACGGTCCGGAGGGATGGAGTTTTGATTGGTCGTTATGAGTGGTTCTTAACCCTGGCCATAAGGTCAGATTATCTTTGGAGCTTTTAAAAATTGTCATCGCCCGGACTTCACCCCCAGCTGTTGTGGTTAAGGTAGAGTAGGCAGTTAAGAAATTTTATTTCTGTTGCTAATAACAGGTTAAGGAATTGGCACGTCTCCTGATGCTAACCAATGAGAGGTGAAGTAAGCCAGCCCAGGGCATGTCTCTGGGAAGGTTATCCTTGCTCTTGAAAAGGTAAACAAGAGAAGGAATGTTCAATTTTTAGATTTTCTTTAGATGAATATATGCCTCCTGGTGCTGTGGCAGCCGTTTTGTGGCGATGAGAGGCAAGTCTGAAGTTCAAAGTCATACACTGAGGTGGGCAGAACAAGAGGATACAAAGGATTTGGGACTACAGCAATTGAATTAACCAACTCTGGAGCTGCCCTATCAAGAAGAACGCTTACGATATCTTAGGATGGATTCTCTGTTTCCTGTCGGTCTAGGCATTTTCAATTTTACAAGATAAACAAACTGGAACACAGGGTAAGCTACCTGTTTACAGTTAGAGGGCTGGAAAGTGGCCAAGCCAGGGCTTGAATCGGCGTGACTCTAGCTGCTGCACTTTTAATGACTATAGTCATTAAAACTATAGAACTATAGTTCTAAAACTATAGAACAGGGATTGGCAAACTGTGGCTTGCAGGTCAAATCCCACCCGTTGCCTATTGTTGTAAATAAGGCCTTATTGGAACACGGCCAGACCCGGTTAGTCCATGCATTGTCTGTGGCTGCTTCCACACCATTATAGTAGAGTTGAGTAGTTAGTGAGAGACATTATATGGTGTGCAAAGTCTAAAATATTTACTGTCTGGCTCTTTACTGATAAAGTTTGCCGACCCCTGCTGGTCTAAGCCAATCATGGTAATCCTATCTTTATCTGTGTCGTCTACAGGTGACTATACAAACCAGTTTTGGCCAATGGGGTATAAGCAGCATTCTGCTGGAGGAGGGTGGTACCTACCTCGGAGAAAGACATCCTTCCCCCATCCTTCCCCCCATCAAAAAAGGTGTGCAGGAAGGCAGCCACTTCCTTTCTTGCCATCTCTGAATCAGAATAGGATGATTGGCGCTGAGGTGGCATCCTGAAACCACCAAGGGAGGGAGTGTAAGTCAATGGAAGATGGCAGAGAAGAAACTGGGAAAGAGGCTAAATCTTTGATGACACCGTTAGAGCCCCCCGTGCAGTGTTGTAACTCCTTACCTCCAGATTTCGTGTTTGTTGGACTATAGTTTGTCTCTTTTTGCAGGCGATGCCATTACTTGCGGCCGCATTGATCCCGCATGATACAACCCTTGTGTCTGAAACCACCGTCCGTATTTGACATTTTAAGAAATCCAACGTTCAGGGAGGTCAAAGGATTTGCCTAAGGCGTGTGCATCAAATTAAGTTTGCCTACCTCCAGTGATGTCCCCGGTTCCATGACCCTTGATAGTATAACACAAACTTTTGGCGTTTGGGGATCGGTTTATCTATGTCAAAATTCTGTAACCAAAGAAGAATGAACCCTAGTGGGCAAATGGGTTATGTTTTCTTCTTCCCTACCAACAGAACCTGCGTTTAGTTTGGGCAGCAGAGCACCCAGCTCCAAGGGATGGAGGATAGTTGGTCTAAGCCAGTCATGACTTTCCTCCTTGATGGGAAGTTTTACTCCCTAAATAACCTGATTCCAGGCTGGGCCTGGGTGGTGCGTGAGACTCTGCATTTCCAATGAGCTCCCGGGTGATGCTGGTGCTTCTGTTCCATAGACATACTTGGACTAGCATCATTCTATACCAGAGATCGACCGACATTTTCTATAAAGGACCAGAGAGTAAATATTTTAGGTTTTGTGGGCCATGCAGTTTCTGTGGCAACTACTCAATTCTGCTATTGCAGTGACTTGAAAGAAGCCACAGAAAACACAAAAATAAGTGGGTGGGGCTGTGTCCCAATAAAACTATTTATGAAACCGAGTGGTGGGCCAGATTTAACTTGTGGGCCATAGTTTTCTGACACCTGGTTCAGCCTACTCATGGTTCATCTCCTGGTCCTGGGCCCACCTTCTCTGGATATGTTGCTGACTAAAAGCTGAACCAGTACGGATTCTCGCAGGAAGGCAGACAATGGCATGGCTATTGGGTACTGGGTAAACTGTTGTGATCTAAACCTATTTGACATGGAACAATTCTTAGGTTCCTTCTGGCAGATGTGAACATTTCCCCACAGCCTAAGCTACAAGTTATCATAAAATCTAGTCTGTCCAAATTTTGCTACTCTTAACAGCCAAACATTCATTAGCAAAGCAGGCACAAAAACGTTTATACAACTTATGCTGGAAGCTTGATAAAGTCTTACTTAGCATTCCATTCTTTCAGGGTCATACCCTGGATGAAAAGTTCACTCACAGCAAGTATAACAATTTTCCAAAAGCAGGATTCTGGATTCTGTGCTGTCTGGTTGGCATAATGTGGTCAAAAATCCTCCTCATGAGTGGCTGGACACAGGACCAGTCAGGGAGGAAGTGGGGAAGGGTATAGGTCAAGGATGGATTGTTGTATCCTATAATGCATTCTAGTCAACTCACACGTCCTGAATACCTTTTATCTCACCACTGTGAACCCATCTCTAACATCGCCATGCTATTTATCATCAGTCACTGGTTTCACCAATAAAACCCCCATTTCTGAATTGCAAGAAGTATCCATCACAGCTGTTGCCAGAGTGTGGTCCTTTCGGCCCTGGTGTTTGCTAGCTATCCCCAAACGATGCATTCTTGATTGCCATTGAGCTAGCCTCACTCCTGCTGCGTTTTCACCAACCTGACGGCGCAGACAGCTTCTCACACTGATTATACTGACAAATTTTCAAGTAGAGTCTGTGTAGTGAGAGGTAACCACCTGTGTCGGCTACAAGGCTTATGGCAGACAGAGTTGATATATTTAAAACCTTTTGGTTTTGTGAGCTGTCAGCCCTATGGCTTCCCGTGCTTCTGTGAGTTTCTAGCTCAACAAGGAAGAGGACCAGATAAGGACAATGGAGCCCAGATGGAGTTGGAAACCCATCCCAGGCTCGGCTGTCAGGGAACCTGGATGCAAACCTCATCTGTCACTTACTAGTTGTGTGCACCTGATGCTCTGCAGGTGTGCCCTTGGGTAGACTCTGGTGCTGATGATTACACTCTCTGGAGGTAAAGAAGTCACCTCACCTATAAAATGGGAGTAATGGTGATCGAGGCAGATCAGGAAGCCAGGCGTGTGAAACAGCCTCGCATCCACGTGTAGTGAGCTCTCAGTGAATTATCGGCTGTGATCCTAATTCTGATTTTTCAGATAAGATCCAGAGCTGAAGTACTTTTCCCAAACACAGAGGCGGAGCCTGTGAGAACAGTAGCCACAGGACGTGTCACCCACACTTATGTAATATTCCAGAAGTTTGGGTGAATCTTTGATCTCAGGTTTCTCTAGGAGGTTAAGAACATCCATCAGAGGTTCAAGTTTTACATTTAGATGAGAACATTGGAAAACTCTTTAACCGTGGTCTTTGGCTAGTGTAGACTGAGTTGAATCACAAGCCAGTGATCAGATGTCTTGATTTTCTGTCCAGGAGAGAAAGTTCTGAGATGATGTGTCCTCATCAGGTATAGTGTGTTTATCCTTTTTATAATTCATCCACCATCTGAACCTCCCTAAATCTGGGGACTTACTCCTCTTTGATATTTTGGTAAATAGCCTTTCACTGCAGAGGTGGAAAATGCAGAAAATTGATTTCCAGTGCCCCTTGCAGCTAAAGTGTGGACACATTGCCTCAGACTAGCCCATCAGAGGCAGCTGCCCCAGACTTTTGCTTGGAACCTCACTGATGCACAGAGGGATGGGCTACGTGGAGTCTACTTTGGTGACTTGTGATGCTGGTATTCTGTTATCATTGGTGGCCTTGATTGTGGTTCTAATAGCAGAACCCAACATCCACAACCGGTGCTGGTGCTGGGTCCAGTGTAGACAGCAGGGTTTACACCATGGTCTGGCACCTTTTTTTTTTTTTCAAGGGCCAGATAGATATTTTAGGTTTTGCCAAGCCAGAGGCAATATCAAGCCGATGATGCAGATACTTATATAACCATTTCAAAATGTAAAACCATTCAAAGCTCATGGGCCCTTAGACTAACAGGTGGGGCAGCAGGGTTTGTCCATGGCCACATTTTGCTGGTCCCTGGTCTAGAGCCCTGAGGTCACATTGGTGCTGTTTTTCACAAGACGGTCTCAGTGTGACTCTGGATGTCATTCCCGGCTGCCCCAGAGAAAGGTTTTTTGCAGTTGTAATCAAGTTAAGATGAGATGATACCGGACTCGAGACTCGAGACTCGAGGGATGGGTGGTGGTGTTGGTTCTACCTCAATGACCGTTATCCTCGTGGGAAGAAGGAAATTCGAGTTCAAAGAAACAAGGGGGGAAGGGCTGTGTGAAGACAGAGACAGATCGAAGTGATGAAGCCACAAGCCAAGGATTGCCGGGAGCCACCAGCTGAGAGAGGTGGGGGACAGTCTCTCCCTCAGAACCCGCAGGAGGAACCCACCCTGCATCACGCCTGGGCCAAGAGGCAACATGCTCTTTGCTCTTTTCACCCTCATTCTTTCACAAGTTAAAGTGTGTTTTCCAGGCACTGTAGGATGTATGAAGTTCAACTACCCAAAAACTGTCTTGCAGGAAGCTGAATGCTAATGGCAATTGTAAAAATGTAAAACCATAGCCAATCTACTCACTAAATTGAGGGGGATAGTTATTTTTCACAAAAATGTTATTGATGTTAATATGGAAGAGGTTTGTTACTGTTATTTTTAAACAAATTAAAAAATTAATATTTCAAACATTTCTCAGATTTCATTTTGAGCAGGCCAATATCGATAGGTCTAATATTTATTTATTTATTTATTTATTTATTTATTTATTTATTTATTTATTTAAAGATTTTATTTAGTTATTCATAAGAGACACACAGAGAAAGGCAGAGGGAGAAGCAGGCTCCCCACAGGGAGCCCGATGTATGATTTGATCCCAGGACCCCAGGATCACGCTCTGGGCCGAAGGCAGACATTCAACCCCTGAGCCACGCAGGTGCCCCGATAGGTCTAATTCTTATGAATAAAAACTCTTTGGGGTCATCAGTAAAAAAAATTTTATTTAACTTCTTTTTTTTTTAAAGTCGGCTCCACACCCAGTGTGGGGCTAAAACTCATGACCCCGAGATCAAGAGTTGAATGCTCCATTGACTGAACCAGGCAGGCACTTCTCATCAGTAATTTTGCTTTTTTGTTGTTGTTTTTTGTAAAGTAATTTTTAAAAAAGATTTTATATATCTATTTGAGAGAGAGGGCACAAGCAGGAAGAGGAGGAGGCACAGAAGGAGAAGCAGATTCCCTGCTGAGCAGGGAGCCCAATGCGGGCTTGATCCCAGGATGTTGGGATCATGACCTGAGCCCAAGGCAGATGCCCAACCAATGGAGCCACCCAGGCACCCCCTCATCAGTAATTCTGAAGTGTGTTCAAGGGTCCTGAGATCAAAATTTTTAGGAACTTTTGGCTTCAAGCAATGTCATGCCTCCTTTCCTGGAGATCTTACTGGAGGGAGATTATTTGCTGTTTCTTCTTTCAAAGCAAGAAAAAATTTGTGGTTAAGAGTACAGGCTTGGGATTCCGAAAGCTCAAGTCTAAAGCTTTTTTCCAGAACGTGCAAAATTGGTGATATGAAATCAGTGACCTTGGAGCCTCAGTCTCCTTATCTGTGAAATGGGGACCATAAGACCCACCCCTTGGAAGGGTTATAAAGACTAAAGTAGTCCTCACTGACCGTGAGCTGTGGCAAGCCCTGTCCTATGGAAGAAAGGGGTGGACCAGACCAGCACCTCTCAGACCTTAAGGTCCACACGGATCGGCAGCAGATCTCGCTCAACACACATTCTATTTCCTTTTCATATCTGTCATGATCAGATTGGACATGTATTTTTTTTTTTGGACATGTATTTTATTATTGGCTTCGTTGACCGTCTTCTGCACTCAAATGCAAGCACCAGGAAGAGCTAGAGTCCTGTCTGTCCTGACCTGAGGCTCATAAACTATAGCGTGTGGGCCAAATTTGGCCCCTCATGTCTCTTTTTGTAAATAAAGTTTTATTGGAACACAGACACGTTCATTCTTTCAGGTAACGTCCATGGCTGCTTCTGCTCTACAACAGCAGAGTTTAGTGATGATAGAGATTGGATAGTCCACAAAATGAAGATATTTACCCTTTTCAGAACACATGTGCTAACCTTGTGGTTATGGGTCCGCTGCGCCAGTGCAGAGTCTGGCCGTCGCGGGCACCCAGCAGATACTTACTGAGCAGTTATTAAGTATATTTTTTTGTTTTTTGTTTTTGTTTTTATTAAGTATGTTTTACACGTAGTGTCCCATGTAATTAATTGTCCTTACTTCTCCATAAGGCAGATGCTATGAAGGCTCTACAAGCCTGAGATTCCAAAAGCTATACTTTTAAAAAATAAATTTGGCAGCAAAATGATCTGACCTGACTCATTTGGCTACAAAATATGATTTGAATGGCAAGAGGCTATTGATTGGCTATATTTAGCTCACTAATTCAACCTTCGTGTGCTTCTCTGCAGACACACTGATGGGGCCGATTATGGGGGTGCTGCCCTGGGCCCCGCTGGAGATTCTGTGTCACACGGCATAAGCACCGCATCACATTTTTAAAATCTGAAAATTCTGAATTCTAAAACCTATTTGGCTCTAAAGATTCAGAGGAGAGATTTGGATGTGTACTTGTTCTTATTTTACAGCAGAAGACAGAGACTGGGTAGCAAGGCTAGCGCATGGCAGGGCTAGGCTTTGAATCCAGGAATCGGAGCCCTGGGGAGCCCTGGGGAGCCCTGGGGTGCTCAGAGCCTATTTTAAAAGAGGGGGCTGGTGCTTGTTGGCTGGATGAATCAAGGAGTCAATGAAGGCGACCGGGCCTGGTTCCAACCCCTGGGCTGGTTTACCTGCTGCCAGGGAGATTCCTGCCTCTCCTGGGCAGGCCAAGCATTGCTGCTGTAAATGTGCGTGCAAAACATGCATGCATGCACACACACACACACACAGAACACAGAAAGGAGCTGTACACTATTATATTTCCTGGAGCCTTGTGGCCGCCTGTTGTTCTCAGCAATCTCATCTTTCTGAATCGGGTGACAAAACCCACTAGTAACCAGGCAGGGGAAAGAAAACAGATGCTTTTCCAGCCAGGCAGGGTTGAGCTGAGCCGTTTGTCATTGGGTTAAACCTCTGCCTCCATCAGGGCACAGCACCTTGTAAAAATTATGACTGTTTTCTCTCTCTGGCTCAGGGGGCTGCTCTAGTCCTGAGAACTGAAAGCCACGGTGAACAGGAAAAGTATAATTTGTCTGTTGGGTACTCAGACTGGAATAGGGCAATGGGGTACAGTAATGCTATTTCCAAAGCGTGAAAGCATTATTTCCTTTAGTCAAGAGAGGAAGTGAGCCTCCTCTCGCGTGCTTGAAAGGTTCCTTGAGAAGATGTGAAGTTGCCTCTAGAAGGCAGTGGAAACATTAACGTGGTTCTAAGCGAGCGAGATTGTCTTTAAGAAAGGCTGGGAGGTGTGAGATGGGCCCTGTAGGTTCACAAAGGCTGATGTTGATTAAAACACAGTTGTAGACAGGTGAAGACCATATGGTTTTCTTTAAAAAAAAAAAAAAAAAAGAGGCATATATCTGTGTGGGTGCACGCCCAAAATATAGAAATTTGTATTTGTGTCAAATAAAAGAAAAAGAATAGGAAAAATACACTCACCATTAACACAGGAAGTAGAGGAGAAGCAGGCTGGGGCGGAGGAAGGTACATGTGTCAGAGAGCTGGGCAACTTTCTATTTTCAATCGTATATATTGCAGCATTCTGACACTGCTTGTGTAATCTAAAAAGAAAAAAAACCATGCAAATAAAATTAATGTGCAAAAACAAACACCCCCTCTCCCTGGCCGCCCCCCAAAGAATCAGCTTTATAATAAGGAGAAAGCCCTTTAAACTTCTAAGAAGGAGGAGGCCCCAGGCACAAAGGACTTCCTGGTTTGGGGCATTCCTGGTTAAATCATGTTTGGAAGCTTGACAGAATTTTTACCTCGTCCCCAAAGGGTAGATTACTTAAAACGGTTATTGAAACTTCCCTGTTGAACAAAAGGGAAACGTAGGGTTCCCTCCCTCTCTTGCTCTCTGATGCTCTGCTTCAAGTTATTAAGCTGCTTCTTCTTTTTTTGAGAAATAGGAAGCCTCCAAAATGACTAGTGGTTTCTTAAATTGATCTTTCAAAATACACCTCCTACTAGCTTAAGGCAGCAGATTATACCTTTGAATATTCAAAAGAAAAATCACATCTCTTTGGGAGCCCAGGCCGGGGATGCCACAGATCCCAGAGGGGCCTTTAGGTGAAGGCACACAAATATTTGGCCTTCGGTGACTCTCCTGTAACACAATCCGATTGGCTTCTCACTTTCAAGATTACCTTTCGGAGGAGGCTTCAGTAGACTGTTGCTCTTGTTCGGTTTATTCCTTATCGGCCTGCGGCTGGAAAGGATGGGGAGCCCGAGGAGTACCCCACTCTCTGCGACCTGGCGGGGGGGGGGCATCCCCAGCTTCTCCAGCTGCACCTCCGAGACCGGCCCGTGTTAATCACTGGAGCTTTCATCGTAGGTGTGCAAAGAATAAATGAGCAGCATGGGTGGATCTTGATTAGGATTCGTGGGGCAGACCCATTATTTTCTAAAGGCTCAGGTTTCTCACTATGGGATACCCCGCCGGTCTGCAGAAGTTGGCCAGCGTCTCTGGAGCGGTCAGATTTACAGAACGGTGCTAGGAAAGTTTATTTGCACCCCCCTACCCCACCTCGGGGAATGTGTTTCTATGAAATGAAGAGTCTTGTGGGCAATTTTGTTTTTATTCATGAGATAAAGAACAGGTCCTTGGAAATGATCCTAATGCCAGATTTTGTTGCTGTCCTTTCCCAAGCATTATTATCATATTATTTTTTATTTGATCCTCCTAGGAAACCTGGAGGCGGGCGGAGTAAGCAACAACCCTCGGTGATTTAGAGGAGCAAAGAGAAGCAGGCAGGGTAACCCATGCAGGTAAGCAATGGGCCAGAGAGCAGTTAGGATTCCCAGTCTCAGGCAGAGGGAGAAGCAGGCTCCATGCAGGGAGCCCGACATGGGACTGGATCCTGGGTCTCCAGGATCACGCCCTGATCTGAAGGCGGCTCTAAACCGGGGAGCCACCCGGTCTCTGCCCCTCTCTCTCTGTGTGTCTCTCATGAATAAATAAATAAATAAAATATTTAAAAAAAAAAAAAAGATTCCCAGTCTCTTTGACCCAACGCTTTCAGGGAAGACAGGTGTAGTTGTTGTGTTTTTTTTTTCAGTCGGGTTTTATGTAGGTGGAGTTCAAGGCATCTCCAGGGCTCCTCTTAGGCTAAAGGTTGTGGAAAAATCCCAAGAGCACAATAAAACCCCAAGAAGAGGTTTACTTAAGCATGATTCACCCTAAAATACCTACTTCGGGCTTTGGGGAAGGGACTCGTTTTACCTTTGTCATCAGGTACACACCAAGGAGTGTTTGCAAGCCCCGCCAGCAACCTGCCTGTTGATGCTTTATTACGGTAGGTGACTGCATAGCTGTTGGTCTTTGAGGACCACAAGAGATTGCTGTGAGTGGGTGGCGACGTGATCCCGCAGACAGAGTTAATAATCCTAGACAATCACAGGCTCTCTTTTACTCAACGGGTGTGCCCCTTCTTGTACAGAAAGGAAGACTGAATCACAGAATGGAAAACAACTACAACACGGCCTGTAGCAGAGCAGGAAACAAAAGAATGGGATTTCCCTGCTTAACTTAGACTACGGCGTCTGAAAGAAAGGTAGACTTGGATGCCAAACTTGGGTCATTTTCCATGACAACCGTTAACTAACAGGCAGGATCTAAATGTCTCCACGGATGATTGGCGTGGCTTTCGCTGGAGAGAAGAAAACTAAAAGTGACCTGGTTCCAGTGTGAAAGGTGTAAATCAGAAATTGAGGGAGGGCACGTGATGGGGTTTAGGCATGTGCAAAAGTAATGTAAAAGTAACAATGGTGATGAAGTTTATCATAAATAATAATCATGGCTCACGGTAGCTGTGTGTCAGGCACTGCTTTAGGGGCTTTGCAAGTACTAATGCATTTAATGTTCACATCGACCCGATAAGGTATATGTGCTGTGATTGTCCTCTCTTTATTTTTATTTTTTAAAAAGATTATACTTAAAAAACTTTTTAAAAAAGATTTTACTTAAAATACTCACAGGTACTATATGTGAAGTTATACACATGAGTGTGGGGGACCAGATGACCCTGTGTCACCCCTTGAAAGCTGTGTGACTTTGGACACGTTCCTTAACCACTCTCCACTCTTTATATATTTGAGATGGAGAGTGAATGAGAGAGAGTGAGCATGAGCAGGGGGGAGGGGTAGAGGGCGAGGGAGAAGCAGACTCCCCGCTGAGCAGGGAGCCCGACCCATGTGGGGCTTGATCCCAGGACTCTAGGATGATGATCTGAGCTGAAGGCAGATGCTTAACTGAGTTACCTGGGTGCCCCCGTCCCCACTTACAGTTGAGGAGAACCAAATACAAGGAGGCTGGTAATAAAGACAAATCTCAGTCCTCATGTTTGCCTTGGAAATGTTGAGGAACATAAGCTTTGGCATCTATTAACTCCATTTCAGTTGGCGGAGCCAAAACTAGTCCATCTGGTACTTTTGTGCTAATTAGAAAAAGGTGCTCCCTGAGGGCAGGTGCTGCATATTTGAGTTGATGGCTGGACAGGCAATATTCAGGGGCCCCCTATGTGCCACTTGGGGGATATGCTAGGTTTCTGCTGAGACCCACCTCTCCGAGCTAGGGGTCCCTGCGTACGGCCAACTGTTATGCTGCCCCGGCTCCTGCACACAATAGTTTTGAGACTCTGAGCAACCTCCTCAGTGTCTTTGAGTCTCTGCTTCTTCATTTAAAAATGGGATGATGAAAAAAAGAAACAAAAATGGGACGATGCTACTAACTTTAGACAGAGGCTTGTGGTGAAGATTCACATGAATTTACCCAGCGTACGGGAAGGAAGCAGTAAGAGAGCAAAGAGAAAAATGAGGTAGGTAGATTGCACCTCCTGTTGGATCATACGCTTCTTGGAGACAGGAGGCATCCGTTTAGAGACTCATTTTGAAATGTCGTGGACTGTCTGTCACGGGGAAGGCACTGGTGTCTTATAAGAAGTAGATCACGTTTTCAGTTCTTATCATTGAAAGATGTTAGTGCTCAAGTCACTTGTGCAATTAAGTTGTGTTCTCAATAAAGTGTCTTCCTTGGGCTGCTGTCTTGAAGGCACTATATTGAAATAAGCAGAGAGGCACTTGAGTGGCTTAGAGGGTTAAGCATCTGCCTTCGGCTCAGGTCATGATCTCAGGGTCCTGGGATCAGGCCCCACATCAGGCTCCTCGCTCAGCAGGGAGTCTCCTTCTCTCTCTCCCCTCCCCTCTCCTTTACTTATGCATACTCAGCATTTGTCTCACTCAAATAAATAAATAAAATCTAAAAAAAAAAAAAAAAAAAAAAGAAGAGAAAGAAAGAAGCAAGAAGTAGAGCCCATGACACTAAATTTAGAATTGCCTTCTGAATGCCTTTCAGTGAGTTTGAATGGACTCACAGGTACTATGTGTGAGGTTATACACATGAGTGTGGGGGACCAGATGACCCTGTGTCATCCCGGAGCCACCCCTTGAAAGCTGTGTGACTTTGGACACATTTCTTAACCACTCTCCACGTTAGTTTACTCTTCGGTGAAATGGGGATCATAAAAACAGTCCTTTCATAGACCTGTGAAGTGTAAGTGAGAAAAATCCATATAAAATGTGTTGTGTCATCCATGGCAAGTAGTAAGCACTCATAAAACGTTAGCTGGCGGGGTCCCTGGCTGGCTCAGTCAGAAGAGCACAGGACTGTGAGTGTGAGCCCCATCTTGGGGGTAGAGATTGCTCAAAAAAAAAAAAATTAAAATGTTAGCCGGCTTAATGGATGGTGATTATTAAATAGAATGTACATCTAAGGCAGCACTGGCATTTTCTGATTTCTCTTAAATTCTCTTAAGTTTAACCTCAGAGGAAGCTCTCTCAATAAATCCAGGTTAAATGATTCACCTACGTCCTCTTGCCTGCCTTCTTAGAGGACGCAATATGTTTCTTCAGCCGCTCGCTGAGAGTGGAGGTTAGTTCCGGACTTGCATGTGAGTATCTGTCAGTAGGAAGAAGAGCAGGGGCAGACGGTCAGTTGGCATCTTTAATGGCTTAATTGCCAGGACCAGGGATCTTGGAGGCTCAAAAGTCAAGGATGAACATTTCTTGTTTCTCCTTGCATTTTGGCGCTGGCTTTTCCTTTCTCTGGATGGGTCAAAGGCCAAGGTCTAGGTTGAACTTGGAAGGTTCTTGAAAGCCAGTGAAGGGTTTTCTCTCCCTGCTTATTTGGTAAGTTGAATGCAGCAATGTGCTGTCTGCAGCACCATCGTATACTTTTGAATGTTGAGAAGATTTCCCCCGAGCAGTGCTGAGCGGACTGGATAAGATTATGAGCTTTCCTCATATGAACACCCAGGAGCAGCTTCTTTAGTAGCAGATACCCCTGGTTTCCTAACAGCAAGTTGCCTTGGCTGCATGTAGCAAGAACTATCAAACAGTGGGGCAACCAGTAGGATGCCCCTCCACATAACAAGAAGTCCTAGATTCCAGGAAGCCACCCAGGACTCAAACTCCTTCTGTCTTCCTGGTCTACCCAACTTTGCACATGGCCAGCACCATCATGGTCCGGTGATGACTGCTCCATTGCAAGAATGGCGACACAGCCCATCTGAGCAGAAGAAGAGCGGGTGACGGATGTGCACGCTAGCAGAGTCTATACTTTTTTATCAAGCAAAAAAAAAAAAATCTGCAAGAGAATTAGGGATATCAGGTTTCGTTTTGTTTCAGTTGGGCTTAATGGCATCTTGAATAATTCTAGGATTCTATTAATAAGAAAGAAGGGAAAGGATATTTGTTAAACAACTAGCCGTGTCTACCAATTGCCACCTGACTACTCCCTTCTCCCTAACAAGTATCTCTCCTCTTCAAGGTGGCCATATGCTTCCGAGAATATATATATTTTTAAAGATTTTATTTATTTATTCATCAGAGACACACAGAGAGAGGCAGAGACACAGGCAGAGGGAGAAGCAGGCTTCCTGAGGGAAGTCCGATGTGGGACTCAATCCAGTCACACCCTGAGCTGAAGGAAGATGCCCAACCGCTGAGCCACCCAGATGTCCCCCCCCTTTTTTAAAGATTTTATTTATTAAAAAAAAAGATTTTATTTATTTATTCATCAGAGACACACAGAGAGAGGCAGAGACACAGGCAGAGGAAGAGAAGCAGGCTCCTGGAGGGAAGCCTGACCGAGAATATTTATATCAGCTCCAGGAGGTGGGCTAATTAGCTTAAACTCTTTAGAATCATCATTTCCTCTTACCAGTGATTAATTTATGTCTTGATATGTGACATCATTTTGCACAAGGAGATTTGAGAGAACGAGTACCAAAGAGTTTAGGGAAAAGTTTCTTTCTTCCTAAAGAGAGATTCAAGAAATTGAAGGGCTATTTTTCTTCCCCTGGTTGTGGTTGTGTGA
The DNA here is from genome assembly GCF_905146905.1 of Nyctereutes procyonoides. Taxonomy (NCBI): domain Eukaryota; kingdom Metazoa; phylum Chordata; class Mammalia; order Carnivora; family Canidae; genus Nyctereutes; species Nyctereutes procyonoides. Next base: position 8,332,836 of record NW_026575024.1, on the reverse strand, counting down.
ATATGTGATCACTGGAGCCCTGCAACAGTATCGCAAACATGAAGGGAGCTAGCTTCATAGGACAAGGCCAATATACTGGAGTTTGCATAATGGAGTCATGGTAAAAACCTACGTCATTCAAGAGGCCACTTAGCTGGGGAATTAGATGAAACAACTTTTCTTCTAGACTTTTTTTTTTTTTAACGTGAGATGATAACATTCCTTATTATTTAGCTATTTTGAGTTTGGTTTTTCTGCTACTCACACCCAATGGGATTCTAATTGATACTCATTTGAGATCAGTAGAATGGGTCAATATTTTTCTGTGTGAATATACCTTTAAACAATAGAAATAACTGTCACTGACTTCATCTCCTCCTGCTCTCTCCTAATTTGCTGTTGTTCACTACCAGGCCAGGAGCGCTCCTGTGGCAGGCACCACACTTGTGCTCTTGCCTCTGCCTGCAATACTTTCCTTACAAATAGACATTTAGGTTCACCCACCACTTGATCCCATCTCTAATGAGGTGATATTTGAGGCTTCTCTGACTCCCTTATCTAAAGTGGAGCTGACTCCTCCTCCCCATCCCACCCTTTACCCCTCTTCTTTCCTTCATAGAAGGTAGCATCAGTGAACAGAGCACCTTTGCCTTTCTTTCATTCTCTCTTTTCTTTCTTTCTTTCTTTCTTTCTTTCTTTCTTTCTTCTTTCTTTCTTTCTTCTTTCTTTCTTTCTTTCTTCTTTCTTCTCTTTCTTTCTTTCTTTCTTTCTTTCTTTCTACTTTCTTTCTCTCTCTCTTTTTCTCTCTCTTTCTTTCAGATGTTATTTATTTGAGAAAGAGAGCGAGAGAGAGAACGAACAAGGGGATGGGGAGAGGGAGAAGCAGACTCAGTGGGGATCCTGATGCAGGGCTCAATCCCAGGCCCCTGGGATCATGACCTGAGCCAAAGGCAAGCACTTAACTGACTGAGCCACCCAGGTGCTGCTACTTCTTCATTTAAAAATATTTATTAATTTTTAATTTAAATTTAAATTTTAAAAATTACTTTATTTTTATTTCTTTTTAAGATTTTATTTATTTATTCATGAGAGACATAGAGAGAGAAAGAGAAAGAGAGGCAGAGACACAGGCAGAGGGAGAAGCAGGCTCCATTCCATGAAGGGAGCCTGACGTGGGACTCGATCCCAGGTCTCCAGAACCACACCCTGGGCTGAAGGCGGCGCTAAACCTCTGAGCCACCCGGGGTGCCCTTATTTTTATTTTTAAAGAATCTCTACACCCAATGTGGGGCTGGAACCCACAACCCTGAGATCAAGAGTCACATGCTCCACCGACTGAGCCAGCCAGGCACCCCTCTCAACTTCCTGACCATCCCGTTCTGTAGGTTTATGGGAGCAAGAGCTTTTTTGTTCTTGTTGACCGCTAGATCCAGTTCCTCATACAGTGCCTGGTACACGGTGGTTGCACACGTGCTCTCTCTCTCTGTATATATATGATGAATATATGTACTGTGGTGATCGAGTGCAGAGTTTGGTTCAAACACACCTGTCTTTGAACTCTGGCCCTGTCACTTGCTACTTGTGTGGGCCTGGTCAAGGCTCCTGCCGAACTTCCACTTCTGCATCAATTAAGAATTTTTTCCCAAAATCTATCTTGGGGTGCCTGGCTGGCATAGTCAGAGAAGCATGCAACTCTTGATCTCTGGCTTGTGGGTTCGAGCCCCATGTTGAGCAAAGTGATTACATAAAAATAAAATCTTAAAAAAAAAAAAAGCCCCTATGTCATCCACTTGTTGTGAGAGACGAGTGGCTAACGAACACAAGGCACAGAGGGTTTGGTGCAGGACCAGCGTCTACACGGGAGGTGACTGGTGCTGCCCTAGTTAAAGGCAGTTGCCCTGCAACCAGGAGTCACTCGCTTTGCTTTTCCCGAAGCGACTATTTGGAAAGGAGACTTGAAATATTTCATCAGGCAAAATGTGGGAGAATGGTGAAAAATGTAAAAGTAAACAAATGTCTCAAAGCTGCTGTCTGCCCAGGTCGGTGGTAAGAAAATGAGAACATTCTGCATAAACAGATGTTATTAAAGACGGTGTGTGCCCGAGCGTGGGGTCACGGGCCATCTGCCACCGCAAATCCTCCTGCATTCCTCAGAAGAAAGGCATTATTTCCCCTCCCTCCCTAGGTTGACCAGTATAAATACTGCTAACAGCGACAGGGGGAAAGGATTATCCCACTTAGCTATTTTTAGCTTCCCCTTGAAGTCTTACACTTCACATTTTAAGTTTGTTTTCAAAGTCCCCTTCCAACCCAAATAAACCCACGTTCAGAAATGAAAGGATGCAGGTTACTACTTTCCGATTCTCCAGGGAGCAGGCAATGAAGCCAGCCTCCCGTGGAATGTTCTGTGAGCCTGGAGGCCTCACGGGGATCCCGCAGGAGGCCGCGCCTCCATCCCGGGTGGGAGCCCTCCTTGACAGCGGCCCTCGGCTCTCTCCCGCTTCTCAAGATAACCCACTAAATCACAATCTTCCAGGATTTTCTATTCAGATTCTGTAAGTCCTTTCTGTTGGGGGTATCCCATCCCCTGCTGGGACTATCACTGCTGTACTTGGTGAAAGAAAACGCACCATTTCTATTCATTCATTCGCCTACTGCATGTCAGGTACTGTGACCTGCTCTCATGACACTTCTTTTCTAGTAGGAAAGCTAACAAAGCACTTAATAAGTTAAAAAAAAGCCCCAATCTTAGAGGACCATATTGTGAAGTGATATGTAATGGGTTCTAGGATAGAAATATGTACAGAATCCTGAAAGGCCACAAAAGAGAGAATGGTCCTTTCTCTATAGGGAAGGGATGTTAGAAAAGGAAGGAGATGATGATAGACCTGGTTCATGAGAAGGAGAGCATCCTGGCTGAGGGAGCTGCAAAAACAAAGCCACAAAAGTCTGTCATGGCTGGTATGTTGGCCAGACTGGGAGTTCTGGGTGTGGCTGGAGCTTTGGCTTTGAGGAGTGAGAGGAGAGGGAAGACATGGTCTGGACAGGAGGTGGATCCAGAAGTACCTGCTGGGGGCCTTTATTCTGTCAGACTTGCCTTTTAGAAGGGATATTACATGGAAAAATCAGAAAATATAGAGAAGCAAAGGCAAAGAAATGAAATAAAGTATAATTTATCCTCACTGTTCAAAAAAAAAAAAAAGTTAAAAAAAATCTAGAAATCAATCCAGAATTGAATAGAATACTGTCCTATTTATTATGAGAACAATTAATAAAATAATTGTATTTATTAATATATGACAATCTCAATATAATGCTTGCTATATGGTGGATGGCATCCTAAACTCTTCATATATTCGCTCATGTCGTGCTTCCCTATTTCACAAAAGGAGGGGCTAAAAAATCAGAAGTTTAAGTATCTTTTAAAAGTCCTACAGCAGGACGCCTGGGTGGCTCAGTGATTGAGCATCTGCCTTTGGCCCATGTCGTGATCACGGGGTCCTGGGATCGAGACCCGCATCGGGCTCCCCACAGGGAGCCTGCTTCTCCCTCTGTCTCTGCCTCTCAGTGTCTCTCATGAATAAATAAATAAATAAAATCTTTAAAAAAAAAAAAAGTCCTACAGCCAGTTAAGTGGCCAATGGGATTTGAAGGTCCGCCGTATGGATTTTAGAGCACACTCCCTGTGATCTGTGAGACGGGCCCACGAACAAGTGGCAAGACCAAGTCAGGGGCTGCCACCTGCCACCAGGAGGGTCAGCTGCGTGATGGTGGCGAGTGTGACGGGTGGGTGGGCAGGGGGCCAGGCGCCCACCTGAAGGATCAGAAGCGGTGAGCGGTCTGAGGAAAGCCCTGTAGGGCCAGAGACAGAACAGCAGGTGCACACATGGGAGGCAGGGAGGTGGCCCATTTCAGGGACAGAGGCGAGGCCCGTGTGACCAGGGGTGCGGTCAGGGCGAGGCTGCGCGATGGGCGGGCGAGGGCACACAGGTAGGCAAAGGGTTCTCATTCAAATACTGCTCAAGGAAGAACACTGCTCGATGAATCCTTTTGCTCAGGTTTTGTGACAGCTTGTGGAGGCCGGCGTTTGTCATGGAGCTCAAGGAGACATAGAGAGCCTGTCTCACATCACCCCTTGGGGCTGAAAACCTGGCAGCGTTTGGGAACCTCTCCTTTCTGAGCCAGTGTCTGAGCAGAACTCAGCCTCCCTGGAGTGACTGCTGGCCTGACCCGGGCTGCAGTTTAGCTCTGATGAACCTGTGACAATTTGAGCCACACTTACACTAACCTCAAGACTTCCCCGAAGCAGTGTTTTCTTGGTTGTGGTTTAAAAACAAATTCTGAATGCTAGGTTATTTTGCTACGATTTACATGATTTCTAAAAAAGGGACACTGAGGCCCAAAATAGGAAGAAACGAGGGTGGGCTTCATGCGGTCGGTTTCCCGTGAATCAAGATTTTACTGTCATCTGTGTCTGCCTCCGGAGCAGGGACTCTTTATGGACTTATGGGCAGGGAGATGGTAGGCTAGAATGAAAGAATAATAAATAGCTTGGCCAATGATCAAATATTTTGCAACAAAAAAGTATGCGGTGGCACTACTTGGCGTTGATGTAACTGGCTCATAGTCTGAATCGAACAATAAGAAAACATTGGCGGTCCTGATGGTGCGTTTGGGTTGCTCTTCAGAGGGTAATACTTGGGAATTTTCACAGAACATTCATTAAGGGGAAATGAAGAGTTCAGGCAGCCAGAGTCAGAATCACCAAATTCCCAAGTCCTCTATATGTCACCTTGGGAAAGTTACTTAGCCTCTCTGAGCCTCAATTTCCTCATCTGCAAAATGGATGTAAAAACGGCACCTATTTTGCAGGGTTGTCCTGAGGATAATTCATACATCAACTCATAACTGAGTAAACTGATATAAAGAAGTGGTTACTCGGTTGGCTCGGTTGGTGGAGCAGTGACTCTGGGCAGTGAGTTCAAGCCCCGTGTTGGACATAGAGCTTCCTTAGGAAAAAAAAAATAAATTGATGTAAAGAAGTTAGTTCAGAGCCAGGTGTAAGGCCTCAATAAACATTTCTGTGTGTCTCTTTTTCCATCATGCCCTTTCCAGCCCTTGGTCTGTTGCTCCAGCTCTGCTGTTCCGTAGCACATCTCTCTGCATGACCTCGGGAAGGAGTAGAGTGGCCACCTCCAGGTCCATGGCACAGCCGCAGCAGAAGCCCTTGCAGAGAATTGGCCCCTTACAAAAGGGGCTTTGCCCTATGGCAGGGTTTCTATCGACCGTCTGGGACAGATGATCCTTTGTCGTCGGCGTCTTGTGCACGGTAGGATGTTTACTTGGCAGCATCCCTGGTCCCTACTACTAGATGCCAGTGGCACCCCTGCCCCCACAATTATGACAACCAATAATGTCACTGGGCTTTGTCAAACGTCCCCTGGGGGACAAATTACATGGTATAGTTTAGCTTTATTGTTTAAAAAATCATTAAATTATATACTCTTATTGTTGGGGGGAGAGAGAGAGAGAGAGAGAGAGAGAGAGGCAAAGGGAAAGAGGCAAGGCAGGAAGGCAGGAAGAAAGATACTGTATACAGATGGACAGAGCAAAACCAAAACAAATGAAAACAAAACACTCCTGTCTATCACTACAAATGTTTTATTAAAAATCCTTAGAAATTAGTTTTCCTCTGTGTGAATGGATAGATCAAAATATCTTTGGACCCACAGATACAAAGAGCAAAAGCTCCTCGACTGGAAATGATGGACTTGAATCCCAGTGTCACCCCTAACGAGCTGTGTGACAGCAGCCAGGCCGCTTCACACCCCCAAGCCTCAGTTTCTTCATCTGTAAATGGGAACTATCCTAGTGCCTAACTCAGCACAGCGCCCAAAACATTCCTTTATTGTGGGCTCTGAATACTTGCAAAAATACGTATAGCACCTGCCACGTGCCCAACACAGTGCCAAGAGCTTTCCCCAAGTTAAGTCCAGTACTGATCAAATAACTACATGGAGTAACTACTGTTTTGTTCCTATTTTATAGGTAACCAACCTGGCATCTGAAGCGTAGAGGGCAGTTTGTGGGGGGCACACAGCTGGGAGGTGCAAAGGCAGGCAAGAGGATGGTGGTCAGCTCACTCAACTATCCTGCTTCCTCGATATCACCCAGAATTCTAAAATCTTCCCCCAGGACAGAAGAAAGCTCCTTCCCCTCCACCTCCAGGATCCTCCTGGCTTGGGAGAATTTAGGATTCTTAGGGCACTTCCTCCATTGCCAGGGTCAGTTGTTTGCTGTTGTCACCTGCTGGAGACAGGCCATTCAGGAATCAAAGGAAGGTGCCCGGCTGAAAAAATGTGGCAAGAGTTTGGAGGTGCCTGTGCTCTGTGACCTGCTGCCGAGTCTTTAATACCCTAATCCCCAAGTGACATCTTGGCACTTCTGTGTGTTCTGTTGGCCACACGGGGCAATCCTGGCAAGAAGATGAGAGGGGATTCCACAGGGATGCGTGTGCCAGGAGGGGGGGGTCCGTCTCCGAGGCTGGCTGCCACACTGATACGCATTCTAGAAAACTTTTTATTTGAATTCCAGTTAGTGGGACGCCTGGGTGGCTCAGTGGTTGAGCATCTGCCCTTGGCCCAGGGTGTGATCCAGGAGTCCGTGGATCGAGCCCCACATCGGGCTCCTTGCAGGGAGCCTGCTTCTCCCTCTCCCTGTGTCTCTGCCTCTCTGTGTGTCTCTCATAAATAAATAAATAAAATCTTAAAAAATAAAAAAAGAATTCCAGTTAGCTAACGTACAGTGTTACTGAAACCTTTTTTTTAAAAAATTTTTTATTATTATTGTTTTTCCTTTTTTTTTAATTGAAGAATAATTGACACACAATATTGTGTTAGTTTCAGGTGTATAATACAGTGATTTCACACTCACCTACATTATGGAATGATTACTCCAATCTGTCCAGTTACCATAGACCACCATGTAATTTGTTACAATCTTATTAATCACGTGCCTCCTGCAGTACATTACATCCCCAGGTCTTATTTATTTTATACCTGGAAGATTATACCTCTTAATCCCCTTCATTTACTTTGTCCAGTCACCTACCCACCCCTCTCCTCTGGCAGCCATCAGTTTGTCCTCTGCAACCATGAGTCTGTTTCTGTTTTCTTTTGTTTGTTCATTTGTTTTGCTTTTTTGGATTCCACATATAAGTGAAATCATATGGTATTTGTCTTTTTCTGACTCATTTCACTTAGCATAACACCCCCTAGGTCCATCTATGTTGGCACAAATGGCGAGATCTTATTCTTTTTTATAGGTGAGTAATATCTCATTGTATATGATGGATATACTGCATCTTCTTTATCCATTCATTTGTTGATGGACACTTGGGTTGTGTCCCTATCTTGACTATAATAATACTACAAGGATTGTAGGGATGCATATGGCTTTTTACATCAGTGTTTTCATTGTAGAAAACCTTTTTTTTTTTTTTTAAGATTTTGTATTTATCCATCTGAGGGAGAGAGAGAGAGCAGGAGCAGGTAGGTGGGGATTTTAAAGATTTTAAGCAAAATCTTAAAAAAAATACATGTTTGGTCAATCTTTGAGATTTTTTTAAAACATTTTATTTGTTTATTTGAGAGACAGAACACTAGAGAGAGAGCTGGGAGTAGAAGGAGAGGGAGAATCAGGCTCCCGATGTGGGGCTCGATCCCAGGACCCTGGGATCACTACCTGAGCTGAAGGTGGATGCTTAACTGACTGAGTCACCCAGGTGCCCCGAGATTCTATTAATATGTTCAGAGTTAGAGATTAGCTGTGTGCCCCTGCTGATAGAAAGACATAAATTTTTGATTATACACTTAATTTTTTATAAAGTAGTATTAGCTACAAGGCCTTATATGATCTGGCTCCTGCGTGGCGGTGCGACATAATCTTATCAACCACTGTCTAGCTGCAGTAGGAGACTTTCTGATTCTCAAACACAGGCCTTTTCCTACCCCAGGACCTTTGCACTTACTGTCCCTCTGCCTGGAATTCTAGTCCTGAAGACAACCATCAGAGGCCAGGCCTCCTTGAATTTCTGTGCCCTCATAAAAGAGGCCTTCTTTTAGCCCCTTCCTGCTCATTATCTGCTTTTGTTCTTCATAGCACTCACCACAACCTGATTTATCTGTATCTTTGAATTGTTTATTATCCATTTGCCCCTAAAAACATAAGCTCCTTGTCCAACGGATTTGTCTATCCAGGGTATCCCAGCACAATATCTTGCATACTTTAGGTGCTAAGTGAATATTCCCTCCGTTTGTTTCTGTCTCCATGAATTTATAAATAGCTGGCCAACATTTGGTTGCAATCACCTTTGATTTATTGGCAGCTGAATTTTGCTAATTTCCGGTTGCCAAGGGTTGCCTTTCTTTGGGATGACAACACCAAAGCATTTGTTGTCTTGTGCACCATGAGTGTGAAGCTGAAACGTCAGGTGACACCAGAGAAAGACTCCGTCATGGCAGCTCCTTAAACATAGAACATATTAAACATTCAGGGCGTCGGTAGCTGGCTCATAGAGAATTCCATCCTTAACACATGACAAGTTGGGGTTTACAGTCAAAGTCCACTTAGCAAATGTTTATTCTACGACGTGCTTTTCTTTTGTTTCCTGTAAGTATAGCTTCATGCCCTGCCAGGATTTGAGGTCATAGAAACACGAGGAGGCTATTAACATATCAATGGAGGGATCTCTTTGGAATCTAGAATTTGGAATAATATTTGCATCTCAAGCTCAGAAGCCGCCCAGGCAAGGCTGCTTATTGATTGCCTTTAATTTCCCCTTAAAACAGTGTCTGTTTCTGAATAAAAGATTAATACAGGAGGGCTCAGTTTGTCGCGTGATTTATACTCAAATGCTGCCTCCCCCCCCCCCCATTCAGTAGCCCGTTGCATGCACGTCCCCACCCCTGAGACGTTTGCATTCAGTTCCTCAAGAAAAATAGCTGCTGGTCACCAAAGCCTGCAGCTTAATTGAATTTGTCTTTGTCCACTTAATCTTCATGCTGACAAAAACTGGGGTGGGTGGGATTTACCCAGAAAGACCATACCTGAAAAATACAGCCAATCGCTAGGAGACCCGGTGGAGGAAAGAGATAAAAAATGCACTTTAAAAAATGAAACTCTCGGGGATGCCATTTAGGATGTCTGTGCTGTGCTTCTCTTTGCTTTCAGCGTTGCCAGATACTCCCAGTATCGCCCCAGTATAAACACGACGACCCAAGAAGTGAACTACTGCACTAGCTTGGAGCACCTCCGTCATTCTTGTCTTGGCTGCAATTTCTATTGCCTTTTGGGGAAGGAAAAAACATGAGAAGAAAGTGATTTCTGTTTTGTGTGAAGTTCAGAAACCTCTTTCTATAAATGAATGGGTGTTAATAACAAACATCACTAATAGCAGCCATTTATCAAATAACTTTTTTTAAATAAACATTGTACTAAATACTCTCTACTCTTTATCTCATTTAATATTGGCTCCAACACTGCAAGGAGGTCCTATTAATATTCCCACACAGACAAGGCTTGGAGATGTGCAGGAAGCTGCCCAAGTCTGTAAAGTGGCAGAGCCAGATTTTGAAGTTGGGTGCATTTGGGTTGAACATCTAAGACTGTAATCCTGCTGGGAGAAGTGCATGCAGGTGGGGGTGCCTCTCCATCCATTGACTTCTTCAACATGGTGGACGGAGGAAGGGTGAGCTTTCCAGGTAGGCAGTCAGTTAGGACTAGGGGTCTTGAGCTTTGAATCCTAGGTCTGTCTCCTGCTAACTTAGACTTAACCACCAGGCAGCACCATGTCCCATGGGCACATAGGACTCCTGGAGGCAATCTCTTCTGATGGGTTGACTTTGGTCATTCAACATGGTCATATAGGTGACCTATGAGGCCACAGGCATGCATGGAGCAGAGAGGAAAGGTGGATTCCTGAGAATCAGAACATGACGGTGATGCAGAACGCCCCTTGACCCCAGCCAACGAGAATTACCTCCCAGGGACTGATAAAAGGAACAACACTTTCAAGATGCCACTCACTGAGAAGTTCACAATTTTGCTCATATCTTAGGTAAACATAACGATGCCCAAGGTTGGAGCTGCATTGTGTTTGAGTGGGCCGTTGTTTCCTGGGTTCCCCTCTTTGATGGGGAACACGTAGAGGAATTCATGAGCTAGTGATCACAGGTGAGCTAGAACCAAGGCTCTGGTAGAAAGAATGAGATCAGATTTGGGAAGGTAAAAAGGTGAATACGCCTGCCTTCTAGTTTGGGATAATGATTTCTGATATCCTGTTGATGCCTCTCCGTACTCCCATTCGCCTTTCCAGTGATTGCTTCACTGACTCAAGCCAAAAAAAGCCCAAAAACCAAAAAACCAAAAAAGGAAAACAAGAGACATGGGTGGAGCATTATGCGTATCCTCTGTTACAGGTACTGGGCCTAAGACAGTAAGGGAGACAAAAATTATTATAGATAATTAACACTGAACAAATAATTCCACAAATAATTTAATTACCGTTTTGATACTTGCTATCAAAAGAAATGAACACTGGATACAGTGAGACTATATCTGAGCTGCGTCTAAACTTCTATCATACGTCCTGTCTACCTGTGATTCCTTTTCTATGCGCCTCCCCGCAGCGTGTTGGCTAAACTTACAGACTAACCACAGGGTTTCACTTTTTTTAAAAAAATATTCTATTTATTTATTCATGAGAGACACACAGAGGGGGGGGCAGAGACACCAGCAGAGGGAGAAGCAGGCTCCATGCAGGGAGCCCAACGTGGCACTTGACCCCGGGACTCCAGGATCACGCCCTGGGCTGAAGGCAGGGGCCAAACCACTGAGCCACTCAGGGATTCCCTAACCAGAGGGTTTCAAATCGGGCACCATCACCCAATGACTGTGTGAGCTTGGAAAAGTTAGGGAACCCATCTGAGCCTTAGGTCCCCAAGCTGTGGAAGGAAAATAACAGAAATACCCACAGTGTTATCATGATAACCAAATGAGATGATTTGAGTGAAGCACTTAAGCTTTAGAAACAGGCACAGGGCAGGTGTTCAATCAAGTCTAGTTATTATTATTATTGTTATTATTATTATTATTATTTTTAGTGAATGTGATCAGCCTGTTGTTTTGTCTCCCCTGCTGAAAGGCACAGGATCGCTCGCTACGATGTGCTGAGGGGGGTGATTTGGAGAGTGACTGACTGACTGACAAGGGTCGGAAGCCTGGATGCTGCTCCATGGCTGTGTGTCCTTGGGTAAGTCAGATGGCCTCTCTGGGCTCCATTCCTTCGTCTATAGGGGGAAAGTCAGAAATCGACTCGAGAATTACAGTTGACGCACATAAAGCATTTGGCGCAGTAAGCGGCAACTGCTATTATTTTTACTGATTATTACTGTTAGACTCTGTACGAAACATAATCATGCCCAACTATGCCTTTTAATCCCACAGTTTTCATGGTGTTCATGCATCAATTTACAAAACGAGATTCTGGAAGTCTCCATAAAGTGAACTTGCTCCCCAGCGCTTCTCCGGAGAGCTCTTATTTGCTGAGTAAATTTACAAGAGGGTCAGTAGATAAGGGATTTTTGTCCTTAAAACACTTCTTTAATCTCTACAGTTGCCATGGAATTTGTGTCATTTTTGCTTGGGTGATCAGATTATGTTTCATAAACAAAATCCCGTATGTTTAAAAATCTTTAAACGGCCACTTGTAAGCGGCTTGACGTGGACTACAGTTAATGCCTTGTTTCACTGGGTCTTCCTTTGTCCATGGGGCTGACGGCCAACTGTTGCTGCCAGTGTCAGATGCCTAAGCAGAGACCCATGTTTTCCAGAATGTTCTTACTGGAAACGGTGCCTTCATTTTCAGCCCATCGACTGTCCCTTGTCACTTTCCAGAAATGGGCATTATTGCTGCTTTTTTGGATTTCTTATTTTTCCCGGTGGTCACGCTTAGTTTCCTTTACCTGGAACTTTCCAAGTCAAAATTGCCAGCTCATCCTGACCCTTCACCACCCTGGGGCCATGGGGGAGAACTGGGTATCTTAAATTGCATTCATCGGCTTGGTTTTCATTTTAGTTTTAATTTTCAAACTGAAGGATTAAACCTGCTTTTGTTTATTGGAGCTCCTGTTGACAGGCTGCTCCCATATGTGACTCACCTGACCTGTGCTGCCCAATTCATTCTCCTGTTCGCCCCTCAACAGCATCTAGAAGGTTCTACCTCTAAATAAAGGAATCCCAGACTGTCATCCTGGGGTCCCCACTCCACTTCCCACCACTGCTGTCCTCTCTCATCCTGGTGTCCATCCAGCTGCTTCATGCGGGCTCTCCTTCGTCCTGTCCGTCACTCACAGAGAAGTCCTAAAATGGCTTTTAAAAAGGCACAGCTGGGGATCCCTGGGCGGCTCAGCGGTTTAGCGCCTGCCTTCGGCCCGGGGCGTGATCCTGGAGTGCCAAGATCGAGTCCCACATCGGGCTCCCTGCATGGAGCCCGCTTCTCCCTCTGCCTGTGTCTCTGCCTTCCTGTCTCTCTGTGTCTCTCATGAATGAATAAATAAAATCTTTAAAAAATAAAAAGGCACAGCTGATCATGCGCAGCTCCGCTCTCACGACCTTTCCATGGATCCCCATTGCATTTCAGACAAAAATATAAATCTCCCTCTAGGAGATCTGGCCCTTGCTCCTGCTGCACATCAACTCCAGCCACCTCTGTTCACCCTTTGAGCCACGGTCCCCTTCTCTTTCTTGAGCAAGCCAAAGCCTGTCTTGGCCTCAGGGCCTTTGCCCCTGCTTTTCTTTGAGGCTCAAGAGCCCTTCTCCCAGACACTAGGTTGTCTGGCTCCTTTGTGACTGTTAGCTTTCCGTAAAACTGTTTTGTCCTCAGAGAGCATTCCCCGGCACCCCCTGACCCCACTCAAACAGCTGCTTGGGGTCATTGTGTCCCGGAGCTCTGAGCAACATCTGGCATTGTCTTTTATTTGTTTATTCTAACTTCGGTCTCTCTTTTTCCTTGGAGAACGGGGCAGAGAATGAGCTCTCAGCCTCAGCAAGCCCTGGTGACATCTGGGGCTGGGCAACTTGTCGTTGTAGAGGCCGACCTGTGCATGGTCCTGGGTGTCTAGCTGCATCCCTGGTCTCCACCTACTAGATTCCCTTTGCATTTCCTCTGTCCTCCTTGACTTGTGACAAATAAAAACGTCTCCAGATGCTGCCAAATGTCTTCTGGGGCGGGGGGAAAACTGGTCTCTATTGAGAAGCACTGGCCTAGAAACTAAAGTCTTACCTTGGCCTAAAACAATGCCTGGAACATAAGTGAGTAGTTAACGGTTTACTAGTTGTGGGAAGGAAAGAGCAACCGTGTGCAGTAGGTGTTTTCGTCCCCGTGGCACAGAGCTGTCCCTGGCCTGGAAGTGATGCGACCTGCCGGGGAACAGAGCCGCCAGGTGTTGGAGCGGGACGCCACGCAAGGCGACCTGATGTCTAAGTTTAATCTCTTTACTTGTGGCCACATGAACAAGCAGCCAATACAGCGATAATGCTTTCTAGGGCTTTCCTAACTGAGCACTTGTACGTGCTGCCACAAGTGGCCTCAATTTGCTCTACCTTCTGGCAGGATGGACCATTCTAAGCACCTTATTTAGCTAATTTCACCTCATCTTTACCTCGTGCAGAGAAATTAAAAACAGTATTTTTACATCTAGCAGCAACAGCCTCTTAGAGAGAATTATTGTTGTTGTAAACCCCTTCTTAGCTCTTTAAAAAATTCGAGCTTTTGCGTAGGGAATGCCTTCATGTGGTTTGAAAAGAAAACTGTATAGAAAGGAATACTTGTTTTTTTTTAAAGATTTTATTTATTTTTTCTTTTCTTTCTTTCTTTTAAAGATTTTATTTATTTATTTATGAGAGACAGAGAGAGAGAGAGAGAGAGGCAGAGGGAGAAGCAGGCCCCATGTAGGGAGCCTGATGTGGGACTCGATTCCGAGTCTCCAGGATCACGCCCTGGGCCAAAGGCAGGTGCTAAACCACTGAGCTACCCGGGGATCCCCTCTTTTATTTTATTTTTTTTAACGATTTTATTTATTGATTCATGAGAGACACAAAGAGAGAGGCAGAAACCCAGGCAGAGGGAGAAGCAGGCTCCATGCAAGGAGCCCGATGCAGGACTCGATCCCAGGACCCCAGGGTCATGCCCTGAGCCAAAGGCAGATGCTCAACCGCTGAGCCACCCAGGCGTCTCATGATTTTATTTTATTTTTTAAGTAATCTCTACACCCAATGTGGGGCTCGAACTTACAACCCCGAGATCAAGAGTGGCACGCTCCACTGACTGAGCCAGCCAGGCGCCCCCAGAGCTTTCTTTTATATGTAAAGCACAGCAACACTTTCCTGCTCGCTCTTTTCTTTCATTTCTTCAGGACAAACTCTGGCATACCATCTCCCTTCTTGGGCATCCTGCTTCCTTCCCTTAGCTTATCCCAGGCATTAGTGCAAATAGAGCTTCTCCCTTCCTTTTTAAAGCTGCAAAAGATCCCACGTGTGATCACACTCATGTTTTTTAAACCAGTTCTCTGTTGCAGGGTATTTGGGTTGTTACTCTCTCGCCTGCTATAAACAGTGCTGACACGCAAAGCCTGTGTACCTTATCGTCCCGAACCTATGTGGGAGAGAGAAATCCTCGTCTCACCCAGAAGTGCTGGGTCCAAGAGGGGGATGCCCTCAACAGATGTTGCGATGGCTTCTTTGAGCAGAAGAGTCCAACTGTCCAGATGTAGCATAGGTGGGGTGGAGGGAGATGAAAAATTGATGAGGATTGCTTAGAACAATCGAGGGGGAAGCAGGTGGGATTTCGAGGGGGCGAAAGTCTCATGAAACTGGAGAGGAAGGGAGAGAGGTCAGAGATGGGAGGGAGAGGGAGAGGAGCTGGGGTGGTGGGAGGCAGGGTGAGAAAGACCACAGAAACCAATGGACAAACTCCAGGGGCAGAGATGGGTGAGGGGCTTTAGGAACCACCTCCGTTTCCTCTAGATACTTGGTGACTTTGGGCTTCATTCAACTGTCTCGGGGGCGGGGGTGGGGAGATCTAGGGTCTCGGCAAGGTTGGAGAAATTGAGAACACCTCGTGGTGAGCATAACATTAACGAGGTGGGTTCTGTTTTGTATTCCCATTTTACAGATGAGAAAGGTAAAGTCTGGAAAAGTTGGCCAGACCCCACGGTTGCGTATCCACCAAGCGGTGGAGTTGAGATGGGCACCGAGAGACGTCCGGTTTTTTTAAGCACTGTGCCATGGCACATCTGTTCAAGGCTGTTGGGCAACAAATAAGCACATCTTATGTCAGCATTAAAAAAAATACGGATAAACCCAGTACAAGATATCCAAGCCTCTGTTATTGTTAACATGTCTTCCTCTGTCATTAAAACCAGCTAATTTTTACTGTTTATATTTTCTGTTTCTAAAGGCTAAAGCGCCCCACCAAGGAGTCGGCCCCAAAACTGTTTACACGGAGAAAGGGAAGGTTAAGCCGGCCACCCACTCGAATGATACCTCTCCTGCCAAGAGCCCGGGGAATACTGCAAGGCCTTGTCTGGCCCGTGAGCAAGAGGATGCCTCGCTGGACACGGTAGCCTTCTCCAGATGAGCTTTAAAGGCCTGCTTTGTTCCTCTCAATTTGTTCGAGCTCCTCTTGGGGCTCTGGTCCTGATTTTTTCCACCTGTTCTTCAAAATTGCGGGTGACTTCTTCCCTGGTTGCCCCGGTGGTGACATCCCCTTCGTCCTGCCGTAGGACATCCATCATGCTTGAATCAATCTTCCTCGCCCTGCTTCCTGGCCCATTTCCTTGCATGTGCTTGCATGCTAATTTCCAGTGGAACTCTCTGTCTCTGTCTCTCTCTTTTTTAAAAGAAGATTTTATTTATTTATTCATGAGAGACACACACAGAGAGAGGCAGAGACACAGGCAGAGGGAGAAGCAGGCTCCAGGCAGGGATCCCGACGTGGGACTCGATCCCGGGTCTCCAGGATCAGGCCCTGGGCTGAAGGCGGCGCTAAACCACTGAGCCCCCCGGGCTGCCCTCCCTCTTTCTTTTTCTTCAATGCATGTGACTCAAGACCCAGGCTGGGTACATGCACTTAGGTGTGCATGATGGAATGCTAAAATGCTCTGGCCAGAGGGGAGCAGCAAGGCCACCAAGAAGCTGAGATCATATGCTAGGCTCAGAGCATGGGAGGGGCGTATGTGTGTGTGTGTGTGTGTGTGTGTGTCTTGGGTTGCTATGAATTTATTTGGGCCTTTGTAGAAAAAGGTATCAAAACTAGTAGCCTCGGGGATCCCTGGGTGGCTCAGTGGTTTAGCACCTGCCTTCAGTCCAGGGTGTGATCCTGGAGACCGGGGATCGAGTCCCATGTCAGCCTCCCAGCATGGAGCCTGCTTCTCCCTCTGCCTGTATCTCTGCCTCTCTCTCTCTCTCTCTTTCTCTCTCTCTCTCTCTCTGTGTCTCTCATGAATAAATAAATAAAATCTTAAAAAAAAAAAACCAAACCCTAGTAGCCTCACAAGGAATTATTGCTGTTTGGGGCAGCATTATACCAATGAGTGAATCATTATGTATTTTAAAAGGTGTCGGTCATGCTGGCTCTGGCTGTGATCTACATCAGGCAGTAACTGTAGGTTGTTCAGTGAGATAACGTAGTCTACATAACTTAACCCTGATTGAGAATGGGCCAGCAGCCTACGATCCCTGGGCTGATTCCTGTTTACGTCCAGTGTTGTAATGTGAAAGTCATGTTTGAGCTGCATATTGGAGCAGGATTGTGCTCCATGCGTGTTGGGAAGGAAGAGCATTCTAGGATGGGCTGGCAAACTGGTCTGAGGGCCACATCAGGCGTACCGCCTATCTTTGTAAATAAAGTTTTATTTGAATGCAGCCATGCCCGTTTTTGTTCATGGATTATCTACAATTTCTTTTGCTCTGTAAAGGCAGAGACTGTACAGTCCCCAAAACCTAAAATATTTACTGTCTGGTCCTTTACAGAAAAAAAATTTTCCTGCCCACCCCTGGTGTTGGAATTAAGCACTTAAGGCTATGAATCAACAGCCTGCATTCAAATCTCAACTCTAGTACTCATTTCTGCATAACCTTGGTTACATACCTAAAAAATGGGAGTATGAATATTTCTGGGTTGCTGTGAGACGTAAATTCAATAATTATTATGATTCATCTTAATGAAAGACTTCCAGAGGTTTTCCCAGGTTCTTGATGCCCTATATTATAATCATGTTGGATCTTTTCTGTTGTATAAAAATTAAACATCAAAAATATTTGAGGAATTTGGGCAGCCACCCTTCCTGTTCCAGGAGTAAAAGATCCTGAAATATTTGCAGCATTTTTTCAGTATATTTGATGTGGATTAATGGAGCTGTGGCAGCTTAGGAAGTGTCCGTTGGTGTATCTTTATTCAGTTTGGGATATCTTTTTGGCTACCGATGATAAAATTCAGGTCTACAGGTAAAATTTCTGGGAGACAAAAAGTGGGTGTGATGGGATCAAGATTCACGATGGTCTCCATAGAGTCAAATAAAAGATGAGAGGAAGTAAGAGACTATTTACCAGGGATTGATGTGGATTCTGGCATCAATTATTGAAGTCTGGGAATGGGGAGACTTGGCCAGACAGCAGTTCCTGGGAAGTAGATCTAGGGCTTCTAACTGGCCACAAGCTCAATTTGAGCCAGATGTATCCAGCTGCCAAGGAAACAATCTCAGCCTGTATTAACAGAGTCGGTATATGCCTCGTGGGTTCAAGGAAGGTAAAGCAAGAAAACAATTTAAGTGAGCCAGACAGCCCAGATCTGGAGAGGGAAGGTCAGTCATGGAGACAACTCACACATTTGAATGGAGATGTTGCCAAAGTTGTGTAGGCTGAGGGGGAGGTGGGGGAGTAGTCAGGTTGTTGAGTCATCAGCCAACTGCCATACTGAGGAATGATTGAAGGTTCTAGAGATGATTCCCAGGAAAAGAGATAACCACAAAGGAAGAGAGAGCTTTTTAAAAGCTCTGGAGCTTCTTTACTATCTCTATTAGGGTTTTTTTTTTTGGGGGGGGGGGGCAAAACTAAGGGGAATCAATGTGAGATACTCCTTTTGGGGAGAGGGTATCAGCTCGGCTCACAGTCCCCCCCACCCCCGCCCCTTCCACCCCGAGTCCACAGCTGCAAGTGAGGTGACGTCCCAGAAACCATATTGGTTCTTGGCCACCCTGGCTTCCTGTTGACAACTTATTGGATGAGTGTTTGTCTCTCTGGGGACCATGAGATTTGCCTCGAGGCACTGCCAGTCAGATCCATAGAATTGGATCTGTAATGTGTAAATCTGGGGCGCAGGAGCAGCCGCTTGCCACCATGACAATGGAGTAGTTGAGAAAATCAATCTACAGAGAGAAAAAAAATGAGGCAGAGATGCCAAGAAGCAGAGGTCTTGCCTGGCCGGCTGGATTTTTTTCAGCTTCCCATTTCTTAGTTTCAGTTCTTCCTAAAGCCTAACTGCCTTCCTGGACAGGGACTTCATGAGATGTTTTTATGTTCTTGTTATAATTCCCCCTTTTTGCTTATGCTAGGGCAACTGGGTTTCTGCATTTGTAACCAGAAGTGTCTTAACTCTTTCCGGGTGCAGCGGAAAGGAGCTCAGCATAAGGGGGACCCAACGGTAGATCCTGTCCAGCCACTGAAAGAGTAGCCTCAGGAGGGGAAGGGGAGTTCTGTTTCTGGGATCAAACAGAAGCTGAACAACCAGATAACTGGGAGGCCCTTGGGTTGCATTGGGTTGGTCTTGGGTTTCAGAAGGACTTGGACTTGACTCTGGGCTCTACACTTTCTAGCTATGGGGTGCGGGGGCAACATTCTTAACCTTTCCTGAGCCCCCCTCTTCTGAGGGATGGGGAGAATGGACATACCTTCTGGAACTGCTGTGAGGGTGCATGAGTTTCTTATGGCCACTGTAAGAAACTGCCACAAAGTTGGTGGCTTAACATGGAGCAAATGTATTCTTTTATGGTTGTGGAGGTCCAAAAGCCAACATGGGCCTTCCTGGGTTAAGGCCAACGTATTGGCAGGGCTGTGTCCCTCTAGAGTCTCTAGAGGAAAACCTGCTTCCTCGGCTTTTCCTGCATTCCTGGCCTTGTGACCCGCTTCTCCATCTGCAAAGTACCCCACTTCAACCCCTCTTCCGTCTCACGCCTCCTCTGATACTGACTTCCCGCCTCCCTCTTTCACTTACCAGGACCCCCCACCTGGGTCATCAAAGATAATCTTCCCCTTTCAAAATCCTTAACTTCATCACACCGTCAGCATCTCTTTTGCTACACAAGGTACCACATCCATAGGTTCCAGGGATTAGGATGTGGACATCTTTAGGGAGCCATCATTCTGCTTCCCACACCTAAGGACACCAAGCGCTAACCTTTATTGAAAGCTGCCAATGCCTTAGGACCTGGGCTAAAGGCTTTTAGGAGATTGTTTTTACTTAAATGTCATCACAGGCTCTGAAAGATGGACCCAGAAAGGTAAAAATGGTTTGCCCTAGGCCTCCCAGCTAGGAAGCAGCAATGCAAAGAACCAAGACTCATCATTTCACTCCAGGGCCCTCTCTCTTAACCACCAGTGAGAGATGGCAAACCCACAGGTCTTACTTCAGGCAAGTAAAGAGTCTGTGGTAAACCAGCGAGGACTCACACGATCTTAGAGGGACAGTGGCTCCATAGCCCCAACCCATAGGCGCCAGTTTTCCAACAGATGCCATACGTTTGGATTACTCATGTGAAATGTCCCCATTTTCAAATACCAGAAACCCATTCAAATATTAAAAAAAAAAAAAAACCTTTATGCAGCCACATAATATAGGATGATGGGTTCATCTCGCCTTACATTACCAGTTTAAACTGTCTTCAATACTACACTGTTTTTTTTTTTTTAATGTCTGAAGGTACGTGGCTCATCATAATGGCTAATAGTTACTTAGCATTTCTTATATGCCTGGCATGATGCTACATGCTTTATGGTTTTATCTTATTCACTAGTATGTTCTTAGTTAAGGAGTTAACTCCCTCATTGGGAAATTATTTTTATTCTTTATAGGGTTTTTTTCTGGGCAAGTGTAAGACTTCTATGAAAGAGTAAAGGCTCACTTGATCTTGGTTTCCAAACCTGGCTCCAGCATTTGAGTAACTGTGTGATGGTGGGCAATGGATGCCCCTCTCCGAAGCTACTTCTTCATCGGTAAAATGTGCCCGTAGTTCTCTGGTAGGGTTTCTGTGACGACATGATTGCAGGTAGAAGCACTTTCCGCAGCACCATACAAATAGCACTTATGACTCATAGATTATTCACCCAGGGAACATAATCAGCAGGTAAACACGGAGACTATGGCTTCTGTTGTAAATAAAAGCCTGAGATTAGGTGCAAATTTTCAGCTCGAACTAGTCAACACATCAGTTCTCAGGACTGTAGGGGAGCCCCTCACTGCACAGCATCAGTGGCCCCGAAGCAAAGGTGGAAGCTCGCTGACTGGGCATACCTGCAGATCTACCTCAGAGCCACTGGCATTACTTTTTGAGTTTCTAATTCAGTGTAAAGATCTGCTTTCTGCAGTGGAGACCGATCCAAAGTGGCAGCAAAGGCTGGGTCGGTCTCAGGGCATCCGGGTGCTGGTTGTACATTGGTCACTAGTCAGATGGGCCTCAGGCCCCTCCCTTCTTAAGACCCCACTTTCCACCTGGCACATGGAGCAAACTGGATGAGTTCACGTAATCCAGGATCTCTTCTGTTGTTTTCAAAAAATGGATCAAAAAAACACAAGGGAATTCCTCACCAATGTATCTTAGGACTTTCTGTGTTTTCTTAAGTGGTTTCTGCTTATTGGGGAATAGGATGGTGGTTACCACCTGCTGGCAGGGGTGGCAGGACAGGAGAGACTTTCTTTAAGGATACAAACTCGCAACTACTAGAGAAATAAACCCTGCAGGTCTAATGTACGGAGAGCAGTGATTATACATAGGCAACAACGCTGTTATGAAGATCAAACTTCCTAAGAGACTAGGTCTCAATTATTCCCAGCACAAAGGAGAAATGGTAATTATGGGAGGTGATAGAGGTGCTAGCTAATGCTACAATGGCCACCATGAATGCAATGTGTACATTTATCAAGTCAAAATGTTCCAATATATACATTTATCAAGTCAAAATGTTGCGTGTCTTAGTTATATAAGCTCATATGTCAAATATATTTCAATTTTTATTTATTTATTTTTAAAGATTTTATTTTATTTATTCAGAGAGGCACAGAGAGAGAGAGGCAGAGGGAGAAGCAGGCTCCATGCAGGGAGCCCGACGCGGGACTCGATCCTGGGTCTCCAGGATCACGCTCGGGGCTGAAGGCGGCACTAAACTGCTGGGCCACCAGGGCTGCCCATATTTCAATTTTTAAAAAGGTTTCTGTTTTTTTTTTTCCCTTTCAGATTGTATTTATTTGAGAGAGACAGAGAGGGAGGGAGAGGGAGTGCATGAGTAGGGGGAGGAGCAGAGGGACAAGCAGATTCCCCACTGTGCAGGAAACCCCACACCACAAGGGAGAGGCCGGGGGTTTGATCCCAGTACCCTGAGATCAGGAGCTAAAGTCAGATGCTTAACCGACTGAGCCACCCTGGTGACCCCAAAGCACTTTCTGTTTTGAAGGTATCCGGATGCCAGAAAAAAATGTGAACGGAACTTTTATAATATGTGTGTTTTAGGAGTTAAAAGTTTAAGAGTTAAAGTTCCAGGCTTCTAGTCTGTTCTTCCAGAGATGTTCTATGCTGATGGTTCTCAACCAGGGATGATTTTGACTCTGGCAATATGTGGAGACATTTTTGGTTGTCACAACCGAGGGCGGGGTGCCTCTGGCCTCTACTGGGAGAGGACAGAGATCTTCTAATGGCACAGGACAGCCCCTCCATAGCAAAGAATTGTCTGGCCCCAGATGCCAGTAGTGCGGAGATTTAGAAATTTTGCTGTATGCATATATTAGCAAATACCAGTGCCATGCTCACATAAACACCCACACACATATCTCCTTTCTAGCTACAGATTGTAGACATGCCATACACCTTACTTCATCTTGTCTTTTTACTTCACCCTGGATGGAGATTGCTCTGTACCTATACGTATAGACCCTTTCAAGCTGTGGAATATCCTGCCATATAGACGGATCATTTACTTACGCCGTCCCCTATTGAGAGACATTTAGATTGTTTACAGCTTCTGCAAACAAACAATATTGCTAGAGTTACGTGTAGAATTATTGAATCATCATATTATACACCTGGAGCTGATGTAACTCTGTAGGTTAATCATACTTTAATAAAAAATTGCTGATTTTTTTTAAGATTTATTTATTTATTAGAGAGAGAGAACATGAGCAGAGGGTAGGGGAAGGGGCAGACAGAGAGGGAGAAGTAGACTCCCCGCTGAGTGGGGAGCCCAACGCAGGGCTCGATCCCAGGACCCTGGGATCATGACCTGAGCCGAAGGCAGATGCTTCACCGGCTGAGCCCCCCAGGCACCCCTGTGATTATTCTTGTTCACAAATGCCCATATACTAGTGTATCTGTCCCATAATTCCTCTAAGTGATATAACCGGGTCAAGTTGTACGTGGCTTTAGAATACTGATAGGGGTGACCAAAGTTCTGCCAAAGACACTAATTTACATTCTCAACTACGGTGAGAGACTGAAGCTTGCTGACACTTTTACCAACAGAATATGATCCTTCTGTCTTTGAGCTGACCTAGCTTCAAGTAATTACATATGTTTTTAAAAAAATATTTTAAGTCTTCCCTGCACCCAACGTGGTGCTCGAACTCGCAACCCAGAGATCAAGAGCTGCGTGTTCTACCGACCGAGCCAGCCAGGCGCCCCAGTAATTACATACTTTAAACCAGTTATAATTTCCAACCACTCATTTTTCAACAAATATTTGTTCTTTGTGTTAGGCACTGAGGCGGGGTCAGGAGGGGGAGAATAAATCCTGGTATCTAGCCTCAAAGGTACTCTCAGTGCATGAGAGGCAAGCCAAGGGACAGTGTGTACCACAGTGCAATCAATTCTGTGAATTAGGCTGGCACAGAAAGGCACTTCACCCAGCTTTTTGTTTTCATGTGGGCCCTGGGTGTGTCCGGTCTCCTAATTTGTCCAAAAAGTGCCTGGAAAATAGACTTTTTTTTTTCTTTTATGTGACAGCTCCTCCTTTGGAAGTGCTGGCAAGAAATTCAAATAATTTCAAACCATTTTGAGGGTCAGAGAAATCAGATCCGAAGGATGGATCCAGCCTGTGCGCAGCCAGCTCTCACCCCTCACGCTCACGTGTTTTTGTTGCTTCTCGAGGAAACTAATGGGATGCCAAACCTCCTGCCGCAGACAACAGGGCTGTGGGACGTGTTTGCAAGCAGCCTTATTTTTTAAGGCTAAATCTTCAGAAGTGGAATCACTCGGTAAAATGAAATGAAAGGTTTCAAGGCATTTGATACATACTGCCAAGCTGGTTCCCAGAAAATTATGCTAATTTACATTTCTACCCTCAGTAACAAGAGTGCTTTCCTCTGTACCCTTGCCAACACTGGGTATTAACAATGAAGACTTTCTTCTGCCAGTTTTACAGTTAAAAATATTCTCGTGGTTATATCACTTCATTATTTATGATATTTTCCCTAAAAGTCAAAGACTGACGCTACCAAGGGTTGGCAAATATGTAGAACTGGAACACTCCTACCACCATTGGTAGGAACTCAAAATGAAAAAGAATTTGCCAGTTTCTTAAAAAGTCAGACACACACCCAGTCTATGATCCGGCCAATCCACGCGGCAAGGTTTACCCCGGAGAAGAGAAAGTCTACATCTATAGGGAGGCTTGTGTATAAATGTTTATAGTGACTTTAATTGCAAGAGCCCTAACTGCAAAGAACCCACATGTCCATCGACAGATGAATGGATAAGCAAACTATGGTATATCCATACGATGGCCTTCCACCTGGCAAGAAAAAGGGATGTTCTTTTGGTACATGTGATAATAAGGATGAATCTCCAAATTGTGATGGCCAAGGTGCCAGGCAAAAAAAAGCGTACGTCTTGTTGACTCCACTTATATAAAATTCTAGAAAGTATACACTGACCTGTAGAGACAGAAAGCTGATTTGGTTGCCTGATGTCGGGGTTGGGTAGGAGTGGAAGGGAAGGATTACAAGGAAACTTTTGGGAGTGAAGGATATGCTCACTCAATTGATTGGGGGTGATGGATTCACAGATATATACGTAGGCCAGACGATAGCAAGTGATACCTTTTTAATACGCACAGTTTATGGTATGTCAAGTATGTACCAATAAGGCCATTTTAGAGAATCCCACCAAATATTACGGCAGGGGCCCCTCGCTGGCTCAGTTGGTGGGTCACATGACTCTTGATCTCGGGGTTGTGAGTTCAAGCCCTGTATTGGGCACAGAGCTTATTTTTA
Organism: Nyctereutes procyonoides; assembly: GCF_905146905.1. Taxonomy (NCBI): domain Eukaryota; kingdom Metazoa; phylum Chordata; class Mammalia; order Carnivora; family Canidae; genus Nyctereutes; species Nyctereutes procyonoides. The sequence continues at coordinate 8,308,265 of NW_026575024.1, read as the reverse complement.
AAAAATATTTCAATATTCTAGCTGTTACTTCAATTACTATTATGGTTGCTGTTGATTACTAAGCAGGGACACCAAGTACGGTCAGGCTGGCTGTGAGCAACCCAGTTCTGGGAGTGCAGTCCAAATAGGCTTAGGAGTGAGCACCCCCTCCCCGACCTGGAGGCACATGATGGGTGCAGCTGCTTTAATCACGAGCTTCAGTAATCATTGCATTCATTTACCAGCCTCCTGTATTTCTTTTCATGGGTGTTGCCTTTAAAAAATAATCTGTGAGCTCTCTTTACACATATTTTTTCTTTCTTTCTTTCTTTTTTTTAGTGGGCTCTCTTTATATATTAAGGCTACTATATATGAGTTGCAAAGATGTTCTCAGCTTCACAATTTGGAGCTGAGTTTTGATGCTGGTGAGCCAGTGACATTTACTTCTGATCTGATAAATTATTTCTTGGCAAACGCTGCCCGGTGAATTCCTTTCTTGGCACCTAGGATCACTGCTTCAGCACTTGTTATTTTAGAAACAGGTTTGTCCAGCAACTTGTATTTGTCATCTTCCTTGTGATTTGTTTGATCGAGTGTACTGTCTCTGAAACCGGGGCGCTGCTGGCTTATGGGTCAGATGCATTAGGTTTTGATGGACATTCTGAGGGACTTATCAAAAAAATCACCTCTTAATAAAATCACTGCTGAGAGTTCCTCTCCTTTTCTCTTCATCTTCTCTTCCTTTTATTTCAGTTACAGTGGCTGCCATCGTTTTCTGAGGGTTCACCACACCCCCAACATGTCTGTCCCCGCCCCGGGGGTTCAAGGCTCGCACTTCTTTCACATCTAATTCTTGTAACCCTGTGAGGTAGGTACTGTTGGCTCCATTTTTTTCAGACAAGGAAACTAACTTTTTGAAGAAGCAAAAAAAAAAAAAAAAAAAAAAAAAGTCTGATCCAGGATCACAGAGGGTGTAGGTGAGAAGACTGAATTTTGACTCACATTGGTCAGACTCCAACAAAACTCAGACTGCCTCCAACTCAGACTGCCTCCCACTTACCACTCTGGGTTTCAGTGAGTTGCTTATGACCTTGTCTGTGTCTTCAAAGACAAAGAATGTGCTTCATCTTTTAGCCTCGGTAACAAACCTAAGATTTTGTGCACAATAGACCTTGAGATCTATTGGGTTGAAAGGGTGAAATAACGGTTGGCGAGGGGTGGGGTGAGGGGGTGGGCTGAGGAGGTGCGTCTAAAAGTGTGTTCCCTTCAGGTCCACCCACAAACATATAATGGATCAAAAAGTAATAGGACAATAGGCTCATTTTGCCACACACTCCTTCAAGTCAGATTGTACATGATAATATCACTAGCAGAGTTTCTCATCTTTGGCACTAATGACCTTTGGGCTGATCATTCTCTGCTGTGGGGGCTGTCCTGTGCATTAGAACCATAAGAGGTTCAGCAGCATTCCTGGTCTCTACCCACTAGACAACCCTGTTGTGACAACCAGACATGTCTGTAGACATTGCCAAACGTCCCCTGGGAAGAAGAATCCCGCCTCCCACCCCCTTGGTAAAGAACCACTGGTCTGTGATTAATAAAAGCTTACCAATGACTTTTGGGCTCCAAAGAAATATCTTTAGATTACAAGGCCAGTAAAAACATACTGGGACATTCATCGTCTCTCTTTTTTCCCACTAGCAGAACCTCCTAGTGGAAGCTAAATGTTTGATGAGCACACTTAGAAGTCTGAGAAATGTTTACTTAAGCATATGCTTGATTAAAAGAAAACATTTTTATCATCCTTTCCTCGTTGCAAATGATACTTACTGAACTCAGGATATTTGCCAATCTCCATGCTAAGCCCCTTGATGCATGTTATCTCATTTAAATACTCACAGCTTTTTTTTGCAGTAGGCCTAAACATCACCCTCATTTTATTGACGAGGACACAGAGATTCAGAAAGATTAAATAACTTCTCCAGAGTCATTCAGAAAAACTGGCACAGCTGAGACCTTCACCCCAATGTGTTTTATGCTGGGGTGCGTTCACTGTGCTGATTTCCAAAATTAATACTCATTCACAGTAGGGCGTTAGAAAAATCTAAAAACAAAAAGAAGAAAATAAAATCATGGCTAATGTTACCATTTAATAATTATCAGTGTTGACGCTTTGTTATGACGCTTTGTTTGTCCATCTAGTCTTTGTTCTGTGCATTTAAAAATGTATTTACTCTAGAAAAGATGGCATGTGTTTTTCTCTTGACACTTGGGACAACTTTTCCATTATGATGTTCAATGTTGTTCATTAGTAATTGAAAGGACTATATCATCTTCTAGCCGGGAACTTTTAAAAAATATTTATTTATTTTAGAGAGAGAGAGACATGGGGAGAGGGGCAGAGAGAGAGGGAGAGAGAGAATCTCAAGCAGACTCTGTGCTGAGCGTGGAGCCTGTCTTGGGGCTCGATCTCATGACCCTGAGATCATGACTGGAGCTGAAACCAAGAGATAGATGCTTAACTGACTGAGTCACCCATGTACCCCCCTGATGGGGAACTTATAAACAATCTCCCGTTGTTAGACTTTCCGGTTGTGTTTTTTCCTCCCTCCTCCTTTGTCTTTCCCTCCCTCTCGTCTATCCTTCCTTCTCTCCTTTCTCTTCCATGTTATTTACTCAGGATAACTGCCTAGCAGGTCAATGCTGGAGTAGTAGTTAACATACTTTTAAGGCCCATGAATCATGCTGTCAAAGTGCATTCCCACCAAGGGTTGTATTGATTTATATTTTACCTGCATTGTACTGATGGATATGTTTGTTTCTTCCAAGAAACTCAGGGCTTTTACCTTAACACACGCCTATCTTGCAGAGATAACAGAGGAAATCATATTTGGTTTTTATTTACATTTCTTTGACTACTAGAGAGTAGTTGGAAATTGCTTTATAAAACATATGAGACACGTATACACTTAAAAGAAAGCAGTAGGGCAGTAGCAGTGAGAGCCAGATTTCTGAAATGTGAGAATATTCAGACCCATTTCAAAGAAAAAAAAATCTTGTAGACTCAGAATGTTAACACCTATGTTTAATTATACAACATAAAAAAATAATTATACAACATAAATGCCCAGCAATGGAAGAGAACTTACAGTTCTTAAAGAACCTTGAGATCAAAGCAAGTTTACGAATTAATACAAATAAAACTATGAAGATTGTTAAACCCAAATTAGCAGCAATAATTTAATATGGTGGATGGAAAAGTGCATGGAGGGAAGATCTTGCAATCTCTACGGGCAGTACTGATGCCTCGTCACCCCGCTTTCTGACTCTGTGGTGACTGGCTCAGCCCGCCCACCACTTTTCTCCCTCTGAACCAGAGAGAAACAAAGCCTTCCTGGGGCGCAAATGCATCTTGCACACGGTCAGCCTGCCTCTCTTTTCTTCCCATTCAACCCACAAATAAAGCCATATAACTCAGGTCCAGTAATTGTAAACCCAAGAGCAGGAGGGAGCAGGATGCTCGGTTAGAATACGGAAAGATTATTTTTAGATTATTTGCAAAAGCGAGCGGAGCATGTGAATTATTTTCTTATAGGCAACTCAAAAACCTCACGTTGTTAAACTTTGAAAGCATATAGGAGGGTTGGACACACCGGGGGTGAGTTAGAGCCACAATTCTTTTCTGTAAAATGGAGCAAACAGCAACTACGTCATGGGATTGGAGTGGATTGAGCAAGAATAATGCACATGGGCTGCTTAAAACATGCAAACTATTATTAAGACATGTTCTCAAGGCCTCAATTGGTTTCTAAGGGATTTTAAAATAACTTAGGCTATGTTATCTTTACAGAAAAAAATGTTGCATTCTAAAACAGGATGATGAGTTATAAATGAAAAAAAAAAAAAAGCCTCCAAGGCAAAGATCCCCGATCTGATTTGGGATCCCCACTTTGGCCTAGGGGCGGCTTGAGGGTTCTCCACTAGGATTTGTTTCATTTTCATTGATCCCATTCAATCTGAGTGCAGAAATCTTCTTGGTCTCCCTCATCAAATAGTTGGATGCATTCTGAGTGATTCTCAAAGCAAGGGAATTACTGGCTCCCATGCAGCATAAATACCAGGAACCAGATTTACAACTTTCTGTGTGACTCCTACGGAAGGCTCCCTGCGGATCTTTCCTCCTCTTCCTGCCGGCTGACTCCAGGACTCCAGGATGGCATCAGAGTCTCCGCTTACCAGCAGGCCTGGTCCAATAGAGCGGGCCTCACTCAAGGTGGATCCGCATAACCCCAGTTAGCCGCAGTGAAATTGCACCCACATTTTGTTGATGTGTCTCTTGAAAATGCAAATGAGTTATCCTTCTTTCTGTGGTAGCAGGATCTGGTGGGGAACATTGATGTTTCTGGGTGCCCCAGGTTCCCCCCGCCCCATCAGGATGCTTCTCTAATGGTGTTAGACCTGGGTGGCTCAGTGGTAGAGCGTCTGCCTTTGGCTCAGGACCTGATCCCAGGATCCGGGATCAAGTCCCACATTGGGCTCCCTGCAGGGAGCCTGCATCTCCCTCTGCCTCTCTCTGTGTGTCTCCCATGAATAAATAAATAAAATCTTTAAAAAATTATTTAAAAAAAATGGTGTGACTGCTGGAGCTACGTGCTTAAGGTGAAACTCTGCCAAGGTCTTCCAAACCTTTCTTTGAAAACCTTTGGGAGCCTGGCTTTATTACTACTACTACTACTACTACTACTACTACTATTATTAATTGGGGTTCAATTTGCATACAATGAATTGCAAGGATTTTAAATACCAGCTTTATGAGTTTCAACAAATGTCTACAACCTTGGAACATCCGCTATAACTGGTGTAGAACCTTCCATCGCTCCTGTACCCTTCTTCACGCCTCTTACCAGCAATAACCTGCTCACCTCTGTGGTTTTGATTTCTATCCCCAGAGCTCAGGTGTGCCAGTTCTAGAGCTTCATAGAAATGGGATTAGACAAAATGTGGCCTCTTTGGCATCTGGCTCCTTTCAATATATATATTTTTAAAGATTTTATTTATTTATTCATGAGAGACCTAGGCAGAGGGAGAAGCCGGCTCCATGCAGGGAGCCTGATGTGAGACTCGATCCTGGGTCTCTAGGATCACGCCCTGGGCCGAAGGCAGTCACTAAACCAGTGAGCCATCCAGGGATCCCTACTTTCAATATTATAATGTTTTTGAGATTCATTCTTTCTGTGGTGCGTACCCTGAGTTCATTTTTAAATTTTCCCTGGCCACGGACGTACAGCACTCTGTTTATCCATTCAGTGGTGAAAGGCATTTATAATTTCTGTTCCAGTTTTTGGCAACTGTGAATAAAGCTGCGGTGGATGTATCCGTGTGACTCTTTCTGGAGGGTGTGTATATTAATTTTCCTTGGGGAAATACCTAGAATGAATTTCTGCCACCTGTTCTCCAAAGTGGGGAACTGACTTGGTTTTGAGATTCCTGATCAAACTGTGTACCTCATTATCTGTTCTTTCTTTTAAATTTATTTTTTTAAGGATTTTATTTATTTACTCATGAGAGACAGAGAGAGAGACAGAGACACAGGCAGAGGGAGAAGCAGGCTCCATGCAGGGAGCCTGACGTGGGACTCGATCCTTGGTCTCCAGGATCCTACCCTGGACTGAAGGTGGGCGCTAAACCGCTGAGCCACCCGGGCTGCCCTTATCTGTTCTTTTATAACACATAACTTGCTTTTTTTTTTTTCCTCCCCATTTGTCTGGACAGATCAATTGCGAAAAAAAAAAAGCTGTATCTTTTTACCCTTCCCTATATCCATATCCTTTGCAATATCATTTTGGTAATGCCTTTCTTCAAGAGGTGGAGTCTAGTTCCTACCCCTTGAATATCAGTCAGATTCATGCCTTACTTGAACCAATAAAATGCAGTGGGAATAAACAGTCTATGCCTTAGGAGGCCTCATCTATCCTGTGCATATTTTGGAAGCCTGCTTCCGCCATATGCACGAGGCTGGCACAGCCAACTGGAGGATGAGGGGACCGCATGCAGCAGGGCTCAGCCGTCCCAGCTGAAGCCATCGTGGACTCCCTACTATACAGCCAGAAACATCCTAGCCCGTGAGAAAGCCCATTCTTCACTGATCCACCTACTCAACCCTCAGCTGACTACAGAACCACGAGTGAGTCCAACTTTAAAGAGAAGAACCCCTTGACTAAGCCCATAGATCTATAAACAATACTAAAGATTTATTGTTTTGAGTCATTGAGTTTCAGGGAGATCTATCGCACAGACATACCTAACACGACAGTGCCTAGCTGATAGTAAATACTCAATAAATTCTTGCTCTTTTTGCCTCAGCACATTTTCTTGTAGCAGAATCGTCTATGATTTTGGACATTCCCAAGATTTGTCCTTCTAAGTGGGAATATGAGCGCATTTTTCCCCCACCAGGCAGTTCATAGTCACATGACAGAGTTAAGCTATTCATTTTCTTTCTTTCTTTCTTTTTTAGCTATTCATTTTCATTGACGGAGAAAAACATAGTGGCAAATGCAGAATTATAAATTCTCAGGTACTTTTGCAGTGGATTTGTATTTTCGGAAATTACAATAGCATTGTCAATGCATTTAAAAGCAGGCAGTAGGGGATCCCTGGGTGGCGCAGCGGTTTGGCGCCTGCCTTTGGCCCAGGGCGCGATCCTGGAGACCCGGGATCGAATCCCACGTCGGGCTCCCAGTGCATGGAGCCAGCTTCTCCCTCTGCCTGTGTCTCTGCCTCTCTCTCTCTCTGTATGACTATTGTAAATAAATAAATAAATAAATTTAAAAAAAATAAATAGGGATCCCTGGGTGGCGCAGCGGTTTAGCGCCTGCCTTTGGCCCAGGGCGCGATCCTGGAGACCCGGGATCGAATCCCATGTCAGGCTCCCGGTGCATGGAGCCTGCTTCTCCCTCTGACTATGTCTCTGCCTCTCTCTCTCTCTGTGTGTGTGACTATCATAAATAAATAAAAATTTAAAAAAAATAAATAAATAAATAAATAAAAGCAGGCAGTATACAAAATATGAGATGCATTTATTTAGTTGACAGATACTATTTTGCATGCATACCAAATCATGGGATCTCTGTAATAATCTCCTTTCTTTTCAAAGGCACCAACTTCTACCATCGCCGGGGACTATGGCTCAAAGTTTGGAAACCATTGATCAAGGTCAACAGTGGCTTATAAGGCAAGGTCCTGCATGGACTAGCCTTTCCTCCAGCTTGCTTGATTTTCGCTCTTATGCCTCTAAATTCATCTACTACCACTCTCTTACTCATCTTGCTCCATCATGCTAGCCTTCTGACTGTTTCTTAACCGTGCAACATTAGTTCTTTGCTCTTTTGCTGTTGCCTGTGCCTGGAAAGCTCGTTTCTTGGGTCTTTATGTAGCCACCTCATCTTTCCATTCAGATTGATGCTGGAATATTACTTCCTTCAACAGGCCATCTTCGGCCTTCCTTCTTCTCCACCACACTATTTCCTCTGGTTGTGTTCTCTTCATGCACTTTTCTAGTATTATAACATTATCTTTTTTTTTTTTTTTTGTAAGCTCTATGCCCCATCACCCAATGCAGAGCTGAATTCATGACCCTGAGATTAAGAGTTGCATACTGCACTGACTTAGCCAGCTAGGGGCCCCTCAGTGGTTCATTTCTTGGTCTTTGTCTTAACTGTTTGACCTACTACACTGTCAGGCTCATTAGAAAAGGCAAGCTCTGAGCAATGCCCAACACAGTGGCATTTAGTATATTTTATTTTAGCGAATGAATCTTATTCTACAGACGAGGGTCCTAATGTCCAGAGAGAAAGAACACAGCCAAAATCACAGATCCTGTTAGGGATTAACATCTAGGTTTCTAAATTACTGGGTAATGCTTGTTCTTGCCCTCACCCTGTCTCATCCAACCTGAATTGGTAAGGTTTCAGTTTGCATGCAAGAACACCAATTTTCATGGTTTAAATGTGGTAGAAAATTATTTTTCTTTCATAAAGAAGCTTAAAGGTAAGCAGTTGTTCTAGGTATCATTGGGTAAAAACGTCATCAAATTTAGTGACTTAAAAGAATAACTTATTTCCGTCATAATTCTGAGGGTGGACTGGGCTCAACTGGGCAGTTCTGCTCCATGTCATGCCAGCTGGACTTCAGCCACTGAACATGACACTGGGAGGAGATGTACAACAACATCGTTACATAGTATTTCCACCACATGTGTGAGTCCTCTCAGGACCAATAGCACAATATAGGAAAATCATTAGGAAGGGATGAGTTTTGAGTATTTATTTCCCTTAAGTTATATATATATATATATATATATATATATATATATATATATATATATATAAAGTTATACATATATAATATATGCAATTGTGATAAATATACATAAAATTATTATTGTAGCCATTTAAAAATATACAATTCAGTGGCATTAAGTACATTTACAATATTACATAGCCATTGCCGCTATTTCCAGAATTTCTTCACCATGCCAAAAAAGAAATTCTGTGCCCATCAGACAGTAGCACCCATTCCCCCTGCCCCCCACTCCCTCGGAACCTTGATTCTTTCTGTTTCTATGAATTTGCCTATTCTAGGTACTTCATAAAAATGGCATCCCACAATATTTGATCTTTTGTTTTGGCTTATTTCACCTAGCATACCTTTTGTGTTTCATATCATTTATTTAACTGTAAGTTTGTGGAATTTCATTCTTTCAAGGCTGTGTTAACACAACTTGAGAAATTCCCCAAAATTTAACAGTCACCTCTCATGAAACTGGTGGCAGGGGAGTGGCCACAAGTAGATGGCATTTCCTGCGCTCAGAAGGCCTTGTAGCCGTATGTGATGTCTTCATTTCTTCCAAAAGGTACCGACTAGCCCATGTCCTGTGCCAGGCACTATTCAGGGCAAGGGGGTTGGGGTATGGGGTTGGTGATTAAAATCAAATACCCGATTCCTTTATAAATGAATGCAGAAATCAAGCAATAAACAACTAAGTGTGTTAATATATAATATAATGTCAGGTAGTGATAAATGCCGTGTGGGAAAAGTACGGCAGAGGAATAGACCTTGGTAGGAGGGAGAGGCTCTTTCAGGTAGTGTGATAAGCCAAGGTCTTTCGAGGAGATGCCATTGGTGCAGACGCTGGGAGTGATGAGGATGTCTGGGGAAGAGCATCCCAGGCAGAGAGAACAGCAAGTGCAAAGGCCAGAAGAGGAGGAGGACGTGGGGCACGCAAGGCACAGTGCAAAGGCCACTGGCCAAACCAAAGGGCACAGAGCGGGGCAGGAGGCAGAGAGGATTGAGATGGAGCAAACCCAGACTGGGTAGGACATCATAGGCTATGACAAGGACTTTGGGTTTTATTTTGAGTGGGATGGAAGTCAATGGAGGGGTGATTACATGTTACTTCCCTTAATCCTTATAGTAAAATATTATCTGACTTAGTCCTTATGATAATACTGTGGCAGTACACATCCCCACTGGGACATGAGGACAGTAAGCCTCGGAGTGAAAAAACAGCTCTCCCAGGGCCACAAAAATGGTACACGGAAGAATCAGGATTCGATTGCAGACCAACTGCAGTGATCTGCCCTGGACTCATCCTGATTCCACACCAAAAACCTTGCATCTAAGAAGACCTCTCATTCCTAGGCAAATGGGACACTTGTTCATTTGACCTCCAGAAATTTATTTTATTCTATTCTATTTTATTTTATTTTATTTTATTTTACCTCCAAAGACAGTGCAGTAATGAGTCCAGAGCCCTGGAAGAAAAAGACCAGACTTCCATTGGCTCCAAACTTTCTTTCTGGATTTTGCCCAGGACAAAGCAGGTGTCCTCTTACCTGCCGCCTCTAAAGAATCACATTGGGGTCTCAGGAGCTAAGAGAGAAGAGCGGTCTGCAAATTACCTCTAGTGACCATCCATCGGATCATCCGAAAGGGGATGCTTTTCTGAGTGGAACCTACTAGTCATCCCCTGGGGGCTTGGAGCACTAAGCAAGGAAGTCCTGAGCCCCCTGCGCTGGAGCATACCCCCCTGTGTCTGGTTGCAGAATCTGGAGGGTGGCTGTCGTCAGCAAGGCTCCAGCACCAGTGTGTGTTTCTCTTGGGTTGTTCAGCTCCACGAACTCCAATCAAAGCACTTTTCTGCTCAGAAAGTCAAAGTCCTCTTAGAGGAATCCAGTCGAGATAAATGGCTCCTCTGTTCTGTGTCCATGTTATGGTTTTCAAGCCTCAGTAGTCACTGGAATAGGATCTCCTCCAGTCACCAATGAACCACTTTGATTCTGTTAAAAGCTCTGGGGCTTCCTGGGCCAAAAAGGCTCGGCACAGTACTATGGAAATAGTAGCTGTTGTTTTCTGAGTGTCAGTTACATGCCACGCATGGCTCTACGTTATTTAAGCATCCAAACTTATTCCTTGGATATGAATAAGTCACAGAAACAAAAGGCACAACATAGGGAATATAGTCCATGGGATTGTGATGGTGTTACATGGTGACCCATGGCAGCTACCCCGGTGGTGAGCGCAGAGTAACATCGAGAGCAGCTGAATCACTACGCTGGACACCTGAAACTAATGTAACATCATTGTGTGTCAACTATATTTAATTTTAAAGAAAGTTCCTTGGAGGTGGGGTCATTAGCCCCATTTCACAGATGAGGACACTCCGGCTCTGAGGAGTTCGGGAACTTGTCTATGGTCACACAGCCTGTGAGAGGCAGATACAGAAATCGGAATCTGGGGAATGTCTGACACCAAATCCTGGCTCTTCATCTGTACAGACTCTTTCTGGTGTGGAGATCTTTGATCTGTTTCTCCTTGAGCCCTTGAGCTGATTGGTCTCTCCACAGGAGTCCTTAAGCTGGGGTCTGTGGACCCTCCCAGCCATTCTTGGATAGAATTCAGGATAAACAGATATGCACACACATAGGCGCTAACCTGAACGGTGTCGTTTTTCTCATTTGGAATGTAGGCAAAGCACGGTAGTGTTAGCAGTGCTTGAAATTTTGTCACCAATGGAAGCCAGATAATTTCGTATCGCATCAGTGTTACAGATAATTCGGAATATCATTTATAGTTATTGCTATTTCTAAATTACAGTCATTAGGCTTCCTACTGGATCTTGTCATTTTGTGTGTTAATAAAAAAGCACATATATTACCATGTTTGCATTTGTTAAATTTTTTTTGATAACTACATTTTAATATAATTGGTTTTCTTTGCAAGCCTATACATTCTTTATACATTTAAAAACAATCCTGAGAAGGGGGTCACAGGCATCCCCAGACTCCCGACAGGGTTTGTGGTGCATAAAGAGATTAAGCTCTTGCAAAGAGCTGAGAAGCAGGCCATTTGTTTAATAAATGATTCACTCTTTGAACACCAAATTTTACATAATTTCTCTACACTATCAACAAAACTTGTATGTATAAAAGATCGAGAAAGCCTTCATGGAAATATCCCATTCACTCATTCATTCATTCCTTAAGCAATATTTGGGCACCTACTGTGTACCAGGCCCTGCAAGTGGTATGGGAAACAGGGTAGACCAGAACTCTGTTTTTATGGAGCTGACGTTGTAATGGGTCACGAACCACAGAATGATAATCATGTGTATAATTAGCTCACACAAGTGTGATGGGGCCTGTGGGGAGAATGCATGGAGAATTCCCTGACCAAACACTGCCTGGCTGAGATCCGAAGGAAGGCTGGGTAGGTGCTAAGTAGGCAATGAAGAGGTAGAGAATCCAGGCTCAGCCTCGTGAGGACCGACTGCCCAATTTTCAGGAACTTTGTCAGCCCGTTGTTAAACACAGACATTATTAAAAATCAAGTTATACAAGCTTACAATTAAATTGCATAAAAAACAAAGGAAGTAAATACCTCTGGCCGTGCTCTGGAAGTTGGAACAGAGGGGGCCTGCTGTATTCTTACGCCACTCAAGGATCGCAGTACCCGTGTGGTGTTTCTAACCAACTCTTGCTTGAATACTAGAAGCAGGACTCCTTTGCCCAGTGGAAACCCTATCGGTAGTAGCAGCCCTTTCTAGCAAACCCTCTGGCTTAGAATCCTGCGGCAACACTAGAAATGCTTAAGCACCCACCCCTGGCAGGTGAGATCCTGATTAGGGTCCTTCAAATACTAACTCATCCTGGGTGCGAATTCAAGGCAATCTACAGACACCCCTTCCTACCCCACCCTGTTTATGATCAAATGCTTTTAGAGCACACAACCCTGGAGATAAGATCACAATGTCTGACCGTGGCCATGTGATCCCTGATTCTGTTCAATTTCACTGTTTCTTCTGGCCAGTACTAGATGAATCCACTAGTGGCTTGTATCTCAGGGCCACCTCAGCCGAATGGTCCTTACCCCTAACCCTAGCATCACACTAGGTGAGGTGAGACGTTCCTATCACCAGAGGTAGGAAGGAACCAGGACCTGGCGAGGAAACCCGGGCCCATTCCTGAGCTTACCCCTGCTGCTGAAATAACCCTGACCCAAGCTGCCTGCTGCATTAAATCTTCTCTCTCCCCCACTTCCCTTGCTCAATCGGAACTCATGCAATGTCGCCTGAGCACATTTTGCCATGTGACTCGAGTGCCTACCATCTTCCTTTTTGTGCTTTTATTTGCAAATGGACGGCCACTTAGCCCAGCACTCCTGGAAGGTACAGCCTTGGAAGTCACCTGCCTGTGGCCTCCTTGTGGGGCCGTGGATGAACCCTCTCTGCCCCGAAGCCGTGCTCAGTATCTGACAAGTTCCAGCTGCCCTGAAGCCAGCCAGGGTCATCGTCCCCTCCACTTTGGCATGACTCTTGGAGGTCAACACATAGATGTCCAAGGTGGGCGGTGTCCACAGATGGTGAAAAAAAATTTTTTTAAGTGAGGCAAGTAGACTGGGTATGAACTCCCAGGTCCCAGGGTGCCTCTTAGGCTGGCCTCTTGGTTGCCAAGTGGGACTGGGGCCCAGTGTAGCTGAAGCTCCTGATTTTTTAAGAGAACTGGAAATCTAGATTTGGCACAAGGAGGCACCTGGGAAATGTTTGCTGAATTACTCAACGAATGAATGGATCCATCAGGATATTAAAATTCTTTCCCACCTATACCCGCCATCTCAGTCTATTGACTTTCCCTAGGGCACGTTAATGAAGCTAGGTACTTGCCAAGGGACTAAGATGCTGGGTACTTATTTGTACAACAGCTCAGCAACACGGCATGGGCGTCCCCTCATGCGGGTCATTGTAATGCTTGCTTAGGTCATACAAATGCTTCAAGACATAGGTTCCTATCAGTGGCTCCATTTTTTAAGGGAAGAATCATCTGTGAAGCTTCAAGAAATCAAGTCACCTGTCTAATGCCCTACATATGGTTGGCAAGCGTCCCTTCTCTCTCAGGGCAGAAGCCAAGGTCTGCGTGAGGACCCTGCAGGTGCCCCTTCCCTTCCCTCTTGCCCTTCTCACCAAAGCTCCTCTCACTCACCCTAGGGCAGTGTCACTGGCATCATCAGATATCACACGCATGTACTGGCCTCAGGGCCTTTGCATCAACTCTGCAGGGAATACTCTCCTCTAAGAGCTTCATACAGCTTCACCCTGAGATAGCTCCTGGTCCTCCAGCTCCCTCCAAACTGCAACTTCCCATCATTTCCTATTTCTCTCTCCTGCTTGTTTTACTTGTCTCCACAGTTTTTTTTTTTTATCATCTTCTAAGATGCTACATAATTTGATTTTTCATTTTCTGCCCTTATCACTGTAAGATTAAACACTATGGGGGCAAAGATATTTTTCACCTGTTTCCCCCTTTGCCATGTCTCTAGCGCTAGAACCCGGCCTCCTTAGAGGATGCCTCAGGAAATGTTTGTTGGATGAGTGCACGCTGGGGTTTGAGCACTTGTTAGGTGTTGATTGAAGATTTAAAAACCTGTTTCCAGAACCAACCTCCCTTGCTGACTGAAGCAGGGGCAGCGTGGTCCGTGTGGCTTACAAGCTCCAGACAGACGTGCAGGTTCTAGCCCCACCTGAATCCCCTAGAAGGCTGTGAGCACTCCTCACGAGTTCACGTTCTAATGACAGAGAAGCTCCTGAAGTCAAGACTGTAACCTCTGACTTGAGCTTGAATCTCAACTCTTCATGGCCAAGAAGCTATAGACCAAAAACTGCTTTACAGAATTTTGAGCAAAAAGGGGGAAATCAGAAACATAGCAAATTGGCACCTAATGGTCCAGTGTTGACTGTTAACATTCGGCTCCTCATGGCTCCTTCATTAGAAGCACAGCAGTGGGGTGCTGCTCCTAGAGCCTGAGTTCCAATCCTGACTGTGCCATTGGCTTTGGGGAGTTTGTGCCATTGGAGGAGTTAATTAATTTCTGTGAGCCTCAGTCTGCCCCTCTGACAAATGGGGATAATATCACACTTTAACCAATCCAAGAAGCCCCTGAAATACCGCATGATTTTAGGAACCACTAAGTAAGGAAGAAAAAGTTCTGACCAATCATAAATAGCCCATTGATTCTAAGAATTTTTTTTTTTTTATTCTAAGAGTTACATGGGCTTTAGAAATGGTATAAGTAGAGTGGCCAGGTTAAAAAAAAAAAAAAAAACGAGACATCCATTTTTTTTTTAAAGATTTTATTTATTTATTCATGAGAGACACAGAGAGAGAGGCAGAGACCCAGGCAGAGGGCAAAGCAGGCTCTCCCCAAGCCTTGCTGCGGGTCTTCTCTTCCTGAAAGAACCCAATAATATTTATTCATCGAATGGAGACCCCCCCTTTTTATTCAATGGGTAGAGAAACCCCCCCTTTAGAAAATTAAATGAATGGAGAGCTCCCACTTTCTTTTTTACTCCTTTTCTGTACTGAGTCACCCATGACTGCAAGCCTTTGAATGCACAAGGGGGGCCAGTTTGCTCCAAATCTTCTCTGAAGTCTGGAAAGAGAATACTTTTAGATAAGCCCCTGCAATGAGTGCCTCTCCCCAGCCGGAGCCTCCACCCATCCAGAAGCCTTCTAGCCTCTACCTTTGAGAGCTCAGGTGTCGGCTGCCAATTACGTTTCCATCCTACTTGTGAAACTACTGCTTAATTAGCCTAATTGCAGGATTGCAAGCAGTGGCAGCAGGCTACCCGGGGAAGGGGTATTAACCCTGTCCTTCCCGGCACATCCCAGGCTCCCAGGGCCCCATGTGGCCTGCCGCATTGTTCCCTTGCAGTGGCCAAAACAAACTAGTCTGTTCAGAGTCTGCCCTTCACAAAACAACAACAACTACTACTACTACTACTACAATAATGTAATAATAATAATGGCAATAGGTACTCAGGACCAAAAGTGTTAAATAGGACAAAGTGTAAAGCCGAGACCTAACAATTGTCTGAACACTTACCACCTGCATCCCAGCTTCACTCCCTAGAAGTCACAATTGTTCACAGTTTCTCCTAAACACAGAAGTGTTCTACAAACAATTGATGTAAATAGAAAGTCTGTAAGCATGCGTGCATATTGGGGACATATTTACATTTTTTAATGTATAGCACCCAACTGGAAGATACAGTCTTCATTTTGTTGATACTTAGGTTTTCTGAATAATAATGAATGATGGGAGTTGAATGTGAGATGCAGTTATTTTAAGCACGTTGCATGTTTTATGTAGATATATTCATCCATAAATGTCTGTTCAATTTATTTTGCTCAAATGGAATTACACAGTGTATACACACAGGTGACCTGCCTTGGTTGCTGAACATACCTCCTGGCTGTCCGCACTTTCTACATATTAGAGCCGACTCATTCCTTTTTATCAGGTTGCATCATATTGGGTTAGGAGGTACATGTCATAATTTATTTAATGAAGCATTTAGGTTACTTCCAGATTTGTGCCATAGAGCAAACAATATGCAAAGAAGCAAAAGGAACATGGAAACTTGGCTTGGATTTGTGAGGAGGCAGCTTCCAGGTAAGGGCCATTCTGGCTTTCACCAATCAGGTGGCAGCTGGCAGTCACCTGGGGAGTGGGAGCAAAGTCCTGGGGGTCCCCAGTGAAGCCCAAGTTAACCCTTTGGAGCTGGATCCTGGGACCTTCTCCTTCTGGAGAAGGTTCTGGGAAGAGGCCAAGGCAACCTGTGTGGTGGTTAAGGAGTGTCTAGTTTGGGGAAGCAGCTGTTGGCCAACTGGTGTGGAAATCTTCCTACATCTTAACCACTATTATGATCTTTCTGGTCATCCCTGTAGAATGTCGGTCCTATTTGAGTATATACACAGATTTCTTTTTTTTAATTTTTAAAAATTTATTTTAATTTTTATATCCATGGATTTCTGATTTAATTATTTAATTTATTTCTTTTTAAATTAATTTTATTAATTTTTTTATATCTACAGATCTCTAATCCTGGATTTCCTGGGCCAAATGGTATAAACTCTTTTCATTTCATCTGGCCTATTATCAAATTTTTCCTTGGAGCCTTTTCTTTGGCAGGGAATAATAATGATAATGATAATAATAATAATAAATGACATTTATGAGAGCTAAGTGTCAGCTAGGTGCTTTCTAAATCTCGCACGATGTGCAATCCTCCCCAACATGCTACAGAGCAAGTACTTTTAGGGGAAACTGAGACTCCAAGGTGGGGCTGGGATCCAAACCTGTTCCCACTGTGCCCAGCAGCTGCTACCCTGTAGACTTTCTAAATCCCAATGGGGCGTGAAAGGATGAAAGCGAGTTCACAGTTCCCACGTGCATGCATGCACTCTGCGGTAGATGGAGTGAGAAGGTGGGGTGAGCCCAGGATGACAAAAAGACAAAAAATGAGATAAAATGTCAGTCACTTTCAACGGAATTTGTGCAATAATGAAGGACACTTCTAACAACTGGTGATGTGGACTTGATCTTCCTGAGCCTCAGGTTCTCAGCCAGTATATGGGAACAATAATTCAACCCAGCAGAGCTATTGAACAGAGTGAAGGTGGCACATAGGAAATGCCTGTGGCCCAGCAGACCGACTCGCGGGTGTTCTTAGGTCTGCGTGCAATTCCAAGAGCCCCTTTACACTTCCGAGAACATGATGTCATAAAACCATAAGCTTGTAGGCAGACTGTCCTACAAGGGCCTATCATTCCTCCCAACGATGCCCTATTCCAGATCCCAATCATGCTAAAAAGGGTCCAAACATTTTTTGCCAATTCTATAAAAAAATTCTTTTTTTTCTATAAGAAAATTCTTGTTTAAAAAAGGAAAATGTGATTGCATTTTAAAAAGGCAAAAATAAACATTGATGGAATGCAGCCTACAGTTAACATTTGGCACTCATGTTGACAGACATTTATATCTATATACTTGAGAAAGACCCCGAATATTCTATGACAATGCACACACCGGTAACTGGTACCGCCTGCCCCTAGTCCGTTCTTCACACTGTGCCTTGGATTAAAGCCTCTTGGTGCCTCTCGTTGCTCCCCTTCCCTCTGTTCCTTCCCCGAAAGACTAAGGTCCCCATGTCCTGCTTGGTCATCTATCCCAAGACTAGGTCCCCATGTCCTGCCTGGTCATCTATAACCACACAAAGGCAGCCAGCCACGTTTTGTGAGCCAAAGTATATCCTTCACATCTAAAGGTAGGTGCTTGGCACAGATAAGCTCCACTTGCACTTGCTGAAGTCAGGGGCAGACCCGTGTGGCTTTCCCTGAAGGCAGCACCCAAAGGTAGCATATGTGCAGCCTCTGCCTTCCATGAGAAGGTTGGGGTGGGCGGGTAAGGGACTGAACTGGGCTTATGTTCCTTTCCTGGAGTGTCTTAGACCACATGCTTTGTAGACTTTCCCCCAAGAGTTGTGCAAATGTCCAACATTATTATTACACTCAGCACCATGAGTGCTGGCCCTACCCCTGGAGTTCTTGCCAAAAAAGATCTAGGGCAACAGGAATAACATTACTGATTAATATTGCGCCTGGCTCCACCATATGGTGCCCAGATCCTAGAAGGCTTTACCCCAGTTGCTGGCACACAGAAGCCAAAGTTTCAATCATGTTTTTCTACATCCAGATTTTTTTCTGATGTTCTCACCAGCGCTTCATTTTGTAAGGTGTGCCAACAGGTATCTTGCTGTCAGACATTTGATGTGCTGTGGGACATTCAAACTGGTGCCATAGGTCTCACAGGCAGACAACATCAAGAAAGCCTTGGGGAAGTGGAGAAGGGCTCACGCAGTGTGTGTGAAAGTGTGGGGGCGAGAATGAGCAAAGGCATCTGAGCGGATGTGTGCTCATCCACAAAAGAGGGGACGGAGATCCAAGGACTTTCCTGGCTTCGGAGGATCCTCAGCATTTTCCGTGGGTGTCAATGGTGTTTCCATCTTCGTATGTGTGAATGAGCAAATGTGCTGGGGAGTAAATCCTACTCCAGAGGGACCGGAGTGGGGTAAAGAAGCAGCAGATGTGAGAACTCAGCTCTAGAAAGAAAATCCATACTGTGCTCACCACCCAGAAATAATTGTGGACAACGTGGCAATGCATTGTATTTAGAATTATTCTGTGTGTGTGAGTGTGTGTGTGTGTGTGTGTGTGTGTGTGTACGGCATCATGTTGTACTCATGAGTTGCCCCATATTCTAGCCAGATACATTCTGAGCATCTTCTTGTGTTGTAAAATATACTTCTGCTACCCCCGTTCTTAGGGCTTGCTCGTGTTCTATTTTATGGTGGGACTAAATAATGCATTATCCCTCCAATGTGAAATATTTAGGTTGTTTTCCATTTGTCACCAGTGTGGCTTTTAAAAACACCTCCTTGCTGGGGTGCCTGGCTGGCTCAGTCAGTGGAGCATGTGACTCTTGATCTCTGGGTTGTGAGTTTGAGCCTCACTTTGGGTGTAGAGTATTTAAAATAGATCAAGAAAACAGGGCAGCCCGGGTGGCTCAGCGGTTTAGCGCCGCCTTCCGCCCAGGGCCTGATCCTGGAGACCCGGGATCGAGTCCCATGTCGGGCTCCCTGCATGGAGCCTGCTTCTCCCTCTGCCTGTGTCTCTGCCTCTCTCTCTCTGTGTCTCTCATGGATAAATAAATACAATCTTAAAAATAAAATAAAGAAAACAGAAAAACAGATAAAGTCATCAAATAAGTAGATTATTAAGAAAACTATGTGTACCTCATTTAATTTTTTATTATGCATAAATACATTTGGAAATGTGTATATATAAGTGTACAGCTCCATGGATTTTCGTGCACTGAACAAGCCTGAGTTACCAACTACCAGATATAGACCTAAAAAGTCAAGCACCCCAGAAAGTCAGGTGTTTTCTGTTTCATTTTGTTTTTTTCTTAGATTTTACTTATTTATTCATGAGAGACACAAAGGGAGAGAGAGGCAGAGACACAGGGAGAGTGGGACTCGATCCTGGGACTCCAGGATCAGCCCTGGGCCAAAGGCAGGTACTAAACCACTGAGCCACCCAGGGATCCCCCTGTTTGGTTTGGTTTTGTGGACATTGTAGGTGCATTTCCTTTTCCTTCCTTTCTTTTTCAAATTCTGCCTTTGCAAATGGAATCTTGCCTTCAGCTTTGGGAGAACAAGCTCTCCTACTTGTCAGTTACTGGTAAAAGTTGCAGGCACCTGGGGGACTCAGTGGTTGAGCACCTGCCAATCGGAGTCCAGGATCAAGTCCCACATCGGGCTCCCTGCATGGAGCCCGCTTCTCCCTCTCCCTGTGTCTCTGTCTCTCTCTCTATGTCTGTCATGAATAAATAAATAAGATCTTAATAAATAAGATCTTAAAAAATAATAATAAATAAAAAATAATAAATAAAAAATAAATAATAAATAAGTTCTTAAAAACAAAGTTGCTGTGAGCCGATAAGGAGGGCTGCTGAGGCAAATGGAAGAAGACAAAGATCTAACAAAAATGAGGCCATTTAGAGCAGCTGATGAGATGCAGTTGGAGGCTCGGGACATCCCCAAGAAGGTCGTCCGTCTAATCTCTTAGTATGGACCTCCACGAGAAAATTTCCACCTGGCATTATCTTGCCTGTGTGTAGTCATCAATCGAACATTCATTTCGTCCTCCTTCTTCATTCCTTCCATCTACCAATATTTTATTTTGATTGATTTCTTACTACATTACAGAGACTATTATGAGTGCTGGGGATATATTATATATATATAATATATGCTAATATATCCCCTGATTATATATTATATATATTATAAAAATATATATATATTCCTGATTATATATTATACATAACATATATATCAAAATTGGTAAAGCCCCTGCCCTCAGGGACAAACAAATGAATAAGAAAAACATACTGCATGTTAGGTGGGTGGTGTTACCTGAAGTGTTGAAGGGGACAGGGGCTGCCAGCGGGCATGGGTGAGAGGCCCCGATTTCCTACAGGCTGTCAGAGAAGTTTCCACAGAGGGAGACCTTTAGCGTGTAAACCACCTGTGAAGAGCATCCCAGGGGCATATTTGGAAAATGGGAATAAGACTCGGTGGTTGGAGCCAGAGGGTCCAGAGAAGCCAGTAGGGGAGTCTAGGGATGGGGTTTAACGGGTGGCAGATGTGTGTGTGTGGGGGGGGGGGATGGAGAGGGGGCAGGTGGAGAGGCAGGCCCTGGAGGGCCTTCTAGGTTGTCGCAGGGATTTTGCATCTACACTGAGGGAAATGGTGAGCCAGGGGAGGGCTGGGAGCCCAAGATTTACACGACCTGCTGTAGATCACAGAACCACTCTGAGTGCTATTGAGGTATTTATGGGAGGGAAGCACAGAATCAGGAAAACCAGTCTGGAGGCCAGAATAACCATCCAGGTGAGAGAAGATGCTTTTTTTTTCAGTTCCTTATAGTTTAACACACCATTCCCAAACTTGTGGCTTCAAACATCAATAGTTTCTAATTTCTCGTGGTTCTGGGGGCCTCCTGGGCAGTTCTCCTGCTTCACAAGCATCGGCTGGCTCATATTTTCCTCTGTTTTTGCATGCTTAGTAATTTTTTTTATTGTTTGCCAGACGTGCATTTTACTCCACTGCAGGATGTTTTTATGTTTCTGTGAATATTCTCGAGCTTTGTTCTTAATATTCGCAAGCTTTGTTCAGTGCTGCTAAGGATGAGAAGCCCTTCTCCACTGGCATCCTGCTAAAGTCACATGGCCCCACGGGGGCCGTGAGTTCAGTTACGCAGAAACAGTTTGATCTTCTCAGGTCTTGCTTTGAAGGTTTGTTAGACGGGACCAGAGCTGCACTTAGCACCTGGGAGTCATTACCCCCCACCACTGAGGCAAGCCCCCTCAGTGGGCCCTGCACAGGGCTGGGCGGGCTTGAGGTTATCCAGTCTGGCTGTGTGAGCTCTGATGCTGTGGGCTGTAGCCCAGCAGTGGTTCTTTCTGCAGCCTCAGGAAGTTTTTTCTGGTGTGGGCACGGGATGAGCACTCCGCTGAAGACCTCAGGTGGGCCCTCTGGGGATCCCTGGAGTCCTCTCCGGGCATTCTCTCCCCTACCCTGGTGGCTGGACTCTAGCGGCTCCAGGCTCCAGGCCTCTCAGTCTCATCTCTTCAACTCAAGAGAGTTGGTCCTGCTCTGGCTGGGTTTCCCCAGTCCACGCAGGCTGCGTGGGACACACGTCTCTTTACCATCCCAGGGGAGGTTCCAAGAGATGCTGTCCGGAAGAGGCTCCTTATAACTCACACCTCTAATGTTCCAGATGAGTCAAAGCCTTAGAGAGGTCTCTGGGGAATGTGATGTTGTCTGCTGCGTGATTCCCTGGACACTTGGGATCTGACATTGGGATTAAACGGGCATCTGGAACTCCTGATTTCAAGTACTAGGTCTTCGATTTGGTCGATGAGCTTTGTCTCTTCCTTGTCCGGCTAATGGAAAACAGTAGATTGGTGATCCTGGTAATCCCTTATTTTAAAAATACATGGAAGAGATTTTACTTTTGGCTAAGGGGCCGCAGTGCTGTTCATTACTATTAGGAGCTGAAGTAGTGGATTGGGCGAATGATATGCTTTTAGGAATATTAGAATGTGTTTCAGGTATTCTTGCAATGATAGCCCTCTTGCTCACCCGTTTCTGTATTAGCTAAGACCCTTGCTTGGAAACTGGAAGTCCAATTCAAACTAGCTTAAGTAAAACTCTTTAAACAAATCCCCCTCCAAAAATAGAATTAATTGATGGACTTAGCTCAAAAGCTTCAGAGGTAGGGAGGTAGGACTTATTTCACGTAAAGTCTTCATTCCTCTTCCCCACCCCCACCTTAATTCTGCTATGTCTCCCTGTCTTTATTATCAGCCTGGCAAGACCAAGTTTTTGTTGGCCTTAAGGTTTGAATTTTGTAAAGGAATAGAGAACACTTTTTCTGATATCTTTGCCCACCCTTGGTGCTGGGTCAAGAGGTCAGGCCCGTAGGGTGTGTGACTCGAGCAAGACTCCCATGGAGCAAAGCTTCTCATCCTTGGCAGCGCTGATATTCCGGTCTTTGCAAGTGTCTGTTGTGGGGGCCGTCCTGTGCACGGTAGAGGTTTAGCAGTATCTCTAGCCTCCATCCACTAGGTGAGGGTACTACCTCCCCCCTCCACCCACTGTGATGACCCAAAATGTCTCCAGAGGTTGCCAAATGTCCTCCAGAGGGCAAAATCAGACCTGTCAAAAACCACTGCTATGGCTAGAGAGTGGTTTTCTATAGAAGAGATGGTGGCCATGCAGACTGGCCTACCACCCATCCCAATGTGTTTTCTGAGAGCAGCAGGAGGAGGTCCTACAGTGGGGACCTGACTCTTCCGTGGACCCCCGCAGTGGTTACAATGCAGCACAGTGCCTTAACTTTCACAGAGCAATTTTGGGAAGGGGCTCATAAAGACGGGGGGACACCTGTGACAATACGAGATGTACACAGATGTCGGGGCAGAGCCAGAAGCGATGGAAACCCTCCAGTGTCATGATAAGCACTGTAAACCAAGACTTAAAAAGCAAGGTTTATTTTGGCTCGTTCTTGTGCTCGGTGTGGGGTCTTCCTAAAATTACTCAATCTTTTTCATCTTTGGCTTCCCCCAATATAAAAGATGACTAATGATATCAGAAAAACCGATTGATAACGTAGATGAGAACCCTGGGTACACTGCCAGTGTCCCACGAACGGCAGGTAGGACTCCAACAGCTGTCCAGCATCATAATGTTATTTCATTTCCTTCTTTCCTCCCTTTCTTCCATCTCTCCCCCTCTTTCTCACCCTTGTTTTCTTTCTGTCTCTCTCTTTTCGGTTTGTTGGTTAACGTAGAGATGTCGATGTTCTAAGAGGATATTTTTATTTTCTAGTATATTCCAAGAGGCAAACGACTTGCTCACCTGAGTAATGACTAATCTTTTCTGTTCCTGCTGTTAAAAGAAAAAAAAAAAAAAAAACAAGAAAAGGAAAGAAAGAAAAGAAAAGAAAAACATTTCCAGTCCCTTGAGCTAACTGTGGGTGAGAGTCCTAGAAATGATACTATCCTTATGAAGGCTGACATTATGTCCCAACGCTGCATGGTGTGTATGTTCTCAGCTTTCTGGCTCTGTTCCACCTTGGTAATAACCCAACCGGTTAATTCCGTGGGATTTAAGCTTCTGGTCTTTGTCTGAACAAATCAGAAATTGCCAGAAAACGTTTGAACAAATCGTGGAGCCCAGTTGTAGTCAAGGGTAGACTATATCCCAGAAACAAACAAATGACCTAATCCCATGTCAGAGGCAGGGGCTCAATGATTCATCTCTTAAAGGACACTTAGAGTCAGTGTTTACTTCTCAAGTGAAAGAGAGAAAATTTGCTTCTTGATCTAAACCAGTTGTAGAAAAATTTCAGAGTGTCACCTTTCGGAGCCAACATTGTTTGACTTTTGGATTGGATTCGTGATTTATTATGCAAGACCCTCCTTAGAGTTTTCGGTTAAGAATGCTGTGTTTGTTCCTTGTCTGTTGTAGAAACAGGCTTTTCCTGGGTGACATCTCTTGTGATCGCTATCAACGGATTTTTTTTTTTTTTTTTTTTTTTTTTTTACATATTCTTGTTTCGAATCTTTTCAGTCGCTGAAATGAGCACATACATTTCTGGGCCAGTGAAATAGCTCCTCAAAGGTGCTTTCTTCTCAGCAGGCGGCTTTGGATACTTTTGGAAAAATTCAGCATTTTTTGAGTTGGAGACCACACTGATACTCATCATGATTTACATGTGAATAGTACAAACTACAGGAAATCAGAGAGAGAGGTTGAGAGAGAGAGAGAGAGAGAGAGAGAGAGAGAGATTGAGGGGTGGGGGGGAGAGAGAGGAAAATTTTATTATGTGCTTGGCGAGGAGTCTCTGAATGTTTATAGTCTGGGAACGGATACAGCAAAAGTCTTTCTGCTGTTGTTAAGGAGGGCCCACATTCCCGTCCCACCCCCCACCCCCATCTACAGCCTTGGAGTCAAAATAACACTCTTCCTACACTTGCTAGTTTTTTTTTTTTCCTCTCGGCATATTTCTACAGCTGGAAATTAAGGAAGCAAGGAAGCTGATTAATCGCTTTAGAGCTAAGCACATTTGTGGTGTCCTCTCTACCTCTTCCAACAGTTTCTGTTTTGTTTTGTCCTAAGGACCTATTTCCTTCCTAATAAATTTGGGTACGACCTTTTTGCTTGAATGTTTGTTTCTGGGTCCTCTGGAGGTTTCCTTTACTGGTATTGTCATTTTGACCGGATTGCTAATCCTCTGTCTCTGGACTTCTGCAGAGGCAAGAATTGGGAGTCAGTGTAGGCACTGGGAGGAAGGAAGGAGTCATTTCTGCTTTTCCAACCAGGTCCTCGAACACGCAGCACTAGCTGTCCATTGTCTACACACGGGGTGTAGAATTGGTTATTCCAACGCCCTTTCGGTTTTGAGATGATAACAGACAGAAATAATAACCCAAATCCATTCCCCTTATTCAAGGATATCCGAGAACTCTGGCCACAACCTTATTTTTAAAAGCAAAACATGTTAGTAACTAGAACAAAATTCTTTCCCAGGGCTCCCTTAGGTAATGCCTCCCTAAATAATGGCTCATGTGCATGAGTCAGTCTCAGGAGCTGACCATTAAGCCACTGGCCACACTTGTCTTTTTTAAGAATCACTGGGAATAACTGGAAATAGTTTTAGAAAATAAAGGAAATGCTCTTTGTCCTTGCTTTTCTTTTCTTCTCTTTCGGGGGATGAGAAGAGACAGAGTCTCCGATTCAAGCACAGCCAAGATCTAGGAATAAAACAAATACAGTAGAATTCTTTCCTAAGTGGTAGACACAGCCCTATTTCCCACAACTGAGGGATCTGGTCTCTATCAAGGTTTTAGTGTGTGGGCTTTGTGTCAACAATACAGTATGATCTGCGGTGTACCTAGGGTTCCCTAAATATGAAAGCAAAAGGACCGAAATGATTTATTTTATTGGATTTGAATCCACTAAATACAGCCCTCGAATCATGTACAAAATCGCATTGTTCTGATATCAAACATAGTGTCCATTGTCAAGCGTAATTAAAATGCAGTCACCCGGTGGCCACTGTCTATGATGGAATCCGCCACCTAATAAACAGCTTTCTGATTGTGCACACCTGACATTTTAAGGGCTTCCTGATGATCAAAGTTCAACCACATTTTATCGTTTCAACAGCTCCACTGCTTCAATTTTTGTTTACTTTCATTTCCCCTGGGCAGAACTCTCTAATCTGGGCTTAAATTTTTATACTATACTTTTGAGAGATGCTCGAAGTTACCCTGAACCAGCAATGGCAATGCTCTGACTATGAGAGATTTGTAGAGTGTCTCTGCTCACTTTAAACAGTGTTAACACTACTGTACATTTATTCCGTAGATACAGGAAACACAATTATTGTTTGGAATTGAACTAGACCCGGAGGGATATGAAACTCTGTTTAGTTCCTCCCCGCCTCCACATCATCGGACATGGGTTTTATCAGAATTAAATAAAAATGGATGATATGGTTGCAAATAGCTACAGGGAAGAGAAAATCTATTTGCAAGGTCTTTATTACATGTGCCTAAATAAGATTGTTCTCTGATCATTTGCTGACCGGTTATAGGAGAAAACCATTATTCCTGGCTCTTAAGTCCAGAGGATGATCACACAGGAAAGTACAACATATTTCAACCATTTTTATGAGTATTCGGGCAATATGTTGCCTGACAATGCAATGAAGGAACAGGCTGTAAGCGGTTTTTCTAGAAATCGGGATTCATCTACTTAGGATAATTAAATTCTACTTCCTCAGGAAGACCTCCCATGAACAACCTCCATGAAACGCTGCTGGGGCCCCACCTCCCATCTCTCCCCATTTTCTTGCCCTGCTTGTTTTCCTTCAAAGCATTCATCAAGATAAGGTATTATATTAATACAGAAGTATTTATCTACTAGCTTATAAACCTCTAGAACAGCACTACCCAATAGAAATACAATACTAGCTACATATGAAATTAAAACTTTTTTTAAAGGTAAATAGAAACAAATGAAGTTAATTCTAATAGCATGCTTTATTAAACTCAATGTGTCATCATTTCAACGTCAACTCACCATGAAATGACTGTTAATGAGATATTTTTATTTATTTTTTGAATCGAGTCTTCAAAATCGAGTGTCCCTTTTACACTCACAGCACACGCCAATCTGATGAGCCACATTTCAAGGGCTCAGTGGCCACATGTGTCTTGTGGCCACCGTATTGGAAGGGGTAGCTTTAGGATATAATCTCCAGGTGATTAGTGACTTTGTTTTATTTCCTAAGCACATACTAAGTGTGCAGTGAATAGTCCATGAGTTAAAGTTCACTGAATTCAAATGAATATTAAAATTATAAGGACTGGCACGACTTACCCACAGGTCTGTAAATCAGATGTTTTCTAGCACACGACAATGTCTTTGGTTTTCTCTTTTTCCTAACTTTTATTTCCCTTTTGCCTACTATTCCAAGAATATCAAAAGGCAATAAAGGTAACTTTGAACATTTCATCCACCACTGAACTAATGGTGCTGGAACAAGTCGATACCATATACCATGGTGACTCTGACCACAGGCCCCTCATCGAAGGGGTGGACTCACTGAAATCCCATCTCTATTTGGTGTTATCCCTCTCAGCTCTATGTCCTCTCCTTTCACATCAGTTCTTGAGCTACCTAATAAGCAACGGTTCATAACATTTTTTAAAAGATCACATATTAAAAAAAAAAAAGATCACATATTCCTTGGGTCACCTGGGTGGTTCAGTCGGTTAAGTGTCTGGATTTGGATTAAGACTGGATTTGGGTTAAGACTCTGGATTTGGGCTCAAGTAGTGATCTCAGTGTTGTGAGATCAAGCCCCAGGTTGGCTCTGCTTTAGGCATGGAGCCTGCTTAAGATTCTTTCTCTCTCCTTCCTTCTGCCCCTTCCCCCAAATAAAATAATAATAAATTAAATAAATAAAAAAGATCACACCTCCCTTGATATCTTGGCAATGTGTTCTTACTTTCTCTTCCTTCTATCGAGTCCAGTAAACAAAAAAAAAGCATCTGGCACCAGATACCATTGATTAGGTACTGCAGATACACCTCAGGTCAGCACAGACACTGGCCTTGACTTTGAAGAACCTTTGGTCCAATAGGGGAGGAAGAGGAATGAATAATTACAGTGATGACACAGGAGTGTGTGGTGGCAAAGTCATAGGCTCTGGAGATGGAGGGGGTTCAAATCCCATCACTGCTACTAAGTGGTAGTATGGGCTTGCGCTGGTCACAAAACATCTGTATGCCTCAGTTTTCTCATCTGTAAAATGGAGGGAACCATAGTATGTATAGCACAGTGTTGCTGTGAGGGGGAAGAGGGATATGCCCATTATACCACCACACCCCATGTAAAGGGGCGGCCTTGGATCATTGCTGCTGTAGTTAAGAAACATCTATTTCTAATATATTGGACGTAGGAGAAGAGCGTCTCACATTGACATATAGTAAATTCATAGTATTAGCTATTATTATTATTATTATTATTATTATTATTATTGGGAGAAGATAGACCTTTAGGAGAATTCAGAGGGCACGCCAGCCCGGACATTGAAAGCTCAAGTGACATTTCCCAGAGGAAGCACCATCTCTGGTGAAACCTGATGATAAGTCCCAGTTGGCCAGATGGAGAGTTCAAGTGGGGGAACAGCATGTGTAATGACCTGGAAGCCAGAGCTCTTGTGGCAGTTTGAGGAACTGAGGTAAGTTGAGGCTGGCTAAAGCATGAGCCCAGAGGCTTCAGGGGACCCAGGAGAACATATTAGAGTGAACCACATGAAATTGTTGGTATTCAGCTATTTTCAAACTATAAGAAATGGCAACTGTCTGTGGGTTAGCCTACTATTACGGCTGATGTGTGCTGTGTGTAAAAAGAAAAACATAAACCCGAACAAAAGCAAGCTCCTTAATGAAATGGTTTGGCAGGACGACTGGCTCCCACTGGGACACTGGCAGCACTTGGGGAGGAGAGAGCACCCAGGCAGAGGGTTGGGCTCTGTGCACTGCTGGTGCAGGTGCTCCTTGGGTTCCAAATATTCAGCAATGCCATTTTTCTTTTTTCTTTTTTTTTTTTTAAGATTTATTTATTTATTTTAGGGAGAGAGAGAGAAAGAGAAGGAGTGAGAGGGGCAGAGGGAGAATCTGAAGCAGACTGTGCTGAACATAGAGCCCGACATGAGGTCTGACCCCACGACCCCGAGATCATGACCCAACCTGAAACCAAGAGTCAGGTGCTTTAACCAACTGAGCCACCCAGGCCCCCCTTTGTTGTTGTTGTTGTTTTAAAATAATTATTTATTTATTTGAGAGAGAGACAGAGCAAGCAGGCTGAGAGGCAGACAGAGAGGAAGAAACAGATTCAGTGCTGAGCAGGGAGCTCGGTGTGGGGCTCGATCACAGGGCCCTGAGATCATGACCTGAGACACCCAGGTGTCCCAGTGTGATGCCTTTTTAATTTTTTATTATTTTATTATTTTATTTTTTAAGATTTTATTTATTTATTCATGAGAGAGAGAGAGGCAGAGACACAGGCAGAGGGAGAAGCAGGCTCCATGCCGGGAGCCCGACGTGGGACTCAATCCTGGGACTCCAGGATCACGCCCTGAGCCAAAGGCAGGTGCTAAACCGCTGAGCCACCCAGGGATCCCCAAGTGATGCCTTTTATATTTTTTAATTTTTAATTTTTATTTTTGATAAGTGATGCCTTTTTTAAAGAAAAGTCCAAACAGTGTACTTTTGCAGGTTGTCTTTTGATTTTAAAATTAGCTCAGTTTCAGAGAAGGGAGACATAGCAAGGAGCACAGCAATTGTTGAGTGAAAGTGGCTCCTTAGCTGGAGTTTACACACCAGGGGTGGGCGGGAATGAGGCTGGACTTCTGAGTCCAAGGACTTTTTTTTTCCAGGAGCTCTTTATTGAATGTTTTTCTCACTTTTTCTTTCTCCACCTGTTGCCACCATCATTCAAAGTTGCCCCCTTCGCGGGCATCTGGCCGGCTCAGTGGGTAGAGCACGTGATTCTGGATCCTCCCCGGTGAGAGTTTGAGCCTCACATTGGGTGTAGAGACTCCTTAAACATAAAATCTCTAAAAAAACAAAGTTGCTCCTTTCCAAAGCCTCCCAGTCACATTCAAACTAATCAGGGCAGTTAATAAGATTGCATCTGATCTGCCCGGGGCACTGCTGAACCTCCTCGGCTCCTCACCTCCCTGCCTTCCCCTCCCTCCCACTTCGTCCACCTTCCTCCCCCACCTTCCCCTCCCACTCTGCCCCCCTCCCACTGCAACTACACTCATCAAGCTATTTGTTTGTTTGTTTGTTTGTTTGTTATTTATTATTTATTGTAATCTCTATACCCGAGGTGGGGCTCCAACTCACATCCCTGAGATTGAGTCATATTCTCCACCGACTGAGCCAGCCAGACGCCCCTCCCCACCAAGCTCCTTTTTTTTTTTTTTGCCTCAGGGCCTTTGCACCAGCTAGTCTTGCCTGCTTGAAATAAATACTTGCCTCTTGGGTCATCACAAGGCTGGCTCCTCATTTAGACCTCACATGTCATCTCAGGGAGGCTGTGCTGGAGGTCTCCAGAACCACTCCCTGATTTGAGGACTTGTGAGGGCTCCCAGGGCTCTCTTGGCATATAGTTGCACTTGTGGCTGGGATTTATTGCGGTGGAAGGGAACAGGACAAGTCAGCAAAGGGGAAAGCTGCAGGGGTGCTGTCTAGGGGAGAACTGCTGCAAGCTCTCCCCTGGCCTCTCCCAGGGGAGCTACACAGACCTTGCTTAACTAGGGAACCAGTGTCCAGGGTCTCTACTGGGGGCTGGTTATGTAGGCACCCTCTGCCACATGTGCGCACATTCCGGATGGCCCAAGAGAAAAACAGGCATTCAGCACGTAGCGTATTTAGCATATTTAGACACAGTGAGGGATTCTCATCAGGAAATGGTGGGGGGCCTCCTGAAATCCAAGTTTCTGGGCAGCAATCAGGACCTGATGACACCCAGGCCTTCCAAGGGGCCTCGGACATGGGGCAGCCACGTTCATTGGTTTTCTTTCTTTCTTTCTTTCTTTCTTTAAAAGATTTTATTTATTTATTCACGATAGACACACAGAGAGAGAGGCAGAGATATATGCAGAGGGAGATTCAGGCTCCATGCCAGGAGCCCGACGTGGGACTCGATCCCAGGACTCTAGTATCGCACCCTGGGCCAAAGGCAGGTGCTAAACTGCGGAGCCACCCAGGGATCTCCTGTTAATTGGTTTTCTGTTAGGAGGTTTTCGCTTTGCACCCCATCCCAAGCTACTCTCCCCTCTGTCACTCCCATTTATAATCTAGCTTCATTTTTCCCTTGGTCCTTGTCATAACCTGACACTATGCCACTGTTTCTTTGCTTCCTTATGGACTGTCTCCGTATAAGAGATGCAGACTTTATTTTATTTTATTTTATTATTTTATTTTATTTTTAGTTTAGTTCCAGTAGAGTGAACATACAGTGCTATATTTCCTTCAGGTGACTCAACACCTCCATCCATCACCTGGTTGCTCATCAGGACAAGTGCCCTGGGATGCAAACTTCTTAAGAGGAAATCCTGTGTATTTACTGCTGGAACCCCAGGGCCACATTAGCGCCTGACTCGGGCCATCAGCCAACATTTATCGAGCGAATGAATGATTTTACCTATCCCATTGACGAAGGGCACTGCTTGCTCCTCGATCCTATTTGTCCTATAGATTCTTCTTTCAGGCTTTTCATTTTAAATTTTTTAAATTTAAATTTTAATTAATTTATATTAATTAATTTGCCTATATTAATTTATATATATATATATATATATATATATAATCAGTTGATGGACATTTGGGCTCTCTCCATAGTTTGGCTATTGTTAATAATGCTGCTATAAACATTGGGGTGCATGTGTCTTCAATCTGCATTTTTGTATCCTTTGGGGTAAATACTCAGTAGTGCAACTGCTGAGTTGTAGGGTAGCTCTCTTTTTAACTTTCTGAGGAACCTCCATCCAGAGGTTGCACAGAGCAGCTGCACCAGTTTGCATGACCACCAACAGTGCATGAGGGCTCCCCTTTCTCCGCATCCTTTGGCCGGCAGGTACAGTGTTCAATGTTTTGGCCAAATGAGTGCACCTCTTAGAGCTTTCTTGAGTGAGCACAATCTGATTTTATGGCCTCCCTGCCCCGACTTCATCTTTGCAGACCCAAGTGCTTCCAGTTTATTTCTTAGCAGTCACCTCCACTCCCTCCCCTTCAGCCTCTCCGTCCTCCCCTTCCTCTGATCCGTGGTGCTCTCCTGGCTGTTCCTCAGCTCCATGATAGGGCGTGGCGACTGCAGAGAACATTCCAGGTACACGCTGCCCTGGGTTTTTCTGAGGCGCCACAACGTTTGCATTTTTTTTCTCAAGTCAACAACTTCCTGCTAGGGCCCAAAGATGGGGAACAAGAAATGCTTTTTTCTTTTTTTTATAAGTCTTATCCCTCAAATGCACCCCTTAACTACTCTCTGGCCTCCTCCGGCTGCCTTACCAAATCTGGAGGCTCACATCAACTGCTAATAATAACTAACCATGGTACAACAGCAACATTCCCTGAGAGCTTACTCTGTGGGAGAGATCTACAGTGAGAGCTTGACATGAGCTCGACATGCGTGATCTCATGAAGCTTTTATAACACGGATGCTATTATTACTCCCATTTTATGGATGGGGAAACGGAGGTCTGCAGAAGGAATTTGTCTAGAACACAGAGCTGGTAAGTGGGGGATCTGAGATTGGAATTGAGGTCTGTTAGACTAAGGAGGCTCTACCTTGGACCCCTATGTTGTCCTGCCCCCCCAGCCCCATTTCATTGGCCCTGAAGCAGTTAAAAGGCAGAACTTGGATCCTTACTCTAACACTTTATGGCAAATTTTTCTTCCCTCCCTCCGTCCTCCTCCCCCCTTCCCTCCCCCTCCGTCCTCCCTGCCTCCCTTCCACCCTTCCTTGCTTTCTTCCATCCTCCCTCTCTTCTTTCCTTTCCCTCATCTCTCACGCACCTGTTTCTCACTCTTGTTAAACTGAGCCAGGCCAGGGTTTCAGGCATGGGGATAGATGTGAGAAGACACACACCTGGGGCCTTCATCTTCGAAATCTAGCTTGAAGATGCCGTGGGCATTGACGTCAACAGGTAAGTAGGCAGCAAGCTGCAATCATACTGCAAAAGGTCCCGGAGTGGGGAGAGCTGCCGAGGTCAGGCCTGCTGGATGCCCCCCTCTCTGCAGCTGAAGGGAAGCCCAGGGGTGCCAGCTGCAGCCACTTGGGGAAGTAAGAGTACCAGTTCTTTCCGGCTGAGAGGCCCAGGGAGTGCAGCTGCCCCCAGCCCCACACACAGCCTGTGTCTGGAGCCCCATTTCTTGCTCATCCCCAGGAGGGGAGCACACTCTCAGACTGTGCGTCCGCTTGGCTGTGGGGCTGTGCTACTTTTTTTTTAGCAATTGGCCTAGAATTTGCAATATAGGCTTAGGTACATACACCTACACCTTTACAATGAATACAAGTCTACTTTCAAATAACACTACGCCACGTCGCAGGTAGTGCAAGTTGACCTCTGAACAACACAGGTTTGAAGAGTGTGGGTCCACTTATATACATTTTATTGTGTTTTTTGATAAATGCAGTGCTGTAAACGTATTTTCCTTATGATTTTATTTTATTTTTTTTTTGAAGATTTTATTTATTTATTCCTGAGAGACAGAGAGAGAGGCAGAGACACAGGCAGAGGGAGCCTGGTGGTGGGACTCGATCCTGGGCCCTGGGATCACGATCTGAGCCAAAGGCAGACGCTCAACCACTGAGCCACCCAGGTGCCCTCCTTATGATTTTCTTAACAGCATTGCTTTGCTCTAGATGCTTTACTGGAAGACAGCAGTGTGTAATGCATAGAACCTACAAAATATGTGTTAATTGACTGTTTATGTCATTAGTAAGGCCTCGTTTAGGCTGTGAGTGGTTAAGTTTTGGGGGGTATCAGAAGTTTCATGGGGTGTCAGTGGTCCTGACCCTCAGATTGTTCGGGGGTCAACTGTGCTAGCCAAATCCTCCTTCCTTGTATCATCGCTGCCCTTTCCCTTCTACATAAGCACACATACATACACACACCGGAGAATACCTGATTGAATACATTGTTGCCGTGATTATTCTGAATATCCTGTTATCTGTTAGAGCACTTAAGAATAAGGAAAATATAATTTTTTATTTTACCTTCACTTTTCCCTTCTCTGATGTTCCACTTTTCTTGATGCAGATCCAAGCTTCTCACCTATATTATTTTCTTTCTCTCTAAAGAACCTTTTTTTTTAGCTTTATTGAGATATAATTGACAAACAGCAATGTGTAAGTTTAAGACGTACACACTAATGGTTTGACTTTCACATATTGTGGAATGATTACAATAAGTTTGTTAATACCCATCATTTCATATAACACAAAGGGAAGAAGAAAAAAAATTTTAAAGATCTTATTTATTTATTTATATTTTTTAAAGATTTTATTTATTTATTTATTCATGAGAGACACAGAGAGAGGCAGAGACACAGGCAGAGGGAGAAGCAGGCTCCACGCAGGAAGCCCAATGTGGGACTCGATCCCGGGTCTCCAGGATCATGTGCTGGGCCGAAGGTGGCGCTAAACCGCTGAGCCACCTGGGCTGCCCCTCTTATTTATTTATTTGATGGAGAGAGAGAGAGAGAGAGAGAGAGAGAGAGAGTGGGCACAAGCAAGGGGAGCAAGCAGCAGAGGGGGAGGGAGAAGTAGACTCCCCACTGAGCAGGGAGCCTGATGCAGGGCTCCATCCCAGGACCCCAGGATCATAACCCGAGCCAAAGGCAGATGCTCAACCACTGAGCCACCCAGGCACCCCCAATTTTTTTTTCTTCTGATGAGAACTCTGTGTATCTATTCTCTTAACAAGGTTCAAATATACCATACAGGAGTTCACTATAGACATCCTCCTGTACACTACATCCTTCGTACTTATTCATCATAAAATCATAAGTTCTTGCTTTTTGATTACCTTCATCCAGAGCTGAAAAACACCTGTTAGTATTTCTGGCAAGGCAAATCTACTGGCAACAAATCCTCTCAGTTTTTGTTTGTCTGAGAAAGTCTTCATTTCTCCTTCCCTTTGGAAGGAAATTTATTTCACTCTCCTCTCCTCTGGGCTTGCTTGGCTTCTGAGGACTCAGATGTGATTAGCATCTTTATTCCCCTCCAGGTAAGGGGTTTTCCCTCTGACTTCTTTCAGGATTTTCTCTTCATATTTGATTTCCTGCAATTTAAATAGGATATGCCTAGCTGTAGCTCTTGGGGGGCATTTATTTCTGCTTCGTGTCCCTGAGCTTCTGGGATCTGTGGTTTAGTGTCTGGAATTAGCTGAGATGAAATTCAGAGTCATTCTTGCTTCAAATGTCCCCTCTGTGCCTTTCTTTCTTCTCTGATATTCCTACTCTGTGTGTGTTATACCTTTTGTAATTGTCCCACAGTCCTTGAATATTCCCTTTTTTAAAAAAAATCATTTATTTGAGAAACAGATAGAGCATGAGTGGGGAAGAAGGGCAGAGACAGAGGGAGAAGCAGACTCCCCCCTGAGCAGGGAGCCCAATGTGGGGCTTGATCACAGGACCCCGAGATCATGACCTGAACTGAAGGCAGATGCTTAGCTGATGGAGCCACTCAGTCCTTGGATATTCTTTTTTTCTTTTCTTTTCTTTTCTTTTCTTTTCTTTTCTTTTCTTTTCTTTTCTTTTCTTTTCTTTTTTTCTTTTCTTTTCTTATTTTTTTCTTTTCTTTTGTCTCTGTTCTCTTTGCCTTTCAGTTTTCATAGTTTCTGTGGAAATACTGTCACAGATTCTGTCCTCTGCTGGATCCAGGCTCCCAGTAAGCCCGCCGAAGGCATTCTTTCTGTGACAGTGTTTTATCTCTAGCATTTCTTTTTCTTTTTTTTTTAATTTTTTTTTAATTTTTATTTACTTATGATAGTCACAGAGAGAGAGAGAGAGGCAGAGACACAGGCAGAGGGAGAAGCAGGCTCCATGCTCCAGGAGCCCGATGTGGGATTCGATCCCGGGTCTCCAGGATCTCGCCCCGGGCCAAAGGCAGGCGCCAAACCGCTGCGCCACCCAGGGATCCCCATATCTCTAGCATTTCTTTTTCCTTCTTTGGAATTCTCATCTCTGCTCAAGTTGCCCATCAGTTCTTATTTGCTGTCTACTTTATTCATTAGAGCTTTTAGCATCTTAATTATCATGGTTTTAAACTCCTGCTCTGATCATCCCAACATCCCTACTGTGTCTGAGTTTGGTTTTGATGCTTGATCTTTTTTGTTTCTTTCTTTTCCTTTTTTAAAAAGATTTATTTATCCATGTATTCATGAGAGACACACAGAGAGAGGCAGAGACCCAGGCAGAGGGAGAAGCAGGCTCCCTGCGGGGAACCCGATGCGGGACTTGATCCCAGGACCCCAGGATTACGCCCTGAGCTGAAGGCAGATGCTCACCCACTGAGCCACCCAGGTGCCCCTGCCTGCCAGTTTTTAAGAACCAAAAAAAAAAAAAAAAAAAAGTGATTGGCTGAAAATGTCAAGTAGAGAAAAGAATTTTGGGGGGTTAGAAATGGAAAATTCAGGCTTTTGCTGGAAGTTTCAAAGGTGCCTGAAAGAGAAAGTTTTGACTGATGTACTGGCCACATGTGGAAGAATGGTGTTGCTGAAAAGCCCGTGGGCCAGCAAAAGGCGAACCGAATTCTGCTTGCACAATACCCGGTTGTGTGTCCGGACCAGTCACTTCATTTCTGTAAGACTCCCTTTCTTACCCAGAAACTGGCTATTGGGCACCTACCGGAAGCTGTGGTGGGTGGGTGGGGGGGAGAAAGTGGTGATTTGTATGAAGTGTGTACAGAAGGCACATTGTGTACATAATAGAGAAGTAACATTTTAGATCATTATAGAAGTACATGTTTTCCTTCCTTAAACTAGGAAGAGAAACTGAAAGAATGTTGGCTGAATTCTAGAAGAATACAGGAAGCTATTCAAAGTCACACAGTGTAAACCGGGCTGCAGAACATTAGGTGGGAAGCAAAACCTGGGCAACATAGGAAACATGATTCATTACTCAAATCTGTCCGAAGATTCTGGATGCATCTGGCAAAGCGTAAGAGGGTGAGCATTTCTCCTTGGAGTCTTGTCGCCCCTGGGAGATTTCTCCCTTGAGAGAATCATTTTATAATATAGTAATTGAGAAGTAAGAAGGAAGCATCTTACTAAAAGCAGTAAATGGTTGGGTAGCAAACCTTTATTTTATTTTATTTTATTTTATTTTATTTTATTTTATTTTATTTTATTTTATTTTATTTTATTTTATTTTATTATTTTATTTTATTTTTAAGGAAACTCTATGCCCAACAAGAGGCTTGAACTCACAACCTTGAGATCAAGAGTCACATGCTCAAAAAAAAAAAAAAAAGAGTCGCATGCTCTACTGACTGACCCAGCTTAGGGGGTGTGGGGCCCTCTTTTTTTGGAGGTGGGTAGCAAATCTTAACCCGTTGTCATGCGCACCACTAAAAAAGTCTATGTACTGCTCATCACCAGGGTATCCTTTGGTGGCTGGGAGAGTGACCGTATGCAGAGCACAAAGAGGCCCCCTCCCCCTTTGAAAACTTCCATCTTCTGTTCCTCCCCCTTTGAGGGAAGTGATACGCTAAAATTAAGCCGTGGCTTCTCATCGTGGTTAGCACCATGCACTTGGAGCCCGCCTGTCCTGGATGTGCAGCCTGGCCTGGCCACCACTTATCCCCGTGTGACCTGGGCTGAATTCGCTGACATCCCTGGGCCTCCGTCACCTCGTGTGTGAAACAGCAGGTGTTGCAAAAATGGGATGTTGATAATCCCCGAAGAGACTCTCGCTCGGCACCTGAGGGAGTTTAGCTGTCATAATTTCTAGAAAAGAGGGGGTTGGGTACGTTTCCAAAGCCTACATGCTTCCCCGGACACAGTGACTGAGAAAGACCGCGGTGGAGTTAGAGAGACGGCCCAGAACACATCTAAAAAGCTGGGAAAATAGGGAATTTGGGATGATCAAGAGTGATCTGGTCACCTGGAAGAGAAGCCAACACCCTCCTGTGGTTTTTGTGTTCCTAGAATCACTTCTGCATCTAGGTTTTAAGCGGACAAAGATGGAAAGAGATTGAGGAAGAGCCAAATTGAAGGGGAAACGGGCTCCAATCTCCAGGAGAAGCCGGTGGAGCTCTGCTGCTTCCAGGCTGTGTGGGGGGCAGGTGAGGCTCTTACAGCACCCACCAAGCCCTGGCTCTCACTGTGTGGCTGTCCCTGCCTCGGTCATCACCCTGACCCCAAGGGGTGCAGAGCTGCCGTCAGGGGGGTCACACTGGCTCTCAGGGGAAGAGGGCGCAAGATCCCACTCCGGTTATTAAGCACGCACGTGTGTCCCAGTACATACACAGATATGCAGTAGATCGGTGGTGTTAACATCTCCTGGGGGGCAGTTAGGGGAAAAAAAAAAGTCTACAAAGCTTCCTTAGGGGGGTGCAAGTGAAAAGCATGCTGGGTGGCACCGGCTGACACTGACATAACAGGGTGGGAGGAACGTGGGAGAGGGATACCCCATAGGAGGCTAAAACTGTTGGCACCCCCGAAGGTGGGTGGGGGTGGGAGGAGACTTTGTGGGTGCAGCAAGCCTGATAAATAAAGTAGAAACCTCCCCTGCACAAGGAACATCACTCTGCCCTCTTCTTCCCCTGCCCAGGTTGGAAGGCTGCATTGCACAGGGAGAAGAGAATCAACCTGTTGGGAATTCTGGCTCCGCCCTTCACTCGCTGTGTGGCCTTGGGCCGGCTGCTGACCTCTCTGAGCCTTGTCCAGCCCCGCAGGCTAGCAAAGTGAGAGGCTGTGCCCGGTACTGGGGAACAGCAGGTGTTCGGTAAATGCAATGCCATTTTCATGTCATCCTCCTGGTTGAACAGGGGGCAGGTGAGCCAGTAGTGGCTGAAATTTTCTGCAAGACAAATGAATTCCTTTGAGAGGAACAACTTCTTCTTCTTCTTCTTCTTCTTCTTCTTCTTTTTTAAATTTTATTTATTTATTCATGAGACACACACACACACAGAGGCAGGGACCCAGGCAGAGGGAGAAGCAGGCTCCATGCAGGGAGCCTGATGTGGGACTCGATCCCGGGTCTCCAGGATCACGCCCTGGGCCGAAGGTGGCGCTAAACCGCTGAGTTACCCAGGGATCCCCCAAGAGGAACTTTTATACATGGACATTTCGTTCAAATTTTGGTCCTTCTCTCTTCCTTCTAGGCTTTTCTTCCGAAACTCTGGCTCTTAATTTTCTTCTGAAGTTTCTGATAATACACGTCCTGAGGATGCATTCTGTGCCCAGCATTGCACGCACGTTATTTTATTTAATCCTGACAGCAGCCCTGTGAAGGCTTGCAACTGATATTCATCAGTTTTTTTAAAAGTTTTAGCCATTTTAACAGGTGTGCAGGGGATCTTGTGGAGATTGAAGATGTTGGACATCTTCTCATTTGTTTATTCGTCACAAGTAACTATTCTTTTATTGGTGTCTGTTCTAATCTTATGCCCATTTAAAAGTATTGGGTGGTTTGGGGTGAGGGGCCCGGCTGGCTCAGTTGGCAGAGCATGCAAATCTTGGGGTTGTGAGTTCCAGCCCCACCCTGGGCGTAGAGAATACTTAAAAAATATTGGGTGATTTGCTTCCTTATTCCTAAATTTTGGAGGTTTTAAAACTTGTATTCTGGATACAAATATGTGATTTGTCAGATAGATGATTTGCAACTAATTTCTTTTACTCTGTG
Organism: Nyctereutes procyonoides; assembly: GCF_905146905.1. NCBI lineage: Eukaryota > Metazoa > Chordata > Mammalia > Carnivora > Canidae > Nyctereutes > Nyctereutes procyonoides. The sequence goes on along the minus strand of NW_026575024.1, from coordinate 8,268,824 downwards.
GCTTGCCTTTCTGCCTGTTCACAGTGTCTTTCGCACAGCGCAGGTTTTAATTCAGATGACGTCCAATTTATTCCATTTTTCTTCTGTAGTTGGAGGTGTTGTAGCTGACGTTTTGAAATGCCACGAGCCAACCAAAATGCATGTGCGGGCCACATTGATCCCTCAGGCCCACACTGAGGTAGGATTTTTAGACTAGAAGGAAGCTCACGGGCTGTGAAAGTTGTGAAAACCTGCTCCTTGGGTGTCCCACAGCGGGGACCATAATTGATCGAGGGCCCTGGGAGCTGCGCTCTGGGATCTGCATTTGTCCTAACTCCAGGTTCCTCTCAGGTTGTTCCTTACCTGCGACTGCATGCCACAGGGGTATTAAAGCAGGCTCATTTCTGGGAGACATGGGGCTTTGGCAAAACTTTCTGAGGATGGCTTACAGTCTCAGATCTTTCTTACCCACCCGTTCTTTCTTCCTTTTTTCTCCTCTGCAGAGATGGGACCAGTGCGTGGTCTGCCTCTCTCCCAGCCTCCTCTGGCTTCCTCCCCATAATCCCCTCCTATGAGCCCCCCCCCCACCCTGCGCCCCCCCACCAGGCATCTTGCATGCCTTTTCCCAACCTGGCGTCTGCTAGTCTGCTCATCAAAAGAAGCAATCCAATACGGGGGATCACTTGCTTCAGGAATCCACCACCTCACCTGCCATGCCTGGCAGGTGATATAAATGAGGACAGCAGTTCAGGTGAGGACTGAGGTGAATAGAAACCCCAGGCCCCGTTTCATGAGGACAGCTTCTATCTGGCTCTGACTGTGGCCAAGTTGGAATGTGAGCCCAGGGTGAACATCATTCGATTTTGAGAGAGAGGGAGAGAGAAAGAGAGAGAGAGAGAGAGAGAGAGAGAGAAACTACAGAAAAGTTACAGTCCCCAATTCAATCCTCTCATTTGGCAGAAGAAGAAATCAAGGCAGGAAAGAGAGGTGCCTTTCGTCACTCAGGGCGCATACGTATTGGGTGGCAGAAGGTGGCCAGCATCCAGAGATGCCAGATCTTCATCCAGCTCTTTCCTTTTCTTCCTCTCTATTCATTATTGATTGAGGCTGTGGGTCTGATTAGTTCTCTATGACTGTGTAACAAATTATCCACGCACACAAAATACAGCAACTCATAACAAGGTGCTCAGTTTCCGTGGGTCAGAATCAGGATCCTGCTTAGCTGGGTCTTTTGCAAGTCTGCATTCAAGGTATGAGCCTAGGCTGGGGTCTCATCTGAAAGCTCAACTGGAGCTTCCAAGCTCATGTGGCTCTCGGTAAGGTTCAGCTCCTCCAGAGGTGGGGGACTGAGGATTTCAGGTCTTCTGCTGTTGGTCAAAGACCAGGGGCATTTCCTTGCCACTAGGCTTTCCCCCTTGGCAACTGGCTTCATCAGAGCGTGAGAGCTGAAAAGGCAGTAGAGAGAGAGTCAGCAAGCAAGATGGAGGTCACCATCCTTTGTAACCCAACCATGGAAGTGACATCCCATCATCTGTGAGTATTCCATGTGTTAAAAAGTCAGTAGGCCAGCCCACACTTGAGGGAAGGCATCACCCAGAGATATGGATACCAGGAGGTGGGGACCACTGGGGAGCCACTGCCTGTCTCGTGTTCCAACATCCTTCTTGGAAAATGGGAACTCCCCAATTGTGCTTGCTTTTCTCCTCTAAGCCAGGAAACTACTTTTGAGGGGAGAGGTCAGGGCTTTATATCAAAACAAAAATAAGTGCTGGTGTAACTGGGGAAAAAAGTTGTAAAGGGAGAACCAGGTTAATGGGAATGAGAAGGAAAGAAGTGGCAGGGGTAGGGTGTGGGGGGCAAGAGGAAGCTGCAAGCCAGGGAGGCAAGACCCTCCATTGCCCCTCCCTGCGGCCCTCACTGTGCTCTCTTTGCATCTGTGCCATGCCACAGGCAGGGAAGACTAATGGATTGTTTTTTAGCAAAATTCAGGACATGGCTTTTGCAGAGGTTATTTGCTCTCTGGATGACTACATATTTCTCCTTCCAGCACAAAGCATGTACAAAATGGTTGAGAAATACCCGGATCAAAACAAAGAGGCCGTCTCCTTTGCGTACGGGAAGCGCGCAACAATAACTAAAATGGTTGCCATTAATATTTTTTGAGGACTGGCTGCACAGCCTGCCTCCAGTCCCGCGGCTCTGCCCCCCTGAGTCCTCAGAACAACTGTGAGGTGGGTGTCAGTGGATATCCATTTCACAGAGAAGAAACTGAGGCTCCCGGAGATCGTGAGACTTGCTAACAACCCAGCCAGATGGGGCTGGAGCAGGAGCTGACCCATGTTTATTTTCACTCCAATATCCTCTGCCAGAGCATTTCCCGAACTTTATTCCTTCATGTATAAACTGTCACAACTGCTGCCAAACCCAGGCCCACTTATTCTACTCTCACATACAGACACATGGTATTACCCTCTGTCCCGACAGTTGATGGCCCAGGCTCTGGACCGGGACAGGGCTCAATCCTGAGCTGCTCACACACCAGATCACCCTGCACAAGCTGCTGACCCCCTCTGAACTGTAAAGTGGGGTGCATGGGCTCAACTTGCTGGGTGACAGAGACACCCGGTGAGATTGTGGGACTAAATCACAGGGCACATTGTAAGTGCCCCATGAATATTTTACTGAAGGGACCCTCAAGGAACGGGATCTGTCTTTACCAACTCTTCTCAACGCTGGATCCATGGTTAGCACATTTCCAACAACATCATCAATATGAAGGAATTCCTTAGTACTTTCCATGACCTCCCCTAAATTTGCAATTAAGTATTTGTTAAACCTGGAATGCAGATTTAATGTCCTATAGTTTGAGATGACATCAAAAAGCCTTGTTACTCCGGATAAAATCAGGGAAACGAGATAAATACATCTGCTGTAGTGGTTTTATTTTATTTTATTTTTTCCTTCTCGCTTGTGGAAACCACAATGACAGTATAGCATCATGATTAGATAGAGATTCGGGGCTTCATAAGATCTGGTTTTGATTTCTGATTGCTCCGTTCATCGGCTTTGTGACCTTGGTTCTCCACTTCAATTCCATCAGGTCACTCGGGAATGCTCCTAGCTGTAAGCAGCAACAACAATAACCCAACAGAGACTTCAGCGAACAGGTTATTATTTTTTTCTCTCACTTAAAAGGAAATCCAGAGGCAGGCAGTTACTATAATGTTTTGGTGGCTTAAGAATGTCAGAGCTTTGCAGCTCTCTCTCAGCCCTTCTTCCTCTTTTTTTTTTTTTTTTAAGATTTTATTTATTTGAGACAGAGAGAGAGGGCGCCAGAGAGAAAGCACGAAGTAGGAGGAGGGGCAGAGGGAGAGGAAGGAGCAGACTTCCCCTGAGCAGGGAGCCTGATGCAGGCCTGGATCCCAGGACCCGAAGGGCACGACCTGAGCCAAAAGCAGGTGCTGCACTGACTGAGCCACCCAGGAGCCCTTCTCTCAACTCTTCTTGATGCTTGCAGGATGTGTCGCCCACAGCACCCTCCTGACAGCGGACCTAGGGGCATCTTTTCCTTCCTAAGACACCAAACCCTGCCCACCAATCTCCTGCCTGTGCTGCACTGGCTTGAATTGTGTCATATTGCCAAGTGGCAAGGGAGCCTGGGGAAGGCTGTAGCGTGGATGTGGGCGAGAGGGAGGGGCCAGCGTGAGGAATGAATGAGGTGATGCACACATCTGGGACAGGGAAACTTGATTTCAGGGTCCTGCAGGGAGTGTCAGACACATGGCAAAACTTGCTTTTTCTACCAGACAGGAAGCTCCACAAGGGGAGGGTTGTTACATCTTTCTTATAATCCTAGCTTGCTGCCTAGAACATGGATGAACGTAGGAGGCTGCTCAGTAAATATTTGATAAGTGAATGAACAGTTCATGATAATTGGGTGCATTTCTCTAGCTTACCATTATTCATCATTCTCTCAGAAAACATTTATTCAATGCCTATTAAATAAACATCAGAACGTCAGATGTTTAGTCTGTACTAAAGCCAAGACTTTTGTCTGCGTGTTATTGATTGCTCGCTGTGTAACAAATTGCCCCAAAATGTAACGACTTAACACACATTTCTTACCTCATCTGGTTACTGAGGTTGGGAATCGTGGATAGTGGGTTTGAATGGACGGTTCTGGCTCAGGGCCTCTTACGAGCAGCCAAGATGTTGGCCGAAGCTGCCAACATCTTCAGGCTTGAGTACATGCAGTTGGAGACTCTTCTTCTAAGACGGCGTCCTTGCATGGTTAGGAGCGGGAGGCCTTCATTCCTCACTGTGTGGGCCTTCCCCTAATTCTGCGGGAGCGTTCTCACAACAAGGCAGCTGGCTTCCAGACACAAGGAACAAGAGGCGAACAGCATTGTATTTTATGACTAGTCTTAAATGCCACCCAATGTCACTTGCAGAATATTCTACTCCCCAGAAACAAGTCACCAGGTCCAGCCTACACTCAAAGGGAAAGCAAACAGCCTCTGCCTTTTGAAGGAGGGGAGTATCAATGGATTCATGGAATTCATGGGCATATTTTAAAACCACCACTGTCTGTTCTTTTTTTTTTTTTTTTTTTTTTTTTAACCACTGTCTGTTCTGTTCAATGCTCTATTTCTAGCATCAAGATGTGCTTGGCTCATGCAGTAGGTGCTTAATTAGAGCTGGTTCCAGTCTGTAGGCCTTGAAGATTTTACAGTTTGGGGGATTTCCTTAATAAAAAGAACACAGGTTAGTCATAAAAGTTAATATTTAATTTGAATAAAAGGAGACAATACTACAAACTACAAAATTTGTTAACCTGAAAAATAACATTTTTTATTACAGTCAGTTTAGAAAGTTTCTTTTGGCTTCTCTGCTCATCACTACTTAGGTGATGTAAATTTTTGGAGTTCTTAGGTCAAATTTGGGAAAACATCTCTCAGTTTTCTTCTCACATATGACCTCTTTAAGATTTCAGGGCAATTCAAGTTTTCTTGGGCAGTGAGGAATCTCAGATTCTCCTCAAATGGTGACGCCCATTAAGCAGTTTGTTATTCTCCTGGGTAAAGATGGACCGTGCATTTTATGTTATTTTTGTCAGGGCAGTATTTTAGGAAGCACGTGATTTTTTTTTTTTCTGGGTGATCATAGATCATTGACTCTTTTAGGTTAATTTTATATGTCGACTGGATCACAGGGTACCCGGATATTTGGTTAAACTTTATTTCTGGTTGTGTGTGGGAGAGTGCTTCCAGATGAAATTAGCATTTGGATGGGTAGATTCAGTAAAGCACGTTGCCCTGCCCAGGGTGGTTGGGCATCATCTAATCCCTGGAGGGTCTGAATGGAACAGAAAAGAAGAGGAAAGCAGAATTTGGCCCTTCCTGCCTGATTGTGTGGGCTGGGACATCTATTCTTGCTCCCAGTGGTCCTGGTACTGGGGCCTTTCAGTTTAGGCTGGATCAAACCAGCTCTCCTGGATCTCCAGCCCGCAGATGGCAAATCATGAGACTTCTCAGCCTAATTGTGTGAGCCAGTTCCTTATAAGAAATCTCTTCCTATACACTTATATTCAATTGTTTCTGCTTTGCGGAAGAATCCTAACGCAACGATTAAATAACCCAATAGCTTGTCATTTCTTTAATTCAAAACTGCCTCGTGTTCTTACCAGTATGACCTATATTCCATTTTGACAGAGAACTCACCAGAGTTCCACAGTCAAGGTGTATCACATATCATAATATTCCCATAATATTTCATAATAATTCCAACCTGACATGCTGGAAATGCACTAGATATGAATGTCCCGTGTGTCTTCACACCTATTTACTATTTGTAGAACTGTCACAATGAAATCCAAATGTCAATGTCCATATATACAGTTTTATTGGACTACAGCCACTCTCATCTGTTTACTTACTGTGTATGGTTTTTCTATTTTGGGGTTTTTTTTTTGCACTATAATGTCACAGTGACTAATTGTGGCCTATAAAGTCTACAATGGTTACTATTAGGCACCTTACAAAAAACTCTATTGACTGACCCCTGTCCTATGGCAAAGAGTAAGAGACCACTGTCCTTTCAATGTCACTGAAGCATTGGCCATTTTTCAGTCCCTAATGCACACCAAGCTGTGTCCTCACTGGAGACAACTCCCTGCTATTCTTTCTGCCCAGAACATTCTTCTTTCTCCCAGCCATTTTTTTGTGTGATCATTTTCATCCTTCAGACAGCTTCATCTAACTAGAGACTTCTTTGGTCTCCTGTCCAAAATAGGTCTTCACTACTGTTTTTTTTTTTTTTTTTAAGATTTTATTTATTTATTCATGAGAGACAAAGAGAGAAGGACTTGATCCCAGGACCTCGGATCGCACGCTGAGCCAAAGGCAGATGCTCAACCACCGAGCCACCCAGGTACCCCCTCCCTACTGTTCTTAACCTAGTTTCCTGTTCTTTTCCATCCTGGTCCGGCCTGTGGTTTGTATGATTGATTTGCCTTCTTGTTAGAAGCAGCTGCCCCTTTTACTCCATAAAACAAACTGTCAGTAAAAACTACATGTCTTACCATGGGTAGGGGGGTAAGAGTGTGGGCTCTGAAATCAGAGAGCCCGGGTTTGAATCCTGAATTTGTCACTTACCAGTCATGGAAGCTTGGGTAAGTCATTTATGCTCCTGCTTCCTCATTTTTCTTACCTGTCAGTTGGAAAGAAGAACCACAGTAATTGTGACATTAACTTTATAGGGTTAAATAAACTGATGTAGGTAAAGCACTAAAAATAGTGCTTGGCTTATGGTAAGCACTTGACTCAAATCCGCATCTACAAAGTCTAGTACAAAAGAACTCCAAGAGCATCTCTTTAACGAGTGAACCTTTTTTTTTTTTTTTTTTGGATGAAGCATTTGTGGAATGAAGGCTTTATCTAGTGCTGAATAAATAAATGAGTGCCTTCTACCTCTTTTATTCCTCAACCATATGCTGCTTCATTTAAACATTATGGGCCTCAAATTTCATTTGGTGCATCAAAGGCTATAATTGACCTTAATTTACATAACAAAGTCAAATCAGGACGGCAAGTGTTTGAAGGATCTTTTAAAATTAAATTTGCGCCCCGCCCCCCCACCCCCTGCAATTTAGTAACTGTATTGGTATGCCCATGGCCAGATGAAGACCTGTAAGTATTATGGGGCCAACATCAGTCAACTATTGCCACAATTATGCCACGTAACAAATCATTCCCAAACTCAGTGGCTTAAAACAGTAATTATTTAATCTCACAAAAACATCTGCAAGCTAGTTGATGTTCAGATGATCTAGACCCCACTAAGCTGGGCTTCCAGTCTTGGGTCACAACCAGGCATTTTTCATCCTCCTCGGATGAGCAGACTTTTGCTCCTCATGTCAGTGTTGGAAGCCCAAAAGAGCATGATCCACCATGCAAATCACTTCAAGGCTTGGTGGGAATCGTGCTTACTAAGGGCCTTTTGGTTAACAAAGTCACAGGAGCCAAGTCCAACTTGTAGTTGTACTACAAGTCCAGCAGTGCAGGGAAGTATATTCCACCCAAAGCAGGAGCGGTGGATTATGTTCTGAAAAATAATCCATATCATCTCAGGATCTGCACCCAAGTGAAAATTAAAACAGAAAAAGCCAAACTGGAATAAAAAATAAAGTTGCGTTTTTCAAAGAGATAAAAGCCTGTGTTTGTTGAAATTGAAAATAGCTTTTCTGAATTATCTGGTTGTCTCCTCTGGCAGGCAAGGAGGGATGGTGGTGGTGTCCTTGCTTTTCTGGAATTTAAAGTGTGTGTCTAGTCTGATGATAATTCCTCCTTGTATCCTAGCACCTGGCATGCAGAGGTATTTGATAAAACCTGTTGAAAGCAATTATTGAATTCTATAAATGTATAGTCATTGCATCGATACATGATGGCTCTATTAGCCTTACACAGCTTCCGGTACATTGTAAGTATTACATGTTTCTGCATCAAAACTTCAAAAAGAGTTACGGGGTGTGAAGACGCACTCGGCTTCTAACAATGACCCACATACCTTGGAGGTCTCCAAGCCGGTTGCTATCTCTGGTTTTCTGTTTGCCTCTGTCTCCCCAGCAATGCAAACGAAATGATGTTCTCATCTGATGTCACTCAAGGGAAAATGCATGCTTCGAAAATAATCAACGGAGAGGAGAATGTAGACAGGTAAATAAACAGTTTAATGAATAGAAGATAAAATGTGAATTAAAGCCAGCTTTCAAAACCTCACATTTTCCTTTCATCCACTGTTGATTTAATAATTACACAGTCAATTACCACTTGCACAAATGATTTTATATACCTATGGCTCTATAAATATCTACAGTGTATATGTATTTCTAGATAACGAGGGAGGACACGATCATAATTGAGCAAACATGTTCTGACATAAGAGTAACTTTGCAAATACCTATAAAGTTCAGCTTCCGCCAATGCTAGTTTTTCCCAACCCCGGGAGAATTCACATAGGGTTATGAATTTTAATCAACATAACTACCTTTCATGGAGACCCTAACATGCACCGCACATCGAGTTAGGTGAGCTATGTGTCTATCGCGCTCTCTCTCTCTGTATATATTTTTTCTACCCTATATGAGAGTACCGCCACGGTAAAAGGAACCCCCATTTTACAGAAGGGAACACAGAGACTCAGTAAATATCTTGAGCCTGCTTTTTTGCTCTACTATGCTTTACCAGAAAATAGGGCCGTGTTGAAAGTTGACTACCCACCTCTGCACAGAGAGGGCCATCTGAGGACAATCAAGGCAGGCATTCTGATACCCGTGGGCCTGTCACATCTTTATTTCTTGCGCCAGGATTAGCGTAACAGAACATCCCATCTGGGAAGCCACCTCAGGGTCAGTCTGCCAATAGTTGTTATATATCTCTATTCGGTTTTCCTTCAGTTACTTAGTGCAAAGCTTCTTTTATTAGATAACTAGTAGGGGCGTGGTAAGCATGTCTGGATTATCAGGTGCCTCTGGTTTGAAAACGTTCCCTCTCGGAGCCATCAGTGAAACCCAGAGATGAAATCTTCCAAGCTGGTGATAAAGCTTCAAATAGCCTCCACTAAGAGAAGGGATTAATTATGTGTGATTTTTCAAGCAGTATCTGTAGATTTGACAGATAAGATGTCTCCTTTCTGTCTGCTGCGTGCCTTGGCCTGGCACCTTTATTGAATCATGACTGTTAGCTCTCCTTGGCCCTGAATTAGGGCACCAGAAGCCTCATTCAGGTTTAGCCATTGTCCACGCAAAGCTCATTATTGCTCTCCTGGTTGAAATTTGAAGGGAAGAATAATTAGGGAGCTGTGTCATGTTAAGGGAGCAACTGGGCTGGAAAGGCTCAAAAACAAAAAAAAAAAAAAGAGAGAGAGAAGAAAAAAACAACAGAAAACAACCCAGCCTTAAAAGAAACTTCTAGGAAATCTCTGATTTTTTTTTTTTTTGACAAAATAAGTTTAGGGGGATCTTTGTTTAAAACAAAAACAAAACAAAACAAAACCCATGAGGGTTTATGCCTTGCCAGTTAAGAGCAATGTCTCAAAGGCATCCAAAAAAGAAAAAGTTGGCTCTGCTTTCTGAATTGCTAGCCCGAGAACAAAAGCAGCAAGGGAAAGTTTGACTTGACTTCCTCTGCAATTTGTTTATATCATCGGAGCAGAAAGAGTCTCGGGGCTCGGCTGGCCACTTCCTGAATGAAGACAGAGGGCACGCCCGCATGTGTCGCGTTCACTCCATTGTGCTGCGATCGGCAGAAATCCCGGCCGGCTGCCTGGAGGAGCCCCAGAGGGCCAAGGAAGAAGGGTTTCTCAATTCCACTGCAGCCCCAGGGGAGCACTGCAAAGAAGTCCTGGCTCAGTGTCACCCAGGTCTTCCCCCAACCCCTCCTGGTGGACACCCCGCGGCCGCCTCCCCCAGGCAGGGCCTGCGAAAGGACCAGGCCTGAAATGACAAATATTTACTGGAAAATAATGTGCGAGTCAGATGCAACTGAAACGGTCAGGTTCTGTTTACTTCTCCCAGTAGTAGCTGGCTGAAACAGCCCAACCAGTTAGACAACTTTTTTCTTTTTCTTTTTTCTTTTTTTTTGGGGTCAGGTATGTACTGACTCACTGGCAACGAACTGCAGAGATTTGAAGAAAGAGTTCTTCTCTCTCTCTCTCTCTCTCTCTCTAGGTTATCCTGGGCGGAATGCCTGGATTGCCCTCAATCACAAAAAAAAAAAAAAAAAAAAAAAAAAGGCTCAAGGCTGGCTGAGCTCATTTGATTCTGGCTGCTAATTTCCTGCCACTTGCCTTGGGAGGCTGGAGTGGGGCCCAGTGATTTAGGCAGAGACCATCCCCCGGGGCTCCCCATGGGCTCCCCCCAGTGTGGCTCTCCAGCCTGCCCCTCCAGGACTTTATATTCGGTTGAGGTCGGCCACAGCTGGCCCGTCACAGAGAAGTTTGAAGCCAGCGGGTAAAAGGCTAAGAAAGGGATAAAAAGGACGGTTCAGTGGTGACCGCTTTTGGCTGGGTACCCCTCCTGGAGACGGACTTCGTTGGCCTCTGGAGCCGTGGAGGCGACTGCAAAGCATGCAGATGGAACCAGGACACAGGCCGGCCACAGACTAGGGGCACAGGAGGAACAGAGAGGGTGGGTCTCCTTTCCTCCCAAAGGGGGACCCTTCTCAGCAAAGCGCAGGCCTTGGTGAAGAAGGTGGTGGCTCCGAAGCCCCCGAAGATGCCCTGCCCTGAGGCTGGAGGCGATGTGAATGAGGATGGAGCATGCAGGGATTTCAAACTTTTGGAAAACCAAAAACTTTTGGTTTTTTGGTTCTGTTTTGTTTTGTTTTTCCAATTTGGAGGGCAGGTTTCAATCAATTCTCTCGTCTAATTCCTGCTTCCTGCCAAGCTTGCCACTGTTGGTGTTTTCAAGAAAAAAATCCCAGGTTATCATTATAGAGTGTCAAAAACCCCGTGTTCAATTAGCCTGCTTTGGGAGCTCCTCTGATGGTTGGTTAAATAAGAGTCCAAAGTGCTTTTTTGTAAGTGGAGCTGATCTGGGGGCGAGAAACCTTAATCTTCTGAGCTTTAAGATGCTGCACGATATAATGTGTTCATGGCACCCTTTCTAGAAGACTCGAAGATTGCCTTCTTCCAGTCTGCTGTGCTCCATCCTACTTGGTAGACACATGAACATTTCAAGGCACAAAGGGCTATTATATTCAAAGGACACTTGGATATTCTTTGGGAAGTTTCCCTTGTACTTTTATAGAATGTTTACAAGGTTAATAAGTATGCTTTCTCATCACTGTACATTTTAAATGGCTCCACTATTGCTCCCACGTTTATTTGAGAGTCATTGAAAGTGCTTGAATGGAGCTGGGATATTCTTTGTTGCCCTTTGATTTGGAAACAAAAGACTCAGAAAAAAAAGTTTACTTTGCTGCTGAATGCCATATGCAGATGAACGCATTGTGGATTGAATGAAACCCAGGATCTGAAGACTTTCCGAGAGGCTTAGAGCAGAAAGGGTCCCCTGGTAGTTATGGTACATGTTTGAATTTGCCTCCACTTTTCACTTTGTCTTCCTGTGCTTGGCTCTCACGTGGGGTTGAGTCACACACCCAGGTCTTCAGGGATTCTCGAGAATAATCCATCAATGGTAGAGGTTCTGCATCAGCTATGATAAAAGTTGCTGTATCGTTTCTTAGGTGGGAAATGGGAAATGCCACAGAGGCATCGAAAGGCAGCAGGGTCCCCCCCACCCCGCCCCTCTCTTCGTTCATTGTCCTGCTTCTTCATTTTTTTCCAATTTCTGGAGATCCGAGGCTCTCATCTTCAGCACCATTGACATTTGGGGGCTGCGTTGTTCTTTGTCGCGAGGGAGCTGCCCTGGGCCCTGCGGGGTGTTTACCAGCATCCCTGGGCTCCACCTGCTAGATGCCAGCAGCACCGTCACGACAAGTGACAAGTGTCTCCCCATGCCACCAAGTGCCCCCTGGAAGGGGGGTCGGTGGTTCTCACCAGTGGTTGAGAACCAGTGTTCTAGAACAGTCTACCCACAGAAACCCTGTTTGAAGAAAGAGATTAACTTCATGCTCAGCCTGTTACAGTAACAATGACTGGTTACAGAGCGGTTATTTTCATCAGAATTCACAGAGTTGGAACTGAAAATCTGAGCAAGAAAGGGGAAAGAGAATAAATCAAATGACTCAGAAAGAATTTATAGCCAGCCCCTCATCTGACAGGTGAGGACCAAGTGGGAAGAGCATCCCAAGATGCTCCATCAGATGAGGCTCGTCACGGCCAGCCTCATTATTATTACGTTTTGTTATTTTACTTTTAGTACCTGGTTTCAGGTCCCCTCCTACGAGCAAACATCTTAGAGCAACCTGCCAACAGCCTGTCTCAGGATCCGTGTCTTTATGGCCTGGGAGTAACAGTTATTCATTTAATTTCAGTGGATAAACATGGACATGTACCATAAAACACATGGGTATTTCATGAGATACTGTTAAGACAATAGATTAAAAAAATGTATTATAACTGTGAACGAATATGGCTATAGGAAGTTTTAAAATGTATTGAAATATAAAGATATATCTGTATTTATTTTTATTATGTTTTAAAGATTTTATTAAGATTTTATTTATTTATTTATTTATTTATTTATTTATTTATTTAAAAGATTTTATTTATTTATTCATGAGAGACACAGAGAGAGAGGCATGGACACAGGCAGAGGGAGAAGCAGGCTCCATGCAGGGAGCCCAACATGGGACTCGATCCCGGGTCTCCAGGATCACACCCTGGGCAGAAGGCAGGTGCTAAACCGCTGAGCCACCCAGGGATCCCTTAAGATTTTATTTTAAGATTTTACTATCGTATTTTCAAGTGATTACTGCATCCGATGTGGGGCTCAAATTCATGACCCCGAAATCAAGAGCCTGCATGCTCTTCTGACTAACCCCACCAGGGACCCCCTTGAAATATAAAGATATGTTTTAAAAAAAGATATATCTCTGTTTCTCTGGTATTTACACTTCATATTGATATTTTTTATGAAACATCTCAAAAAGAAAAGCAATGCCCAGAATGGCATATTGAGTTCTATATAAACAAAGATAACTTGAAGCTATCAGAGTTTATTATTTTTTAAATTTTTATTTATTTATTTGACAGAGCGAGAGAGAGCACACAAGCAGGGGGCAGAGCAGAGGGAGAAGAAGCAGACTCCCCGCTGAGCAAGGAGCTGGACACACGGGGCTCAATGTCAGGACCTGGGGATCATGAGCTGAGCCGAAGGCAGATGCTTAACCGACTGAGCCACCCAGGCGACCCCAAAAATAGGTCTTAAATTATGAAATGTTTGCGACAATATAGACAAGTGGACAGGATAATATACGTGCTGTGTGCTCGCTGCTAAATGTCCCTGGTCTCCAGGACTCCTATTTAGGGCTTTTACTAACCCACCCGGGCAGAGAACATTCTTCCCTCCTTTGCCTGTGTGGCTCATCCCTCCTTCATCTCATTCAGGTCACTGCTGACAGGGCATCCCCTCCAACATGCCTCCTGGCCCTCCTCTGTGGTGGATACAACCACAAAATGTATTCTACATGATAATCAGAAAGCACTGTCCATCTCCCTTGGTCCCCTGCCACCCAGCCCTGCTTTACTTTTTTTTTTTTTTTAGAACACTCCTATATATATTATATTAAATACTTGATTTGCTTATTTCTTATCTGTTTCCTCCAACTGGAAGGCAGGCCTGTGACTCCCTGAGTGCTTTGTTTTGTCTAGTGCCCAGAACAATACCGGGTACCCAGTAGGTGCTCAATAAATATCTGCTGAATAAAAGTGCTATTGTCTGGGTAAGCTTTGTGGGTGTGAGTGGGCTGGTAACAACTCGTGTGGGCTGACGATTTCTTGCACTCTTGTAAATGACCTTTGTCTTTTTAAGTATGGTAATATAATATGGCAATATTATATTTAATATTTAATTGGTTTGGCACGGCCAGTTAAATATTCTAAGCAGTTAATCATTTATTCATTTTAAATAACAGGTTTCGTTTTTAAATAGAGAAAAGTCTAATGAAGAAAATAAAAATGGACTCTCAGTCTATTGATAAGAGAAGGCCTACTGGCATTTAGACAGGCAAATAAATATAAAAATACATGCGTATAGTGAGAGACTTCAACTTTTATAGACATGTATAGATTAAAAAGTAGATGATATTCCTCAATCTACTTTTCTGGTTCCTACCACAAAAGAAATACTTGTTTTTTTTTGTTTTTTTTTTAAGATTTTATTTATTTATTCAGGAGAGACAGAGAGAGAGAGACAGAGACACACGCAGAGGGAGAAGCAGGCTCCCTGCAGGGAGCCTGATGCAGGACTTGATCCTTGGACCCGAGATCATGCCCTGAGCCGAAGGCAGATGCTCAACCACTGAGCAACCCAGGCGTCCTCAAAAAGAAACACTTGTAACCTATTTCTCATGGGTTGTTCCAGAAAATTTTTCTATACCTGTAGGCCTAAATTTGCTAGCAAAATATACATTCTCTTAAAATTTTTTTGAACACATACAAGTAGACACACACTAGCAGAATTTCTCCGACAGCTCTGGTACAGTTTGTACTTAGATATTCACTTGTTTGACTATATGTTGAGCTTCTGTCTCTCTTCCATCTGACTCCACTGCCCGTCCACCATTACAATCCCTAATGCCTGGCACCCAGCAGGCCTCAGTACTTATTCACTGCCTGAATGGTTGAACGGGGACACACTTTTCTGACAGCAGCCACTGCATTTTTATTAATGTACTTTGACAGAAGCAGAATTCTTATACCATTAGTAAAGCTCTTTAAGATGCATATTCAATGAATATTTATAGATTTTTTTAAAAAAGAATTGATTGTGTTCCACATAAATGATCTCATGCGACCCTCAGGCAAATCTCCTGAAGTAGTTATTTTATTTTTTAATTCTAATTTAATTTTATGTTTTATCTCTTTATTTTTTAAATTTAAAATCAATTAATTAACATATAATGTATTATTGGTTTCAGAGGTAGAGTTCAGTGATTCATCAGTCTTTTTTAAAGATTTTATTTATGTATTTCAGAGAGAGAGAGAAAGAGAGAGACAGCACAAACGGGTGGGGAGGGACAGAGGGAGAGGGAGAAGCAGACTCCCTGCTGAGCAGGGAGCCCAATGTGGGGCTCGATCCCAGGATCCTGGTATCCTGACCTCATTGAAGGCAGATGCTTAACGGACTGAGCCACCAAGGCGCCCCTCATCAGTCTTCTTTAATATCCGGTGCTCATTATATCACATGCCCTCCTAAATGCCCATCCCCCACTTACCCCATCCCCCTACTCCCTTCCCTCCAGGGACCCCCAGTTTGTTTCCTATGATTAAGAGTATCTTGGGGTGCCTGGGTGTCTCAGTTGGTTAAGCATTTGCCTTCAGCTCAGGTCATGATTTCAAGTCCCAGGATTGAGCCCCAGGTGGGGCTCCCCACTCGGCGAGGAGTCTACCTCTCTCTCTCTCTCTCATAAATAAAATCTTAAAAAAAAAATAAAGCATCTCATATGGTTTGTCTCCCTCTCTGGTTTCGTCTTGTTTTATTTTTTCCTCTCTGAAGTGGTTATTTGAATTCGCATTCTTCAAATGAGGAAACAGAGAGTCAGAGAGGTCAGAGCCAAACTACAGATTAACATTTTGATACCAGGAGCAAATTTAAGGCCTCTGTTCTCTATTCATCTTCCTAACCGGCTTCCTTTGGACCCATCCCCAAAGTCAGGATGCTATGAACATTTGCGTTTGGCTCTAAATACCACATCCTTCTGCATAGTTCGCCCTTTGTTCAGGTCTCTTTAGCCCAGCAGATAAGGGAAGGAGCAGAAGAGGGGATCCCTGGAGGGCTCAGCGGTTTAGCGTCAGCCTTTGGCCCAGGGTGTGATCCCGGAGTCCTGGGATCGAGTCCCACATCAGGCTCCCTGCATGGAGCCTGCTTCTCCCTCTGCCTGTGTCTCGCCTCTCTCTCTCTCTTTCTGTGACTCTCATGAATAAATAAATAAAATCTTAAAAAAATATATAAAAAGCAGAAGACGCTGAATAACAGCAACAACAACAAAAAACAAACAGAAAAACCCTCCAACGGGAAAGAAACTCCTCCATAGGGCAGAAACCCGCCACCAGGGCTCCTACGAAGCAGGCCTGAGCCGCTCAGACCCAGCACAGGAAGCAGGCTGTAAATGGCACCAAGAATAAAACAACTTTGGTGGGTGTGTTGGGGGGGGGGGTTGTGGACAGCATATGCTCCCTGCTACTTAGATGTTGTCACCTTTCAAAATGGGAGGGAGCATGTGGAGTCAAGAAGGCCACCCAGCCGTGTCCTATTTTTCAAGGAAAAACAGTTAAAGCCCAACTCAGTAAATAAACTGAGAGCCATTGAGTGGCATACTTCAAACCGGTGAGTTTTAGGGCGTGTAAATTATATCTCAATTAAGCTGTTTGGAAAAAAAAAAAGGAGAGAGAGCTCCACTAAATGTTATTATCTTTTGCCAGCCAGTCAGCTAGCATAGACTGGGGTGTGGAGTGTGTGTGTGTGTGTGTGTGTGTGTGTGTGTGTGTGTGTGTGTGTAAAATGTGGCCAGTGGGTCCAGAGCATACCAGGATGTGGGAAACTCAAAAGGTTACTATTTAATATCATGTGCAAAACACGTATGCAGAGCCGAGGAGGTGAAAACAGTTTTCGAGGGACCAGGGTCTCCTGAGAGGTAAAAATAGGTGAGAAAGACGAGGCTTTTGCTCTGCAGGTGTGACCGTGTCTTGCCAGCGGTGGCTCTGCGGCCCTGGTTCGTCTGTCCAGGCTGTGCACTCCTCGGGAGCCTCGTTCCTTCTGCCAGGATTTGGAGGTCTGCGGAGGCAGAGCGGCAGGGGAATTATTTCCAAAAGAAATAATCACTGGAATAGTGAGATGGAGAGACAGAGAGAGAGAAAAAAATGGAATGAAGTTGTCTATATTTTCCTGAGAACATGAAAATGAACACTGCAACGAATATACAGTGACAGCGATGCCTTGGGAAGACCCACCTGCCGGGTTGGATGGGGGAAATGAACCCCACGGGGGATGGCGATGGGGCCGGGTGGAAGGGAGTGGGGTTTGCATCCGGACCCTGTCCTGTGGTTTGGGGGCCTGACTCGCAGAGGTAAGGACGGTCCGGGTGAGAGGTGACTGCAGGCTGCCGCGACGTCACCCACACTCCACGTTAGCCCCTCACCCTGGGAAGAGGGAGAGAAAGACAAACAAGCAAACCTCAAAATCACAAACAACTAAAGGAAGCAAAACGAGACAAAAAAAGTCTTATTCAGTCGAAAAGAAAAAAACCGATGGGAAATTTTTCTGAGCATTCCGCGAGCCAGTGCCCCACGCATAGCTCTGATGATTATCTCTTAATCACAGGTTTTTAAAAATATCAATAAAGTGCATCCATCGCACGAGGCTAGGACCCTGGTTACCGTGGGAGGGAATGGTGACTTCGGGGTGCCGATCACCCATCACTCGGGGAAATCCATCAGGCTGGATACTTCCACTGGGCCTGCTGTTTTGCATGTACGTAATATTTTACGTGCATTTAAACCCAAAGCCAGTATGTGCGTCCCTGTTGCTACTTCCTTAGTAATTTCATACTCCAAGGGACCCAAGAGGCCTTGGACTCTTCTCTGGCCTTCTTCTCTTCCATCCTGAGCCGTCGTGACCTCAGGCCAGCTACTGGCGCCCACGGGGGCGTCATCCTGGATTCTCCTTGCTCTGAGCCCCTTGCCCAGTCTGCACACCTTGTTGACTCTACAGCCACGACACGTCCCAGGTCTCTCGGATTTGCTCCCCTTCCACCGAATTTTCCAAGCTAAAGCTACAGTTTGTCTGGACAACTGGCTTTCCTGCTTCTACACCTGTCTCTCTCCCTCTCTCTCTCTCTCAGGCCAATCAGCTCGTCAAAGTCACTCTTCTAAAAATGGAAATCAGGTGCCAACATGCAGGTAGAGTGAGACGCGGGTGGTGATTCCTCCTCCAGATGCCTTCTGGAGCCCCACTGGAGCCCCACAGGTAAAGCCCCAGCCACCCTGGTCTTCTTTCTGTTCCCCAAACTGTCTAAGCCCATTCCTTCCTCGGGGACTTGGCTTTGCTGCCCCCGTGGGTCTCACATCATCTTCTCACAAAGGCCCCCCGGGATCCCACCTATGACCAGGTGCCGCTCACCATCCCTTTACCTTCCTGGCACCTGCGACTCTTTGATATGTCACGTCATCCCTTTGTGTTAGCTCACTGGTTTCTCCCTCCCCGGGACACAGGCGTCAAGGACTGTGTGGTTTTGTCAACATCTCTCCTTAGATGTATAGAAACACTTCAGAGGACCCACGTCCAAAGCTCGGTTCCCGAACTTCCCCCTGCCCGGCACCCCACCCAGGGGGGCTGGGGGAAGAGGTACCTGACTGGCAGCTATGCAGGGATTGCTACATGGGTGAGAGGACTTGAGAGGGGATGAGCATGGGAAGGAGATTTGAAGGCTAATTGCAGGGAACCTGGAAGGCTTCACAGAGGAGGTGACATTCGAGTTGAAGTAAGAAGGTTGAGGCTTATGGGGAAAGGGGGGACGGGGTGCTGGGGACAATCTGCTTTGTCATAGTCTTCCCTCCTCTGCTCAGGGTGACCCCATACCTTCAGTAGCTCAGGCCAAAACTGCTGCAGTCACCCCTGGCACCCTCTTTCTCCCTCATATTCCACATTAAAGCCACCAGCATCTTCTGGTGGCCGTGCCTGTAGATTGAAGTGACTCATCCTTTCTCTGCCATGGCCCAGCCTGAGCCCCCTACATGGCCCCGTGCCCTCTTCCATTTAGTCTCCAGAGCGGGATTTTTTGAAAATAATTGTAACCATTTATAGATTATTAATTAATCAATAACTGATTGAATGAACCAGTGATGATGGTCATCATTCAATAGCACGTGCTAAGGATTTAAGTCCTTGTTGAGTGAATAATAATTAACAGAAATTTACTAAAGTCATTAAATGGAAAAAGATAGAGTTTCTGTTGGGGGTCTGGAACCACTCTACCCTGACCTTCAGAGGTGAACAGACAAGACCTCTGCCCACCTGGAACCTGGGGTCTGCTTGGGAAAAGCCACCCATCCAACGATCACAGAGACATCTCATCACAAACGTGGTGGGAAGGAAACGCAGAAAACACTCTGAGAGTGTCCAGCTCCATTAGAGAGAATGGGGAAGGCTTCCCGGAGGAGGTGACATTTGAGCTGAAATAAGGTGGAGGTGAACAGGGAGCGAGGGGAGACAGGGGTGCTGCAGGGGGTGGGGGGGGTGGGGAACATTTGCAACAGAAAAAACTTTCAGTGCAAAGGCCTTGAGACCCCGAGTGTGAATTAATCATTTACATCTTACGGTTTCCAAGATCCCAGAGAGCCTCAGGATTTGGTTTCTGATATTTCGTATTAAGTTCACAGTCTGCTGCCGATAGAAGCTGGATGATAATTTTGATTCTTCTTCTAATGGAGATGGGAAACACCTCCAAAGTCAGGATTCTCATGAAATCTTGGAGACCCTAAGAGTTTATGCAGTTTGTGGTTGGATTTTTACATCATCCTTGTTTGTTTTCTTCTCTTTCCAACCCTTTGACATTGGCTGGTCACTTAAAATTTAGAACTCGCCCTGGGTTGTGGACGATTTCCTGGAAGACAGCTGGTTGAGCGTCCCCCTGTGTGTCTCTGAGATAAACATCCTCTTTGGAGAAAGGCTTTCTTTAGGGCCTTCCTGCTCAGCATCTTTTTTGCAATGTACATTCCTGTTTTGTATGACTTCTCAGAAGAAATCTTGGAAAACGGTCACTAAAATAACAGCCAAAGGTTATTGTGCACTTCACCACGCTACCAGCCCTGGGAGCTAGGTGCTGGTGTTATCCTCTATTCCCAGCTGAGGACCTGAGGACCTGAGGCTCGGGATGTTAGGTTAGGTGTCCCACATCAGTCCATAACTAACAAACCCAGAGCCAGGTTTTATATCCAGGACAGGTTGACTCAAGAGCCTGTGCTCTTCATCAGCAGGCCTCCAAGCCTCCCTGACCCAAAATTTGAAAGTCTCCTCCTAACCTCAAGTTCCCCACGACACTGAACACAAAGTTCTGATTCTTACAGTCCATGTGCCGCCAGTCATGATGGTATTTTCTCTCGCAAAGGCAACCAACTCTGGCTGACTTATGTTGAAAAACATGCAACGGGCTGATGTTGAGCACAGCTGGGGGATCGGGAACTCTGCGTGGAAGAGAGAAGCAGAGAGGGAGGGAAGGAGGAAGAACTCGAGCAGTCCCATGTGTCTAGTGTCTAGGGAGCAAGACTTCTTCAAGGACTTTCTTCTGGAATGGGGGAGCTGTGGCGTGTTTTTTGCCCCACACTACTCTGGGGAAGATTCCCCATCGCCGCATCTAGAGTTTGATGATAACCTTGACCATGGACTCGTCCCTCAGCCAGGGGAGGGCAGGTGCCTTGACGGACAGTCCCACCAGAGTGGCTTACAATGAAGCGGCTCATCCCCTAGAGGAAAACCAGGGTGCTGCAACCCAAGGAATGGGAGATGCTGTCAAGCTCTCCAAAAACAGTTGACAGGTACTCTACCTCCTTCTTGTTCAGTCTCCTGGAGGAAGGTTGGACGTGAGAACTCCGTTCGGTTTTGATCAGGCCCTTTGCTCCCACTTTCAATGGCTCATCCTTACTTGACAGGTACCTAGCGAAGTGCCAGGCATGTAGTGGGTGCTTAGTATGTCAATGTGGGATGAAAAAGTGAATGGAAGAGAGAAAACACGTCCCCAGTGCTGAATTATTGCTCTCGCTTATTAACCAGACATTAGACCTCATTCAAAGAGGCCTCCCTGTGTTGGGCTTTTTGGGAAGGTCCAAAAGATGGCCCCTTCCCTGCCAGAGTTCTCAACCAATTGAGAAATAAGGCGAAAGGTTAAGCAAGTTGTCTTAGTTCGTTGCGGCTGCTCTAACAAAAACCCTGTAGACTAAATGGCTTATAACCACAGAAATTTCCTTCACTAGGTTCTGGAGACTGGGAGTGGGAGATCGGGTGCCAGTACTGTTAGGAGAGGGCTGCTGACTTCTCAGAGTGTCCTCACTCACCTGGTGGGTGCATGGGGGGTGGCAGGGGAGCTCTTTGGGTCCCTTTCATAAGGACCTTAATTCCATCTTTGTGACTTCATTACTTCCCAAAGGCCCTACCTCCTAATACATCAGAATGGGGCTAGGCTTCAACATATGAATTTGCAGGGGGGGGGTGAGGATACAGTCAATAGCTCATATGGGAACTCAGATGTCACTTTTATTGTTACCAGGTCCAGCCATACAGAGGCCAGGGGCTTCCCAACAACGATCCCAGGATTAATGGACCCTATAGTCCCAGCACCGGAGAACATGAGCTTCAAGGACAACTCTGTCCTCTATAAGGAGCGGAGGACAGCTCTGGTCTTCCCAAATCCTCCTGCCAGATAAATCCCTCCTCCTCCCCTGGAGTGGAAAGGTTAAAAGGCAGAGAAAGGCGAGGAGTTTCAGGAGCTGAGCTCTCCCCACACAGAGACCTAACATCAGAACACCTGGTTTTGAAAAAGAGAAAATTTTGTCAAAAGACTATGAAAGTTCGCGGTACCTGGGTGGGTCCGTCGATTAAGCGTCTGCCTTTGGCTCAGGTCATGATCTCAGGGTCCCGGGATCGAGCCCCACATCAGGCTTTCTGCTCAGCGGGGAGTCTGCTTCTCTCTCTCTCTCTCTGCTGGCTGCTGCCCCTGCTGTCAGAATATTCTGTCTCTGTCAGAATAAATGAATTAAATCTTAAAAAAAAAATAATGACTGTGAAAGTTATCTTAAAATAGAAATGTTAAAAGCCCCCAAAGGGTCATAATTACTATTATCATCGACTTGGTGACAACCAAAAGCCAGTTGCCTGATGCTGGGACCAAACTGACCACCAGGCCAGAGGAACAGTGGCTCCACCATGGAGTCCAGTACTGCTGAGGTTGAACTTCTCTGCTCTGCACCTTAGTAGCTGTGGAAACTGAGGCTTGTTCATGCTTCTGGACCTTGTTTCTGCAACTATAGAATAAGTATGAGGGGATCCCTGGGTGGCGCAGCGGTTTAGCGCCTGCCTTTGGCCCAGGGCGCGATCCTGGCGACCCGGGATCGAATCCCACGTCGGGCTCCCGGTGCGTGGAGCCTGCTTCTCCCTCTGCCTGTGTCTCTGCCTCTCTCTCTCTCTCTGTGTGACTATCATAAAAAAAAAAAAGAATAAGTATGATAACAGATTCCATTCCATAGGTTTGTTGGTGAAGAGCTCTTCGGATAATGCATTTCAAATATACAGACCAGTACCTGGCACATAGCAGGTTCTTAATAAATGTTCCTTAACGTCCTTATTATGACTTTTTGTCGTTGGTGGTGATGGTTAGGGTCCTTGTGCTGCAGTGAAGCAGAGATCTATCTCTTGCCCCGGTTGTCTGTTTGCTCACGGGAGGGAGAAAGAGCCCTGGGAGAGAAGTCTGGAGGCCTAAGTTCAAATCCAGGTTCAGGTACTTTCTAGCTGCATAATTGATAAAAATCACTACCTTTGAACCTCAGTTTCCTTCTCAGTTATGGGTGACAAAGAATAATAGAAAAGCTTAATTTGAGGGACACCTGGGTGACTCAGAGGCTGAGCATCTGCCTTTGGCCCAGGGCGTGATCCCAGGGTCCTGGGATCGAGTCCCGCATCGGGCTCCCTGCATGGAGCCTGCTTCTCCCTCTGCCTGAGTCTCTACCTCTCTGCATCTCTCATGAATAAATAAATAAAATCTTAAAAAAGAAAAAGAAAAAAAAAAAAGCTTAATTTGAACTTGGAATGCAAATTTTTCTTTTCCTTCTTCTTGAAACATTCCTTCCTTCTTCCCTTCGTCTATTAACAAGTCCAGCCAGGGATCTTGGTTCATGTGCTGCCCCGGCAGGGAGGCACCCCCGACCCCACTGCACGTATCTATTTGCTTCACAAATTTTAATGGGCAACGTCCCTGCAGCCAGACACATCTCTAGAGTTAGAGTGATGAGTCAGCAAAACATGGTCTCGGGCTTTCAGGAATGGGGGAAAAGTCATGGGACTCTCTTCTCTGTATTGTGTTTGCCCAGGACACCTGTTCTTCCCATTCGGGTCCACTCTTGGTTGTAGACATAATCCACACAATCCACACCTAGGCGCGCGCGCGCACACACACACACACACACACTCACACTTTCTCCCTAGACTGTGGGCCTTGTAAATCTACTTGTTGGATTCTAGCTGATAATATATTGAATTTCTCCAACACAATCCTCCTGGCCTCAGGCTTCCTCTTCACCCCAGTGTGAGATTATGCAGAAGCATTTGCTCCCTTTCTCGGAGCTCTGTCCAGAGGATGGTGGTGTCAGAGGAGTGTCACGGGTCTGCATCTACTATGGGGTGGTAATGACAGAGGGGACTTGCCATGGGTAGATTTGTGCAGAAAATGAAACAAAACCAGCCACAAGTGACTAGGCTGTGTCCTCTCTCACTGTCTCTGTCTGGAACACCCTCGGAAAGCTTCATGGTGAAGGAGCCTGCGGCACCGAGTGTGAATAATGTGTGTCTGGACACCCCCACACTGCCATTTAGTGCCACCTACTGCCACTTGGTTAGTGAGAACTTGGGCAAGCAACTAATTCTTGTCAGGTCTTCATTTTGCCTCATCTGTGAAATGGGGATGATGGGGCTTGCTTCCTATGATTGTCATGAACGTTGATGGAGATGATGTACGAGAAGCGTTTAGTGTCATGCTTGGAGGCATAATTGCTCAATAAATATTAGCTGTGATTCCTCTTAGGGTGTATTGTCATTGTCCTTACAGAGGAAGAAGACCAACATGGTTCGATAAAAATACGTGACTAGTAAAATACATGGCCTGAAACGTTCCTTCTGCCCACCCCCCTCCATGGCTACTCCTGCTCATTCTGGCTGGAATATCTCCTGAGAGAATCCTGCTCTTTAATAAAACAGTTCTTCTCCCCCTTGGCTACATGGTGGGAGCAACTGGGCAGCTCTTACAGCTACTGATGTCTTGTCCTCAGGGGTTCTGGTCGTGGGGATTCAAAAACCCTCCCCAGGAAATGCCAGTGTTCAGCCAACGTTGAGAATCACTGCTTTCTTGAGGTGGTGTAGCTCGGTGGCTCCAAGTACAGACTCTACAGCCAGACTGCTGAGGTTTGGATCCTGGTGACTTTGGGCAAGTTGTCAAAACTTAGGGCCTCGGTTTTCTGATCTATAATATGGGTATGATGATAATAACAGAACCTACCTCGCAGTGTTATAAGGATTAAATGAATTAGTATGTGATACCCTGAGTCTAGTGCCCCACAGACTCGTAGTGAGGTCTTTAGTTAAAATTCCTTTCTAAGCTTTTAAAAAAGATATTTTGGGGGCAACCTCAGGTGGCTCAGCAGTTTAGCACCGCTTTCACCCCAGTGCCTGATCCTGGTGTCCTGGGATCGAGTCCCACGTCAGGCTTCCTGCATGGAGCCTGCTTCTCCCTCTGCCTATGTCTCTGCCTCTCTCTCTCTCTCCGCCTCTCATGAACAAATAAATAAAATCTTTAAAAAAATAAAAATAAAAAAGATATTTTTATTTTGGTAAAATAATATAAAAGTTACTGTTTAAACCAGTATGAAGTGTACCATCCAGTGGCATTCAGTATATTTCCAATGTTGTCCATTGGGACTATCAATTGTTTCCAAAACTTTATCATCCCAAACACCTGTATCCATTAGATAACTCCCCATTCTTTCATCCTCTGAGCCTCTGGTAACCTCTCTTATACTGTCTCTGTGAATTTGCCCATTCTAGGTACTTCCTATAAGTGGAATCATATAGTATTTGTCCTTTCATATCTGGCCTATATCACTTAGCATAATGTTTTCAAGGTTCATCCATGTGGTATGAATCAGATTTCATTTCCCCCCTTTTATTCCTGAATAATATTCCACTGTACGAATATTCATCTGTTGATGGACATTTGGTTTGCTTCTACCTTTGGGCTTTTGCGAATAGTGCTGCTACGGGCATTTGTGTACCAGCATCTGCTTAAGTCCCTCTTTTCAATTCCTTGAGTCTCTACCTAGGGAGGAATTGCCAAATCAAATGTTAATTTTATGTCCAACTTTTTATTCTTTCCCACACTGGCTGCACCATCTTACATTTGTACCAGCAATGCACAGACCTTTCAATTTCTCAACATCTTCACCAACACTTGTTATTTCCTTTTCTTTCTTTCTTTTCTTCTTCTTCTTCCTTTTTTTTTTTTTTAATAATAGCCATCCTAATGGGTGTGAAGTGGTATTCCATTGTGGTTTAGCTATAATTCCTTTTGATCTCATCCAAAGTAGATTATCCACTGCCTATCATTCTCTCTCCCACAGAACACCGATCTTTATTTTCATGCTGTTATCACAGCGTGTCCTTCTGTTTGTTGAATGTTTGCCTTGCTGAGTGGCCCAGGATTTGGCAAACTGTGGCTCGAGGCTGTAGGTCAAATCTGGCAGCTGGCTGTTTTTGTATAGCCCACAAGCTAAAAATGAGTTTTACGTTTTTAACTGGTTTGAAAAATTTAAAAAAGGAATACTATTCCGCGACATGTAAAAACTCTCTGAAATTCAAGTTGCACCGTGCATGAATACTTCCGTTGGCGCACAGCCATGCCCTTGTGTTTACATATTGTCTGTGGCTGCTTTTGCACCATAAAGGCAAAGTTAAGAAGTTACATCAGGGACTATATAGCTGGTAAAGCTGAAAATATTCATTATCTGGCCCGTTTCTATGTGAAAAAAAGATTTGCCAAATCCCACACCAGATCCTGAGTTTAGGAACACTCATCCTGTTGTCTCTACAACACTGGCCCTGGGATGTGTTGGTCCATTCTCCCACATTAACTCCAGACACAAAACTAAATTTGAGATGGCTCAGAGAACTGACTGGAAAAGCCAGAACAGGAAATCTTCTAGAAAACATAGAGGACTGTCTTCGTAAACTCAGGTTAGACAAAGATTTCTCAGGGCACAAAAAGTACCGATCATAAGATAAGTAAATTGGATCGCACTAACATTTTAAAGTTCTGCTCATCTGGAGATACTATTAAGAAAATGGACAAACCACAGATTGGGAAAAGCTTTTGCCATCCATTGATGTGATGAAGGGGTTGTATGTAGAATATATGAAGAACCCCCCAAATAATAAAAAAAACACAAACACACAGATTTAAGAAAAACATAGGCAAAAGACTCAGTTCACAGAAGATGTAGGGATGGCCCAAGAAGACATGAAAAGGTGTTTGACATCACTAGTCAACAGGGAAACGCAATGTAAAACCACAAAAAACAATTTCACACACATTGGAATAGACAAAAAGAAAAAGAAGAAAGGCCGCCAGTGTTGTTGTGGGCGAGGGGTAGGGGAGGACAGCTCAAGCCTTTACCTTGGTTCAGTTATGTTAAGTCCCGAAGGGGAGAATTTTACCCCAGGTATTCCCTGGGAGAAATGAAAACAAATGTCCATACAAAGACTTACACATGAACGTATACAGCACCTTTATTCATAACAGCCACACACTGGAAACAACCCAAATGACATTAACAACAAAACCAGATTTTTTTTTTTTTTTTTTTTTTTTTTTGGTAATGAGGTAAATCCATACGATGGAATACCATTCAGGAATAAAACGAAACGAACTACTGATGGACCCAACGTGGGTGAATCTCAGAATTATGCAGAGTGGAAGAAAGCAGGCCCAAAGGAGTACACGCTGTACGGGGCCGTGTAGATGAAGTTCTAGGAAAAAAATGAATCGAATCTATGACGACAGGAGGCAGATCAGTAGTTGCCTCAGTGGCTGGTGGTGGTGCCTGGGATTGCCTAGGATCAGGGCAGGGGGAGCTTTCTGGGATAATGGAAATATTCCGTGATTTGTTTTGGGTGGATGGCAATTGCCGGGCTGCATCTAAATGCCAGAACTCGGAACTCAACACTTAAGATTGTTGTATTGAATGTGGGTTATGCTGCCCATTTAAACAGTGAGACTGGGGGCAGCCCCGGTGGCTCAGTGGTTTAGTGCCACCTTCAGCCCAGGGCGTGATCCTGGAGACCCGGGATCGAGTCCCGCGTTGGGCTCCCTGCCTGGAGCCTGCTTCTCCCTCTGCCTGTGTCTCTGCCTCTGTCTCTGTCTATCATGAATAAATAAAAATCTTTAAAAATAAAAAATAAACAATGAGAATGGAAGAGTGGACTTTGCAAGGTGGGAAAAGGCCCCTTCACAGATGGATGGCTTCTGAGTGTCGGCCTCCCCTGGCCTCCAGGAGCCCAGGCCCACTTGCAAGGGAAAAGGAGAAACCATGGTGCCCCGATGTCTGTGGGCTGCAAATGGCCCGACGACTCATTTCCTGTTTTAACCAGAGCTCTCCCCTGAAGGAAATAACAGCAATCACTCCTCCTCTGAGCCCTGAAACTTGGAGTCTAGAAAGCTGTTTCCTGGCTGCACAAAATGATGGCGCCCTGCACTCAGGGGGAAGGGCTTGCACCTGCTCCCGGGGAGGCGGCGGGGCGCTCTGGCCCACCACCCAGCCTTTGTGACCAACCTGTAGACCCCCCTGAGTGAGCACACAGCTTCCCACGCCAGGGACACGTGGAGAAGCAGAGGCAGAGGTGTCTCTGGTTTTATTCTCTGTAGAGGGCAAGTGAGGCCCAGCTGCCTCCCTGAGGCAGACCGTGAAGACCCTTGACTTCCTGCTGAATCTAAGACTAGAGTCAGAACCTTTCCTGACTGCTGGAGTTTCCTTGGGCTGCTGCAACACATTATCTCAAAATGAGTGCCTGGAACAACAAAAGCTGATCTTGCATTTCTGGAGGTTGGGCGTCCGGCACAGGCCACGTCGGGGCCAAAATCAAGGTATCAAGGGTTGCCTTCTTTCTGGAAGTTCTAGGGGAGAATCCATCTCTGGTTGTGGAGGCTGCCTCCGTTCATTGGCTCGTGGCCCCTTCCCCATCTTCCAAGCAGGTGGCCTCGGAGCTTTCTGGGCCTGTCTTCTAAGGCCGGCTCCCCTGCCTGCTCTCCTGCCCTCCCTCTCAATTCTAAGACCCTCATGATGACCTTGAGGCCACCTGGGTAATCCGGGGTCATCTCCCTGCTTTAAAATCAAGGGACAAGCAAGCTTAGTTCCATCCTCAACCTCGAACTGGTGGCTATTCAAGGTCCCTGATTCCCAGGCTCTCCGGTTAGGAGATAGACTTTCCCGGGGAGTCATTTTTCTGCCATCTACTCTCCTTGATGTTCTAGCCCAATGTTAACTCACAGCCTCCTCATTCTCTTAAAATGGACTTGGGTTGGTAGTTTGGTTCTGAGATGTACAAGTTGTACGGTGGTGAGAGCAACCACAGCAAAGCCATAAGGACGCTGACCACATATGGAGAATGTGGCACAGGAGACACAGGGTCTCATTGGATCCTTCTAGGACCCCAGGGAGTAGATATCATCATCCCCATTATAGATGGGGAAACTGAGGCCTAGACTGTATAAATAAGCAGCCCAAGATTGCTCAGCTTTTAATGGCAGATCCAAGGTTGGAACCCTGGTTGGTCTGCCTTTACAGTCTTTGGTCTAAACAGCAAATGCCTTCAGAGCAAATCTCTATTATGTCTGCAGATCATTTTTTTTTTTCTGAGCAGAAATTTTATGTAAGGATTAAAGATAACATCTGTCCAAGGCAGAGCCCATAATAGAACTCTGACTATGGAACTTTATAGGTAGCTCAAAGATAGTCTTGTTGTCTCTTTATGGCTCTCCTGTTCTTTCCTTCCTTCCTTCCTTCCTTCCTTCCTTCCTTCCTTCCTGCCAACCATCCATCCATCCATCTATCCATCTACCTATCCATCTATCCATCCATCCATCCATCCACCCACCCACCCATCCAAGGTATCATTTATTTATTTATTTATTTATTTATTTATTTATTTATTTATTTATTTTTTCAAGGCATCTTTTAAAGAGGATACAACATGGTGTAATAGTTAAGATCTAGGCTTGAGGGATCCCTGGGTGGCGCAGCGGTTTGGCGCCTGCCTTTGGCCCAGGGCGCGATCCTGGAGACCCGGGATCAAATCCCACGTCGGGCTCCCGGGGCATGGAGCCTGCTTCTCCCTCTGCCTGTGTCTCTGCCTCTCTCTCTCTCTGTGTAACTATCATAAAAAAAAAAAAAAGAAAAAAAAAGATCTAGGCTTGACATTCAGGCTACCTGGGTTCAACCTGTAATTTTAGCTGCTTACACGTGTCCCATGTCACCTCTATAAGCCTCAAATTCCTTCCCATTGGTAAAAATTGGCATGGAATTTTACCTACAGTACCAAGCTGTTGGGAGCGTTCAACAATCCTGCATGTACACAAGACACGTTAAACTATCACGAATGAGCCCCTCCCATGTGTCCATTACTGAAGCTGGTAGTGTGAGTGAGGAAAGTATGACCCTTGTTCACAAGGATCTCTCTCTTTCTCTCTTTCTCTCTCTCTCTCTCACACATACGTACATACACCCCCAGTTAATGATGTAAAATAGGAAATTAGGCAGGACCACAAACTGGAGTCTGAGACTCCAGGATAACATGGTCTAATTCATCTTTGGGAAATCTGTGAAGGACGAGGTCAGCGTGTACTCAGAGAGAGGAAGGGCTCACTAATAGAGAACGCAGGATGAATCACACAGCCCATCGCTGCCTGGAGTCCTTGAAGGGGCCCTTGACCGTCTTGCTGGGCTATTTTAGTCACCAGATGTGGTCAAGCAGAGCACGTCTCCCACACAGCTGTGGACACATGAACTTTATGATTTGCACCGTATCTGGCCCCGGCTTGTCTAGTATTCAGTTAATACTTTTCTTTAAATCAATCCACTACTCATACTTGACTACATTTATGTGAAAAAGGAAACTTTATGTCACTGTATGAATGGGAGCCTGATTTGCTTGCCAGGGATAGAAAGAAACTGAAAATGAATACCTTGGCTATTAAAAGTCATACATACTTTGTCCATCCAGCTCTTCATGTTTTTCTGTATCCCTCCTGTGGTTGGCATTATAGACCTTGGGAGACACCGTTCTCATGGAAGGAATGGATGATTCTGCACCTTTAGATACCTCATGCCTAAGCTTTCTGCTTCTCAGGTTCCTGCCACTGAAATGGGATGTTCATACAAATAGTCACCATTATTGAGCAATGCCTGAGCCGAGCAGGGTACACCCAGCTGCTCATCCCTTTCCCACAAAGTCCCCGTAATGACGGGTTGTTATTGAGGTTGTAACTGTGAGAGGGGGAGTGACTTTGCCCAGTCTCACAGCTCCTGCCTGGAAGAGCAGGAATGTGAGCCTGAGCCCATCCAAATACAGACCCTTGCCTGTGTCTCAGCACTGCCTCTCTGGGCTAGCCACCGTCTACACGGGCCGAGAACAATCAAAGTAGCAAATCCTTAAGAAAATGCACTGGGGGAAAGGAGGGGAGGATATCTAATGGGCACTTAGCATGGACCAGCCTCCCTTCTAAATATCTTGCTGTATTTCTTTTTAGGATTTTATTTATTTATTCATGAGAGACACAGAGAGAGAGAGGCAGAGACAGGCAGAGGGAGAAGCAGGCTTCCTGTGGGGAGCCCGATGTGGGACTTGATCCCAGGACCCCAGTGGTTGATGCTCAACCACTAAACCACCCAGGTGTCCTATTTTGCTGTATCAATTCATCTCGTCTTCATAGCTGACCTTCAGTGGAGATCTTATGATTCCCATTTTACAAATAAGAATGTTGAGGCCCAGAACCTTTAATGAACTTGCAACTGGTACATGGTCAACCTGAACTGCAACCCAACAGGTCAGGGCGCCTGGATGGCTCAGCGGTTGAGTGTCTGCCTTTGACTCAGGTTGTGATCCGGGGTCTGGGGATCGAGTCCCACATCGGGCTTCCTGCATGGAGCCTGCTTCTCTCTCTCCCTGTGTCTCTCATGAATAAATAAATAAAATTTAAAAAAAAATGGAACTCAACAGGTCTGGCTCCAGGGCCCATGTCCACACAACCAATAAAGGCATTGTACAGATCGCCCGGTGGTTTATGTCACCACCTGTGACAGTTTCCACGCTGCAACTGAATATTTATCAGTTGGCCCCAGGTCTTATCTAGCCCCTGCCAATGCTTTACTTCCTGTTTAAGATGGAATTCAGATGACCGTGGCCTTCTATGAAATGAACCTCATGCTAGGAAGGTGCTCATTCATTCTGTCCTCTAACCGGCTGGTGTCATAGATGCATCGTAGATGCCCACTCTCTGCCAGGAGCTGGGCCATGAGTCCAGAAAGAAGAAGGCAGTCGTGTGTGATGTTCAGATCAGAGAACTGCAGTCACAGATCAGAGACCTAGGTCCAGCGCCAGTGTGCTCCAGCCATGGGACCTTCAGTTTAAAACCTTCCGCTCACCTGTTTCCTCATCTGTAAAATAAGAAGAGTACAACTACCTATAACTTTTTCCTCCCGTAATTTACTTTTGGAGAGAATTTTTTTTGTGTGTGTAAGGGTTTACTTAATAATATCTTCTTAATCCGTGTCATTCAGTGGAATAGAAGAGTATTGTGATCGTGTTTGTGTTTCTGTTTGTTGTTAGCTGATTGTCAAACTAACATAGGCCCGTGATCCCACATCTCAAGAAGTAAGGGCCAGATGCATTTTGCAAGCCAGATTTTTTTCAGATTTTAGAAGTGTTTTATTGATATTGAATATCAAATTAACAGCTTAATACTTCTTCAGAGAAATGGAATGTTCACACCACCTGAGATCATTAAAAGCCCTCACACTCAGAAGAGTCCAGATTTGCCATCAAATAAGCTTTGTGCATTTTGGAATCATGAGTGAGGGATTATGAACGGGACCTGCACATGTTAGAGCAGAAAATTTAGAAAAACACATGAAGTACTAAACAGAAAATGATCATATTTATATTTGTAAGATATAACTACTGAAATTTCCATGTATCTTTGCTTTCTTCCTTTTTTTTTAAATTTACTTATTTATTTTAGAAAGAGAGAGAGAGTGCAAGGGAGTATGGGTGGTGGGAGGGGTGGAGGGAAAGGCAGAGGGAAGAGAAGCAGACTCCCTGCTGAGCACAGAGCCTGACCATGCCTGGATCTCAAAACCCTAAGATCGTGACTTGAGCTGAAATCAAGAGTGTGATGCTCAACCTACTGAGACAGTCAGGGCCCATGTCCACACTATCTTCATGTATCTTCTCCATGTATCTTCTCTAATTCATTGAATTATTCAACAATATTATCAAACACCTGTTAGATGCTCCAGGCTAATAGTTCTCAATCAAAGGTGCTTTTGTCACCCACGGGACATTTGGCAATATTTAGAGACATTTTTGTTATCACAGTGGGGAGGTACCACTGGCATCTAGTGAGGAGAGGTCAGGGATGCTGTTGTGCATCCTCCAATGCACAGGACAACCCTGCAACAGAGAATGATCCAGCCCCAAATGTCAATAGGGCCACAATTGAGAAACCTTGGTCTAGATTCTGGGCATATAGCAATAAACAAAACAATAAAAAAATCAATGTTTACTTTGCATTTATAAAATATATGTAATATATATATACACACAGATATATGTGTTTTAAAAATTTGTTATTATTTAGTAAATAATTTTTTACTTAACATGGCTTCATATACATTTTACAATCTTATCAAAAATTCTTCAAACTCATGAATTTTATGCCCATAATACATTTCTTCAGAAAGACGTAAAATTTTTTTAGTCATTCCTTTATATTAAAATGGATTTTCCTCCATTTTTCCCCTGTTACTTTAAAAAAAAAATGCCATGATGGATATCCTTACATCTGCATCTCTGATTATTCCATTAAATTCTAAGGCCTGAGGTTCATTCTAGAGGCAAGGAGATTGAGCCACAGGGTATACACTTAAAAATCATCCTCAATGTACATGATGGAATTGTTTTGCAGAAATCTTGTGTCCCAATTTTACTTTTTTTTTAAATTTTATTTATTTATTCATGAGAGACACACAGAGAGAGAGAGAGAGAGAGAGAGAGAGAGAGAGAGAGGCAGAGACACAGGCAGAGAGAGAAGCAGGTTCCATGCAGGGAGCCTGACGTGGGACTGGATCCCAGGTTTCCAGGATCAGGCCCTGGGCTGAAGGCGGCGCTAAACCGCTGAGCCACCCGGGCTGTCCTGTTCCAATTTTACTTGGTGTAAGAGCTTACATTTAAAAATCAGGAGTCTTATGATTTTAAATAACAAACAGAACTAGTTCAACCTAGCAATAACACATCTAGAAAATTCTGGTAACTGGAAGAGGCCTTTCAAAAGAGGGGAATATAGTGTGTTGGGTTCAAATTCTACTTGCCATTTGAACCTGAATGGATTGAATGTATTTCCTCTCAATCAGTCCCATAGTACTCATTGTATTTTAAACATCCCAGAATGCAAACACATTGCATACAGTTCAAAGACTGGGCTGCAAAACAATTAAGAAGTGCCTGGCTTACGGGAAAAGGTGAAAAGAACTCAAAGTCCAAAAGCCAGGCTGTAGAAACCCCTGGAAGGAGGTGATCACCATTTCCAAGCATGGAAATTCAGGAACTAAAAAAGGAGGAGAGGAACTTCTTTCTGGTGAGGGGCAGGGGTTCACAAGGTAATGGGATCTACTTGAACAATGAGAATTCCAGAGAGAAATCTCAAGAGGAAACTTCCCTGTGATTCTCTATAAGAATAATCCGGCAAGGAAATGATAGAATTCCTTCAAAAGAGTTAGTAGGTAAACCAGCAATGCAGGCCAATCAGATAATGGGATTTTTGTTCCCCAGAGGGTGTTGCATGAGAACTTAGTAGAAGGGGTAAGATTCTCCTTTCCTCAGTAGGTGAACCAACGTACACAGCATCTGCTATAAATCCAAGTTGTGGGAAAACTTTGATTTGAAGGGGAGAGAATTCACATTTTATCTGAGGCTGAATACAAGCACCAGGACCAACAAAAAGCTCATCATTTTTTTCTGTAAAGAGACGGATCATAAATGTTTTTGGCAGTGTGGCCCTCCAGGCTCTGTGTCAGCTGCTGACCTCTGCCTCGGTTGGCTCAAAGCAGCTGTACACAAAACGCACGACTGTGTTTCAATAAAACTTTATTCACAGACACAGACAGTGCTCAGGGAGTGTGGCTTGCCGACCCCTGAGCTAGAGAAACTGGAAAGAGGCAGTGAAAAAAAATCGGGAGATGTGGATTCAAATGCTGTTTCTACCCCCTACAGGCAGTGGAATCCCAGGCAAGTTATTAACTGACTTTTTTGAACATTACTTTCCCTGACCCTAAAAAAAAGGGTTCATTGGAGTATCTACCTTATGAATTTGGTCTCAGAATCAAACAGAACAATGTCTAGATAATGTTTAGCATAGGCCTCAGCACACAGAAGTGTTGGGATGAGAGCAGGGGAAGAAAAAAGAATGCAGGTTTTGTTAAGGTCTTTATCCCACTGGTGTTTAAGATTGTGTAAATGTTTCCTCCCCAAGCATGATCTCCTGAGGTTCATCTTATTTAGTACGTGTCCTATGCACATGGCGGGTGATTTGTCTTGTAGGATCCCAGGGCCTGTGCCTTGGCACCTAGTAGGTGACTGTCTCGGAGGTTCTCTAAGAGCAGGAGTGGGGATGAGGATTGGGTGCCCATGGTGTAGCCAAGGGAAGGCAGCCAGGAGATGGAGAGTGAGGGAAGCAGGATAGGTCAGGGAAGAAGCTAAGCAGAGATTTTTTTTTCTCCAGTAGAGTCCAGCTTCAGCCTGACCCCACAGGGAGCCTGGGAGGTGTACTGCACCACAGCATTAGCCTCACCTGGAGACGATGGGCCTGGCCTCTGGCACTCTGGGACGGCTGGTCCCTGGCTGTGGGCTGCCCACATTAAGGGTGAGGAACAATCTCCCAGAGGAATGGCTCCTGGGGTGCTGAGGGCAACTCTGAGAGTGAACTTGGCTGGGAGCTGTTAGCTGCAGAGACAAAACAGCCCCAAAAAGTGTTTTGCCCAGAAGGGGGATCTGGGAGGGATGCTGATAGCCTTCCATGCCATGCACAATTGTCACAGGTTACGTAAAAACCTATGTGTTCTGAGGTCATGCTCTAAGCCACCCATGAAACATCACTGGCTTCTAGAAAAAAGAGAGAAGGGCAGAGCCAGGGTGACTAAGTCATCATATGTCACTCCAGAGATAAACTGTTTAGCTTGGAGGCTGAACCCAGGAGTGGTGAGGACCTTCATGGTGATGTTCTCGTTCTGCAGGAACAGGAAATGGCTTCCTTCCCAGGGACCTGAGGCACTTCCTTTGCCTGGAGGAGTGAGTGGCATCATGCAGATGATCCAACACTGTGCTTGGCACGGTGGCGCTGACGTCACAGTTGACACCTGCCGGCGGTTTTGGCATCTAGTGAGAGTGGGGTCAAATTCTAGCTCTGCCCCTTGAGCCATGTGACCCTGAGCCAATTACTTAGCATCACTAACCTTAGTTTCCCCATCTATAAAATGACAATATTTCCTCCTAATTCGTAGGGTTTGTGTGAGGTTTAGAGTTAATGTTTATAAAATACTTAGCGCAGTGTCGGGCTCCTAATTAATGTTTAACTCGTGGTAATTTTTTTTCCTTTTTCACTTTACTGTGGTGGTGTGTTTTGTTTGTTTTGTTTTCATTTCTGGTTTATTGGGTTTTGTTTGTTTTTGGTTTTTTTGAGAAGCACTATGGTCTGGTGTGCTGCCTCTCCGTTGGGATTTTTGCCATATCTGCTACCTCCTGGACTATTATGTATTTCATATACATTAATTGACTCTATAAAAACCCCTTTAAATGCTATAGACTTGCAAATAAGAGCAGTGCAATAATGGTTCAGGTGAACTAGTGCCCGGCATATGGCAAGTTTGCTGTAAATGAGACCTATTATCACTTTGCCACTGATGCTGGATGGTTGCTAGTTCTTTGTTCTAGCTGAGAACTTGCATTGACCCATTTCATTCCTTCCTTTTAGAATCAACTCTTTGGCATTCCCTCCACTGAATGAGGTCACATCTTTGCTCCCGCATGAGCTCATTGATGTGTTCTTATAGTGGTGTGTTCGGCTAGGAATTTTATGCATAATATCAGGGGATTTTTTTTTTCCTTTTAAATATCTTGGGCTCTGACAAGATTACAAGGAAGTGGTTACTCAGAGCCGAGTGCTCACGACTGATTACAGGGAGCCGTGGAAATCCCCCTTCCTTGCCTAAAATAACTGGAACTGGAACACGACAATATGAGCTTTGTCCAGGCTTGAAACAATATCCTTTCCAAGTGGATTTGGTACGGAAATACTTACCAATCTATGGTGGTAGTTCTCACTGACAGGCTAGAAAAAGGTTAGTCATTCCGTGTTCCATAGCTAAAAGGGCCATTGTTAGCAACGATGGGTCCCGGAGGAGTGAAATTTAAGTAGGTGGACATGGTAATATTGGATTCACCCGCCTTCTCCTTGCCCTTTATCCCATTTGATTTCTTTACGATCACAAAAATCTAATTCCAGAAATAGACGTGCTCTCCATTTATTCAATTACTTTTATTGCAAGTCTGTTCGTGATAACCTTCCCCTGGACACTCCCGGGCAGATTCTGGGGAAATGAGAGAAGGAAATGCCCAGGTCCTTATGGCAGAGCAGAGTCCAGAGTGGCTGAGTCAGGACGAATGTCTGTGAGTTCAAATTCCACAGCAATTTTTAATCCCATGTCTTGAGTTGGGTCAGAAAGCCCGTAACTAGAATGAGGGCAGGTGTCCAGCCTGCATCTGACTCAGGATGAAAAGATGTGGGATTCGGTTTGGATGAGTATCCTAACTCTGAAATACTAGTCTGACTCTTATAGACTTACACAAAAAAACAAAAACAAAAAAAGACTGGGCAGGATCTCGAGAAATGCTTCACTCCCTGTTTTTTTTTTTTTTTTTTTTTTTTTTTAAGTTTGATTTGTTATCACTTAACAAAAATTCATTTAAGGCTAATAGGGAAGGGGGACAGGAATAAAAATGAGAAGCCATAAAAAAACTTTTTTTTTAGGTTCCAAGAAATTTTGTTATTGCTGGTCATGTTAGCCAGTGTTAAGATTTTCTCAAGGCCTGAACTCCTGGCCTATGATTTATGAAGATGGAGCACCCATGTCAGGGAGGGAAGATTTCCTACTAAAGGAAGAACGAGGCAGAGAGTAAAGGTCATTTTGACTCTCTGTTCCTGGCTGAGGTCTCTATCAGTTGACACGCTCCATGTAACTCAGGGAAGGTCTCCCTTCCATGGGCTGGGCGGGGTGGGGTGGGGTGGGGGTGGGGCCTCAGAATGTGGATTCCTTCCTTCCGCCAAATGAAGCCCAGTGACAGGGGGACTTTGGAGCTCACTCAAGTCTTTTCTCTTTTTTGCTTCTCCTCTCACATTTTTCTCACCAGTGCATCATTGTGCACATTGAATTCACATGACCCCCCAACTCTGCAGTCCGAAGCTTGGGCAGAGGTAGTAACAGGAGAGAGAGAGAAACAGTGATGTTCGTGATGCTGGCAATGGTGCCTGCTAATTCTCCAAAGAGCTCGAGCTGGGAGGACATGCCTATGCCTTCCTCACGGAGGGAGAGCCCTCTTGCTCCTTAGTGTGGAAACAGGGTTTACAAATTCATTTTTTTTTTTTTTTACCTTGAGCCAACTATTGCACCTGATATTCAAAGTAATAGTCTTTTCTGCATTCCAGAGTAACCTGACTTGAATGCCTGGGGAAACATGGGGAATTGTCATGGCAGCCTGGTGTGTAAGAGTCGTATCCTACTGAAACAATGGAGTGCACACAAAATGGCCAGCTAAGAGAGAACTGGGTTGGGTATATACCCCTAGTATATATAATCAGTGGGATTCCTCCCTGGGACTTTTGTTAGGGCTATTGGGAAAACCCTGTGTGTGTGTTTCCTTTGGACTCAAAATCCACGAGGATCATCTCAGCCTGAAGCTACACATGATCGCTTTGCCGCAGCCACATGGAGAGAGTGTACCTGAAAATGATGCCAACATAAAGGAAAAAGAAGCTAAGAAATAGAGAATGACATGTTCCTGCTAACTGCATTTATAACCTGGATCCAGTTATGCCTGAAGTCAACAGTAAATTTGGATGCTTCAGCTACATAAGATGATCATTTCCTTTTTAATTGTTAAACCAGATTGAGTTAGGTTGGGTCACTTGCAACTAAAGTGACCTTGGGCATGTCATTATCCTTCTTCTGATGTGAACTCTAAATAGGTAGGTAAATACTCCTCTTGGTTCATGACCAAACTTTGCAAGAGAGAAAATCCACTAACCCAAGAATCACGTGACCACTCTCATCTATGCTCAAGGTCAGACTTTGATATTAAGGAATTGATCTGCTTCCATTGCAGATGACTTTTCCACGGGGAAACAAAAAGTGACTCTAATTGCTCTTGAATAGGCATTTATGGCATAACCCGGGATCAGGCAATGCTATCCAGTGTTGGTATCTGTGATGAGTTCACAGCATTTCTGTAATAATTAGTTTTTATACAGAAGTGTAAACTCACCCTCTGAGTCACTGGTTGGATAATAGTTCTTCCCCCCTCCCTCTGAGATGGTTACTCACTTACATTTTAAGTTTTTGACAAGCACTTACTCCCAGATATCTGTCCTTAATGGGCCTCTGTAATGCTCTGGCATGTGGGCTGTCGCGCTGGAATCCCGGGGCTTGGGTATCACTGGGTACCCATTTCCCATGGCTGCCCACTGAGTGAGTGGGGATTTCACCATCGGGGCCGTAAGCCTTTGACTTGTTTTTCTTGTAGAGATAATGCTTCATGCCAAGTCATCCACAGAACAGCATGCAACCAGGGACAGGGCTGAGCTGCCTAGAGATGCAAAAGGAAACTTTTGTAAGCTGGTTGCATAACCCTTTCCTCCTGCTAGAGCTTGTGCCTGACAAGACTGTCTCCCTCTCTCAGTTTTCCAGAGAGCTGTGCACCCCCAGGGAGTGAGTATGATGGGGATCTAGCCCGAAGAATGTGCACACAAAACAGGGACAAGGTCCAGGGCCACACAGAAGCTGGGAGAGGCCCAGGTCGTGCCAAGTTGATGAGCCTCCTGGCATCTCAAGAAATAAAAATGAAAGGCACGTGGGTGGCTCAGTCGTTTGAGTGTCTGCGTTTGGATCAGGTCATGATCTCAGGGTCCTGGGATTGAGCCCCACATCAGGCTCCCTGCTCAGTAGCT
This sequence comes from Nyctereutes procyonoides, assembly GCF_905146905.1. Classification (NCBI taxonomy): domain Eukaryota; kingdom Metazoa; phylum Chordata; class Mammalia; order Carnivora; family Canidae; genus Nyctereutes; species Nyctereutes procyonoides. The sequence goes on along the minus strand of NW_026575024.1, from coordinate 8,229,363 downwards.
CTGCCTGTAACTCCTGCTGCTTGTGCTCTCTCTCTCTCTCTCTCTCTCTCTCAAATAGATTTTAAAAGAATTTTTCTTTAAAGAAATAAAAAAGAATTGCTAAAACAAGGGTTACCAACAATTATGGGATTTTTTTCAGCATTTACACTGAATGAAATAAGACCATGAACATACACATAAACTGCTGGTCACTGTAATGATCATGCTTTTTTACAGGATTATGAGATTTATAAGCCATATTACCTTAAAATGAGCTACAGGCAGCATGATCTATGGATGGGACTGCTTCCTCTAAAGGCCCACAATCTTCTTAGAGATGGCAACAGAATGCCAACACGACGCCAACTGCCCTCTGGACTCCTCACTCCCAGCCCTAGCTCAGCCCTAGTACATGACATTAAAATTAATTTAAAAATGATTCAGTGTCTTGTGTCTCCTGTTTCCTTAGACCTGGGAATGAAGGGCCCTGTGGGATAGCAGAACCATTACTTGACGGGGACCCAAAAGAATTCAATGCTCGCTCTGTGGCTTTGCCTGAACCAGCTGTATGACCTTGGGGAAGTCACTTAACCTCTTTGGATTTCCCCATCTATAAAAATGCAAGTGTTGGAGGATGACCTTGCAAGTTCCTTCTGAAACTTCATGATTGTACCAGTTCCATGTGAACGGTCTAGGTCCTAGCAATATATAGTGGTAGGGGCAGGAAAAAAGCAAAATCTACTCCACCCACATCTAAGTCCCTGCTTAAAGGGAGTTTACATACATGTGGGGTTGGGGTGGTGGATGGGGATAGGGATGTGGGAAGCGTGTGTGTGTGTGTGTGTGTGTGTGTGTGTGTTTGTGTTGACGATCAGCAAAAAGGACAACTACACAATGCCGGGGTGAAAGCTCTGAAGAACAACAGAGAAATGAAAGGAGAGAGAGAGAGAGGTCGGGGAAGGCCCCTCCGGACACCATTATGGGATACGCACAGAGGTGGGTGGAGGTCTCAGTGGGCAGGAGGGAGACCAAAGGACCCACTGGAAACAGGAAATGACTCCCTGGCTGGTCAAGAAGAGAAGGGAGAGAAGAGGAAGGAGAGAGCATTGATGATCAGAACTGGTGTAGCCCTTCCAAGCGCCCTGTCAGGCAGGTCTGGGTTGGAATCCTGACTCCAGCCATTTACCGGTGGTGACCTTCTGTCCTCCCACCTGTGTGATCTTTAGCCTACTCTTCCATAAGGGCAGGGCAGGGAGAGTAAGAAGCTCTGCCCTGGGGAGTGAAATGGAATCGTGCCTCCGAAAAGCTCGGCACAGAACTGGCCACATTACTAAATGCCTACCTGCTAATTAGCACAGCACTTGCTAAGATTTCCTGAGCACCAACCAAGTCGTGCTTACTCTGTGTTCCTTCCTCTCACCTCCTCCAGACAAGCCTAGGAGGCAGGAGCTCTTGTGATCCTATTTGATGGAGGAGGAGGCTGAGATAAGGCATCAAGCCAAGGCATGAACGTTAATCATCGTTATTTGTCCCCTGGCAAGACCAGAGAAGGTTAGGGTGACCCAGCAGCATAATAGGAATGTCGGCCACAATAGGCAACAGTTGCTGAGCCTGGCACTTTTTTGGTGGTGGAAAGAGAAGAAATACCATCTCTGACAAAAGTACATTTGGTTCACCCAACATGCAGTGTATTTGACTGAAGCGTATTTACGCACAACTGGCCAATGTGTCTTGTTTTGAATTCCGACAAATACATGCAGCCACGCACTTATGAATTGCCAACTATGTATCCAGTCCTGCTCATTTATTCACTGATTCATTCAAGAAATATTTCTAGAGCATTTATTATGCACCAAGCTTGGCTACTACAACCATGACCGTTACTGATCCGCTTTCTCTCCCTTTAGTTCTACTTTTCCCAGAATTTCGCATGAACGGAATTGTACACTTCTTTTGCTGACTGTGGTTTTGAGATTCACCCACGTTCTTGAGCGTCTTAGTAATCCCTTTCCTACTAGCGCTGAGTAATATGCCATCGTTGGGATGCACCGCAATTTGTTTATTCATTTACCAGTTGATAAACACGCGAGTTACTTCTAGTTTTGGGCTTTTATGAATACAGCTGCCATGAATGATTGAGCACAAGTTTTTGGTGTAGACATGTGTTTTAATTCTCCTGGGTAACCCCTCTGAGTGCGATTGCTAGGTTGTACACTACGTGTGTCACTTGGTAAGAGACATGGAATTGTTTGACAAAGTGGCTGCCCCACTTTTGTGTTTCCACCAGCATCATAAGAAAGTTCCAATTGCTCCACATCCTTGCCAACAGCTGGTCTTATCAATGTCATCCTAGTGGGTGTATGGTAATATCTCATTTTGGTTTTTTTTTTCCATTGTGGTTTTAATGGGCATTTCCCCAGTGGCTGACAATACTGAGCACCTATATGATATTCTTTTTTTTTCAAAGATTTTAATTACTTATTCATGAGAGACACAGAGAGAGACAGAGAGAGGCCGAGACACAGGCAGAGGGAGAAGCAGGCTCCATGCAGGGAGCCCGATGTGGGACTCGATCCCGGGTCTCCAGGATCACGACCTGGGCTGAAGGCGGCGCTAAACCGCTGAGCCACCCAGGCTGCCCATCCTATGTAATATTCTTATACCTTCTTTGTGAACTGGTCTATTTAAATATTTTGCCCACTTAAAAAAATGTTTGTCTTCTTCTTATTGAGTTGTAAGGTGCTCTTTATATATTCTGGACACAAGTTTGTTTTTTTTTTTTATCAGATACATGCTTTGCAAATATTTCCCCCATTTTTTACTTGCTTGTTCATTTTCTTCAATTTCTTAATAGTGTCTTTTAAAAATCAAAAGTTTTTAATTTTATGAGAACTCATTTATCCATTTTTTTCTTTTATGTGGATAATCTTGTAACTTAAGAAATATTTGCCTAACCCAAAGTCGCCAAGAGTTTTCGCCTATGTTCCTCTGGGAGTTTTACAGGTTTATCTCTTACATCTAGGTCTGTTAGCTCTATGGCCCATTTCAAATGAATATTTTAGGTATGTTGTAAGGAAACGGCCAAGGTTTATTATTTTTGCATATGGATATCCAGTTGTTCCAGATCATTTGTGGAAAAAGACTACCCATTAAATTAACTTGGCAGCTGTTTATAAAATCAACTGATCATATTTGTGTGAGGATATTTCTGGATGTTCCATTGATCTATATATTAATCCTGACAGCAATACACACTATCCTGGTTAATATAGCTCTGTAGGTAGTCTTGAACTCTGGCAGCTGAAGTCTTCCACTTTTGTTTTTTTTTTTTTTTCCAACATTCACTTATGGAGTGCCAGCTACGTGTCCAGTCGTGCTCATTTATTCACTGATTCATTCCATAAATATTTCTAGAGCATTTGTTACGCGCCAAGCTTGGCTTTAGGTGCTGGGGCACAGTGGTGATAAAAATATATAAATTCCTTGCTCTCATGGAGTTTACAGTCCATTGGGGTTGAAGGTGGGGAAGTTGGAATGATAATCAGAAATATATATACATTTCATTTGTCAAATTCACATATTCATACACATATATATTAGTCAGATACATAGTATGTGTGTGTGTGCATGTGATTAGACAATAACAAGTGCCATGAACACAAATAAAGCAAAGGAACGAGGGGAACAGCGAGGGAGAGGCTCTCTGAGGACAAGAGCTGAACATAACCCCACAGAAGCAAAATCTTGCACCACACAACACATGCTCCTCAGGGCAGAGGAGTAAAGAAGTTACCAGAGCCCGGACAGAGTGGGAAATAGTCACACAGGTTTCTACACTCTATTTGTATAGAAGGAACAATCTAAGTTTTTAATTTTTTTTAAAGATTTTATTTCTTTATTTGGCAGAGAGAGAGAATGAGAGAGAGAGAGAGAGAGAGAGAGAGAGAACAAGCAGGGAGAGGGAGAGGGGGAAGCAGGTCCCCCGCTGACCAGGGAGGCTGATGCGAGTCTCGATCCCAGGACCATGAGATCATGACCTGAGCCGAAGGCAGACACTTAACCGACTGAGCCTCCCAGGTGCCCTGAAACAATCTAAGTTTTAAAAAAAATTCCACTTTGTGGTCATTTCTGTGAGCAGAACAAATAGAAATGAGCTGGATGACAGTGGAGTTGAGATTTAAATGAGGAGGTGGCAGCAGTTACTCAAAGCACAGGACAAGAGCTTTCTAGGAGAGAGAAGAGCAAGTTCAAAGCCCTAAAACTAAGAAAGGGCTTGGTGTGTCCAGGAACCAGAAAGCACACTCATAGGAGTGAGTCTTCCAGATGCAGACCATCAGATAGACAGAGCTCGGTGCCCGCAGGGTAAAAGTTTGGATTCTGTTCTAAGGAAGGTTGGACACCATGGGGAAGCGTTAAGGAGGGGAGTGACCACACTGATTTCTGCTTGTAAAAGGTTGTGTGTGCTTCGGTGAAACTTGGTGGCCTGTGTCTCGTACATTTTTCAAGTCCTGGGAACCCGCCGGGGTGTGGCTGTGCCATCTGGCAGCTTCCTGGAAACCCCCTCATCTGGGAGAGTTGACGAAAATTCAAGAATAGATGTGCTTCACATTTCGACTGTTGAATGGTCTTGGGTGCCTACAGGAGCTCCTCATTTCGTTAGAATGAGGAGTGCATTTTGATATGTGGCGTGTATGTGTGTGTGTGTGCTTGGAATTCTTAATCTTGATGAGTCATGAAGCATATTTCCACATTTGGTTCCTGTTTACTGTTTCTAGTCTTTCTCCGTCCCCAGCGTTTGAAGCACTTTTTATTTGAAAATAATTTCAAATTTGCCCCCAAATTTGCAATATAGAACCATATAACAAATATTTGCATACCCTTCGTCAGATTTGTCTATTAATTTTTTACACCATTTGCTGGATTGTCTGTCTCCACACACACACACACACACACACACACGCACGCATGCACGCACACATGAATAATTGTCTTTCTGAACCACTGTGGTTGTTATATTCATTGTAGTCCTTGACTCCCAAGTACTCCCAGTTCCTATTTGCTAAGAAAGGAGATAGGCTCTTCCCCACCCCAGGACAATTAACTTCATACATTTATTCTGATGTATAATTGATCTTTGATTGCATTTATCATCCATATTCCAATTTCATCTATTAACCTTATGCTATTTTTAATGGTTTCGTCCCCTCCAGTATAGGTACATCCAGAGGCAGGATTTGCTTTTATTTTCTATTTTATTTTATTTTATTTTTTTAGCCTTCTTTAACTGGGAACATTTCCACAGCTTTTCTTTGTCTCCTGTGATATTAGCATTTTTGAAGAATAGGGCCCCTCCTCTGTCCCTTGCCCCATTATGACAGAATGTTCCTCATTTTGTGTTTGTCTAATGGTTCCTCGTGATTAGGTATAGGCTGTGCATTCTTGGCTGCAATGTGGGGCATAATGGAAGTCGTCTGCTTCTTACTTTATCACCTCCAGAGGCACACGATGTCTCTCTGTCTGTCACCGGTGATGTTGAATAGCCCCCAGTCTTTTATCCGATGTTTGTAAGCGACATGGAGTGGGAGGGAAGAAGAAAGTTGAAAAAGGAGGCTTATGACTCAGCATTAGTTAGGATCCTGAGTTATCGGTGTTGCTGGTTGAACCACCCAGAGCAAGGTTTTGTATAATCACAAGGGTGAGCACACGCATGCACACACACGCAAACACACATACACATGCATGCACACACGCACACACCTCAACTAAGTTCCCACTTTGCAATTTTTTTTCAGCAGACCAACAAAGTTCTGGGTTAGCACATTTTTTAAATTCTGAATTAAGGCTTCACATATAATTATTCTTTCTTAATTCTCTGGGCCTTAGAGGATTTGGTGCTATGGTTAGGATGTTTGTGGGTGCCAGTCAAGCATATGCATTAGTTTGGAGCAGTGGTTTTCAGCCCTGGCAGTACATTAAATTCTCTGGGGTGCTTTTAGCAACCCACTGCTGCTCTGACCCTGCCCCAGATCAACTGAATCAGAATCTACAAAGGTCAGGGGAAGGGATAGAAGAATGTTTAAAGATCTGTAGGCATTTTTAGCATCCTGCCAAGGTGAAAAACTACCAGCTTCAAGGTATAATTCCAGAGCTTCAGGGACCCCCAGACTTGAACTTTTTTTTTTTTTTCAGGCTTGAACTTTTTGGTCAAGGGCTCCCTTAAGTAGCTAAAGTATGTTGGGCACCTCCCTATGTCACGGACATTCACAGATTCCACCCACTTTCTCTTCTATAGGTGACAAGCTCCCTGGCTTTCCTTTGGCTAAACTACCATCTCCACTTACAGCTCATGTGGTTTTGGGGGCTGACTTCGGAAATGGCCACTGGTTTCTAAGCTTGGCAAACTGATGGATTCACAAAAGGTCTAAGTTGGTCTGATGAGACTTGAGCTGAGACTTTTACTGGAATCATTGGCAAAGAAGTGTTTTAGTTCTGCTGGGGCTTGAAAGTGAGAGAATGTAAAAGTGAAGTCACCAAGGACTGCTACAGAAAGAGAACCTACCCAAAGTGAAGCCAACAGAGAAGAAAGCAGGAAAACACCACCTCAGTGGATATATGGCTCGGAACCCAAAGTCTGGATCAAGCCATGCCTGACGCTATCGATCCTAGCTCTTTAAGTTTTATGAGCCAACTAATTCCTATTTGTTTAAGGTTTAAGAAGCAGGTAAGACATGGGGAGCCCAGGTGGCTCAGCGACTTAGTGCTGCCTTTAGCCCAGGGCCTGATCCTGGAGACCTGGGATCGAGTCCCACATCGGGTTCCCTGCATGGAGCCTGCTTCTCCCTCTGCCTGTGTCTCTGCCTCTCTCTCTCTTTCTCTCTCTCCTCTCTCTCTCTCTGTGTCTCTCATGAATAAACAAATAAATAATCTTTAAAAAAAAAAAAAGAAGCAGGTAAGACAAATCTCAGCTATAAAGACCTGGTAAGTTGACCTATGATTGAAAGTTATCAGAGGCAGGAAAGCCTTACAGAGGGAGAGCTCAAACTCTGGAGCTCTGGCCTGGGACTATGGGATGTCATAATCACTGTGCCCCCAGGCTCCAGCTTCCTCCTCAGTGGGGCACAAGTGGGACAGTGGGGCCGGCCCTGCCATGTTGCCTCAGGACTCAACTGCCTAGCCTGCCATAGCCCTCTGCAGTAGGGGGTCGTTGATGCCATTTTTAGAAGCCTGTGTCAAATTTGAGAAGACATTTGGGAAGCCTTTGGAGCAGGAGATATGGATGTTTCTCAAATAACAACTGCCTCCTTTGGCCACTGCCACATCTGCTCTGTTTGGGTCATGTGTGAGCAGGACATGGGCAGGATGTTTGGGCGCTTCCTGGCAGGGCCACTTCCTGTGCTCTGTCTCCTCCACCCCCGTCCCCCAATTTAGGCAGAAGTCCATGCCCCATCATCTTTGTCCCTGTCCCATGGTGCATACCCTCCATCCCAGCCCTCACCACCCGGCCTGCTGTGTGTAGCTTAGCACATTAGGTGACACGTATTCTAATACCTGATGGTAACAACCCGCAAGACCATCTGAGAGGCCCTAATGTCCCGGTGGGGTCTCCTCTCCAGCTGCAATGATGTTCACAAGAAAAAAAAAAAGCATTAAGCCATAAAATGAAACTATAGCTTTTGAAATGACACACAACATTATATGCTACGATTAAGTTATTTTCTTTTGAGATGTTTTCTTTCTTTCTTGGGGAGGTAAAGCCCTTCTTTGCTAGTGCCTCACCTCAACCGTGAGACTAGTAGTCACCTGTGGAGAAACCCTAGGTTGACTTGTCCACGCAGCAGTGCTAACACACCTGCCACCTAGTCAGTTCTGCAGCCCCGGAGGCAGGGATTACTCGGTGACCCTTGTTTTCCAGATGAAGAAGGGAAGATTCTCTTCATCTTCTGTCTTTCTAACTGTATCCATCCATCCATCCATCCATCCATCCATCCATCCACTCATCCATCCACCCATCTACCCATCCATCCACCCAGCCATCCATCTGTCTAACTGTCTGCTCATCCATCCATGTATTTATCTATCATCTGTTCATCTATCATCTATCTATGTATCTTTACCTCTTACCCCTGACTTTGAACTTATTCAGGTCTGCTATGTTTTCTGTAGGTGACCTTATTTGTCATCCATCAGGACACTGTGGGGAGTGTGTGGGGTGGGGTGGGTATGGCTGGTACTTAGGCACATGCTGCTGCCTAGGCACCCTGGGATGTGTGTGGGGTGGGGTGGAGGTTGCCAAGTGTTTCTCCGCAGTCCTTGGCTCATCACAAGGGCTCCATAAAGGCACATTGAGTGTATTTCATCAACAGACTCACAAGAGGTGGTAAGGAAAAGGGCGTGTGTTCCATTCAGAGAGACACCGAGTTACAAAACAACGACTTACAAAAATCACAGAGAGGAAGTCACAGGTGAGGTGAGGCCAGCCCTCTTCCACAGGATTCCCTGGCTCAGGAAATACAAAGCTCCCTCCAGCAAGGACTGATAAGGAGAGGCTGAGCTCCAGGCCTCCTTGAGGGAGCTTGTGGCAAAGAAAGGATAAAATAGTACAGCTGCTGTTCACTGAACCTGTGCCCTGTGCCTTCGCTAAGCCTTCTACACGCCTTGTCTTATTTACCATTAAAGAAAGTGTGGTTATTACACAGAAAAGGACAATGAAGGTGCCTGAGACAAATCCCCCCCACCGCGTCACCGCCACCAGAGCCCAGACGGCAGCACATGCTGGTCTCTTTCCCAAAACATAGAGTGGAGTGATACTTGGCGCTTGCCATTAGACACCCCATTCATAACGTTTCTTGAACATCTTAAGAGCCATGAACACCCATTTAGAAATGGGCTTTTGGATCTCGTAAACAGTGTTCAGTGCACCCCAAAAGGCAAAGGAAATAACCCAAGCTGCTAACAGTGCCTCAGCACCTCGCCCCTTGGATACATAAAAACAACTAAAAACTATGCTCAGTAATGAATTAGCGGCGTTGAGGAGCCAAGAGCGGGGAATCCAATCAGCTGGGACTTCAGCCCCCTTCCGTAGGGAGGGACTGTGGCAGGAGGAGGGGGGGGGAGGAGGAGGAGGGGAGAGGGAGGAGGAAGAGGAGGAGGAAGAGGGGGAGGAGGGGAAATAAGAGGGGAGGGGAGGGGAGGGGGAGGAGGAGGGGGAGGAGGAGGGGAGGAGGAGGAAGAGGAGTTGGGGAGGAGGGGGAGGAGGGGGGAGGGGAGGGGAATAAGAGGGGAGGGGGAGGAGGATGGGGAGGAAGAGGAGGAAGGGGCGAGAGACAGAGAGAGAAGGGGGTTAGGCATGGGGTGTTGCCTGGTGGGAGGCGCGGGCAGCTGAGCCCGGGGTGCGAGGTCACCTCTGGTCCCCGCAGACACCCCTTGGCGGCCACCACCCTGCGGCTGCGGGGCAGGTGTCTGAGCTGCAAGCCGGTGTCCAGAGCCGCGCACGGAGCAAGGCCACGATCGCGGCGCTTCCCGGGGCGGCCCCTCCGGCAGTGCAGGCCCGACCCTCCGGGCGGCACGGATCGGATCGGATCCCACACGGTGTAGACACCCCCCGCCCCCTCCACTTCTGGAGACTTCTGCAAAATGGTGCCTGCCCGTGTGGACGCGGGCCGCCGCCGACCGTCCGGGGGCGCGGGGTCCCCCTCCCAGTTTTGACGACGTAGCCCTAAGGTGACCTGTATCAGCTGCACCTGCGATTGCTGCTCACACACACACACACACACACACACACACACACACACACACACGCACACACACAAGTATCACTGGAAGCAAAAAAAAAAAAGGTGCCCGGGAGCGTGCAAAGCTCCCCGCCCGGAGCGTTGGGCTCGGGCGCCCTCTGCCGGGCGAGGCGGGGGGGGCGGGGCGCGGGGGGCGGGGCTCCCGGGGAAGCCCCAGGGGCCCCTCCTGCCGGGACGGGGCATCCTCCAGGGCACGCCCCCCGTCCCCCACCCCTACCCCTCCGAGCCTCTTCAGGCCGCTTCCTCGGAAACCGCCCTGGACCTGCCTGCAAGCGAGCCGCTCACTAGCCCAGAACTGCCCAGTGCTGCTTCTCCTGCGGGTTTTACCCCCTGTTCCCACTACTGGTGGGTTTGCCAGGTGCCAGGGAATCTTGCTGAAAAAGCAGGGGGATTGCTGACTGGGCCAAGGTTTGCATCAAGACCCAGCGGTCTGGGTCCCCGGGAAGTCCTGGCGAGCTCGGTGGCCAGGTTCGCTGTCCTTGTTCAGGGGTCTTTGCCCAACCGGGACACTTTGGGTGTGAAAGGAGGTGCTGCGAATGCTCCTGCGGGGTCAATAGGTGTGATCCAGGAGTGTTCAAGGCAAGTCAGATGATCAGCCCAGCATGGTCCAAAAGGAACTTTGCACAATGACAAAAATGCTCTAGATCTGTGCTGTCCGCCATATGGTAGCCACTAGCCACATGGGGCTATTGAGTTGGGGCCAGTGCAACCGAAGAGATGAATTTGCAGCTTCCTCAACTTTTCCTTTTTTTAAAAAAAATATTTTATTTATTTATTCATGAGAGACATAGGGAGAGAGAGAGGCAGAGACACAGGCAGAGGGAGAAGCAGGCTCCATGCAGGGAGCCCGACGTGGGACTCAATCCTGGGTCTCCAGGATCACGGGCTGGGTTGAAGGTGGTGCTAAACCACTAAGCCACCTGGGCTGCCCTTCCTCAACTTTTCCTAATCTAAATTTAAGTTTAAATAGTTGCATGTGTCTAGTGGTTAGGGTATGGGATAGTAGAGCCCTGGTCATATTATTCAGAGGTGAAGACCTGGATGACAGCAGAGAAGGTCCTCAAGGCGCAGGACTTGCTGAGAGGGGTTCTCAATAAGAATTTCTTGAATAAATTAGAACTCAGTCATCAAGTCATTCATGATTTGTGGAGTTATCTTAAATTTATTAAGGAAAAAAAATTACGGAAAAATCCAGAATGTCCATGGGAGTGCATTCATGTCGAGTCAATAAGAATTTGTTCAACAAATAAAAAGCTCCGTAATCAAAAGCCACTGAGCTCCGTCTCCATGGTGGTGAAAATTCAGACCACTGCTTGGAGATTTCCAGGAACTTTAAAAAACACAGCTCCTCTGGGGAGAGCCAGGAGCCCAGTGACAATTCTCCTGTCACATTTCCAAAGCCAACCCCAGCTCTTGAGTGTCACCTTGGCATGTGGCATTGGGATCAGCAGTTGGAAAGATTATTTGCCACTTGCTTCCAGTGCTTTCCCGGGAGCGTCCTGAAAGCCAGGCCTGCGTGGTCCCCAAAGACCTCTTTCATTTGAGGTTTCACCGGCAACTTAAGAAATTTCTCCAGTTGTCTCCTGGTGCTATGGATTTGGAAAGAGGCATTTTGGTTTCTAATTATAAATGCCTGAGTGATGTCATTCGGTCCCCAAACACCCAGCGGGCCTATGCTGAATAGAGAGAGACAATATGCTAACAAGTTATCTGGAGGTGTCAGAAAGAAATGATGAAAAACAGTACAGTTTGGGGAAATGTTTTCCAGCCTGCTTTCTGGTTTTAGCAACTGCACTGGAAAAGATAAGATACACATGGCTTTTATAAGGAGGCAGCGGGATCTCCAGGGGACATGAGGCAGGAGAAAAGAATCAGGCTGAAAACATCCAATCATCACATATTCACTGAGAAACAGATTACAGTGCAGCAAAGGAAGCTCTTCAAGGAAGGGCTCCTCCTCGGACCGTTGGGCCTAAGCTTCAGCGGGCTCTGGGACAACTTGACTTCAGCTCGATGGTATTTGAATAATCTGCCAGAGAGAAAACAGATATAGCACACACTGTCACATTTAGTGTTGAGACTCTCGGTTTGACTGAGTAATGCTCAGCCATGCCCGGAGGTCAGGCCTACACTCACTCAGAAACAAGTGGGGAATTGAAGCAATTATTCAGATATCCACAGACACAGCTACTGGCCGGGGCTGCGTCCCTGATTTTGCCCGGAAACAGTAACACTATTATAAGCTGTTTGCGACTTGCGGAGCTATCTTGAATTTATTAAGGAAAGGAGATTACAGAAAAATACAGAATGTCGATGGGAGTGCGTTCAAGTTGAGTCACCCAGAGTGAAGTGGGAAATTGAGGGCCTCCCACTACCGAAAGGAACATCTTGCTTTCAGCCAAAATGGAAATCTACGTTTGGGTTTAAATCTTTCAGATGGTCTGCAAATCCACAATCACTGTTTATTATATGCACAGTTGATAGATTTCACATTGTACTGCATTTGGGCCGCAAGATAGAAAATGGTAAAAGCACATGAAAAGTTTTGAGGTGCTAGGAATAAAGTAGTATTATTTACAGTTATCTCCGAACTGGACCCCTCCTGGGATTTTTGGTGGGCTAGCCAGTGGGAGAAATTGCCCCCACCTTGTTCAAAATAGGTTTGAATAGAATATATCTGCCTAGAAGAGCAAACCTAATACCAGAAGCTTAAATAGGATTTATTTTTTCCCATCCTGTAGGTGGCTGCTGGTGTTGGCGTGCTATGGATTTTAAGGCCAAATTTTTTGGGTCTTTTTCTCATAGTCATATGGCATTTCAGGTACCAGAAAAGGGATCCCCTGAGTCTTTGCCTCCCACCCTTCACCTCCCCCACCACCTTTAAGGAGCTTTTGGGGAAGGCCACCTGATGGCTTATGGCATCTCATGGGTCAGAGCCATGTTAAACGGCCAAGTCGAGGTGCAAAAGACGCTGGGAAATGTAGTTATTAGAGCCGATGTACTTAAAGCCCTCCTCCCACCACCCCCATTAAAGTCAATAGTAACAAAGAAGGGAGAGTGCATGTGGGGTAGGCATCCAGTAGACTTTGACCACTTCCAAGAATCTTAAAACAAAATGAATAAATTAAAAAAAATTCTTTTTATCTAGTTTTGCAAAAGTAATCCTAACTCAATGCTCTTTATGAAAGATTCTTGCTTATAACTGATTACCAGGTACCAAAATCATGAGCATGCGTATTATTAAATATGTATATCAAGAAAGGAAGAGAGTTCAGGGGTGTGTTTGTGTGCGTGTGTCTGTGCATGTTCTCTCTGAGGGCGAATAGCTTTCTGACTGCCTGATCTTCAACCCTGTTCTCCTGGGAGGTAAATGAATTAGGTGTGACTTTGTCCATCAGCAGCTCAGTCTCCTTCTATTAGAATCCAAGGCTGAGTGAGGATACTCCTGAGAACTATAAAGAGCTTCAGTAGGAGTTTCTTAAACCTGAAACACACTGTCTAGGGCAAGTTCAACTTCATTAGTGATTTGAAGAGAGATTTATTGAGCTAAAGGGAAGCCCTCTCTGAACAGAGTGTGTCTGTCTTGATTTAAGTAACTAAAGCAGTCATGCCATTGAGTGGTGGTTAAGTTCAGGTCTGAATCAATTTGTGAGTCAGCCATTCTTAGTGGCGGGGAAAAGAAAGGAGGTGAAGGGAGGGGCTGAGGCTGGGGGAGGACAGAGGGGCCAGACGTGCTGGGTCTGGTGGCCCCGTTAACAGTTGAATTTTAGCCTATGACTCAGGGGTTGCAAAATCCTCCAGGGCCAGACAGTAGCATGGGTGCATGAGGCTGGCTGCGGGAAACAGGGAAGGACCAAAGCTGTCCCCACAGTGACAGTCACTACTGGGTTCCAGACAATCGGTTCTGTTGGCAGACCCAGTGCTGCTGGCCAGATCTTTAAGGAAAAGCCCAATATCTGAATATTTATATGCAATCAGATTTGATACTCTTGGTCATGGGGCAAGTGTGGACCAAATGTGGCCGCAGTGGGCAACATGGCTTTATGGGCGATACGGCCCCAGTAGGATTGCCTGAGCAGAGAAGAGGCATGGATACTTACCTCTTCTTTTCCTTCTCTCTCCATTGGCCATGGGGAGAATGTTCTAGAATGCAGGGGAGGGTAGTGTAAAGGCAGGGGCAGGGAGGTATTAGCTGAAAGCAGGAGAACTAGATAGGATGCTCTAGTCACAGCCAGGATATGACTTGGCAAGTGTTCGAATTCGGGCAATGGCAGTGAGGACAGAGAGGTAGATAAAATTCTGGAACAATTTCTCAGGCAGCATCAGCGCATTTAGTGACGGAGCGGCTACGGGACAGGCCCCGGGTAGGAAAGGGGGGATTTGAAGAATGGAGCGATTTTGTTTGAGGCAGAAGCTGCAATCTGGCATTCTGGCGGCAGAATGTGCCCTGCAGATATGTTGTGTGGGCTGCACAGGCTTGAAATTTCTTTTTTTCTTAAAAAGATTTTATTTATTTATTTGAGAAAGAGAGAGAGCGAGAGAGCAAGTGCACAAGCTGGGGGAGGGGCAGAAGGAGAGGGAGAAGCAGACTCCCCACTGAGCCAGGAGCCCACTGCAGGACTCGATTTTCGGACCCTGAGATCATGACTTGAGCCCAAGGCAGACACTTAACCCACTGAGCCACCCAGGTACCCTTAAAATTTATTTTACATTAATTTCTAGCTCTTAAAAAGAAATATGAGCATTTACACACAAATCTAGATTTCGGATTCCTGTTGAAAAAATATGTGAGAATATTTTATGTAGATTCCAATAAAGCAACAACAGCTGGCACTGGGTGAGGGCTGGGCCTGGACTCCCCCGTATTTTTTTTTTTTTTACCCCCTGGCTCCTCAAACATACATGTTTGAGTCTGTGACCCCTGAGGGAGCGAGTTGTTCAAGCTGCAGGAACATACGAGGTCACTCAGGCCGAGCAAGAAGTGAAGCATTCCAGGCCACAAGAACATTTCAGGGCAGTGTAGGGAATATCACGAAGGGGATTTAGAAAACATAGACTGGAGGACGAGGATGCACAGGGAAGGAGAGGTGGGATAAGAAACAGAAGAGGCATGCCGGCTGCACAATGCCACCTAGGAGTCTAGAGCACAGGAGTGCCTGGGGGGGCTCATTCCCTGTGACTGCCCCAGAGACATGAAACTCCCGCACAGGTGCACAGAGAGGGTAGCATGCTCCTGGTTGCATCGTTGTTTGTCATAGTGAAGAACTGGAAACAACCTCAACGTCCATCAGTTCATTTCCAGGTCAATAAGTCACGGTTCATGGTATACCTGGGCCTTGGTGACCCGAGGAACAGTTAAACAGAGAAGATGCACTGAAAGACTTCCAAACAGAACAAACACTACATAGTGTGTATCTCCCTCTGTGTCTGTGTCTGCGTCTGTGCGTGGAAGTAGGATCTGAAGCCTCTGGCCACACTGACACTACCAGGTATCTTTGTCGAAGGAGAAAGCTTCCAAGATTGGGGATAAGGCTTGAAGGGAATCCGCCTTTGTCTTTAAGTTGTTAATTATTTTAACCAGGAAAACACGTGTCTGCATCACTCACACAGTTAAAAATTAATTGACAGCATAGGACAACGCACATGGCATTTTTCAAGGACTGTGTCAGCAGCGCAGTAGAGGTGGAAAAGGTTGCAACGTCGTGAGGAGTAAACGGGGGGTCAAGGCACAGAAACTGAGGCTAAGGGAAAGAGGAACAGAGGCTACAGAAGGGCTCAGATCGGGGACAGGAGCATGGGAAGGTTCTTTGTGGGGTCGCTTTTAATAGGGGTGACCAAAACAGCTCGATAAAAGGACATTCTGGCTTCATCCTTCCAAGGCGTGACTGCTGTAGTACAGCACGGTGTTCGCTTCTGAGCCAAGATCACACCTATGATTTGCATCCTGAATCTTCTGATATAGAAAAGTCTAGAAGGATTTTGATGGAAAACTAAACTTGTTTCGTTGCTGGCACAGGAACTGTAGAAAGGCGAAATATTCATATGAGGACAAAGTGGCTTGAAGTAGGACACAAAAGAATGTCCATTTGATTAAATGTCATAGTAATCAGTGGGGTAGACTACTGGGTAGTCATTAAAAATCATGTTTTCCATGTTTTTTTTTCCTCATGTTTTTAAATTTTAAAACATAAGGAAATCCTGGTCACACAATGTTTGATTTAAAAAAAAAAAAAAAAAGAAAGAAAAAAAACAGCCTCAAGGGATGCCTGGGTGGCTCAGTGGTTGAGCATCTGCCTTCGGCTCAGGGTATGGTCCTGGGGTCCCAGGATCGAGTCCCACGTCAGACTCCCTGCCTGGAGCCTGCTTCTCCCTCTGCCTGTGTCTCTGTCTCTCTATCTCTCTTTCTCTCTCTCTCGCTCTGTGTTTCTCATGAATAAATAAATAAAATCTTAAAAAAAACCCCTATAGTTTGAAAATCATTTATAAAGGAAGACAGCCAAGGAAAGATTCCTGTTTGGCCAAGGAATCAGGCAAGCAGGCCCTAAGCAGCCTTTTGGAGACTTTTTTCCCATTTTACCCAAATGTCAGATGTCAGGCTTCCCCGCAGTGTGAGAGGACCTAAAACGATCAACTTCCCCAATGCTGGGCAACAAAATGTCAACTCCTCCCACTCCCAACCAGAGGCCTGTGGTGTGTTCTTAACCCTGAGCTCAGTGGGCTGGCAGCCGACGGCTGACCCTGAACCAGCTCTGTGATGGGGGGAGAGAGGAAGGCCGCTCCTCTCCCTCAGGCTGAACCCCCGCCTGCCCCCCAACATGGCGGGAAGCTGCGCGGCCTCACCAGGAAGCCTGCACACTCTGCAATCAGACACAGCCCTGTGGAATCCCGGCTCCTACCGGACGGCTCTGTGGCTTCCAGCAAATCCTGTAACTTCCTTCTACTTGGGTTGTCTCCTGTGTGGGAAGGGGATGGAGCATCCCTAGCTCACTGGGTTCCTTTGAAAACGAGCTGGAACCCGGAGAGGCCATGTGGCCATCACTGAGTCCTGGTTTTATTCTCAGGGTCATCTGATTTTCTCTTCTTCTCGTGCTACCTTACGGCCATCATTCAGGAGATGGAAATAAAAAAGGACAGTCTGGGGAGAAAGATACTCTTTTTCACCTCAGGTTTTTCTGTGAAAATAAAGCCTCCGCCTTCGAGGCTGGTCTCCACGTGGAGCCAATGAGCACATGTGTTGAGCACTATTGCCTTCGGGCAAGTGTGCCTCTGTCCCCTCTCAGGTGCGTGACTAGGCATCACAGAGATGATATTATCCTGTCATGTTTTATTCAAGTAAGTCCTGAAAACAGCCACTTCTCACTTCCTCTTCAGCAACCATGCTTCTATCAAGAAGCAGTGGCGATGGCCTTCTTCATGGCTCTCCATAGTCACTCTTCCTATTTCCAGTGAACTTTGGGATCAACCAAAATAAGAGAAGAACCAGAGGGTCTGGTGCCTGGGAGAGCTGGGCCTGCGCCCTGCCTCGGTCAGTTATCAACTTACCTACCGGCACAAGGTAGCGAAGCTGCTGTTCACACCCATGGCGGCCTGGCTCCAGAGACCCCCAGGAGGACCACCAGGCTTGCAGTCACCCCTCATTACTCTGAGAATTGAGCACAGTGGGTGTCTCTGTCTGATGAGGTAAGTGTCTCTCACTCAAATCGAGTGTTATGATTCACCTGCCCTCCTGTGCTTCCCCAGCACGAAGGGGGAGACACTCATCACCCAACATACCATCAGATGTTGGGGTTGCTGCTTCAAGACACATGTGCATAGCCTGAAAATCTTTCTCTGCAACCTTTTAAAGCCAACCTTTGAGTTAACCAGAGGTCTGAGGAGATTTTTCCTTGCGTATATCCACGAAGGGTGAGTTTGTTATTGTTGTTCAATGAATACACTGAAATCTTCATATCTTCTATTGATCTGTGCTGGGGGAGTTGTGGGGTTTTTTTTTTTTTTTTTGTTGTTGTTGTTGTTGTTGTTTTTTTGAAAGAGTGGAAAGCAATGCTTCAAAATGGTAATAGGATCACCACAAGATTTCATCATCTCATGGAATTCATTTTATTACAACCTAACCTTTTGGAAGGAATCCCATTTTGGTTTAATCTTTGGCGGCTCCTTTCTCAGCTAACGTAAAGATTTAGCTTGGAACATTCAACTTCTGACTCTATGATTCTCTTAAGAAATTTTATAAGAAAAGGTAAAATGCTACATAGACAGCTGTGCACTGTGGTGGTGTCTGCAGAAATGTGGTCTGTAGCAATTCTCCGTACAACAGTACGGCAAAAGAGAAATGGCTTATCTGGGGCTTGCCCATTGATCCAATGAGATTTCCAGGAGCCATAAAGATTACAATTATGCAGCTTATGAAAAACATAAAAGAATATATGTGATATAATTATAATCATAATCTTATGTACTAAATTAGGTATGCAAAGCATAAAACAAAGTAGTTGGCATTGACTTGGACGGTCAGGCCATCAGTATGCATATACTGATCACCTGCTATATGCTAGGCACTTTCAAAACAATGACATAATTAATATAAAAAATATCTGAAGGTACTATGTAAACATAAGACTGAGTCTGGGAGATGGGATTATGATGGAGTCTTTTACCTTTATTCTCTCCTAACATTCAAAAAAATGTTATGGTTTCCTAATTTTAAAAAAAGGAAAGAAATATTTGAAACACCAGAATGATGAACGTTGCAAATGCTAATTCTGTGAACTGAATCCCAAGCACTGCTCTGAGCAGCCTCTGAATATTACCTGATTTACCTCTGTAATGATGGTGGCATCAATAACATCACTCCCACTTTACAGGGAAGAAAATAAAACACAATGTTTCGTATCCAGAGCAACGTCTTGGAGCTAGTGCAAAGGAGAACTGAGTTCCGGAACGTTCTTAACTACTACTTCAAACATATCACACAAAGGTACCTAATGCAATTATGTGTGGGATTTCCTGATGTATATCCTTGATACTTGGCTTTTGGAGTGGGTACCTTCCCACCTGTCCTGGAGTGTTCTCTGCTTTTCTTGTTTATCACTTTCTCAGACCCACACTCACAGGTGATACTCAATCTCAGATGAATAAACCAATCCTTCTCTGATAAGAGAGGCCGGGACTTGGGTTGTTCTCTTCATTTCTCAGAAGGGTCTGTCAACTCTATGGGATTTTTATGGAGTTTTTTTCTGAATGCCTACCATTCCAAACTGAAACAGATGATGCCAACCCAGTTCCTAAGAGAAGCAAACACTTGAACTGAGAAGACGGTGATAAAAACAGGAAATAACTTCACCCTGGGACTATTCCAGAAACCAAGTTTGAATAATCACTTCATGTTCAGTTGGACACAGGTTCACTCCCTGGTTGACTCACACATGTAAATACTCCTGAGTATCTTATGACTGTTAAACACACGCACACACACACACATACACACCCTTATCTTTCCAAAATGCTAACTGTGCAATATGAATCAGTCACTCTGGACTTTAGAGCACTGGGTCTTTCATCATCAACCTTGACTTGTCTCTTTGTCATCCTCACAGCCAATCAAGCAGCAAACCCTGCCCCTGCCACCCACCTTCTAATCTGAGACCTGCTCTACAGGCCCACACATGTCAGTTTGGGTAAATGCTCCAAGTGCACTTGAGAAAGAATATATATTCTGTAGTTATCAGTTGCTTTGTTCTGTAGATGTCAGTTAGGTGAAGTGTGTAAAATGGTATTGGCCAATTTTTCTTTCTTTTTAAAAAAGATTTTATTTATTTATTCACGAGAGACACAGAGAGAGGCAGAGGGAGAAGCAGGTTCCCTGCGGGGAGCCCGATGTGGGACTCGATCCCAGGACCCCAGGATCATGCCCTGAGCCAAAGGCAGACGCTCAACTGCTGAACCACCCAGGCGTCCCTGGCCAATTTTTTCTAATCCTTCTGATTTATTTTTGTTGGTTTATTCATTAGTTAGTGATAGAGGAATGTTAAAGCCCACCACTATGATTGTGGATTTCTCTATTTCTCCTGTTAGATCTGGTGGTTTCTGCCTTATACATATCAAAGCTACATTAGTAAATATTTCTAGACTTAGGATTGTTCTCTCTTTCAGTGGGACTGGCCCTTTTTGTTATTATAAAACTCACTCTCTTTATCTATCCTATTGCTTCTTACCTTAAAATCAACTTGATCTGATAGTAGAGTAACTAATCAACTTTCTTTTGATTAGTGTATGTATGCACTGTCTTTACCTATCCTTTATTTTCATCCTATCTGTATGCTCATATAGACTTATATCTTGCAAGCAGAAAATAGTTGGGTTTTTGCTTTTTTTCATTTAGTATGATAATGTCTTTTTATTTAGTCAATTTACATTTAATGTAATTATTAACACATTATATAACATAATACTGTTTTAATGAGTTCCATCTGTTGTCCATTTTTTTCCTTTATTATAGACTTTTACATAAATGACATCTTTTTTAGGTCATTCTCCTCTCTATCAGCTTGTTATTTCCATAATTTCTTTTGTTGTTATCTTGCAGATTACAAGGATGATTCTTGTCTTATTACAGGCTAATAAAATCTGTGCTTTTACTACTTCTCTGGCAATGCAAGGAACTTAGGACACACTTGATTCCCTTTTCTTCTTACTTGCCTTTACATTACTGCTGCTGTCAATTTAAATTCTACATATATTTTAAACCCCACAAGATGTGATTATTATCTTTTAATATAGTCAATATTCATTTAGATTTGCCAACACATTTATTCTTCTGCTGCTCTTCATTTCTTCCTAAAATTCTAGTCTTCCTTCTGAGATTATTTTCTTTTTTCTTAAAGGGCTTTCCTTTGTCTTTCTTTTAGTTAAAATCTGCTGGTAATGTATTCACTCACTTTTTGTTTGTCTGAAAATATATTTATTTCATCTTAAATTTTGTTAGATATTTTTACTGGGTGTAGAATTATAGGTTGGCAGTTATTTTCTTTCAGTTCTTAATTTTTTAATTTTTTAAATTTTTTAATTTTTTTTAAATTTGTGATAGGCGCAGAGAGAGAGAGGTAGAGACACAGGCAGAGGGAGAAGCAGGCTCCATGCACCGGGAGCCCGATGTGGGATTCGATCCCGGATCTCCAGGATCGCGCCCTGGGCCAAAGGCAGGTGCCAAACCACTGCGCCACCCAGGGATCCCAGTTCTTAATTTTTTTAAAGGATTTTTATCTTTTGGCTTCCATCAGTTCTGCTGAAAAGTCAAAAGCCATTCCCCTTATTGTTTTCCATTGAAGTAGAGCCTGTGTCTCTGTTTTAGGATATCTTCATGTCAGTTTTTTTGTCTAGCTTTCGTAGTTGTTCTAGGAGGTGAGAGGGTCTGCAACTAGTTATCTGGACATTTTTCCAGAGAAAAGCTTTGTATGTTAAATGACTTTGTTTTCCCCCAGATAGTGTTGGAGAGACCAGCTGGAGGTTCAGGGGATGAGAGGTGATCAGAAGGAGAGAGAGGTGATGATAGAAGGAGTAACTTTACTTAAGAGGAGTGGACCCCAGAAGATTAGCAGCAGCCTGGGAGCAAAGGAAAGAAAGAGCAGAGAGAATGGCACTTTCTGAAAACAAATGGCCCTAGAACCTGTGAGACTATCATATCCAATATTCCATCTTACATTCCTCCCTATTATGTTGTACTTCCCTAAAGTAACTGAAATTCAGAGAGTTTAACTGACATGTCTAATCTCAGACAGCTAGTATACCCACTAAAATTTGAACCCATGCCAGGAGACTCCAGAGCCCACACATTTAACCACTAAACTACACTAAAGACCAGGGACTTCTAAACTTTTCTGATTATAAACCATAGTAAAAAAATATATCATGAATCTATATGTATATATTCATACTCAAAACTAATCTTTCACTAATCAATGTTATTCCTATTACCTATAATACATCATGGAATATTCTATTCTATTCTATTCTATTCTATGCTATGCTATGCTATGCTATGCTATGCTATGCTACGCTACGCTATTCCATTCCATTCCATTCCATTCCATTCCATTCCATTCCATTCCATTCCATTTCCATTCCACTCCACTTCATGCCGTTTCATGTCATCCCATCCCATTCTATTTGCTGGATTAACATTAATGGGTTGGTTCCCATTTCAGATAAAAATCTCTGCTAAAGACAATGACCTTCCTTAAGGATTGATAAAGTACACAGCTCTGATTTGCTGGGGAAAGTTCCAAAAGCAGGAAGGAAGCACAGAGAAGCCACATATTATGTTGTCGTTCAGAGATTTTAACAACAGAATGGGCTTTGGGTGTCACCTACTTCAGATTCTCTGGTAGGCAGAGACCTCCAATAGGTACCTCCAATAGGTACGTTAACTTTTAACTGGCATTGAGCAAACGAGGATGTCTCTTGCCTGTTTGGAAACCCATCTTAGTCTCTATACAGCACAGGGGCAGAGTAGGCATTCAGTAAATGTTTGCTGCCTGAGTCAAGTAAAGGGTCATTGGGGGATGCAGCTCAGAGTTTTCTCTGCTCTAATGTTCTCTATTCAGCCCTGAATGAAGAGGGCTATGACATTTCACTCCGGGTCAGAGTCAACAGTAAAAGAATCTCCTAGAAAGGTCACTTCCCCAAACTTGCTGTCTTAGTGGGCTCTGGCACTGGCGCATTAAAGAAAAATTGCCACCCCCCCCTCCCCACCTCCATTCCAGAATTTCCTGTCCTGTCTTGTGGTTGACTTAAAGTATTTCAACTCCCACCTCCCTCTTTCTCACCATTTCTTCTTCATGGCTAAAGAGGTTATAAATTTGCAAAGGAAATGATTAAGCAAATCCAAAGATGTTGGCCACGGACCTGATTTTTCAAGGCCCCGGTTTTTGAGAGCTGAAGAAATCTGTATGATGAAGGGTTTGCACATGAGTTTTTAGCCTTAGTCAGGACTGGTGCATAATTTCCTGTTTTTGTATCCTCAAAACTGCTAAGCTCCTTGTGAACAACTGGCCAGCAAAGATAGGGAGGGGGTGGGGGTTGTGGGGAGAGGGTTGGAGCCAAGAGGGGAGGAGAGAGCTGTTCCTCCTTCAGCTCTGGCAAAACTTCAGTGAAAGTGGAAAGATCTTTTTTTTTTTTTCTATTTTTTTTTTTTTTTTTTAGGGCAATGAACTAGAAACTAGAGGCAGATTCTCGACATTGAAGTTGAAGCTTTGAGTGGTAAAGAGGGGAAGAAGCAAGTTTGAGCACGAATCTTAATGGGTTGCCAGGTACTCAAAAAGCAGTTGAATCTCAAAATGTTCCAATCAGCACAAGCATTTCTTGGGCACTCAGGTGCAAGGCACAGTGCTAACTACTTTGCACGGAATATGTCATTAAATCCACCAAGCAACTCCACGTGGTAGATTCCATTGTCATCTCCATTTTATGAATATCAAAGTGAAGTTTAAGAAATTAAGTGGGCCCTTAATGTACATGTTCATTGATTTGGATCCAGGGAGGGTGCGGAGCTCTAAACAATGTTGCCTTCTGATTTTAGTTTCCCTCTCAAAGCAGGCCTTTGGGTTGTGCTGGGCATTTGCCCACTGGTTCTAAGTTCCTTTTTCCATGTTTCCCTTCAAATCTCATTTCCTAGGTTCCATTGCCAACTGGCTTCTGGTTAGGTTCAGACAGTGCGGGAGGCATTGCCATCAAGCTATTTTTCCTATGTCCTCCTGTCAGCGGAAAGGCAGTGCTTCCCGAAAGCCCCTTTCTGGTCCCAGCTACCCTCAGGCAGCCTCCCCCGTTCCCATGTGCTCCTCTGCTTCCCACAGGGTGTCCAGCTTCCCCAGCTCTGAGAACATGACCTCTTCCTTTTGTCTGTCTGGCCCCAGTGGTATTGCAGTTTCCTTCTGTATCTAATCTCTGGGTGGTCTTCTCATCAAGGGTTTGCTGTTTCACCTCTTCCAGCACCTATTAATTCCCTTCTGCTAAACTACTTGGCACAAGGACCAAGATACAGTGAGATACAGTTGTTTGTGCCTTAGACTCAGACCCTGAGACAAGAACTTGGATGCAGGTAGTTTATTTGGGAAGTGATCCCGGGAAGCACAAACGAGGGAGCGTGTGTTCATGAGTAGGTTACTGCTGTGGACAGCTAGGGATTCAGTTTTGCTGGGGACCTTGTGGGAGCATTTAGAAGACACCTCAACATTGTCCCTCTGAGAGGTGGGGAAGCTGAGATGTTTATCGGCCATCTCCAATCCCTCATTGGTTGAAAGTTGTCCCTCGGGGGATAAGATTTTAGGCGTTTCCAGAATGCTCTGCAAGTGAGCTGAATGTCTCACCAAGAAGAAAACCACCAAGAAGAAAAGCCAGTTTTGGGGGGATCTTTGAGTTGGGGAGCTATCCGTACTACAGGTGAACTCTGAAGTGGGCTGAAGAGAAATGAGGTGGAGCATCCATAGCATCTGTTACCATGGCAAACGGGCTAATAATTATAAGAAGATACAATCAAGGAAAACCAAAGGCAGACTTAAGTCCACTCCCCAGAAATTCTACTTTACTTTAGAATGAGCTGGACATCAGGGGAAATCAACTTTTCTCTTTTCTTCTCTCCTCTTTCTTTTCTTTTTTCTTGGATGAGCCAGCGAGCCAACTGGTTACCAGAATGGAGAGAGCCTGGCACTCATTTTAATCCTAAAGATTGGGTGGCCATGAAAGTGAAGATGATCTACTTTAGGCAAATGTTGTCTGTGTCCTC
Organism: Nyctereutes procyonoides; assembly: GCF_905146905.1. Lineage (NCBI taxonomy): Eukaryota > Metazoa > Chordata > Mammalia > Carnivora > Canidae > Nyctereutes > Nyctereutes procyonoides. Next base: position 8,204,814 of record NW_026575024.1, on the reverse strand, counting down.
ATCAATAATGCTCACTGGGCACTCACTACTCGCCAGACACTATATTTACAAGCTATTAACGTGTTGTCTCTTTTACTCTTCTCAGCAACTTGCTGGGTTAAGTACTATTACTATTCCCGTTCTACAGAGGAACAAATTAAGGCTTTATTATGTGAAATAACTTGCTCATAATCTCCCTGCCTTGGGTCATAGGTGTGGATCATCTGGGTGGATCAGGGGCCAAATTCCTTTTTTTTTTTTTTTTTTTAAGATTTTATTTATTTATTCATGAGAGACACACAGAGAAAGAGAGAGGCAGGGACACAAGCAGGGGGAGAAGCAGGCCCCATGCAGGGAGCCCGATGCAGGACTCGATCCCGGGACCCCAGGATCACAGCCTGGGCTGAAAGTGGGTGCTCAACCGCTGAGCCACCCAGGCGTTCCAGGTGCCAAATTCCAAACCCACACTTATGACACTTGGAAATGAACATTTAAAAGTTCTCGGAGGGATCAATGCCATTTAGAGGTTTTATCTAAATGAGTATTTCTTATACTTTTAAAAGAGGCTTAAGATGGAAATGATTATGCTCTGTAATACCTACTAGATAGTTCAGCTCACTCAAAGAGTATTAGCTGAATTGAGTTTATGTTAGTTCCTACTTGCAACCAAAGAACTGACTCTGCCACCCTTCAGTTCAGATCTTTTTCCCCCCTATTTCTCAGAAGTTTGAACTTCTTATTATGGGATCCTTACTTCACGTCCTTGATGATCTTGCCCGGGCCTCCTCTCCAGCCTCCACCATCTTATCTGTCCTCCCCATGGCCTCACTCCAGCCTTGCTGAACTACTTGCCATTCTCTCTATAGATCCTGGGTTTTTGCACTTCCTATTCTGCTGGGAACCCCTTTGGCCAACTCTTAATCACTCTGTGAGTTAGCTCAACTGTCACCACTTCAAATGGCCAACCTCCGCCCCCTGTAGTCTTGTAGCTGTGTCTTCCTCTGAGTTCCGCAACATCCTACATTTACTTATCGTACGTTGTATTATTATTGTCCTTTTGCCTGCCCGTCTTTCCCATAGGCATGAGAACATGCTGTTAAGAGCTTGGGGTGGGTTTCAGCCTTGGCTCTGACATGTGTGTCCTTGAACAACATTGCTTCTCCTCTCTGAACCTTAATCTCCTCATCTGTAAAATGGGCAGTAAGAGAGGTAATTTATGTGGCACACAATGCCTGACATGTAGTAAGTCCAACGTTAGCTATGCATCTTCAGAGCTGATCCTTTTAAATTGATGATCAGTGGAGTGGTAGCTCTGCCTAGACCAGTGGTTTTCACATTTCTCTGCCTCAGAACCACCTGGAGGGCTTGCTAAAACACACATTGCTGGACTCCACCCTGAGTTTTTGATCCAGTGGATCTGGAATGGAGCTGCAGAATTTGCATGTCTAATTGGTTCTCAGGTGATGCCACTGCTGATTGTTGTGGGACCATACTCTGAGAACCAGTAGGCTGGGCAGCTGGGGAGGGTGGATGTCTGATGAAAGTGATGGAATACTTGGTGCTAAAATAAACTCATACTAGAGCATAAGGCACCTCCCTCCCCGACGGATGTGGACATGGTGTATCTATCTGTTAATACATCCATCCATTCAGCCAATATTTGTTGAGAATCTACCGTGTCCAGGCATTGTGCTAGACCTTGGCGACAGAGTGGTGAAGGACACAGACACAAAGGTCTCCGATGTTGATGAGTTCATAGTATAATGGCCCTGTTTTGGAGGGCAGGGCATCATAAATGTATGTGTCCCATCAGTCCCAATTCTAGGGGCACGGTTGGTCTGAGAAACGGCTAACTTTAAGGATACCGATGCCAGTAATTGCCTTCCTGTTGATTGCATCATCATAATTGCCTCTAAATAACCAATTTTGCCAAAATGATAAATCAAAACTGATTATGGTAATCCTATAATCCCCTTGTCTGGAACTGTAGCCATCAGTTGGCACTGGTCTTAGGGTGAAGTCAGCCCATGAAACATGGCAGAGCAGAGTCCAGAGAATCAGAGCCAGGCTGTGATATAACATCCGTTAAATGATATGATACGTATCCTTATTATTATTATGATTATTATTACTAGCCAATTTGAGTAGGAGTTTTTTGCTATTGGTGCTGAAAGTTCCCTATGATGTAATAGCTCTCCTTTACTGAGTGCTCATGATGTGCCAGCCACCAGCTGCCCAGCGTAGGCACCAGTACCGTCCCATTGTTGAGGGAGGAAACTGAGAGGTTAAGTCGCTTGCCCGCTAGGTGGGTGCAGAGACGTGAGAGGTAAGGCAGTGTTATGGAGCATAAGATGCTGGCGAGGGGAACTCAAGTGCTTTGCAGTGAAACCAGCCTACACGCTTCACAGTCACACTGTGCTGCCTTAAGCTTCTTCTAACTGATAAGAATGGAAAACCCAACCATCCCACTTTATCTTTGTCTGATGGACTGGGAATCATGGAAAGCAGTTGATTTGCCCAGGTTGGCTCTCTTGTTCTAGTTCTCTTCACTAAACTTGACTGCTTTCTAGAAGTTGGTCAACAAACACATTCTTAAGACCTTTTTTTGGCTGAGCCTCCTGGTTAGGGAGTCAGGGAAAAGGCTTGGCTGGAGACGGTAGCACCCTAAGTCCTCGAACTCCCCCATGTGGCCAGATTTCAACGAAAACATCCTTCTGTGAGAGTCAATCACGGAAGCAGTGAGCTCCTCGGATGGCAACCATCGCCAGAAGTGCAGCTGGGGGCCATTTTGTCAAGAAGTGCTCTTTTGGAGAGAGAGAGAGAGAGAGAGAGAAAGAGAGAGAGAGAAGGCATACAGGTGCATGCCAGTGCCCTCATAATAAAATATAACAAAGGTGGCAATTAAGTTCAGTTAGAGGTATACAGCTTGAAATTAGATAATGTATTCAGGAAGCACTCTATAAACTGCCAAGCGCCAGAATGTGAGGCATTATTAATGTTACCCTTACTTTTCTGGAATTGCCCGGGTTGCTCTGTCTGCTATGACAAGTTAAAGGGCCGGGGGATGCAGAAGATAAAGTGAGTCACTTTCTGGGGGACAGAAGCAGAGCCGCAAAGGTTAAGCCCTCCAGTACACCAATTTATGCAAAGGGCTGGATCCCAACCAGCTCTCAGGCCAGCGCTAAGATCTGAATTACAAATTTACAGAATTTGCTGCTCGGTAAGTAATTTCTTTTCTCCCTAATGGAGCCCATAATTTCCAGTGGGCCAGTGCCCACTGTGTGTTCACTGATCAAGTGAGGAAGATCCAGACTGCAGAGGAGCCCAATTTCTACCCACCGGGCGAACCGCCTTTTAAGAAGGCTTAGACAGGGACATTGGGAGGATGGTTAAAACCAGCGCTGAGCTTCCCTGCGACTCTGCAGAGCGCTTGCCCTGTGTCTGCAACTTGGGTGAGTTACTAATTGAAGTCATTTTTCCTCTGCAAAATTTTCTCTAAGGTAGGAAAAGCTAGCTGCTTTTCTTTTTTATGTTCTAAGATCCACGTGGGGACTGTTTGACACAAGAAATGACATTTGTCAGGTCCAGGTGTGAGAAGGAACCAGCAGGACACAGATTCCAGTCTCTTGGAGTCTGATTTAATGGGGCCCCATTGCTATCTGGACTGCTTGCAAGCAGCCCAGGGCAGCCCAGCCCCAATGCGTGTGTGTGTGTGTGTGTGTGTGTGTGTGTGTGTGTGTGTTGAAATCCCGGATAATTTGCTTAAAGAGCAGGGGGATGCAATCAAACCCCAATAACTTCATTTTCTTTCCCTTTTTCCCTCCCCTTTTGGCATTTCTTTAGGTATGCCTCCCCTTCCCTAGATGATGAATTCACCAGGGACCTCACGGGCCGCTGAGAACAAGCGCGCTTTTGAATGAATTCTTTTATGGATATCAGTCAAAAAGTCACCGTCAGCTGGAACTGGAAAGCAGAGTCTTTTTGCTTTTGTTTTTCCCCCACTGGCGGCCGTTTCAGCTCAAAAGCTCAATTCTTGGAAGGGCCACTTCTTCCTGCCACCGAAGACACACTTCCCCATGCACCTAAAAATAAAAAGTAAATAAATAAGTGAGTTTGCAAATTTTGAACGACCCCCCCCCCCCGCAGGCCAGGATTCCCTTTCAGCTTGCAGGGCGGGTTTGGAGTTTGGCTGTGCACAGCTCGGCGGCCAAGCGGTGTTTCTGGGCTCCATATTCTGAAGAACTTCAGTCCCTGTAGGCTTTTGAGACTCAAGAGCCTTCCTGAGCTCACTTGGGGAGGTTTTGCTCCTTTTTTTTTTTTTTATGGGTGTGCAGGCATGGAAATTAGTATTGGCTGTAAATGCATCAGGAATGAGCTCCCAGCTAAAAATAACACAACAAAATAAAACAAACAAAACACAAACCCTCAAAACTCAGAGAAGGGGCTTTATTGGGTTTCTGGGGGCGACAACTATATTTCAAATCCCCCAAGCAAGTTCTTTTCTGAGTCTGCTCTGGCTTAAGTTTTCTTGCCTTTAACAACAACAACAAACCCAAGCAATTTCATGCAAAGCTTGCTCTCTCTCTCTCTCTCTCTTTTTTTTTTTTGGCCGGGGCGATATGAAACTGTTAACAGAAAGTGTTGGCTGTGCAGAGAGGTTCTCAGCAAAGAACGTCATTTAAAATTTTTTTTTGAAAATTTCTTTTCCGGGAGGTGGGGGAGGGGTGGGCCCCTTCCGTCCCTTGTGACTCAGGGCTGCTTGGGGGCATTTTTCATCAGGGCCAAAAGCCCCCGTGCCCAGTGAGGTGAAACTTGCAAATGAAACTGTCACCTTTCTCAATGGACGTGTAGGGCCCCCGAGCTCACCAAAGGTCACACAGGGCGACCCCCCCCTGGTGTTCGGGGACAAAGGAATAAGCAGCTGCCTGGTTTCCTTGAATCAGCCCATGTTCTAGGATGGTGTTGGTGGAGGAAAGACACCCTGGCAGCGAGGGCTTCCCCAAAGGACTTTTTCCTCATTTGTGCCAAGTAAAGCATGCAGACATGGAGTGTCATGAGGTCATTGTCAACAGGGTGAGTTACAGACCCTGATCTCCAGGTTTGAGGCACAGGTCTGATGAAGCTAAGCTAGCTGCAAGGAAGGGACCTCTGATCTTTATTTGAAACCTAGCCTGCGGCCATCCAAGATCCGAGCTGGGAGCCGGCAGGCCTCGGCTGCAACGGGGCCCCCCAAATCTGGTTTTTCAGGGATACCATATTTTTCCTGAAGACATTTTCTAAATTCCGCCCCCCCCTTTTTTTTGTGCCAAAGCCATGGTTTCATTTACCTCACGCGCAGATTTGTCAGGGGAGTATATTCAGTGTTCACTTCGGATCATTGTGTGATGGATTTATACGAGCCAGCGTGTAGGTGCGGATCTGTTCTACGTATGTGAATATGAGCGCGTGCAAGCGTTTATTCTTGTATGTAATATGTAAGTATGAGTGTGCTCGTGCAATTCTCCATGTCTGTGTGTAAAGTACGTTGATACGATGTAGACCCCTATCTGAATATCACGTGCGTATCTAACGTGGACACTGCCCAGGCACACATCCTCTAGCTGCTCCCAGCTCACTGGGAGCACCTGGTCCCGGGGGGCGGGGCCAGGACTCATCAACAAGGATTCAAAGGTTCACCTCCCAGCTGCCCGCCCCCCCCCAACCCCAGGTAGAACCTGCTGTAAAGTGTAATTCACACTCCAGCGCCCACTAAGGGGATCAGGATGAAACAACTCCAGCTGAGACCAGTCCTTGCCCAGCTCCCTCCCCGCCCTGTTGCTCACTTCCTCTCCCCGCCCCCCCCAGTCCTCCCCTGGTGTATCACAGGCTTCTGAATCCCTGTCTCAGGCTCTGCACTAGGCCTCCTGGGCAAAAGCAGTAGTTTTATATAAGTGCACATGTTTATATGCAAATATAGGTGCACACATTTGTATGCGCATGTGCCCACATACAAGGAGATCTAGGAGCATCCAGGAGGGCAGACAAGGGGGAGGAAGAAAACTGATTTTATACTGTGGAGGATACAAGTGCCTCGGGGAGAACCAGACACCTGCTTTAACAGTTGGAAATTAAAAGATGCTTTAGATATAAATGTATTTTTTTTTATTAAATCAGAAAAAGAAAGATACAGTATACATGATATCAATCATATGCTACTTTGAATTACATTTTAATAGATTCACGGTCCTGTTTACTCCTCTGTACACGTATTAAAAAAAAAAACCTCGAGTATTTGAATAATCTTCTGAAAATTTTTATTAACGGGGGTTACGGGGCGGGTTTGATCAGAAAACATCCTGAGAACATTAGGAAATTACAGACAGACTTGAGATAAGTGTCAGACAGAACAGATGAAGCAAGCCCCTCAGCCATCTGAGAAGCATTAATAATGTAAGATTGCAGAGACCAAATCTTTGTTAGGGCTACAGGATGCGGGATTAAAACGGAGACCTCAGTGCCCCCTTGTGTTGCAAAGTAAACTTGCAACTTCATTTATTCTGCTTTTTTTTTTTTTAAGTTGTAATCCTTGCCCTTGTCGCTGAGCTTCAAAAAGCAATTGTTTTCCCCAAATCATTTCAAACCCTCTGCGGTCAATCTTTTCCCTCTCATCAATAACTCCCAAGGACCCTATTCGAAAAGCAATTCCTATTCATTCCCTTTCCACTCCCCACACTTTCCATCCCAGGAAATTGGCAACCTCCCCCCAACACTGAGCCCATGTTGTCCCTCCTCGAAAGGTGAACTTAGACGGATTTTTGTCCCTCCTCTTCGAGCTGAGAGGATGAGCTCGTTTTTACTACAAAGCTGAATTCCGTCCAGCAGGCATTTTTCCTCCGCTGCTTACTTGCCACTGTCATTTTCCATGACTTACCCGGAATGCATTCCTCTGCCCCCTCCACCCCCTGCTGCCCCGCCACCCCATCCAGTCTTCTGACCTGACTCATTAACCTGCTTAGACCCATCTTTACAGTTATTTACCGGAAAAGATTGGACCAGAGACGTAAATAATACACCTCAATATACAACAGCTCAGGCTTAATTTGTAGGCAGAATTTCATTGGATGGCCATTAGGAGAAAACTATGTACATGGAGTGGGTTCGGGGAGGAGAAGGGGCAGGGAGAAGGCATCTTGCTGGCAGGACAACTTGGTGGGAACTGTAGTGATTTGTTTACTTGGATTTGCCAACTGGTCCGATGGATACAGGGTCTGTTTGCACTTGAGCGTCCAACATCCGCTTTGGTCCCTGGAGAAAAATATAAAGAAGTTGTACCCTAAGGAAAGTCTGAAATATCAAGAGCAACCACTGCCATTTATGTAGCACTTACTCTGTGCCAGGTGTTGTGCTAAATAAATTTGCGGGATAAAAGAATGGTCTCCAACCAGATGTTGGAGTGCAATGCCCAGTAATACCAATTTCTAGCTTTGTGAAGTCTTTGAGAAATTACTTAACTCTTTTTTTTTTCTATATATGATAGTCACGGGGGGGGGGCAGAGTCACAAGGCAGAGGGAGAAGCAGGCTCCATGCACCGGGAGCCCAACGTGGGATTCAGTCCCGGGTCTCCAGGATCGCGCCCTGGGCCAAAGGCAGGCACTAAACCCCTGCGCCACCCAGGGATCCCCTACTTAACACTTTAAACTCAGTTTCTTGGGATCCCTGGGTGGCTCAGTGGGTGAGCATCTGCCTTTAGCTCAGGGCGTGATCCTGGGGTCCCCGGATGGAGTCCCGCATGGGGCTCCCAAGTAGGGAGCCTGCTTCTCCCTCTGCCTGGGTCTCTGCCCCTCTCTCTCTCTCTGTGTGTCTCTCATGAATAAATAAATAAAATCTTTTTATTTTTATTTTATTTATTTATTTATCTATCTATTTATTTATATCTTTTTAAAAAATAAAAAAATAAACTCAGTTTCTTTATCTTTAAAATGGAAGAGATACAATTTATCTCAAAGGGTTGCTCCAAGGTGAAGCAGTTCCCCCTTGGCCCCACGAGGCATGGACTCTGGGGATAAGAGGCATTAATGTCACCTTTGACTTCCCTGCTGGATCAGGACTGCACTTCACAGTTTACGCCAGCCAAGCCAAATCCGCTCTCATCTGGTCCTCTTGCCAGCCTGGTGAGGCACGTGGTGACTATTCACCCAGTTTTACGGATGTGGAAATAGGCTCTAAGATAAGTCAGGACCAGCTTACCGAGCGTTGGACGGGCCACCCTGAGTTGGAATCTGGATGGGGCTCCACAGAATCCTAGCATTATATAAAGGTGTCTCTGGGACTCATGACAGTGGGAGAGATGAAGGGGCCGTCAGGTGGGTGGTTCTTGGCAAGCTGGGGTGGGGAACCTACTGTTCCTCCAATCAGAGCTCCATGTTGATCAAACAGACATGTTTCTATATACACATGTACGTGTGTGTCCACACACAAGCGCACGTACATACGCACGCGCGAAGGTTCTGACATCTTCTTTGTAGACTGAGTCCCTCTGCTCAAACCCCAAGTGCTTGCAAATAGTTGTACTTGGTGAATTCTAAAGGCTTCCTTCCAGTTCTTTTCAGGCTTTGCATGGAAAGCCAAAGATCCCGCTCCCTGTTAGAATCCAAGCAGCATGATGGGGAGGAGGAAGAGAGGAGCTGAGCAGAGAGGACCTCACCTGGAGGGCAAAGATCAAGCAGGGGTCGGCGGGCAGTGACTTTGGGAACTGACTGGGGCAGCTGGTCTTGGGCAAGGAGAGAGGGGTGGCATGCGGAGGGAGGGAGAATGAATTGCCAGGAAGGAGCGCCATGGTGAGTTCAGGGTAAGAACAATGTGGGCTGATGTCCCAACTTGGCTGGGTTTAGGCTCTAGTCCATACACAAGGTCCCTGAATATTTGTCGGGGAAATGATAGCATCCACTCTGGAACTCCTGCTTTGTGCAAGGTGCCGGACCCCATAGAGCAAATGTTCATTTGATTCCCACAGGAGGCGCAGAGGGGTTACGTGACCAACCCAAGGTCACGTAGCTAGGAAGCGGTAGGTCTAGGACTCCAGGGAAGCTGCCTGACTCACAGCATAGGCTCTTTGGCATTGCTCTGTTCTTTCCACTGTTCTACATGCTGTTTGGTCATCTCCGGGCTTCTCAGCTCTGGAACCATTGACACTTTGGGCTCCCTTACCTCTATTTATCAGAGGTCACCAATACCTACAGATAGATATTCAAGGACCTGGATAATTGGGTAACCATCAGTTTAGAGCAGTTTGCTTCATGTATCTACCCCATCTCAATCACAGCCTGAAGGCTAACTCCAACCTCAAGGTTGTTCTGTGCTCTATGGAACATTTAGCAACATCCCTGGTGTCTACCCACAATGACCCAACAGCACCTGCTCCCAGTGGTGACCATCAAAATGGCCCCTGGGCATTGCTAAATGTCCCTTGCGAATAAAATCGCTGGTTCAGAACTATTGGATGAGATCCTGTCAGGTGCAAGGATTTCGTGGGTAAGGAGATATGCAGAGAGCACTCCCCAAGCCTCTGACAAAACATAAAATAAAATAAAACCCACAGACAACCAACACCATCAAGCAAGTGAGGAACTGACTGGGGTGTGAGTGCAGACTCTTTCCAGAACAGCGCCTTCCCCATGCTGTATGCCCCCTGCCCCCCCCCTCCCCCATGTGCCATAGGTTGGCAGGGAATGGTTCAGCCAGAACTTTGGGCAGGGAAAAAAAAAAGGCATAGACAGTTTGGAAATGTCTAGAAAAGTCTAATAAGGGTTTACACTCCTCTCCAAGGAACGGAGCCGAGAATGGAGACCAATTTTCCTGCAAAACCACTGAAAGCACAATCTGTCTTTTAGGCAGCTCCCTGCTTTGACAGTTGGTCTCCTGTCTTTATCACCTCTTAAAAAGATAGAGAAGAGCTTTTTACCAGAGGCTTGGGAGTAGGAGAAGGACTCTGTGCCAGGGCTTCCCATTTTCAAACAGCCTCCAGCCGTGACTTCTAGCACTATCTCACACTGAGGTTCTGTACACGTCCTCGGACATGGAGATCAGATGCAGATACGATGGCATTCATCATAAAACTTTAAACATGGGGCCCGAGACTCTGTATTCCTAGCAGGCTTCCCATAGATGCTGTCTGGAGACCAAACTCGGGCCCAGAGGAACCATCGTACCCCCACCTCCGTGTATCAGAGGTCACCAATACCTCCAGATATGCAGGGACCAGGACCATGGGGAATGATCAATTGGTTTAGGGCGGTTTGCTTCACGTACCTACCCCATCTCTACCACTGCCTGAAGGTTAACCCCAGTTAACTCCCCCCCCATGGCTAGTGTCAGTGTTATTTCCTTGTCCTGCCCCGTGGGCTCAAGCCACACTCCCATGGGTCCTCGGTATGACTTCACCTGTTTCTCCTCCTGGTGGATGCTTGAGCTCTTTGCTTATCTTTTGGTTAGTGACCTTCAGACTCTCCTCATTTGCCAGGATGTCTATGATCCCAAATAAAAGACATTTACTAAGGCCCTATTTCACTTCATCCATTCCTTCATTCCTTCAATGAACACTAACGGGGTGTCTACTGAGCTCTAGCCACCGCGCTGGGGAGGACAGCACGTCTGTCCATGAGAGCATGGTCTCTGCTCTCCCAAAGCTAACAGTCTAGGGGAGGAGACAGAGAAGAACCAAAGAGACACACACACAAAAATTAACTAACAAAGGTTAGTTAATTATTGAATGTCTGGCCTCCGCTTACCCTGGACTAGGGCTCTCTAGAAGGAAGGAGCTAATTTGTAGTCACCTCTGTGTAGCCACCACCCAGTATCAGGTTCACAGCAGTTTCCTGATTTAAACACATCAAGGCTCCTTGCTGCTTCTCATCACACCTGCTCCTGCCAGCCTTGCCTCTGTCCTCCTGTGCTCTCTTCCCGCCAGACTGAATTTCACTTCCCTGCTGTCTCTCCATTGCCTGGAACACACTGGGCCTTCAGACCTCCCCTTGCCTCCTCCTCCACAGGCTAATTTGAGGCCCCACCTCAGAGGTAATCTCCTCCAAGAAACCTTCCATTCCTTTCAACCTTAGGCTCCCTCATGCCTGCTTTCTGCATCCTGGCGCCCCCACACTCAGGATCCCCCCAGCCCCCAGCCGCCTGCAGCTGAGTGTCCCCCAGAACCATGATGCAGAGGCCCACCCTGCTCTCTGTGCCCAGCACAGTGCCTGGCACACAGCAGGTGCTCCTGAAATCCTTGGTCGACAAATGCCCAGGCCAGTTCCACCTTGAAGGCAGGAACCACACTCCTGGCCCAAGAGCCTAGAAAGAAGAGGTGAACTATCCACCTACCAGGCCCTTAAAGAAGCCCCCGAGGGACTGTCGCCGCTTCTCCTGTTTCTTTTGGGACCTGTCCCCATTCTGCAGTGAGTTCGCCTCCACCACGGCTGGTTCCACGCACTGGACCGGCTCTTTGGCTTCCTGCTTGGTGCTCTTCTGCTTGTTCCCTTCAGCCGCCACCTTCTTGTCCTTGGATGAGCCTTCTTTGCCCTTCTGGCCCGCTCCTGCCAGCTCCGGCTCTGGGCATGTGACAGCCTTCTCCGCTGAGTCCGATGTCTACAGCAAGTTCAAAGAAAATGCATATTTAGTAGATGTAAGACAACACTCCATAGCTGGGGAATGAGTATATTGAAACAGAGGTGTTCAAGTGTTGGATGCTGTCTACATTTTCATGAGTCCTGGGTGAAACGGAAAAAAAAAAAAAAAGAAATGAGAATAATGTGCAAATAGCTGTTAGTGTTCAAGGTCACAGTAGAAGACATTTGTTTATCTGATAATTTATTAATGTATGCTTTCCCAGAAGCATTCTTCCCTCCTTCTCCTGGCACTAGAACTTGGGTTTTCCAAGGAAAACTTTTATTTATTCAGCATGGTTCAGGCAAATGAATTCCACCCCTGGACAAAGGCATAGGACTCGGCCTGGCCAATCAGAGCCCTGCACGCAGTTGGGCTACTGTGACTGGTTCAGGAGGGCTGAATACAGATAAAAACTGAGCTAATCTCAGAGATTTGGTAAGTCAACCAATGGAGGTCTGTCCACTTTTGATTGGATTTAAAATCATGAAGATGAAAGTGTGGAGCTTCTGAGCCAGCACCATTTCCAGGAAAAATCTGCTTGAAAAGGAAGCCAATAGAGAGAAAAGTGGAGCTGAGAGATGGAGAGAGAGAGAGAGAGAGAGAGAGAGAGAGAGAGAGAGCCCCTGTGCTGATGGCATCACATATGCCCCTGGATCTAGCTGTTCCTGAAGCTCTTTTGTGCTTAAGCCAGCTTTTTTTTTTCTTTCATAAGCCAGCTTTGAGAGGGTTTCTCCCACTTAACAACCACAGGTGACTCTTTTCTTGGGGATGCCTATTATTTTCTTCATGATTATGTCTACCTTAGTTCCTGGCGTGACACTGTTTTTTTTTTTGTTTTTTATAAATTAATTTTTATTGGTGTTCAATTTACCAACATACAGAATAACACCCAGTGCTCATCCCGTCAAGTGTCCCCCTCCGTGCCCGCGTGACACTGTTTTTATGTTTATAAAACAGTGGTGAGAGAAGATGAGGGCTTTATTTTTAGTTTTGGATGTTCATCTTTCGTCCTAAAGATAAATTTTTGCAATCCTACTTGGTTCCTACAGTTGGGAGGGATGAAGATATAAAATCGAAAATTCTAGCAAATGCTAGGTAAATGACAGATAACAGAATATCTATAAAGTAAAAGCCCTTTCCCCATAATTTACTTGAACTAAAATTACTATAGGGGCCAGACAGATGAAATAAAAACATGACAGTGGCCAGGGGTAAGAATAGAGGCCTTGTTTTCCCATTTGGGAAAACAGCATAAGGAATATTTCTCGAGTGTAAGAAAAACACCAGTTCAAGCAAGGCTGGCTTTGATGTTGGGGAGAAACTGGAGTGTGTGTGTGTGTGTGTGTGTGTGTGTGTGTGTGTGGTGGTGGTGGGGGGTTTGTGGTGAATTGTCACATGCCCTGTCCAAAGGGGCAACAGGTGCTCAGACCCAGCCTAGGTACTACATAGGATGACAACCCCAGCCCCAGTGCTGCCAAATCTGCCATTTTTCCCATCGAAGCTTGAAATGGAGTTGTTTTGAGTGAAAAATATCTCAATTTTAAAATGCCGACTTCAAAAGTTTTAAAGCCTGGCTCTCAGAGAACAGCCACGACACCAGTCCCCCGTGGGCCACAACTGGCTCACCAAATGCACGTTTGCAACCTCTGACTTGTGGGAGTGGTAGACTGTCCCCGAGGTAAGACGTTCTCCGGCCAAGTTGCAGTTTGAAGGAGAAAGCCACATGCGGGGAACTGTCATTTCGCATCAGTATCACGTGTACCCCTTAGAACTAAGCAGGAGGACAGAAGACTCCCTGGTCCTGAAAGGCTCCCGAGGGCAGAGCTCCTTGGAGAAAGGAGACGTCATCAGACACCGAGGGCATCAGACACCTGCCACCGCAGGCCCTGAATCTCTCCGCCAGGCCCGGGCTGCGAAGTGGTAGCAAGTGCTGAGCAGGGCAGGGGCTGAGAGCAGAGACCACACTCCCCCCGTGATGCTCTTCAGAAAGACCACGCACCGTTTGAACATCTTGTTAACTGTTTTTGTTGCAGAGAAGATGGTAAGATCCAGTCATTGGCTAAGGGCTTGGTGTTTGGAGTCAAAAGGGTTGTGCCTATTGCAATGCATTCGAGTATGTTAAAAACTTTACCTAGAAGAATGGTCACCGAGATGCACCCAAAACTAGTCTTTAAGCATTCAGAGTGGCTTAGGCCAATCCATTCAATGAACCCATTCAAAAATTCAAAAAGAAAATTTTTTTTTGAGACCTACTAAGCGCCTAGGGTCATAAGAATCTGGAGCTATAGGGGCGCCTGGGTGACTCTGGTTGAGCATCTGCCTTTGGCTCAGGGTGTGATCCCGGGGTCCTGGGATCAGTCCCCCATCGGGCTTCCCAGCCTCCTTCTCCCTCTGCCTGTGTCTCTGCCTCACTCTGTGTGTCTCTCGTGAATAAATAAAATCTTAAAAAAAAAGAGCAGAGTGTGGTTCTGGTTCCATCGCATCCTCACTGTACGGCCTGGAATAAACTGCTGGCTCACTCACTTCCTCCTCCGTGTGGGAGAAACAAAGGAAATCATACCCCCTGGTCTGAGGATTAAACTAGCCAATAAGGGGAAACCTGCATCACATGGTGCCTGGCCCTTGGGAAATGCCAAACTTCGGGGGACCGAAGTTTTTGCCTGGGAGAGGGGGGAGCTCCAGGACATGTGCTTCATTTTAAAACCACAAAGTCCCAGGCCAACTGGGAAGAGCCGGTCATCCTGACCCAACACTCCAGCAGCGATTCTTTCTGACAGATTCCTCGTGTGTGGACCCCAGGGCCTGGTGCAGACGAAGGCCTCAGGGCATACTCGGTCACCCCAGTGTCCCTGTGCCCCTCCAGGCTCGTCTCTCAGCCCTTTCCTCCTGTTCTTTCTGTTCCAGCCACGTGGCCTCCTCTTCCTCCTGAACCAGCTGATTCCCAAGAAGGGGCTTCTCGGTCCCTGTAACTTCTGCTCAGGATGTTTGTTCACAGGGTTTGACACTTCTTTCCTGTCGAGTCTCAGCTCAGATGTCTCCTCCTTGGAGAGCCAGTCCCTGTTGAGAGGGTCTAAAGAAGCCCGACCCTTCTCTGACAAAACACTGCTGTGGGTTTTTTTTTTTAATGTTTGCATTAATCTTGGGGATTTCTTGGCTCCCTTGAGACTGTTCTGCCTGCCTCCCTCTGCTGGAAGGGGAGCTCCAGAGAACAACACTCTTCTGTGTTCCGTGGCTTTAGTCCCAGCACCTAGTCTGACACATAGTAAGTCTCCACCAAGATGGGTTGAATGAATGGCCAGCAACTCGCCTTCCAGATGTTTCTACACTATTTCCCTCTGCAAATCATTGTGGGGCGGGGAGTGAGAAGTGCCTACACATCAATAGCTTTCACAGGACATTGATTTTTTTTTTTTTTCCAGGAGGGGAGCTTTCAATGGATCAGGTCCATTTACCACATGGTTACGCCATTGCTATTAGGCTTAAATGTTCTTCTTAATGGCTTAGAAACTAACTTCTAAAAATAACAGATGGCTGGTTCCTTATATCCCAAGTAAGCTAAGAATCTAAACTGTGCGTGGATTGCTTTGTCATTAAATGTAGATGATTTAAAAATCTTTGCTTGGGATTTGATCCTGTCTCAGATTTTTTTTTTTTCTGTCTCAGAATTTTGAACAAAAATTATTCTCATCCGAATCATCCAAGTGTATCCTCCCCCTGGAACCCAGCAATGCTGGCAGGAAGTCGGAGGACAGGATCATGGGAACATCCCATTTGATTCACATCCTGGAAGCACAGCTAGACCAGGAGGTGCCTGAGGCTTCTTCTTCTGGAATCATCAGCCCAGATATTTACAACTCTGAGAAGGCAAGTCAGAAAGGAGCAGAGAATGTCTATTCCCACCCCCAAAATTAACCTAAGCATTTATCATCTCTCCAAGTCTCCTCCAGTCTGGATCCAGGGCCCTCTAACGGATTCTCAGGTCACTTCTAGGTGAGTGTAAATGGGTAAGTTTCTAGCTCATTCATATTTTTGCTGACATCACTTACATTTTAGAATCGCTATGATTGGCATAACCGTTTCACATTTGGATCCTAGACAAAACATATAATTATATTTAAATCTTTCATATTAAATAAAGTAAATTTATCATATTTCCAAGGTAATCTACTTCAGGATTTTTGGTTGTAAAGCTGTCTAGAGAATGATTTTGGGGCAGGCATAGTGATAAAAGTCATAGTTTTTTGAAAAAGAAAAACGAAAATAATTTGAATGCAGCAAAAACAATATATTCCCTGTTGAAATATATGGGCTAATCCAATTATTATGGAAATAGAAATACAATAAATTTTTTACAGTCATTGCTGTCCATTTGTGTGTGTGTGTGTGTGTGTGTGTGTGTGTGTGTGTGTGTGATATGAAAAATACTATAGGGTGGTAATTTCCTATCAGTGGCAAAATACTAACAAAATAATAACAACTGCTATGGCTTCATATGTTGAAGCCCCAAGCCCAATGTGACGGTATATGGAGTAAGAAAGTAATTAAGGTTAATTGAGGTCATAAGGATGGGGCTCTCATTCAATAGGATCAGTGTCCTGGTAAGAGCTGCCATGTGAGAACAAAGCAGAAAGCAGCTGTTGGAAAGCCAGGAAGAGAGCTTTTCTCACTGGAAACCATGCTAGTGTCCTGGTGTTGGATTTTCCAGTCTCCAAAACTGTGAGAAAATAAATCTCTGTTGTTAAACCACCGAATCTATGGTAGTTTGTATGGTAGCCCACATGGCTTCACGTAGCAGCTAACATTTACTGAGTCCCCTGTACTAGGACTGTTCCAGGGGCATTACACGTGTTGATTCATCTCAGTATGACAACATCACGAGGCAGTACTTTTCCTAGCTCCACTGTATGGATGAGTAAACTGAGGCACGGAGGGGTTTGGTAAGTTGTTTTTAGTCACACAGCTAAAAAGTAGCAGAGCCAGGATTCGAACCCAGGCGGTCTGAGCCTGCAACTCACACTCTTAACCAGTTCTCTGTATCGCAAAAATCAGTCAAGAATGTCTGAAGACATTTTTGTGGAGGTATAATTTTAAGTTAAGAGAGAGTGCAGGTTATAAAATAGGGTGTCTAGAATGAGATGATCCCATTTTCAAAAAGGATACATGTAGTTACAAAAATGTCATAGCTATGATTCGTTAGAATGGAGAAAATAATGGGGGAAAACCCCACATGGTCCCATGCCTTCCACCCATTTTTTTTCAAGAAACAGTTCCTACTCTATGCCAGGCACTATCCCATGTGACAGAAAAGGCTCCAGACACAGGAAGGAAGGAATAGAGGGGACAAAACTAATAGACAAATGACTTATTACAATGTATGATAAAGTCCATGAAGTAAGAAAACAAGATGCAATGATGATGGTAGAAAATAGGACATCTCTTTGAGGAGGTGATATTTAGGCCAAGACCTGAAGGATAGGAAGGGATTTGCCATGTGGAGAAGAGGGAAAAGCCTGTGTTAATAAGACGTAGCTGAGAAACTCTAGCTCGTTCATGCATGAATCCGCAGAGCCCAAGATAGTGCCTGGTATACAGCAGGTGCTTCACCTAGAGGTGGTAAATGACTTGTCTGTGGTTGAGAGTTGCATCGGCAACTAGGCTAGACAGAAGTGAGAAACATCCAAGCTAAACCCACCACCGAACAGGGTTGACAGATCACTTACTTGATGGCTGGAGTCTTTCCCATTTATTTCTTCTGAGTGGGTGATCCCTCCATCCCCTTTCACTGACTAAAATAACAAACAGACAATGGCCTTTCAGCTACCACGGCACAGTAACATGGAGAATGCAAGGGGGGTTCTGAAATGGATGACCTCAGTCATTCATTATTGAGATTCGGGGTCAAGACACATGGAAGACCAGCTAGAAATGTATTACTCATGAGATACATGACTTCCATGTGGCTTGTAACCAGAGTCCGATTATATTCAAGTGTTGTTTTCCCAAAATAACCACAGCGATAGAAGTCTTAAACCCTGGGACTAGGTAATTCTGGGATAAAGAAATGATGATCAAAATGCTAATGTTGGAACCAGGAGGTGGTATGACATATGAATGAACGAGCAATTAAACCTTTGGTAGCCTTCTCTTGGTGACACTTAGGTGGTGGATGTTTCCTTGCATTTTTTCCCCTTGCAGAGAGATGGGGTAAGTGGAACATCCTGTTTTCCACTTTTAGCAACCCCGGTGCCCCGTGGCATCACTGACAGTGTTGGATGGGTTGAATTCACAGCTTTGGTCCCTTAAAGCACACTCTCAACGAAGAGTTCGAAAAGCGTGACCGCAGGACCACAGCTTCAGAGTCACTTGGGAGTTTGTTAGAAAAATACCAGTTCTCGAGAACCAAGCCAGATCCACTGAGTCAGAAAGTCTCAGGGGTGGGGCCGAGCCACCTGTGCTTCAGCAGGCTCTCCAGGTGATTCTGAAGCACACTTGAGTTTGAGCATCACTTTTCAAAGCCAGTTGGCAACAGAAAAGTGCAGACCATACTGGGTCCTGGCAGTTTTAACTGTGGGTTAAGTAATGCTCTATGCCTGATGCTTGATAAAGTACCCAAGAAACCTGGTAACGGATTGTTGAGTTCTTATCAACAATTTTGAGTCGGGTTTAATTCCCACAGATTTTGTCATTGCTTATCGGCTCTTCCTCCTGGGCTGGAGGGAGTGTACAAAACAGGGGTTAGGCAATGGGGGCAAACGGGAAGACTTCAGATCCCACTGTTATTATCTTAGCTGGTCTGCCAGCAGACGGCAAGAATCTCTAACACCTACATCAAGGACAGTTAAAAATATGAAAGGCGCTCAGATAATTTTTTGACTGATTCGTTTTATATGTTTCTCTAACCTGAGGTATGGTATGCATATTAGTAAAGATAATGAAGATTATTAGTTATGAAGCCTACCTTCTAGTGGAGTGCTTGCTAAGAGCCAGGCACTGCGCTAAATGAGGTGATAACCTCTGCTAGTTCATTTTTTCATCATGTAGAACCTTAAGATAGAGGAAGAATCTGCCTCATTTTATAGGCAAGAAAATGGAAGCTCAGAGAAACTAGCATGGGTCATGGAACCAGCAGATTAGGGAGTCAGGATTTGACACCAAGCAATGACTCCGAATTCCATACTCTTCACCGTCTCCCCGTTCTGTCCCAACACATTTTTTATTGAGCATCTACTAGGAAGTTCCCTAATTAGGAAAGACAATAAGGGCTTGGATAAGATGGAGGTTGATAAATCTCAAACTGGGAGGTTTGTGGGACCTGCTCATCCTCAGAGGTCAACCACACTCGTCTTTAAATTCTACTTGGTGCTGCTCCAAATCAGAAGTCTTGACTAGGACTGTCAATGGTTTAACAGAGGATGGCAATTTTTATGCCTTTTCCTGCCTCAGAAGCAGCCTTTACAGAGCTTGGCATAGGGCAGAAGCTTCATACATGCTTCTTGATCGGTTGGGAATGGAAATCTTTCTTCAGCCTGAACCCCTAGTGTCTGGAAGTTGCATCTGCTTTTCTTTGGGGCATCATTGTCATGGCTTCCCCAAGGTGTTCAGCCCAAAGGCAAATAAGGATCTGTTTTTCCTCCTCATACATTGTAGATGCATTTAGATAAAAAATGTTTTGTTTTTTGGTTTTTGGTTTTTTTTCCCTCAGAGTCTTCTGCTTTGTTCCACATGGGCCAGTCTTGCTTGAGAACATTTAGAAAAAGAAATTGGCTTTCTGGGCTATTAATTCTATCCCTATAACCAGCTCTGTCAGCCTCCTCATTGCATCCAAAGGATTTGTCATTCTGGGACTTCATTTGCCACCAAACTTCAGGCTTACAATCCACATTTCCTAGTATCCTTTAGAATATGGTGTCCATCTTCACTAGCTGCCCTGTGGGGAATGCTGAATGGCAAAATCAGCCAAACAGACAAATAAAATGGCTTTTTAAGCAAAATGTAAATGGAGAACCAGAGGCACGCATGGCCCCTGGTGTCACCTTCCTGCCCGAGAGATTTTTTAACTTCCCTTTAGGGGTTTCAATTTGGTATCCATTAGGTCCTCTGCCAGTTTAAGGTTTAAATCTGCCCTTTTCCCCCCTCTCTTTCTTTGCTAGCCCTTGGAGTAAAATTTGGATTGAATCTAAAGGCTTTCTTGGCAGCAGTGGATCTAGGTTAGCATCCTGAAAACAGCCCCTCAGGCTGTCAGGGAGATCATTGCAAAGAAGTTCAAATTAAAAAAAAAAAAAAAAAAAAAAAAAAGAAAAAGAAAGAAAAGAAAAAAGAGAGAGAGAGAGAGAGAGACTATCTCAAGCTTTTCTATGATTTTTCCTCTGTTATTCATTTTTAAGCATAAAAAGCTGTATATTTGCAAAGGTGACTGACTCTATGCTGAGTTTAGACTAAGGGTCTTTCTAAATCCCTCTCTCCCTTCCTTTCTTTATTTTCCTTCTATCATTCTTTTTTTCCTCTTTGCTGAGTCCTCTTTCAGAGGCCAATTCAAATAGTTCATTTTGGGCTTTGTATTCAAAGACCATAACCACAGAAGCTCATTTTCTTCAGCTGTCAAAAATAGAGTTGTTGTTTAAAGAACCCAATTTTTTTTTCAGGGGCTATCTAATACTTTAAGAAGAACAGTTTGAAGACTACCAAGTAATTTCAGAGATTTTCTAGTTCAATACTGAGCGACTTTCTTCCACGGGTTTATTTTTATTCTCGAGAGCCAAAGATGAAGCATCTCAGGGCATCCAACTTGCAGTGTTGAGATGGAATCTGGTTGTGACATCCAAGCTTTGCATATTAGTAAAGTCATTTTTATTTCTTTCATTGTGTCATGCATTCTGATAGCTTGGTACTTGGAGGAGCATTTGAAGCCTCTCCAGCATGTATCACTTAGATATTCAAAATTCTAGTGGAAATGTTTGGTGGGCAGTTCACATTTCTTTGAAAGGAGTGCAAGTGGATTTCTGATGGCCATCCAGTCCAACCGAAGTTGAGATTTTAAAGAAGAATTGAGAAGATGTTTTAATTTAGTGTGAGGATATCAGCAAGATAGGTTACTAGATCAGCCTCATCGTAACAAATCCAAGGAACTGGACCTGCTAGAAGTTTCCAGAATCAACAAAGGCAATGAGTCCAACCTTTGTGTTTTACCAAGATGCTCACTTGAAACAGAACTGGACCATCAGACAAAACTACGCAGCCAAGGCAAATCTCATTTCAGCGACAAATATATTCAGAAAACGTACAGCCAAGCTTTATGTAAGTCATGCATTAATTCTCATCTCTCTTGCTTTGTTGTAGTTTCAGGTGATTTTAGATGAGCACAGAAAATACTACCAGGGGAATCACAAAAACAAAGCTATGGCTGCTCTACCTTCATGTACTCGCAAAGAAAATCAGCTGCCAGGAGCACAGAAAGCCACAACCACATGTAAGTACAAGGGCGAGCTTCAGAATCCGAGAAAGCCTGAGCTTGAGTTCTGGCTGCCATTTACCAGCTCTGTGACCCCGACCAGACCTCTTAAACACGCTGAGTCTTCATGCTCTTCTCTGCACAGGAAAGTGTTGCACAGGGTTTTTAGGTTAATAAATGAGATGATGTGTGCACTGTGCTAGCTAGCATACTGCTGGCCAGGCCATTGGCACATGATAAATAACCAATAGTTATTGTCATCATTACTGTAATTATTAACTGAGAGTGCCAATGACCACAGAATCCCCTTTAAGGGTAAAACGGAACACAGGCCGCTGTGGAGACAGGAATTACCCAAACCAATGTTACTTTCAGAAACCTTCTCTCGAAGAGCAACTCTGTATTCATAGTCAATACTCGGGGCAGAATCAGAGATCAAGACTTGAGCTAGAAGACTCCTGTTTTTGTTTTTTAATTTTTTTGTTTGACAATTACCATCACGAACCATCCTCTTTTTTCCTCCAGATGGAAAATTTCAACAGGTTTTATTAGATTTATAGATTGAATGTAAGCAACAGAGGACCATGATTTCCTGGCTGTATCCTCATTCCAGTCTCATATTTGCCCAATATTAAAGCTCACAGTCCCTCTCTGTGCCTGAGAACATTGTTCCAACAAAGAGCTTCTTATAAAACTAATGGTCTAAAGAAAGAGACAGGAAGAGAATTAAATGAAACAGTAGGTGATAATGGTTTGGAGGAGGAAACCACTTTTCAAGTACAGGGTGTTATTAATATTGGCAAACTATAAATCTATATCTCTATAATTCTATCTAGCACCTTACGGTTTCATCTGCCTACCTGGTTTGTGGGCACATGAATAGAGTTCTCCACCCATTCACTTTATAAAAATATACTGGCACTTCAAATATCCAATTTCTTGACATACACTTGAATTAATACATATAAGAATCTTTTTCTATTTAGGGCATGACAGATGTCTTAGAGATTCCTTGCAATTATTTTGAAAATCTGTAGGAGCCCATAGGATTTTTGTGAAGTGATAGATCTACATGTGTCAGATGCTGTGTGAGGATTTACGTGACTCTATTTTTCCTGAAATATAATTTTTTTTTACTGAAATAGGATTATTTGAAAAATCATATTCTTTCCATTTCTATTTTTATGAGAGGTTAATTTCTGGAAAGAAAAACATCTCATTAGAAATAAACTGGGCAATGCATTTTAAAAAATGCAACCATGAGTCACATTGCCATGGGACAGCAAAATATGCTTTCTGAGAGAAATTTAAGGGAGGCAAAGGCAAAGCAATGATCTGATGAATGCTGATGTTGATTCCAAAACAAGGGTGACGCCTTTACAGTTGACTTCACTCTTCTATTAAATCAATTATTTTAAAAAGAACTGTATTTTGCCAACAATATCTAAAATCAGTTTGAAATGTTCACTCATTTGGCTTAAAAAAATAAAAAAGCTCAGTGATGAGTCAGGGGTTGTCTCAATTTTCAAGCCCTTGGAGCAGGGTTTGGATTGGTTTGGGTTTCTTCTGTATAAATCCAGACTTTAGATTTGGAAGGCACGAAATGTTAGCTCAGAGTGTTTCCTGAAAACAGTTTCTGAAGCCAGCACCCAGGAATGCACGCTGTGGGATATTAGCACATACACATGAAGGTAGGTGCACAAGGATGTTCATCAGGTTAGTTAGTGAAGCACCTGAGGTCATGTGCCTGAGACACATGGTGTGTGCTCACTGCAGGTGGCCTAGAGTTAAACGTTTGTTTTCCTCACTAGGCTTCATTCTCCACGAGGACAGGGGCCACGTCCACTTACTGTTGTATCCCAATGGCTGGAAAACAGTGGGTCCTCAATGATTATTTGTTGAATAAATGACCAAATGAAGTGCAACAAGTTGAAAACAAATCAAACATCCATCAAGAGAACAATGGTTAATCTGAATATGATAAATCCAGATGATGTGATTCAATGAAGTTGTTATATAGAATGGAGTGGCACTATATCAGGGACACCTCACCAAATACCCACAGGGATAGGGCCAGTGACATAAATGAGTGAGCTGGGCTGGATGTGGTAATAGGGAGTCATGAGATCATGGCAAACTGGAAAACCCATATTTTCTGTGTATTTGAATTATTATTATTACTACAATGGCAATATATTGTTATAATGAAGACAAAACAGACTGCAAGACAAGAATCTTTAGGTTATCTGGAATCTTCAGGGAAAACCCCTCAAATTACAGAAGCTTTGGAGTTTCAACATTAATAGAAAGGAAAAACGTTCAAGATCCCAGGCATAAGTCTTCCTATGGCCGGTAGATAATAAGAATCATGGACATTATAAGATCCGATCCTATGAATCCACTGAGGATTGCTCCAGAAGAACATGTCCTCTTCTACCTCTATCCCTATCCTATGGAGAATCAATTATAAAGGACTCTTTTGTTTCTAGTTTGTTCCTCTAAGAGTTCAGAGGTACCCAGTTTCTATTGCTAGAAAATATCTTCAAGAAACCTAGAGGGGAGAGCTCTGGAGGGTGAATTTAAGTAATGTGGGACCTCATTAGAATTTAAGGATGTAGTGGGAAGTTTAGTCATCTTTCATACTTTATTTGGAGTCTCTTGCATTTTCTTGTCTTTAAGAAGTCTCAGGTTAGTCATTTGGGAGAGAAAACCATACTATTTGTTATGTTGGTGGTGGCGGCAGGGGGATGGGTAATCCCCCAACCCCACCCAGAAAGAGGAAAGTTGGATCACTCTCAGTGTTATGATGAACTATTTGAGGATTCCATTTGTAATGTAGATGGGTTGCCAGAAACAGGCCAAATGTTCTTTTCTTTCCTGACATTGTGTAAAAATTGGTTGAAAAATCTCAGATCTTCATCCCTGTTTGCAGTGCCAAATTGCAGAGAAATGACCAGGAATATAGGTGGGCTCCCATCCATACACGTTGCTCAATACTTACTCTGCGCTTCCTACTCCCAGAGAGTCCAGTGATAAAAGAAAATGACTCCCGTTGACAATTTCTAACAGAGTTATTTCTAATATGCCTCAGCTCCCACTGGCAAGGGTTTTGTGTTATGTTATGTTGTGTTATGGGCTAGAATGAATTCCTTAACAGGCAGAGCCTATGAAACCAGAGGGTTGCTTTCTCAGAGGATTAAACTTCCAAATACTCCTGAAAATAATGGTACACAATAATGAAATTCTTGTTTCTCATTAAAAGAGAATTAAACCAACGACCTTCTACATGGGTTTTTGCTTTTTGTCTTCCAACCAAGTTGGATTTGGTTGTATTATATTATTTAAGTTCTTGGATGCTTAGTTATTTAATGTACATGACACTTTATGGACACCAAAAAACATCTGCCTGCATTCTTTCCATTTTATGCAAGTTAAAAGCCTGGCAAATTCACCAACTGATTTATACACATTCACTATTAGAAAATTATGCTGTCACTTTATAATTGGAATTATTTCTAAATCAGCTTTGTCCAAATTTGTGTCTCTCACACGTCACTTTCAGAATTTTTCCAGCATCAACATATAACTTGGCCTATTTCTTG
Organism: Nyctereutes procyonoides; assembly: GCF_905146905.1. Classification (NCBI taxonomy): domain Eukaryota; kingdom Metazoa; phylum Chordata; class Mammalia; order Carnivora; family Canidae; genus Nyctereutes; species Nyctereutes procyonoides. The sequence goes on along the minus strand of NW_026575024.1, from coordinate 8,180,147 downwards.
CCCAGTTCTTTAAACAATGCCTTATGTTCTTTATGTAAATAAATGTATTTTCAAAGGAAACTGCATCTCATTTCCATAATGAGAAAAACAACATCATTTGCCATAAACAGAAGGAAATTTTAAAAATAAATTAAATTGAAGGCGAACAATAATATTAACTTCTGGATGGATGCTGCTGTCTGCCAAAGCTCAGGACCCCAGGCCAGCTCTTTCTTTGTTAAAAAGGGAGTTGTCAGGAGTTAAGGAAAGATTAAGGAACATTGGAATACACTGAGACTTGCTCTATGATTGAGTCAGTAGGATGAAAGGCAATTGTCTCCCTGCACACGACAGATTTCATTTATATCCCATCTCCACCGCGTACAATTGCGTCTTACCCCACCTGAGACGGGTCCTTGACTCTCAGAAGCTGATGTGGGTATTTCAGTTTTCCTGTGCTGGGAGCAGGTGGCTTACCATTTGTCTGAGAAACGCCATCAGGGATGTTCTCGGTGGTTTGTATTCTTCTCTTTTGAGTTTTACTTCTGTGGGTTCAGGTGTGGCATCTCCTTCTTCATTGAGATCCACTGTTTGTAAGGGTGATTCTACTTCCTCGGACTTTACAACCTCTACTGGTGATTCACACACCACCTGGATTATTTTGCCAGGTAATAAGACAGTGAAAAAAAAAAACATTCCCCAAAACAAGCTTTCTGAAGTGGGGTCCTGGTTGCCCCCTTGTCCACATAGTGTTATAGGTCTGAACGAGTGATCATTTCTACACAGGCACATCTTCAAGAAGCAATGTTCATGTCATATAATGTACTTTCAAACAGCCAATTTCTGGGGAAAAAAATGCCAAATATGCTGACTTGGAAGTGGCAAAAATCCTGCTCCATAAGGTAGAGGCTTAGGTAGGAAGCCCTTCTTGGGGACTGCTGTCTACAGAAAGCTCAGTACACCTTCCATTCCAGTAGGCCCACCTCTTTGGTCTGCCATCAAGGTGACTTACACCTGGCGTGGGTAAAAATCAAGAGTCAGCATTTCCTTAAATGTCCAGTCTTGGAAATGGTGACCATGACATCTTCCACCACCTGCCCTAAGATAACCACAACTTAGAAGGACCCATTCTCTTTGTGGAAAAGGTAGCACGAAAGCCACACTGGATTTAACAGACTGGATCTCCTCTTTAGCTTACTTCCCACCCTACCCCAGGCCAGTCATTTGCATTTGTTTCTTACCCGAAGTTCATGCTTTCAGAAGAAAACTGAACTTAGTAATAAAACCATGGGTAAGTTCCTGACAGCCCCCTGCAAAGTACCCAGTGAGCTCAGTGCCCCGGGATGTCTATAGGGGGAAAGAGATGGCCAGCAACAGGGGGTTTGGATAGAAGGTCCAATTCACCTGCATTCTGATTCTAAATTCTGCTCTTTTGCATTGCCTCACTCCATTTGTGCTGTGCCCCAGTCACATCTGGAACAGGGGCTGCTTTGCATTGGTCCCTGCAACAGATTGAATTAGCCTGGAGAAGGCTCCATAATTTCTTTGTTTCCTCAGGCAGGGGCTGAGAGGCAAACTACTACCACATCCATCTTAGATACTGTTTTCGTATGGCTGTGAGCTAAGAATGGATTCTACTTTTTTTTTTAAAGGTTGTAAAATGTTTTTACAAGATAAAAGACAGGCAACAGACACTACATGTGGCCTGTAAAGTCTGAAATATTTACTACCTGGCCCTTCACAAAATAGGTTTGTCATCCCTTGCCTCACAGGAAGGCGCTCTAGAGCCAAAGGCATCTTTGCATTTGTCTTTGCCGGTGCTGGACCCCCCAGCTTCCTCTGAATCTTATTCTTCTGGCCAAGGGGTAGGGGGAGGGAACTTAGGTATTTCCAAAAGCACCTGTATGCCTGTGGAGAAATTATTTTCCTTTCCTTCATGCCGAACACACCATTAGTTTGCACACAGCCCCAGTGATCCAGATTGAGAAGGACCCTCCCTTAATTTCTGTGTTATCAATCAAAGCAGGAAGGTGCCCATAAACAGATCAGCATGAGGGAACACCCCGAAATATGGCAACTAAATCACAGTCATCTGTCCCCACCTTCAATTTTATAACTCATTGTCATGACTTCTAGCATCTTTCTGTTGTAGGTAAAGATCTAGGTTGGGGAGTCATCAACTCAAAAGTCCAAAGGCGGCAAGGCAGGTAATATTTATATGGATTGACCATAAGACACAAATGAGCTGATGAACAAGTCAAGGTTTCCCATCTAAAGACACTGAAAGAATGAAAACACTGGACTGGCCAAACAGGCCCATCTTGGGAAACTAAGCTGAGACTGAAGCCAACTGACATACTGGGATTGGCAGTCAGATATGATCATGGATTTCCCCATCTAGGCCTGATTCAATTCAATTGCAATTCTGAAAAAAGAAGCTTCTGCCCCAAGAATCTGGGGGTAAGGGGATCCCTGGGTGGCGCAGCGGTTTGGCGCTTGCCTTTGGCCCAGGGCGCGATCCTGGAGACCTGGGATCGAATCCCATGTCGGGCTCCTGGGGCATGGAACCTGCTTCTCCCTCTGCCTATGTCTCTGCCTCTCTCTCTCACTGTGTGACTATCATAAATAAATAAAAATTAAAAAAAATTAAAAAAAAAAAAGAATCTGGGGGTAAGCCTGAAATGCAGGTAGTCTAATGTAGTGGTCTCGCAGGTCTTGCAGCCTATAGCGCCAGCCTAACTGGCTCTAAGTCTCCACTCTATCCCATACAGAGGCTCTAAAACGAGGTCTCTACCCATCTCTGTACCTGGGTTTTCCTAATTCTATACGCATTAGAAAGTTGTTTGCAAAATTAAATCAGGCAGTGCACATAAAGTTCTTAGATCTGTGCCTGACATATAACAAGCACTGAGTTAATACTAGCGGTGGTTACTTGTGCTATTATGAGAACCACTTATTCCATGGGCCCGAATTATGAGGAATCACCCACCATGTCCATGCCCACTTTTTAGAGATGATATTAATAACTATCTCTTACTATGGCTGATATCATGCATGGTACTTTTAATATATTACCTCGGTGAATAGTTATTGAATTATTAAACAGCTCAGAGTAAGTAGCATTATTGCTATCCTAGAGATGAAGGATCTGAATGATTGAATGACTTGGCCAAAGTCCCAGCCCAGGTAAGTAGCCATTTCAATGAGGATGGGGTTGTGTACCAGTAACTGAATATCTAATAGTGACTTTACTAGTAAAAATATAAAACAAAAAGTTTGCAAGTGAGAAGTTCTAGGACTGGTTCAATGGCTCCACAATGTCTTTAAGAATCTGGGCTCCTTCTATTCTTTGTCTCTGCCATCCTTGGCATGCTGGGTTTTCATCCTTTTACTTGTTATCTCATGCATATGAAATAGCTGCTAGAGTTTCAGGCATCACATCCTCAACCCAATGTCTTAAAAAAGGAAGGAAGGCTATAGCAAAATGTTTGTTTCAAATGAACTTCTGTATTTTGATTTCCTACCTTAGCATACATACTACTGGCAAGATGTGGTCACGTCCTTACCCCTAGATAAATCATTGTTGAAAAAAAATGGGATCATTGCTGTAGACTAATCATGATCAAATTCTTTGGGGGTGTCGTAGTTGCCAACCTTGTCCAACATCAAGGGAAGAAGGGTGGAGAAATGGGAAATAGCCCTTAGGTGGGTAATGACCAGAGTCTGACTCATTTAATCTGGGTTCAGAATTATTCTGTCTTTGAAACAGCATGTTCCTTTTTTGTATGCAAGAGCCTGGAGGGAAAATTACATAATAAAAATGATCAGACTATATGGCAGTGACTTCATCAATCATTTTTTTTTTTTTGATTGCCAATGGTTTTCTTGCTGGGCCTTTAAAAATTTGAGTGATGTCAACTCATAAATCCTAGGCCAGAGAGTCCATTGTTCAAAACACAACTGTTTTGGTAGGCATAAAAAAAAGCTGGTTTTGGGGGGAACTTCTAGAGACTCCCATTAACTTTGAAGCCAAGAAATTGGCTTTCAGCAGCCAGGGAAAATCCACTGATTTCCAGTGTGTAAATCCAGAAGGATTTGACCTGAGTTAGGAGCTGATTTGCATCTACAGACATAAAATTTGATTTTTATTTGGATAGTTTTCTGATATCCTTCTAGGCCAGGGCTTTGGAAAAAGTCACTCCCTATTTAGAATATATAACTGCATCTACACAGTTTAATTTGGGGCATGATGGATATAATGAAAATCAGACCTGTGCTGTATTTTAGAATCTAATCCCCCTTGCTTGATTTCAGGAGGGGTTATTACACTTTGTGTGACGATGGCTCTTAATGTTTAACACGGACAATACACATCAGAGCAAAAGGTTTCACCTTTTTTTTTTTCTGATTTCAAATATTATCCCATATGTACTCTTGAAATTTGGATTATACCGTTTTCACTGGAACTGTGAGTTTGGGAAACAGATTTATAGCAAAATAGATGCCCTCCACCTAAACTTCACCCATAACACACACTACTAACAGTTTTTACTTTAGATTCTTTTAAAGATGCTGTCTGATTTGATTTAGAACGGGATTATTTGGGATCCCTGGGTGGCGCAGCAGTTTGGCGCCTGCCTTTGGCCCAGGGCGCGATCCTGGAGACCCGGGATCGAATCCCACATCGGGCTCCCGGTGCATGGAGCCTGCTTCTCCATCTGCCTATGTCTCTGCCTCTCTCTCTTTCTCTCTCTGTGACTATCATAAATAAATAAATTTTTTTTAAAAAAAAGAACGGGATTATTTGAATCACAAAGACCTGGGAAAGATTTTATTTTTCAATCTGGTAACTATTCTCCCTCATTCCCTTCATGGAACCCCAGTTTTATCTTGGGGGAACAACCCTCCTTAGCTTTTAGCCCGCATAGTCAGGATGAAGTTGCTTGAGCAGATCTAAGCCAACCCACATGGTCCAGCTCCTTGACCATATGAATTCAGGGCCAGGAGTGTGTGACGGAATGTATGACTTTCCCAGTTATTCACTCTGGCCTCCTGTGAGGGGATCATACATCTGTGCCTATTGCTGCATGACTTGCTTTGGCAAATGTAACATGAGCCGACACGATGTAAAGCAAGACTGAGTGGAAGCTCTCAGAACCATTTCATGGTTCACCCCCAGCACTGCCTTCTCTCTTGTCACTACAATTGCACGCCTTTATGGAAGGGAATGTTTTTCTCAGTCTAGATCTCGGCAGGAAGAAGCCACATGGATCAGCTACGGCCAACCTATGGCTGCCATGTAGCATGAGTGAAGGGAAAAAAAGATCTTTGCTGTTGAAAGCCACTGCGGTGTGGGGCTTGGATGTTGCTGCAACACAACCTGGCCAAGCTGACTAATAGAGCCTGTGAACCCATGTAAATCTGTGAAAGAGAATGGATTCCAGGGCATGCAGGGTTTCTGCTGGACCAATCTCTCCTTTATTCTGGGCTATGTGATGTGATGTTAGAGAGCTAGAAATGTAGCCAGGCCATGAAGGCTGAGCCACAGGAAAGCCCTGAATCAAGATTTATTTAAAACCAATTCTACTTCCCAGTGATGAGTGCCAATAAATTTCTTTTAAAAAAAGAAAAAAACAACACAAATCTAGGTTAGGTTGGGTTTTCTTTCACTTGCAACTGTGAGCTTACTTCCTAAGAGGTAAACAACCGAAGTACCTGTTTCTTTCATCTTATAGGTCATTGGGAAGGAAAGATTTCTTTCCCCCTCATTAGTTAGAACATTAACGTAATTAAGCAATGGCCAAAATATTTACAGATTACAGTGGAATGAGTCAGTAGTTTCTGTAGTAGATTTTATTTCTGATAGGACCAGAAACACATTCTAGGAAAAACACTCAACTTCTGTGGATTTCAAAAGCCTCATTTTTCTCCTCATGAAAAACTATGAGAAATGTTGAAATCATTCTATCTTTTGCTTTGCATTGGTTCATAGATTGGCTATAGAAACTGGTGGTAGGGGCAGCCCCAGTGGCACAGCGGTTTAGTGCCACCTGCAGCCCAGGGCGTGATCTTGGAGACCCTGGATCGAGTCCCACGTCAGGCTTTCTGTATGATGCCTGCTTCTCCCTCTGCCTGTGTCTCTGCCTCTCTCTCTCTATGAATAAATAAATAAAATCTTAAAAAAAAACTGGTGGTAGAGAAATTAAAAAAAAAAAAACTCAAACATACTTTAGCCAGAAGTTGCTAGTTAAAAGGACTCATATAATGTGATTAATCTCACCTAATGGTCCTGTTTGGAGGTTTAGAGTACTCTGCGTTGTTTTGATTAATGCTATGTCTCTTATTTGGGAGAAGGAAATTAAAGTAATTATTTCACACATGCCTTCACTCTACATGGGCACTGAGTCAGCTGACAGATGTGCAATTTCACAGGGCACTATAACCAGTGATACTGGGAAGCACTCATCACGTTACAACTCCTGTGCACTAACAGTTACCCCATGGGTGGCAAACTCTTCCCGCCAAGGGCCCTGTCCCAACTACTCTACTCTGCCACTGAAGCAGGAAAGCAGCTATAGATGACATGCAAATGAATGAGTGTGCTAATAAAACTTTATTCATAAACAGTGAAACGTGAGATTTGTGTAATTTTTTAAAAAGCAGATACTCTCATCTTATTTATTTATTTACTTACTTATTTACATATTTATTTATGGCAGGAGCAGGGCAGTGAGGAGGGGCAGAGGATGAGGGAGAGAGAGAGTCCTAAACAGGTTCCACACTAGGTGTGTGGAACCTGATGTGGGGCTTGATCTCACAACCCTGAGATCAGGACCTGAGCTGAAATCAAGAGTCAGATGCTCAGCTGACTGAGCCACCCAGCATCCAGATTTGTGTAATTTTTACATGCCCTGAAATATCGTTCTTCTTTCAATTTTCTCATCATTCAAAATGTAAAAGCCATTTTTAGCTCATAGGTCATATGGACACAGTCAACGGGCTGGAACCGGCTTGTGAGCTGCAGTTTGCTGACCTCTAAATTACTAAATTCTTCCTGTGTTTCAGGCACTGCCGTATGCACGTTGTGCCATATGCCTTGTTCATTTAATTCCCACAAGAACCCTACGGGGTAGGTGATATTATTGTGGCCATTTAAGAGATGAGTAAACTGAGGTCCCAGAAGTAGCACAGCCTGGGGATGATGGGCCCAGGATCACTACTTTTAATCTCATTCCCTCCAACTAACAGGCTGTTAGACAATGAAATGCTGGAGCTTCCAAACAGAAATGTTACTTGTGGGGCTAAGCAATTTAAAGCCATTTTGATAATGCTGCTTTATTTTCTTGAGAAAATATTTTGCTTTCTTTGATGTCTTCATCAGCTTTTTTGTTCTCTTTTGCTATCAGTAATTTAACTTAACTTTGGTTCACGTTTATCTTTCTGTTTTGAACTTCACATTGGAGAAGGAAATGCTTCCTCTTTGTCTGTCAGAGGTCAACTCTGCATTTTAACACGCAAGCTGCAAGGAGTTCCTCAGACAGGCAACTGCACACAAACATCCCAAAGCGAGTTTCTTTTCAAAAAACTCAGAACCTCCAAGCTAACTGATGCTTCAGACCTGACCTGCAGCTTTTAAACCCAAAGTTCATGGGGAAAAGGGACAGAGTTTCTCCTCACAGGTTGCTCTGTCTCTGTAGAAAATAGCTGGTCACTTCATGAAAATTTTCTGGAATTATGAGAGATCTGAGCTTCCCTGAGCTACTAAGTTTGGCTCAAAAGAGAGGGGGCCGGGGGAAGAAAGAAAGAAAGAAAGAAAGAAAGAAAGAAAGAAAGAAAGAAAGAAAAGAAGGAAGAAAAGAAAAACACTTGCAACAACAAAAAAGCAGATTTGAAAGATCTTTCTCCTAACAAGAACCATAACACAGTCATTCTAATTTTCATTCCACATCACAGGCAACATTTCTGGAACATACTTGGATTTCCAACATCCATTCAATGCCAGCAATTAAATAAAAATGAAAACACAAGCCCTATCCAAGGCTAGCAAATAAGAGACACCTAGAAAGAGCCAAACATATTTTGCTTTGGCAAAATGATAATGATCAGTTTCTATATTAAGGAGCTGTGAACTCACTTATCCCCACTTAGAGCATTTTCCAAAGACTGTACTTTTTTTTTCTTCAGAGCAGAAAGCTGCTGACTCATGAGGACAATTTATTAATCTCCCTGGAACATGTTTTGGAAAACTCCATTTCTGACGTGCCGCTATGGAGCCATTCCCTTCAGATGTGAATGAACGGTCTTGAAAGTTTGGACAAAGAGGCTCAACCTGTGTCTCTCAGGTGTAGATCCCAGAAGTCAGCCCTCCCTCCCAACATCAACAGTCTCGGCATCGAGTGCAGCAAGAAGCTCTCCTGCTGGATGCCACTACCCATCCTGGCTAAGGCCCACAGTTAGTAGAGAATCTAGGTTGCCACGGAAATAAAGATGAAAGAGCAATCAAGGTGGAGGAGGACAGCATGCAGCATCATTGCCCCTCAAGGAAGAGTGAGAATGTTCTTATGTTTGGTAGACTCTTTCAGCCCCTAAATGATAACAAAAAAAATTATATATTATTATATTACTCTGATTTTGTGTTTAGTTTGCATTGATTCAATAGGCGTTACAGATATTCACCCAGCATTATTTCCCATTGGTCCCTAATCCTGTGAAAGGCTGAAAGAGTCCACAGCAGATGGGAGACGTTGGAGCATGCACAGGGCCCCACAGCCAAAATGCCCAATGGTCCAGTATGCGGGAAGATGAGCATGGAATGGTTGTGCCAATTAATGCATAACTTACATTCTCCTCTGCACCTGCAGGGACTGAATCCTCTTTAACTGACTAAAGGGAAGATAAAAACAAAAGTAAGAGTCAGAGGTTAGCCCATAAATGGAGAGATTAGTTGGGCTCGCAGCCCTCTGGTGCCATCTTGGACGTTGTATTGCTTACGCATACGTGGTTTCAAAACGGACTTGTGGGAGGCTTACACGACAGTCAACAGTACAGCAAGACAATATAAATAGGTCTGTATTTTAAAAATGCAACGAAGGGCAAATAAACACCCAGCTGCAGCCAGGACACCAATGGAGTGAGAAGAAGGGTTACTACAGAAAACACAAACCACAGCCTGGGCTGTGGATCAGTGGCGCATTTTCCTTAACATTTTCTGGTTGTTGTTGATGAAAAGAGGGAAAAGGATCGGTCATGCAGGACACAGTCACCATTAGGTAAAAACAAATGAGCAGCTCAGGAAAATTCTGGCCGAAAGTCCAGAGAAATCCATCCCATGGTACTCATAGAGCAAACAGACACTGAGGGTCTTCAGCCGTATTCTGACCGCAGCACGGTGGCCAGAGTCAGAAGTTGCCTCTTACATCAGCTCAATATGGGCCAATGTCTTCATGTCATCACGCCAAAGTTGAATTTGGTTAAAACCCTCCTATGGAGGCCCAGAGGGTTGGTGTCCAACACATCCAACTTCAAACACTGTTCCTCCCTACTGGAGGAAATATGGCATGTGCAGACTTGCCTCAAATTGGGAGAGCAGTTGGCCCAGTGCTATCAAAGGTCAATGCCGCCATCAGTTTGCTAAGTTTCAACTTTGGAGATCGTCTTAGCAGTTGTTCTTAAATTTGTCAGGGGTGGTGGTGGTGGTGTTTACAGACCACTTTGTGACTCACTTGACAGATCTGGCCTCTCTCCCCAGAAAAATAAACACAAACAGAATATTTTGCAAATAATTTTAGGGTGTTCATAGACCATCTCTTCTCTTGGATTCCAGGCAAGGAGCTCTTCCACATATTCACTCTGTTCCAAGTCCTGTGTTTATTTTTACCTTTAAAACATTCAGTGGAAGGGGAGAAAGGACTCAGCATTCACAAATATGTCTTCTGCATTGTGCAAACAGATTGTTGTAAACCTGTATAGACATCGTATATGCAGGTACTTTGTAGACACCATCTCCCTGAGAGTGGCCCCCAGTGGTAAGGATGGTAATCCTCATCTACACAGCGAGAAATAGAGATATAGGGAGGTAAAGTCATTTGTTCAAGGTGGTCCAGCTAGGAAGTGGTGGAAATGGTTCTAAGAGCCAAGTTTTCCTTCTGCTGTGACGATTTCAAGGGTCAGAACAGTTTTTTACTAATTTTTTTTTTTTGCATTACTAAAAACACACTTTTTTTTAGTAATGGTGTGAGCTTCTTTCTCCAAGACCAGATTGGCTTTCTCCCTAGATGAGATTTTCAGTTTGGATCATTTACAACTGTATTTCTATTGAACCCAGCCTTTGAGCCAAGCCTGGATCTCACAGGCCATGTGTATCTGCACCCAGCATGGTTTCCATGCTCAACACACAATGACAAATGAAAGCCTCGGGAAGCTTCTTCCTTTTCTCCTTATGAGCCTATGAGCGGAGAAACCAGAGGCACCAGATTGCAACCCGCTTTTCTCCACTGGCAGTGGGTCCCGTGTGATAGATAAGCTCTGGGCTGGAGGGCAGAGGACTTGATTCTTCCCCCTGGGAAATGTGTGCAGGTGGGGAGATTGCACGGCGCTGCTGACGGAGCAGCTCACTTCAACGTAGACGAGGGAGACTTTTTAAGCGCAAGGGCCACCTGTGCAGAGTGAAAAGTGTTTATTGGGTGCTCAGGCTCTCCAGTCAGAATATGATAAGGTGAGGGGCTAATCGGGAAGTGCACAGAGTTCAGGATTCCCATTCAAATCTCAAGCCCGGAACCTTCTGGTCTTCTTCAATGAACTGGACATCCAGCTGTTACCTGCTGAGCCTACAAACTACCTGGCCTTGTTCACCATAACAACAATTCTTTAGTTTGAAACTAAAGGCTCCTGTTGGGGCATTTATATTTTGGAGAATAAAGACCCAAACACAGCCCCTGAATGCATCAGTATAAACTTGCAGAGCAAGGGGTCCTGTCCTTTGAAGAGTACAATGAAGAAAGAATGTTCTTTAAAATATTGTCACATGGTAGCACTTAAGCCAACAGACATCCCTGTTGCTAGCAGGTCTTCTGGAAGCATCATTTTGATCATGTGACAGCTGTTCCGAGTTCACTGATTTCACAGCGGCCCTAAGACCTTTTCTCAAGCCGAGACATTTCAGCCCGCCTTTCAAGTGCTGCCATAATTGTCCAGCCATATGCCAGACTCTCTTCACCAGGATTCCTGTGGATTTGGGGATCAAATACAGGAATCTGCACTTGAAGCAAGTGACTCAGATGATTCAGAGGATTTTTAAAGTTCTTTTGGTCTGTTTGGACCTACCCCGACTGCTGCCTTTTTAAAACACGCGTAGCACTTTGTAACCTGCACAAGACACACTGACACTGGATCCTAACATCATTGTTTTGGAACCAGGGCTAGTCACTCTGCATTCTCTTCCCAATAATCACAAAAGGTAGGTGTCACTGCCTGCTTCCAGAGCAGAGGAAAGCAAGGCATGGAGGGTTTAAGTGACCCGATGACATCCAAACAGCCAGCAACTCTCAGCAGGAACTGAGATCGGATGATGTGTCTCTTGGGCTCCAGAGCCCCCATTATTTTGCATGACATCATTTGTGTCCTCCAAAGGAAAGCAGGAAAAGCACTGTTTTGAAGACATTCCAAATGTATTATTTACGAATTGTGTGCATGCATAGGTACTCACACATTTGCACGTGCATGCATGTGTATCTACCTCGTTCCTCCAAACGGACTTCGGGTGTTTCAATAGCAGAATCCATGAGTCTTAGACTCATTTTGTACCTTGGGCGCTCTTGGCACCTGATGCCCCACATGGATATTTAGATCAGAACCAACAACTGTTCATACCTGAAGAAATGATAAAACTGTTCGTTGAGCACTTACTATGTCTGAGGGTCTCTCTGTGTACACTTAATGGAGCGTCATAACAGCACAGTGAGATAAATGTGTCCCTATTTACACAAAAGGAAAGAGAGGCTTTGAGGGGTCAAGCAGTTTGTCCAAGGCTATGCAGTCCAATCTTTCTGGTTCTGTCTGGAATGTGAGATTTGCCACATACCAGAATTTTCAAGATCATCTATTCCAACCCTTTTCCTTCAACAGATGAAGAAAAGAAAACGCGAACAGGATGGGTAACTTTTGTGAGGTCACAGAGCAAATGGTACCCCAGAGAACTCAGAACAATAAGGGACATAAGTCCTCCAGGATATTGACTTTTAAACATTTTTTGGCAAATAAAACTAATTTGAAACTAATTTTCTCAAAGGCTATTTGTGTTATTTTTGTCTTATAATCAGAATGACTTTAGCAATCAAGACTATAAATCAAAATAACTTAGAATTTCCTGTCCACAGCACATTAGGGGTAAAATTTTATTCCTGATGTTCACATTCTAGATGTATATGGTTCAAAGTCAGATTATCAGGGAGGGAGACAGAACATGAGAGACTCCTAACTCTGGGAAACGAACTAGGGGTGGTGGAAGGGGAGGTGGGCGGGGGGTGGGGGTGACTGGGTGTTGGGCACTGAGAGGGGCACTTGATGGGATGAGCACTGGGTGTTATTCTATATGTTGGCAAATTGAACACCAATAAAAAATAAATTAAAAAAAGAAATAAAAGCTTTCCAGTTAAAAGAGGAGAAGAAAGAGAGCTTGGGTTAGTGGAAAGATCAAGATTTTTTAGCATTTCTCTGTTTGCTTTTCAGAATTTTTACAACAGTGATTTTATAACCAAAGCTTATCTAATTTAAAGAAAAGAAAATGAAGACGTTGTATATGCAGATGGTTCGTAGACACCATGTTCTTTTTGTTTTTGACTAGAACATAAGTCCCCTCACCCCTTGAGAGTGTAAGCTGCCAAAGGGCAGCAATCTGTTTGCTGGTATCTTTTTAATGCCTTAGCACAAAGCATTTAGCACAAAAGCATCTCTGCAGAAAGGAGACTTCAAATACTCTTGCATGAGTGAATCGTTCCTATTTTACTTCCATAGAGAGCTGTTCTTTCTAGTTGGATGGAAGAAGGAAAAGTAAGATTTATGGGTGATTTGAGTTTTAGCTTCTCTTCATTATTTTTATAATCTACTAAAGAAATAAAGCCAGATAATGGTGAAAAATCAAAAAACAGCGAGACTGAACTACATGAAATCCGACCATTAGGGAAAGAATGTCAAGTGGTCCTCTTCCCCCCCCCCCCCCCAATGGAGATAGCTTGAATTTCAAAAAGGAATCAATGTATGCCTTATAGGCCCCAAAGATAAGGAAAGATGGAGTATTCGTGGCTTAGTAGTTCAGAAACTTCCCCAAATCAGAGGGTATGGAGAGATTGAGAGGTGGCCATGGTCAGTGTATCCAGCCTCCTGAGCACACAGGAGAAAAATGACAGAGGTCCGAAGGGCCATTCACTGGTCACTTTTACTCTAGGCATGAAGTTGGGGGTTTTGCAGGCATAATTTCCTCTAATCTTCATTTCTATGATGAGGTACTATTATTATCTACATTTTACAAATGAGGAAACTGAGGTAGCTCATCAGGGCTCATCTGTCCAATGCCAAACTTACATAAGTGTTCCTCAAGCTTCAGTCATTTGCCAGCCTCCTATATGGTTTTGGCCACATTTCATGTACCATCTATGGCAACTATGGAGTGTTTACTGCTCAGATTTCCCCACTAGAAGGGCAGCTCCTGGCCTGCACCCCTTGGCATCCGCTACAGAGCTAATGCTGAGGCTGTGTTCTTGCCGCCTGCTCCCAGGTGATTCCGGAACCATTCTTGCTCAACACGGGACTTGGGATTTGCCATTGGCTCAGCACCACCCTTAGTCCCTGGCTTTTCCAACCTTCTCCTCCTTCCTTCCCGGTCTCCCTTCGGCCGTGTCAGACCCTCACTGTGGTCTGAAGGCTCCCTCTCCCTACTCCTGTCCCCTCCCCTTTATCCTTCACATTGCTTTCCTACGGTAAATCTATTGTATATCAATCCCGTCTGTGTCACTCCTTGGAGGATCCAAATTTACGATCATGTACTTAAGATCAATACATCCATTGTGTGACACTTTTCTTTTAATTGGATTACTTCTTAACCTAAATGTATATATATAGTCTCACCTCGAGCAAAATGTCTATTAAATCTTGAGTTTAATGTGCTAGCTCAGTGTTTCTAATGCATTTTAAGTATATATAATTTTTAAAATAAAGGATGTTTGAATGTGGGTTGCCTAAGTCATCTTCCTGGCAACCAGTATGCACATATGATTCACTTGGGAACTTTTCCCTACATTATATTGCTGATAAAAGATTTTTAAAAATAAGTAATTGGTGGTTGGGAAGGAAGGAGGATTAGAACAGAATGCCAAATGACATCACCCAAAGTTTTCATTAAGTATTGAAGTTTGTGTTCTGGGCTGAACCCAGAAGGAAGATTTCTGTACAATGGAAAAGAGTTCTAGAATCCAGTTGGATTCTGGACCAATGAATAAAGCAAGCACTGTAGGGGCATCTGTGTTCATTACCTGACTTGCAGCATGTGCTGCATGCTAAGTGGCATGGATGTTTTGAAGAAATTACTAATTAGATTTTTTTTCAGCTCTGTGAATTATGTTCCACTGTCTCACCCACAACTTCTTGCTCATCTTTTGGCCACATTTAAAAGAGGCAAGAGTTCTGAACATGTGTGGCAGCTGGGGTGTGCTCAGCAAAGATGACCAAGGACTAGCTCTCAGACTGACTCAGCCCCACCCACCAAACTCCCTTGTATGCCACCTTAGTTTAGAAGGAAAAAAAATAGACAATATTTTGAATGCTCCTATCACAGAGCACATTGTGTGCTTATCCTGGGTGGTGAATGATGGACACCTTGGTTTTCCAAAAGGAGAGTGAGCTTTCGTGGTTCATAATGACTGATTATGTCTTGCTGGGAAAAGAGAGAGGGAGCCCAGAGGGGGTTCAGCTTGCCAGGGTTGGTGGGGGTGGGTGGACAGTCTCAGAGGAATCCAGGAGGAAGCCAAAGTACTAAGCCATTTTGGAAAGAAAATGAAATCACGAAATACCACAACTGTCTGTCATGAACCGGAGTGACTCCAAGAATGAAAAAATCTACTTGTTTATTTCCTTTTCTTTCCCATGAAACACATGCTTCTAAAACCATAGGCAAAAAATAAATAAATAAATAAATAAAACCATAGGCACTTCACGCTTCCCAGGAGTAAATGACAGGTCTTCAACTCAATGGCTAGTTGAGTCATTTTGGGGAAGAAAAAATAAACTCTGTACTTTGTGAGCACATGGATTAGCCCAATTGAAATAATTTCTCCAGTCACCCTAGCCCCAACTACTCTGCAGGTCTTGAAAACAGGACTTACCTTTTTCCAGAACAGTTTGCCCAGAGGCAGAGAGGTGGGACCTCCCTTTTCCTTGGCAACTTCCTTTGCAGTGTCTGTGGATGTAGGGTTTTTGGCTGCTCCTCTGGTCTCCTGGGATATAAAGTTTGCTTTGTCTGACTTGACGTCGGATGAAGTAGCAGGCGACTTTTCAGCACCCTACAGAGTTAAAAAAAAAAATTAGACTGATCTCAGGATTTCAAAAGTGAAAGATCTCTTTTTTATAAGCATAGGCTAGGGTCACACATGTTAATTTTCTTTTTTAAATTTTCTGTATTTATAAAGATTCTATGCGAATGCGATTTGTGTTAAAATTTTGGAAAAAGTCAAGATATTTTTCCTTTGCAAAAGAATATTTTATGTTCATGTAAGTCATTAGGAATCAAGGTGCTGGTAAGAGGTACTTTACTGTGAGGACATTAATCTGTATCAAGGCCATGGGTCTTCAAATAGGTTTGATCATGTTCCCATCAGTAAAAACAGTTTGAACATACACCTCTAATACATGCATATTTGTTTATATTATAAGCATCTACTATTTTATTAATCCAAATGTGAAATTAAAGGAGGTTAAAATAAATATAAAGGATATAATTTCCGACTTTTAACTTTGATTTAATAATTCCAATCAAAGGTACCAGTGCCAGGCACTGTTCTAAACCATTGAATGTTCTAACAACAGTTCTACAAGGAAGGGACTAATTATTATGTTCATTTTACAGATACAGAAATTTTGGTCCTAGGTGGCTCAAAAGCTTTCCTACCACTACACCAATAAGGGGACAGAGTTGATATAAAAATCCCAGGAACCTGGGCAGCCCGGGTGGCTCAGCAGTTTAGCGCCGCCTTCAGCCCCAGGCATGATCCTGGGGACCTGTGACTGAGTCCCACATCGGGCTCCCTGCATGGAGCCTGCTTCTCCCTCTACCTGTGTCTCTGCCTCTCTCTCTCTCTCTCTCTCTCTCTCTGTGTGTGTGTGTCTCATGAATGAATGAATAAATAAAATCTTAAAAAAAAAAATCCCAGGAACCTGATACCCAAACTCAAGCTCTTACTACCTCCTCCGTCCTATACTCCCTCCAACAAACCAAGATCTCCCCACTCCCTACGCTATTGTACCCATCCAGGGGGAAAATAGCTTAGAAAGCTTCACATTGGGAAGGTGATAATGTCAAAAAGATTGAGAGACACATCTACACTCATCAGTTTCATTGGGAAATGGGCACTTTTCTTCTCTGCACTGGGAAAATGCCCAGAGACTCTTGAAGAACATTACAAGGAGATGACTCTACTAGATATAGAATAATACAACTGTAATATATCCATGCAGTTGTTTGTTGAATATGCATCTCGTTGGCTTTGAGGGGCAGAGCCATTGCTTTGGACATCATTACCTCTCTAGCTCCCATCAGGCCCAGTGTCTGCCACAAAATAGACACTAAATAAATAACTAAATAATTGTATAGAGAGGACCAGAGAGAAATGCCCACACAGGACCCTGCCATGTTATGTGTCTATCTACCCTCCCCTTCCTTACTGGGCTATGGAGCCAGAGACGACCAGTAGTCTCTTCTCCCTGTCCACGCAATTCTTCACTTCCCAAAGAAGCACCCCAGATGGCATTCCGCCAGCATCAACTGAATTAATACTCTTAGTCTGCGTTATGGAAGAGATCACAAAAACTCTGTGTTTTGGGAGTCAGTCTCATGGAGAGGGTTGCCGAATGTGTAGCCAATACTCTCAATAATAAGAATATAAGTTACTTAGTTAATTCGAATTTCAGATCAGCGAAGAATAATTTTGAAGCATAAGAATGTATGTCCCTAGAACTGCCAGGGGCCTTTTTATAGTCATACTGAGAAATTATCTACTGTCTATCTGAAATTTGGATGTAACTGAGCGTCTGTATTTTATCTGGCAAGGCCACCCATGAAATTCTAACATATTAGATTTGGAGATTGCAGAGCAAATGACCTTACCTTCTTCCCCAGTACATTTTCTTCTTGTTTCACATTTGGGGGTGGGAGAGGGGAGGGGTTAGTTAGATGTGTAAACATTGCACCAAGAAGTGGAAAACAATGAGTGTGCGGCAGAGCTTATGAATCACATGAGCCAGCCACTAATATTTTAGCTGCCCTGCAGACAAGCTGGAATCAGGAAAACCTGAGTGGGGAGAGGAGCATTTCTGGGCATGGCAAAAAGAAAAAAAAATAAATTAATATCCTCAAACAATGCCTTGCCTTGTGTGCATGCTGTCATGTTCAATGTTTGAAGAACATGTGAAGAAGTCTGATTCTGAAGCATAGCATGTGGTTAAGCCAAGAGAAAAAGATCTCAGTTCAGCAAAGGAAAGCTGACACTTTCATTATTTATAATTATAAGCTTATTTCACGTATTAATTCTGGGACTCCCCACTTTTTTAAGCTAAGAAAAATCATTTTTAAGAAAATCCTTTTTACACGAAGAAAAAGTGAAATACAGAGAAATGAATCTAGGGGTTGATCACAATCAGTCACCACTGCATTTTTTTTTTTTAAATTGCAAAACCAGCAGATGATGTTTTTATCTTTAAATTTTCTTGAGGGATCCCTGGGTGGCGCAGCGGTTTGGCGCCTGCCTTTGGCCCAAGGCGCGATCCTGGAGACCCGGGATCGAATCCCACGTCGGGCTCCCGGTGCATGGAGCCTGCTTCTCTCTCTGCCTGTGTCTCTGCTTCTCTCTCTCTCTCTCTCTGTGACTATCATAAATAAATAAAAAAAAAAATTTAAAAAAAAATAAATTTTCTTGGATTTCCTCTTTTCCGTACTAGGTTACAATGAAACTGAGGATGAGCAGCACACCTCCAATATAAGCATGCGACAATCTGTGTGCTCAGTTTTAATGGCCCTATTTTCCTATCTTTTTGGAGGACAGAATTATAAAATGAGGTAAAAGCCAAGAAGCTCTACCAAACTGCCATGTGAATGAGAACTGAGAACATTTGGGAAGTATCTCCTTACTTTACCTAAAAAAGGCAAAACCTTAAAGTCTGGAAAGGGGAGCTGCTCCTACCACCATCACCTCCCCACCCACCCAGCTCCAGCGTTCCCCTGAATCCTATCTTTGCCCAAAACCCAACTTAGTGGCAGGAGGTGAGGCCAGTGGTCTGGGGAGACCTTGGGAATAGGGAACGTGGGTGGTCCCCCCTTTGTGGAGGAAAGAGATTCTGGAAACTAAGCTGTGCATGAAATGAATGCCATCTGAGGTACAGATATGAGGGGGAAAGTCGCACACTTTGTAAACTTTCAAGGCCCCCAACTCACAGAGGCTCCAAGTGGGAATTCAGCTGGGTTTCTTTGCACAAGGTCTATGACACACTTCACTAGCAGTTACCAAATGGTGTGCCATGTACATTGGTACCACTTTTTAATCTCTACCCACCCCCACTGCAATTTCTATCCTTCCACCCCTTCTGTCTTTAGAAAACAAAATAAGCCTGTATGGAAATTAAAGGGTAACTTCATAACATAGTTTGTTTATGCAAATAAAGATTCAGCCAGGAGATCTTTCTATGGAGTTTTTATTTGCATACACAATCCTGGGGTTTTAACATCCAGCTGGGGAAGTTTTTTTTTTTTTTTTTAATAAGTTTATTCAACTTAGTGGTGAATGGTTGATGTTTTAAACAAATGTCCAAGCATGCTGGCTCAGTTCAGGGATCTTAACCGCTGGTTTCAGGCAAACACTGGCATCTTATTAGACATTAAAAAAGTGAAACCTCGAAAATTCACTTCTGTGCTGCCCTCACTTGGAGAGGACATGGAGATAGAAATTGCTCTGCCTTCATTCATTGTTTTTGTTGTGCTTGGGCTTTTGTTTGGGGTCAGTATGAGCTTAGTTAAGACGGAGAATGGATGGAACAGACCACAGAAAGATAAAATTATTTTCTTGAGGTTAGAAAAGTATTTCCCAAATTGTAGGAAGCATACCATTGGTGGGATCACAGATAATTTTAGGTCGAGCAGAGATACCACGTTAAAAAACATTAAAATGGAGAAAACATTTTTTTTTTCCCTTCCCAACTCTCATCTAATCTTTCTAAGAACATTCGGAGGAAAAAGTCTGATGCTGGTACATCTTTAACATTTTTCTATTGCTGGCAAATTGCATCTTAATAAAGCTAGAAAGGCATTATATTTGGAGTTTAACACAGAGAAGGTAGCTAGAATGTAATTATTTCTTTTATTAGCCATATTAATGGTTACCTCTTTATGAAAAATAACTCCAGTTTTCCATGTACGTTATAATATAAAGCTTTCTTTAAAGATATCTTTAAATAAGATATGAGTCCATTGTAATATAAAAAGATCAACTACTGAATACTATATGTGATGAAAATGGTGAAGATGGTATGCATACTTTCGACATTTGGGAAACACTGAGTTAGAAGCATAATCTCAGAACCCTGGTCCACACTAGGAAAAAACTAGTCAGATGTCGGTTTGTAATTACGGAGACTTAAAAGAATCAATGAAATTTGATTCACATCATTTTTAATTCCCTTTCATGACCCCACCCACACAAGACTGTCTTCCCTGAAGTGGAGCTGAGGGGACAAAGGACAGCCACATGTAGCATTGATGAAGACCAGGGTTCTTCTTTTTTTTCTTTCTAATTGAACAAGATACAGACCTTATGCCTAAGGAATTTTCTAAACGCGAATCCTAGCCTGGGGCTGTGCAGGTGCTTTTTCTTGGTGCCTTTAGCTTGGTTCTCACAGGTCTTCTGTCCCGCTTGGCCATCACAGACACTTTCTGCTTTGGATGCCTTTCGGGCAACAGCAGTGACGCCTTAGAACTTTGTTTTTAAACAAAATCCATTTTTCCCCCTGTTGCTTTGAAGCGCATTGAAGCACTTTGACAATTAACTCTGCTATATCACCCCCACCTCTCAACCACATTCAATCAGGCGGATGTTTCTCTTTTTGAGACTCTCCAAGACAATTTGCAACACAGCATATTCACAGTCCATTTCAAGTACAGTTGCTTTTCATCAGGGTGACCTATTTAAATGACCCAGATTAACACAGCTCCATTTGCTAAAGACAATGACAGGACATCTAAGCTCCGTCTTTTTCAGATGAAAAAGAGAGAGCACAGTTCTTATTTGATAGTTTTAAATATCTAAATGCTATTGTCATGGGAAAGAAAAAGATACATGAAAACAACGAATTTATTCTTGCATCCTGGAGTCAAGGCAACCCTGCCTCGAGTGGCTTTCTTTCTCCAACCAATCTTAGGAACTTCAGGGGAGCAGTGTTACCCGCAAAAATTCCAGCTGGCTTCTATATGGGCAGATCTCCCAGACAGGAGAAGTGTCTACCATGCGCCAGTCCACTGAGCCAAAGTCGGGGGAGATTGGAGCTGAAACAGCCCAGCAACAACCATTCAGAATTGTCGACTCAAGTTACAAATGGCTGGGGATTTTGTGCAGGGTGTGGAGTGTGCTCAAAATTGTCAGGGCCAAATGTGAAGATGAACAGTGTAGATGCTTCAAAAGCAAGAATCCAAGAAGTTTTGTACAAAGAAAGGATGTTAAGAATGCAGGTTTGTGGAAAGAGGTGGTTTGTGTCATAGACAACCTATATTCACAAACCCTCCCCTGAGACTCCACTCTGCTAGCAGTGACCCTGATCTCTCCAGGCAAGGTAGTGAGATTTTATCAGCTGGATATATGCACTTGGGGCCACATTCTGGTGGGGAAGAGTCTTGGTGCATGGGCAGCTGAGGAGAATGAGTGCATCAGGTCACTTGGGAAGCCACACAACACACCCACATACCCCACTGTTTATAGCCTACTGTGCTGCTGACTACGGGGCTTCAAACAATGCAAGACACAAGAATCAAAAGAGAAACATTGGACCAAACTATTCATTGAACTTGACCCTAGCTGCCTTGTAGCAAAAGACTAATTTTATAGGAAAACACATATAGATAGCTCAGAGGTATATTTTTTTTCTAATGGAAGAAGAACATTGTAGAAGAACCAATCAAGACACTGCAAATGTAATCATGGTGTTCAATACATCTTGCGGCTATTATGGAAATAGGGATCACCTACATTTGAATAGAGTTCAATGGTTTACCAGGCATTGCACACCTTCATCCAATGCTGGGGTGGGGAGACAGAATTTTTCTTGTCCTGGTTTTGCAGATGTTGAGATTTGGATTCAGATGGATTTGGATCACATCACACAGCCACTGTGTGGCTGGACTAGAGCTCAAACTTAGGCCTTGAGATAAATTCTAGGATCCTTTTCCCAACCTGGCCCCTTCAAATATTGGTAACAGATGTGCCGGGTTGGCCAAGCCATTTATTGGGTCCCAGTGTCTTTCAAAGCACTTTCGGTTATCAAAAGAAGGGCGTAAGACACTTATCTGTCACCAAGTTAAACTTTCCTCACGATTCCCGTGAAAGTTAAACCATGTGTTCCATTAAGGGATAATCAGTTCTGTCAAGTGTAAAGGAAAACATCTCTAGAAAGTAGTTGTTCCAAACACAATTTGAGGGGAATTGGTTGGATTTCTAGGATGACAGTGAATAAATTTAGACTCTCTAGAGCATCCTAACTCTAAACATTCCTTCCCTTGGCAAGTGTCCCATGGTGACTCTTTCATTTCACCAAACAATTGCCTTTGTGGTGGAGATTTATTTTTCCCAAATTACATGAAAAACACAGAACATATTTTTTAAAAACCAAAAACAGAGCAGCTCACTTCTACTTTAAATTGCGGCTCACCTCCTTCTCATTTCCAGTGGCTAATTTTACTATATTCCTGTATTCTCAGATCTCTCCACACACAATTAAAGACTAACATGATATATGGTTATTAGTCTTCTGTTCTTATTTCATATATGAAATTGGTTATTGTGACATTATGTATCCAGACTTAGCATATATTTTAGGCTTTCCACTGAAATTTTCATTAAAATACCACTGACACAAATGAAACATTTTAAAGATAATCGAGCAGCACTATTAAATTGCTAAGTATGTATATAAATATATATGTACACACCCACCCACCCCACAAAATTCAAGAAACCAAGCAACAGACACAAATCCAAATCCAACCTCAGACACAAATCCAAACACGAACATACTTCAAACTACCTACCGTGTCTTCCAGATCTTTTTTTGTCTCGGCTTTGTTTGGCGAAACCTTAAAAGTTTAAGAAAACGAAATATTAAAAGTCATAGCTAGCTCCTTAGGGTGATTTGATTGCATAGATACACCATTTGGGGGGGGGGGAGCGTGGTTCACTCTGCAGGTGAAGAATGTGGTGAGAAGTCCCTTTCAGTACAAAAGTGTTTTATCCCATTGAGTAGAAAGCCATGGACTTCTAGAGAATTTTCTAGGTACAAAAAAGTTTTTTTAAAAATTAATATTTTATCATAAAATGCATCAGACCTTATACGTTCACTAAGAGCTTGACCACATTCAAAACTGTCTCCTCGAAGGTCACGGACTTTCCATCACTTCTACCACTAATCCAAACAAATGCACAACCCTTTGGTGTTTGCAGCACATTCTGCTGACTTGTTGTTACCTTCCGAGGTTCGTCTTGGGCTTTGGAAAGAACCCAAACACACTTGGAGCTGTCCCTTTGATTATGCATTCATGGATTCATTCACTGATTCATTCAGTCCTCTTGCATGTCGGACATGTGCCAGGCTGTGGCTACCTTGAGGAGTCAGAGACAAGCAAGCATTCCAAGCCATGGGTCCCTGCCCTTGGGCAGTTAAAACGGCAGTTTCAGTTGTAACAGAATAGGAAGTGATTTCTAGTTTATTTGCCATTCCAGTGGCAGAAGTGCTTTGATAGGTCGACAACTCAAAGGAGGTATTTTCCAATCATGTGTGTGATCAATGGCCATAGACATGCAAGCACAGTAGAGTTCCATGACAACACAGCCCATGTCACCCAGCTTGGGCACCTGCTGTTTATGCCAAAGTTCCCAGCTCCGAGGGTTCCCTCTCTGAGAGCTCAATGTGACACAATTCCCTTGCAAAGCACATCTCATCCCCGTTCTCCAATGTTCCAGCGGCCCCATCATGATACCCCATTCAATACAATAATGGGTATATATTACCCATATATATTTATATATGATATATGATATATAAATATAATTTATATTTATATTTAATATAATGTATAAATATATAATATAATATAATAAATATTATATATATAAATATATAAAAATATATAAATTATTGGTTTTGGTTTTTTATCATGTTAGTCTTTAATTGTGTGTGGAGAGATCTGAGAATATAGGAATATAGTACAAAATAGCCACTGGAAATGAGAAGGAGGTGAGCTGCAATTTAAAGTAGAAGTGAGCTGCTCTGTTTTTGTTTTTTAAAAAACCAAAACCAAATATATAAATATTTATATTATATATAAATTATATTATATTTATATTAATATGTAATATAATTTATATATTACATTAATATATAATTATATTATTATATATGTATAATATAATTATATTATTACATTTATAAATATAATATATTTATATTATATATAAATGTAATTTATATATCATATATTGTACCCATTATTATATATAATAAATTATATATGCATTATATTTTATATTTATAATTTATAATATGTATAATTTATATAAATATATTATATTTATATAAAATATATTTATAATTATAATATAAGTATATAATATAATTTATATATATAAAATTTTATATAATATATATAATTAACAGAACTTTTGAGCAATAGAATAAGGAAAGAAGGGGAGGCAACCACTCACCAGAGTTTTAAAGAAGCTCATGATGGAATTATTATTCTCGGTTGTGTTTGTTGTCTGGAGGTCCTCCTTTGCAGGATCCCGTTCTTCTGGGTTCCCGGGGACAGAGCCACTCACGGTGGGGATCTCCTGTGCTTCTCTCCCCTTGCTGCCAGCTATGTCCTAGGTGTAAAACAGTTTTCACCGTGGCCTACTTGTTGAATGCAGAGTCTCACAGTGATACTCTGGCTTCGCACCCCTTTCTCCCTTACCCCCTAATTCCAGCCATACTTCTTCTGCCCACGGGTGTGCAGAACAATCAGGAGCTTATGAGACTCACTCTTCCTTCCCCTCCTCTGCTTTCTAACATATTCAGCATTTGCAGTTAGTTGGAGGGACATTGTTTGGAGCCAGAGGGTAACAAACACAGCAGTGCACGTTGCATCCTGAACAAAACCCCTTTTCTCCCAATTCTACAAAGAGGTTGTGTGTGATGCCAATATTTCCCAACTTTGTGGCCACCTAGTCTAATGATCTGTACATTATCCCCAGAGACTCTGTTTGACTTGCCACGAGCCCCACAGTGCAAATCATACCAACTTTTCAAAAGTACTGATTTTTTTTAAAGATTTATTTACCTATTTTAAAGAGAGAAAGAGCGTGAGCAGGGGGAGGTGCCAAGGGAAAGAGAGAGAGAGAGAGAATCTCAAGCAGACTGCACGCTGCGAGAGGAGCCCAACGTGGGACTTGATCTCACCACACTGAGATCATGACTTGAGCCAAAACCAAGGGTCAGATGCTCAACTGACTGAGCCACACAGATGCCCCTAAAAGTACTGATGTTTTAAAATAATGACTCTGTTTTGGGGATCTGGGAGTTTATTGATGCAAGGAATGTAATACAGGGACTGATTTTCTCCTCTAACTCACGCAGGAGGGCAGGAAGCATTCCAAACCTGTATTCCTTTCCCCATCTCTATGCCTATGACCCTGGGCTAAGGCAGGTTACCTCAAACCCATCAATTCTTCACTGACATCTTTCTGGGTCTTGAAATCCACAGCATCTATGCATTCCCTTCTCTGAGTTTCTATACACCTGTTCCCCTCGGCACTCACTTGGCATATAAGTCTGGTACACAAGACTAGCCTAACGCCAGAGGCCAGGCCAGAAGATTATGCATTAAAATAGTCTGCTATTTTGGGGGCTTTTGTGAAATGGCCCTAAAAATAAAAATAAAACCCCACACACATTTTGATGAATATTCGAAAAGGTAATAATAACACATGTATTCCACAGGGTTCCCTCAGCCCCAGCACTGTTTCTTAACAGAGAGATGCTTCTTGAGAAATGCCTCAATAAAGATCTGGAACTACATAAAACTAAAAGCAGCTAAAATCCACGACCTTAACAAACTTGTTAGGATTTCTAGTTCATTCTAGGCAAAAACTGTTTTTGTTTTGGAAGAGATGCTCTTAAAAAAAAAAAAAAACGGGTTCTAGAATGAGTTGAACTTTTTTTAATTCAAGATATAATTCAGATCCACATTGTGGAAGGCAGAAGGATGGCTGAAAATTCTGTTTATAGCAGATGAGTGCAGGTGTACCTACAGGTGCAATGATTTTGTTTTAGGTGGTGCGTGTGCACGCGCCCACACAAAGTTAATGTTTCAGTGTGCTGTCGAAAAATATTCCTAGCATCGAGCCTTTGGTACTTATGGATATTTTTGCTTAGGTGTAACTGAGTAAAATGAAGACTTGAAATACAATTTGAGATAAAAAAAAAAAGACTATTACATAGATAATCAAACAGGTGTTTTGGGAGATGAGCCATTACGAAGGAGGTACAAGGAATAAATGTAACTTTGAAACGCCCCACTAGGTCTGCCTTACAGTATGGCCTCGGACAGAGTGATTTCCATTCACTCATTTCCTCATCTTTGTTCACTAACTATGGGGGAACTTGGACTAGGCCCAGGTTGCAGAGAGACCACAGAGTGTTAGCCCGGGTTCCTGTTAGCCGGTGGCCCAGACTCCACTCCCTGCTCCTCCATCCACACCTGTGCAGTCCTGGGCATGTTCTCTAACATCTGTGCACCGGTGTGTGCTCATCTATAAAAGGAGAATAGTGAAGCACCCGCCTCTTAGGGTCATGGGGGCAGGAAATGGGATGGTCCACTTAAAGGACCCAGGACAAGGGGTAGCACCTGCTAAGCATTCAGCGAATGTTAGTGATTCCACAGTCTTCCTATTGCTGCCAGTCTCGTAGTGGATAAAGGCTGAGAGAGAGGACAGTCCTCTGATTAAAAGGCAAGTGTGCCCCTCTGGCTCACGGACGCTTAGTCAGGCTGCATAGTAGAACCAACCACCTGGGCAGTTTTTAAGCCAATGCCCAAACCTATTCAGACCAATTAAACGGGATTTCTGGAGGTCTGCAGAACCCCAGGGGATGGCCATGTGCCTCCGGGCTGAGAACAACTGGAAAAGAGGGAGACGAAGGTCTGAGGGTGAAGCAGTGTTGCCCTTGGCCATGGAGCCTGTCCCAGGTAGACCAGTGGAGGTGGTGGTGGTGGGGTGGGGTGAAATTTAGCCAGAGACAAGAGCATGAAAAATGGGGAGAGGATGAGGAGGGAACAGGACTGGGGAAGGTTCGGGGTTAGGTTTCTCAGTTCCACTAAGGTTGACACCCAGGGAACACTTACGAACCTCCTGGAGATACCATGGGACACAGTGAAGTCCATCGAAGGGGGAATGGATTGGTGGGAGGTTCGGTGGTCCCCATGGGTTTAGGGGACCATCAGGGAAAACCTGCCACTACGGCTATCCCCTGAGGGCGGCGGATGAGCATTAGTACCTCTTTCCCCAGGGTGAAGCACTCTGAATGGAGGAGAAACAGTTCAACAGGGCTCCAGGAACGGAGGAGCCCTCCAACCCTCTCCTCCACGCCCTGGCATCTCCTCCTGACATCCCTGAAGATGCTGACCTCTGCCCCTCTGATTTCCCAGATGCAGCAGGCTCTCGAGTCTTGGACAGCAGCTGAGGATAAGCCCCCCCTGCTCAGTGCAAGCAGGGGGTTGGTCGGCCTGGGGATCTTCCCCAGTGAGAGCTTCCCCAGTGGCCTTTCACCTTGAGATCCTCAAGCTTGAACTTGAGCCCTTTCCCTGAAATGGTTTTTCTTCTTCTACTGGCTTTTAAAGAGGACCTGACTTCTGCTTTCAGAAAGATAGAGAATATGAACGTTTCCTGATCCTCCCAGTGAGCACAATGGGAAATCCCAGGTTTCTCTCTTCAAGGTGAGGAGGAGAAGACAGACCGGCTAGGGAATGGAGGAACCACACAGTGGGGAGTGCCCTGGGGTGTCTGTTTGCTTCATCGATCCTAGACTTGGAAACAGAGGAGCCACTGACCAAAAAAAGTGCTGCCAAGGAGACAGAAAAACGAGATCACTCACACATTGCTTGCTGATGGGCACATAAAATGGTACAGCCTCTCTGGAAAAGAATTTACCAGTTTCTTGACAAAGTTAAATACACAACCGCAATACAATCCAGCAATTAATTGCATTCCTGGGCTGTTTTCACCAGTGAAATGAAGACATATATTCACACAAAAACCTACCCATGAAAGTTTATAAGCAACTACATTTGTAATAGCCCCAAACTGGAAACAACTGAATGTGTCTCAACGGAGGATTGATTAAACAAAATGAGGTCTCTCCGTAGCACGGAATAGTATTCAGCAATAAAAAAGGAAGGAAAGGAACAATATGTATTTTTTTTTAAGGTTTTATTTATTTCTTCATGAGAGACACACAGAGAGAGGCAGAGACACAGGCAGAGGGAGAAGTAGGCTCCATGCAGGGAGCCTGATGTGGGACTCGATCCCAGGACCCCGGGATCATGCCTTGAGCCAAAGGCAGATGCTCAACAGCTGAGCCACCCAGGTACCTCAAAGAACAATATGGATTTATAGACTCAATGACCTTGATGAGTGTCCAGAAAATTCTGCTGAAAGAAAGAAACCTGCCAAAGAGTGTACATACTGTATGGCTCCATTTATATACCATTTTTGAAATGACCTAACTATGGAAATGGAGAACAGGTGAGTGGTTGCCAGGAGTTGGGAAAGGGGTCATTGTGGGACGGAAGTGGATGAGCCTAGAAGGGGGCATCATGAGGTGTCCTTGTCCCGGTGGAATTGTTCTCCATGGGACTTGACCGATGTCAGTATCATGATTGTGATATAGTATCATAGTTCTGCAAGATGTTACCACTGAGGGACCCTGGATAAAAGGATTTCTTTGTATTATTTCTTACAACTGCATGTGAATCTACAACAATTTCAAAATTAAAAATTTTCTAGGAGCACCTGGGTGGCTCAGTGATTGAGCGTCTGCCTTCAGCTCAGGGTGTGATCTGGGGGGCCCGGAATCGAGTCCCGCATCGGGCTCCTGCATGGAGACTGCTTCTCCCTCTGCCTATGTCTCTGCCTCTGTGTGTCTCTCATGAATAAATAAATAAAATCTTTAAAAACTTGTTTTCTTAAAAAAAAACAACACTTGTTTTCTTAAAAAGCTTTCTAGGGTAGTTCTAGAAGAGTAAGAATAAGAACTGATAAAAAAAAAATCCAACAATTCTGGAAAGGCCAATAAATTAGCATGGGCCATTAACACGTGAGATTAACCTCAAAGGTACATTAGCCTATATTTCTACATGCGTAGAAATATTTACACATTCTATGTGGTGGATTATTTTGCAGCCATGAATTCTTTGAGGAATGTAGAATGAGGAGAAAAAAGGGTCTATAATAATAATAATAATAATGACCAACCTTGATGTGTTAGGCCCTGCTAAACTAGTTTAGAAGGCCTCATTTCATTTGCACAAGGATTTCATGAAGTATATGTATTATATGCAGGTTTTGTTTTGTTTTGCTTTTTACTGATGAATAAATTGAAGCATGAAAAGGATAAATAACTTGCGTATGGTCATAGAGTAGAGCTGGATGTTGACTCCAGGCCCATATTATCTCAGAGGCAAAAAGCATGTGCAGTCCATGTTGCCCTGCCTCCCCCGACTCCCTTCTTCAGGTGTTTCATCAAATATCATCTTTCTGCCAAGAGTTTTCCTATTTTAATTTCTCTTGTCCCTACTGCTCCCCCCCCCCCCCTGCTATGCAACACATTTTATCCAGAGACATAGGGGAATTGAGTGTATAATAAAGATGACACCTCAGACCTATCTGAAGTGAAGAGCTGTTTCACAAAAGACACAGGGACAGCAAGGTGGTCATCTAAAGAAAAATTAACTTGATGTCCTAAATCAACCCTATGCAAAGAAAAAATCCAAATGGATAAAAACACTAGAAGAAAACATGGGGAAAATATTTATATTCTATGATTTTGGATCGAGAAGACGTTTGTAACTGTGACTCAAAATCCAGATGCCATAAAAGGAAAGATTGAGAGGGGGAAAAAAATCCAAATGTTTGGAAACATTCCGTTGGGAGGCTGGTTTGGGAAGCAGATACTCTTATTCACTGCTGATTGGAATGTAAATTAGTTTGGTCCTGATTGAGGGCAATTTGGCATTATCCACCAACATTTTTTTTAAAAGAACAGACTCTTTTATCTAGCAATTCCCCTTCTAAGAGTTGACTCTAAACCCCAATTCACACACGTGTGAAAAAACAAATGCATGAAGTTATTTATTGCAGTGAGGCACTAGCAAATGTTGGGAAACCAGCCCAATGTCATTGTTAGGGTCTTGGTGAACTAGATCATGGCACATCCACACCCTGGCATACTACACAAGTGTTAGAAACGAGAAAGCGGTACAGATATCAAAATCGTGCTGACTGGAAAAAAAGCATGGACTAGAACAGAGTGTGTATTATATTAACTTCTGTGTAAAAAAAAAGAAAAAGGAATGAAAAAGTATGCTTGTATTTGCTTATGTATGTGCTAAGAAACCCCGGAAGGATACACTTAAAAATTCAAACAGTGATTATCTATTGGAGGTGGCATTGGTAGATAGATGTACCATTTCATGGTTGTTTTTTTTTTAATTTTGAGCCAGGTATTATGTATAAAAATCAAAATTAAAACAAAATGTAGGTGAGTGATTCCAAATTAAAAAAAAAAAAAACAACACCCAGAGGGAGAAACTAAACACAGTCAGAAAGATGATGCCTTACATATTGACTTATTTGTAGAACGATCTTTGCTCCTAACTACGAGTATGTCTTTGCTATTCTCATCAGGCCTCCAGATCATTTTCAGCAAACAGAAATTTTACACTGAAGCACAAACGTTCCTCAGGAAATATCTGGAAACTTCTTTTATACAAACAGGTGTTCGTGGTGTCAGCTTGTTTTTCATCTGTGTGGAAGAAGCCTATTTCTCCCCCCTTGCTGTTGCCTCCAAAGGGCAAATAGGCAGCGACACTAGTTACGGGATCACAATTTGTCATGTTGAAAAATAATGCCGCGTTATCATAATTTGAGTGTTTATAATAAAAGCCATATGGGACTTCTGGCACCTTCTTTCGACTGAGAATTGTCAACTGCATTTCAGCCCCTTTAAGCAAGGTCTACGCTGTCAAAGTGAAAACAAGACAGAATGGTCAAGGCCATGAAAGCCTTGTCTGGACCTATTAGTGATAAATGTCTCCCCCACCTAGGTTTCTTCACGGATGGTGTGCCCCTGGTTTCAGTTTGAATCCTTGTACCAAGGATCAGCGCCTAGTGTACAGTTTAACACAGGAAAATTTGTCTGAAAGACCCCGAATGGTACAGAAACCCATTACTCCATTCCTTTCCATGTGTTAGAAATTTGAGCCACATGCTGCCTGGGATAAAAGGGAAAGCTCTGTTTCCTCTCTCACTTGGATGCCCCCCCCAGCACAAAGGGCATCGTGTGCAACAATGGTCTCCAGACTGTCTTCCTCTGAGAGCACCGTCACCTGCATGGAGCCATTGTCAGATTGAGGGTGAAAAATGGAATTTGGTTAGTTCTTGAAGATAGAATTTATCTCTCCGTTTGCTCAGAAGGGAAAGCAGATTAAGAAACAAGCAGGAGGGATCCCTGGGTGGCACAGCGGTTTGGCGCCTGCCTTTGGCCCAGGGCGCGATCCTGGAGACCCAGGATCGAATCCCACATCGGGCTCCCGGTGCATGGAGCCTGCTTCTCCCTCTGCCTGTGTCTCTGCCTCTCTCTCTCTCTATCATAAATAAATAAAAATTAAAAAAAAAAAAAAAAGAAACAAGCAGGAACTCCAAAACCAAAGTCTACTAAAAATGCTTTGTGGAACTTCAAAATTATATGTCTATAATTTTGGAATTATATAATTTGGAAGAGGAAAACATATATATATACATATATATATAAAATATTTATAGACAGGGATCCCTGGGTGGCTTAGGGGTTTAGCACCTGCCTTCGGCCCAGTGTGTGATCCTAGGGACATGAGATTGAATCCTGCATCAGGCTCCGTGCATGGAGCCTGCTTCTCCCTCTGCCTGTGTCTCTGCCTCTCTCTGTGTCTCTCATGCATAAATAAATAAAAACTTTAAAAAAACAATATATTTATAAACATACATTTTATATATATTTGCTTTACCATGCAGCTCAAAACCACCTAAGGAGAGTTTATGATTGTAGCTAATTTTTATCCGCCCCCCCCCCGCCCTTCCCACCCAAATTCACATCAGCTGACAAAAAGGCACTCACATCGTTTGAGTCCACAGCAAAAATGGGGAAAGAACAGGGCTTCTAAGAAATGGCCAATCGTGAAAGGCTCCGAAGACTGGCCATCCACAGCCAACTTCCTCTTTCTCATCTGCTGGAAACCACTACGCACTAGTTCTAAGGGTATTTAAAAAGTCAGTGTTATTTCTGAGCAAGGCCTTGCCACCCTCGCTGCGAATTGCATGGTTCCGGAATTACTGTCAAAAAAGGACTTCTGGTGTGAAGTGTAGTTTCTAGCAGCCTGGCTGCAGTTTGTCCTGCAACTCAGGGGGCTCCAGCCCCACAGCGCCCTTTTGTGGACGATCAGGGAATTACCGGGATTGCAGTATTTCCTCAGCCAGGAGCACCTTGAGTTTGCTCCTTTTATAAAAATGAGAAAATCTGGGTGAGGGAAGAGGAAAAATGTACACTGCACCCGTCATTCCATTCCTGAAAGCGACTGCTGTCAACAAGGCGTAATTTCTCACTCCACACCTCCCTTTGGGTTCCAAAAGGATGAATACGTGTGGGTAAGTGGACAGATATGATTTTTACCCTGGAAGGATCCTTCCTTCTAGGACCCTGCTCTTCTCACTTAACATCGTTTTCACAGGTCACTCATTCCATTTCTGTGTCATCCTGGCTTAGGATGTCCAGGGTAAGGGTGTCCCAGAATCATCGGAACAGCTCCCTTTATTGGATCATTTTAATCTTCCCAACTTTTTTTTTTAAGGTTTTATTTATTTATTAGACAGAGAGAGAGAGCCCAAGCAAAGGGAGCGACAGGCAGAGGGAGAGGGAGAGGCAGGCTCCCCGTTGAGCAGGGAGCCCAAGGTGGGCCTCGATATCAGGACCATGACCTGGGCTGAAGGCAGAGGCTTAACTGGCTGAGCCACCCAGGCGCCTCCCAAGTTTTCTCTGACAGACGTTGCTGGAATTTAAAAAAAAAAAAAAAATCCTTGTGGATAAAATTCTGCTCATTTTCTCAATAAATTCCTATGTGTCAAATTGCTCATTCAAAAAGCACGCTGTCTGAGACTGCCAAATTGCCATGGTTGGAACAAGCTGCCCAGTGATCCACAGAGCTGATTAAGAAATTATCAAGGACTTCAGACGGCAATACAAAGAACATTAAAATATTGAAATGTGAAAACTATCTCTTCTTTGTCTTCTGGCATGTTTCCTAAGAGAGGGATCTAAGCTGCGTGGCACAGACTTGAAAATATTCCACTTACTCGTTTGCCCTCCTCTTTTGGGGAGAAGAGAGGCAATATTGTTCATCTTATCTGCTTATCCTAATTGAAGCAGGCCAGGCTGGCCCAGCTATCCAGCAGGATGCTCCTTATTGTAAATCTTACGATCACCACCTGCTTTAATGCTCCGCAGACCGAACCTGGGGGTATTAAGAACTCATCTCGCAGCAAAAGCCGAACACAGCACCTATATGACGTAGAGCCTCATTAATCCACAGTGTTGACTGATGCAGGGCTATTGTATTTATAAGATTAAATAAAGCAGTTGTTCATTGTGGTCAGAGTTGGAAGGTGGAAAGAAACCTATCAAAGAAAGCAATTCACACTTGCTTCCTATGAATAAGGCTTTCCATTTTCTCTCTCAGAACTCCTCTACTTGAGGGGTAAGTGGATTTGTTGAATTTGTTGACTTAATTTCCAACGGCCAGTGAAATGTGGATAGAGAATTAAGCAACGAAATGTTTTTTTTCTTGCTTCTTCATTTTTGGTTTGGTTTGGTTTGGTTTTGCAGCAGTCACTGCTTTGAGGATATGCCTAAGGACACACGAGTTGGCATCCTCTTGAGGTCCACTCTGCATGATATAAAATGGAAAAATACATTTGCCGTGGGCAAAGAGTGGGTGGAGAGTGATTCCCAAGGCAGGTTCTGTCGGGCACAAGGGATCTGTGGAAGATTCTTCTGTTCTAACATGTACAAGCTCCATCCAGAGTGATCATGGCATTTCAGATTTATTAGAAGGAAAATATCCGGGTTTTTTTTTTTAAGTACTTCAAAATATAAAAGCTAGTGACCCACAGCCTAGAATATGTTTGTCATCTGTTTAACAAACACCGACTCAGGAATGAGAAAACTGTTTTGCATGCTGCCAAAATTGGGCTGCAGACCTTCTAAGAATAGTTTGGCTTTGTGCAGAAAAAGAAAAAAAAAAAAGTCCCATCCTTTTCCCTGAATTTTTAGATAGGACCAAACTCCTTGGCCCTGTCCCCTACCCATTTAACTATCTGCTACCTCTCCACCCTGCTTCCTATCTCAAAACGCTGTTGATTTCATTTATAGATTTCATTCGCAGCCCTTCATATGTATTTATTTATGTCCTTTTTCTTCCTTTTTAAAGATTTTATTTATTTATTTATTTATTTATTTATTTATTTATTTATTTATTTATTTTGGAGAGAGGGAGGAGGATGGAGGGCAAAGGGGGAGGGAGAAGGAGAATCTCAACCGGACTCCTTGCCACCTGCCCCCTCCCACCAATGTGGGGCTCGATCTCAGAACCCTGAGACCATGACCTGAGCTGAAACCAAGAGTCAGATGCTTAACCGACTGAGCCGTCCAGGTGCCCCTTTTTGTTTGTTTTCTTATTTACTGCTGCTCTCTTCATTGGAATGAAAGCTTTCATGAGGTACATCATTCTAGCCACCCTAAAATCATTCCTGGCACAAAGAAAGTACTCAGTTGTTTGTTGAATGAATAAATGAGAGCATTCAAGCCTCTTCTTTATTGCTCAACATCTGCCAACAGATTGACTCTCAGGCTGGATTTATAGTATATTAACCAGATGGTCATCTAAGTAGCTTCAAATTGTGGTAAGTGCTAGGAAGGAAGTAACGTGGTGTGTGATGGAGAGGGTTCACTTTACTCTGAACCCTACCACAAAAAAATAATAAAAATAAAAAATAATAATGCAAGTGTTGTAGTGAAGGACAACTCCCACCCCACGCTGTTGGGAATGTGAGAGGCGTGTGGGCCGGATGAGCTGGAGAGTGAATGCCCCATCCCCAGAGGCAGCCACAACTCACATCCTGTTTGGGAATGTAGGATGAAACTTCCCACTCTCCAGAAATATCTGAAACCTGGACCTGTACCGAATGCCATAATTTTGAAGTATTGTCACATTGGCCCATTTCAAAATATTAACAGTCACTTAAACTATTAAAACACTGTGAAGTTCAAATAAAATCTATCTGTGGTTTGCTGCATCTTGCAAGAGGTCATTTTCCAACGTTGATCTACACGCCCAGCTCAGCATTTCCAAGAACAGTCCCTCAGAAGCTATGTCCAACCGGTTAGACCGCTAGTAGTTTTATGGGTAATTAAGTTTGAGAAATGCTCAGTTAAAGCGAAGCAGGTCTGCTTGCTGCGGGACCTCTCAGGGCTTTAGGAGGCTGATGTCCATTATGAATCTTCAGGAACCAGGAGAAGGCAAGTCATATTTTCTAAGACTATTTAATGGTGATCCCTGCTTCTAGATGGATCTCACTGGACCCATGTTGCACAGAATTAGCTAACCTCCCAAAGTATTAGCTTCAATTTTTTTTTTTAAATCTAAGATATTTCAAAAGGTTCCAAACATTCTGTCTTTTTTGAACTTCCGGGCACAGGGACTAAGCGTGTGGGCACTAGTGATAAATTCCAGCTCTCTTGCTTTCTAGCCTAGGACCTTGTGCAAGTTACTTCACCTCTCTCTGAGTTAGTAAAGGCTCAATAAATTAGGGCTGTTATTATAACCTCAATAAATTAGGGCTGTTATTATAACCTCAATAAATTAGGGCTGTTATTATAACCTTGCAGGGAGTGAATCAGACTGGATAACACCAAAGGGAAAGTTAACTCAAATTTTATTTTGCATATTCATTGCAAAACACCATTCACTTGGTAGCCAACCATGATGATTAACACCATAACATGTTAAAGACTGAATTAAAAATACGGAGGGGCACCTGGGTGACTCAGTTGGTTAAACATCTGACTCTTGGTTTCGGCTCAGGTCATGATCTCAGGGTCTGGAGATAGATCCCCGCACAAGTCTGCTTGTCCCTCTCCCTCTGCTCCTCACCCTGTGCTCTCTCTCTCTCCCTCTTGAATAAATAAAATCTCCTAAAAAATAAACAAATGATGCAGATATATGAGTTGACATATCCGCATGCAAAGTGGTAACATGACGTGTGCCGTCTTTATTCCTGCCAGGTTCATCTAACAAACATCACTGCATGCCAACATGCGCCAGGCTGTGTGCCAGGCACTCAGAATACCTAGTTGCATCGGACACAGTCACATCCCTCACCATCACTGTCTCCGTACACGGGAAGGGTGATGATGGCAGAAGCAATTTTATCAAACTTCGTGTTGTGACCATTAGTAGATTGGAAAACAACTTAGTGGGTCAAAACCAGCATTAAAAACAGAATAAATAAATAAAATCTTTTAAAAAAAATCTTAAAAAATAAACAAATAAAAATAAAAACAGAATAGAAGGGCAGCCCGGGTGGCTCAGTGGTTTAGCGCCACCTTCAGCCCAGGGCCTGATCCTGGGGTCCCGGGATCGAGTTCCACATCTGGCTCCCTGCATGGAGCCTGCTTTTCCCTCTGCCTGTGTCTCTGCCTCTCTTTATCTCTCTCTGTCTCTCATGAATAAATAAATAAAATCTTAAAACAAAAAGTCTTTAAAAAAAAAAAATAATAACAAAAACAGAATAGAAGGGCAGCCCGGTGGCTCAGTGGTTTAGTGCCAACTTCGGCCCAGGGCGTGATCCTGGAGACCAGGGATCAAGTCCCAAGTCGGGCTCCCTGCATGGAGCCTGCTTCTCCCTCTGCCTGTGTCTCTGCCTCTCTCTCTCAATCTGTGTGTCTCTCATGAATAAATAAATAAAATCTTTAAAAAAACGAATTAAAAAAAAAACAGAATAGAAAAGAACACAAAATACTACTGTGTAAAAATAGCACTATTCTGGGGCGCCCAGGGTGGCTCAGTCTGTTAACCATCTACCTTCAGCTCAGGTCATGATCCCAAAGTCCTGGGATCGAGCTTCACATCGGGCTCCCTGCTCAGCGGGGAGCCTGCTTCTCCTTCTCCCTCCACAGCTCCCAGGCTTGTGTGTGTGTGTGTCTCTCTCTCTGTGTCAAATAAATAAATAAAATCTTTTTAGGGCAGCCCCGGTGGCTCAGTGATTTAGCACTGCCTTCAGCCCAGGGCGTGATCCTGGAGACCTGAGATTGAGTTCTGCGTTGGGCTCCCTGCATGGAGCCTGCTTCTCCCCCTGCCTGTGTCTCTGCCTCTCTCTCTGTCTCTGTCCTTCATGAATAAATAAATAAAATCTTAAAAAAAATAAAAATAAAAAAATAGCACTGTTCTGTGAATTCTTTGCTGCATTCATGTGCATGTCTATCAGGTTAAGATGTAAAATCTATTTCTTACTGTGGGTCATAGTCAATTAGACAGAAGCGCAATGAGTCAATTCAGCTAAATTACCATGGGAGCAGGGGATGCGGGAGCAGTCTCTACAATTCCATTTACTTGATGATTCCCTGATATAAACTTGGATAGAAAAAAATATATCTGGTTTCTATCCATGGCATATTATCTTCGCCGGTGGAGTCTGTTCTCTAACTGAAGCAACTTGACAAGCCCTCCTCGTACCTTGACATAGATATGTGACTGAATTTACAATGGGTGAATCTTAGGAAACTCCTCTTCCTTTTGAAAGGACACTATGACCATGTGAGTATACTGCTTGGAACTCTGGCAGCCATCTGGAAACCACAGGGGCCAAACCTGTGAACCAAGCCAATAATACATGGCAGGGCCTGGAGTCTGACTCGCCCCGGGTCTATAAAGATGAATGAACGTAAACCCCCTACCTCTAGAATTCTTATGCTCAAGAAATAATATATTATCCTCATTAGCTATGCCACTAGTGACTGGGTGGGTTTTTTGTATTTTTTTTTACTTGTAGCCAAAGGCACCCTAAATGATAGACTACCCAAACTCCATCATGCTGGAAGCCCGTTGGATCTACTTTGTCATTTTTTATTCCTAACTTCCTGAGAATTTAGAAAATACACCGTTTCATTTAACATCATTACTGCTGACAGTCTGCATCATCCTCTCTCCTTACAATTTATCACCTCAGGGTGAATTTTCCTTTTCTGGATGAAAACACAAGGTTTTTTTTTTTTTTTTTTTTTTTTTTATTTATTTTTATTTATTTATGACAATCACACAGATAGAGAGAGAGAGGCAGAGACACAGGCAGAGGGAGAAGCAGGCTCCATGCACCGGGAGCCTGACGTGGGATTCGATCCCGGGTCTCCAGGATCGCGCCCTGGGCCAAAGGCAGGCGCTAAACCGCTGCGCCACCCAGGGATCCCAAAACACAAGGTTTTGAGAGGACTGAGTGCCACATGGATCTGGATTAGGGTTCTGCCCCTAATTTAGCTGTGTGGTCTTGGGCAGGTAACTTAACTTCTCTGAGCTCTAGCTTCCTCATCTGTTAAGTGGCATTAAAGAAACCTACCTTGTTGTGTTGTTATAAGAATCAAAGCAGATAAAATATGCAAAATGCTTACTACACAGCCTGTGAATGATGAATTATTAAAAAGTGAGGCAATTATTATTTGACTTTACCACATAGCTAATAAGTGCTAGAATTTGAACTTATATCAGGAGCACTTGAGCTCCTAACACTTGCACATCACCTCTGCTGTTGAAAACAGTTCATATCGAATGATTTTTAGGGCTAAGTCCATATAATTTATAAAAATTATAGTACCATAGCTAAAAACCTTGGTTACTCCATAATTTGCATAATTTAGGACAGATTTTCCTTCTGTACTGACAAAGTCATTTGGGTGGATAGTTCTCTTTACCTGTTGGACTTTTATGGCCTTGAGGCCAAAAGGTAGACAAAACAAAATAAAAACACAGCTTAAAATCACTTGGTACTCTAACATTGGAATTAGGTGATTTTTAAATTTTTTAACTTTAACTTATCATTTCCAATATTGCATGTCCTAACAGTAAAAAAAAAAATAGAAATTTCCTCAAACAAATATTCAGTTTTGTCTAGTCACAACCCTATTGCACAAATTTCAACAATTTGGTAAAAATGTAATGTTGAGCATCAAAAGTATGGGCGTGGGGGACCGGCAATTCTCTTCAACTATGTAGCTTGGGGTCAGTGACTTGGTTTCCCTAAAGCCTGGACTTCTTCCTCTGTAAAATGGTAAAGATAGAGGAATTCCCACTTAAGTTTTGATGTTTCGATAAGACGATCCCTTCAAAGGGATTTCATTATTGAATTTGACTGAACGTAGATCATAAAAAAAATATACTGGGAGATTTACATCATCAGAAATCACCCAGGAGAGGGGACATCTGGTTGGCCTCATGGACAACTTGGCACTGGAAGGTGAAGTGAATGTGTGTGTGTGTGTGTGTGTGTGTGTGTGTGTGTGTTGAAGTGAATTTTTGATAAAGAAAGAGAGATACAGGAGGAGAAAATGTGGGGAAGCAGGAGGCATCTGCACAGATCGTATGTGGGTCATTCTGACTGGGTACAGTTAAGGGAATAGTGGAAAATACAGTTGGAAACAGAGGAAAGCTGATAGAGACCCTTGAATGTCTAAGACTAAGAAACCACAGCCTGTAAGCAAGGGCACTGAACTTCTGTTTCTCAAATAGTTTCATAACTCCTGCACCTTTTTTTTTTTCAACTCAAATGAGGACTCCTGTCTTTGTCGATGTAGCTTTCAAGTTAGATTCACCTGTGCTATCTCGGTGACCTTTGGTTGGGGACTTTGGAAGGGAAGAGTAAAAAGATGAAAATGTTGATTAATGGTGGGGGGTTGGGGGAATCATGATTCTAATAATAGCTGAATTTTCTTTTTTTTCTCAAAATGCAAAGTCTCTGTGCTGAATCCTCTTCGTGGCTTATCTCCTTTAATTTTCACAAGTGTGAATACTGTGAAAATGTGCTCGATACTATTGATATCCACATTTTACAGATGAGGAAACCAAGCCTCAGTGGGGGTTAGTCACTCGTCCAAGGTCACACAGCCAGTAGGCGACAGAGGCCGAGTTGAAATTTTAAGCTACCTGACTCCACAGCTTTTGTTTTAATTCCCTACTTTACATCATGTAGTTTTCTGGAAATCTTGGTTCTTTTAGTCCATTTCTACCATGAAATAGCAGTGGCAAGGTGGAGTTGCCATCAAGTGAGATGAGGAAGCCTGTGGATGACACAGGTAGGCATGCTGCTGCTTGCTGTTAGGTGTGGGAGAGGAGTTCAGTTTTGTACATGTTGAGGTGGGGTAAACGTTTGAATGGAGATGTCGAAATTCGAGTACATATGTCAAGAGGCAGCTGGATGCTTAAGGCTTGACGTCAGGGGTGGGTCTGGGCTACAGACATGAATTTGGGACTTGTCAGCAGATAGTTATATTTAAACTCTTGGGACTAGAAGAGTGTCTAAGGAAGTAAGCGCAGTCAAAGAAGATGTCTAAGAATTGAAGTGTAGAGGAAAGATCTAGCAAGGGTGGTTAAGGAATCTCAGGCAGGGGTGGGGTGTAGGGAAGTGTAGGACCTGGCAACCAGGAGAGGAAGGGTGTCTGATGTGACCAGCAGGGCCAGTGGGATAGGACTGAGACATATAGGGTTTGGTGGCCTTGGTAAGGGCCAGGGGACGTAATCACATCATGGCCACTTTGAGAAGAACAGTTTTTGTATTGGATAAAAGCCTGAATTGAGTGTGTTCAAGAGCGAAAAAGACAGGAGGAAGCAAAAACACTGAGTAGTTCTCTTAATATTTGTAGCTTGAATGAATTTGAGGAACCGGGTCACTTATGGCAACTTCCCTTTAAAAAATTACATCTCTTACCAGATTATATGACCTTTGAAGGACTAGATCGGGATTTACCTTTCAAATGCTTTGCCAAGGTTGGTGTTTAAATAACAATTGGAGAATTTAGCTGAACTTTTAAAGAAATACATATTCTTGTTTAAATCTCCTGAATCTGTGCTTGGTAACATGTTAAGCCCCTCCCCCTACCCCCCAACTCAAAGACACTTCTGGAATTACTGGTTGACCGCAGACATGTAGGGTTTGTTGTTGTTGTTGTTGTTTTAACTGATAAAGATCTAATTTTCATTATGTGACTTTTTTTTTTTTTTTTTTTTTTTGTGCAACGAATCTCTTAAATGTGTATCTTATAGCTCTGGTTCAATTGTTAAAGGGCTAGAAAAATTAGAAGAAAAAAAAATCTCATCCCTGCCAACACATTGGTTTGTGTGAATCACAGCTCAGTGAAACCTTTCAGGCATATAATTTATCTTTTCTTTGGCCTATGTAGTAAATGCTTCATTTGTTCATGAATTCTGGCCTTGTTTTAATTATGCTATGCTCTGAATGTAGTTTTATGAGGCACAAAAATAAGATTGTCGTTCTGAAAACACAGAAGATTTGTGTGCTTCTCCCAGAATGAAATGGTGGCATCTTTCTCCCAATTCACAGCTCTGCAGGTTTGCGGTCGGAATTCCAATCCAGGAAGAAGCATGCAGTGAAACTGGGGGGGTGGGGGGGGAAGGTTTGTGTGGTGGGAGGGGAGGGACAGCTGAGCCCAATGCATAATCTACGCTAAGAATTCTGAATCAATACATTGACGGCCGTTTATGCACGATGCAGTACTCCCACCAAGAAAGCCATTGATTGAGAAGTTTTATCCATGTCACTTTCTGAGGGCTGGATTCTCTCATTACACTCATAGAACAATTGATTTCTCCCCCTCCCCTGCTCAGTACAGACTCTGCAGCCAGGGATCAGCTGAGAAACCTCAATAATCAGAAGGCTGTTTTTGTTTAAAACCTTTGCAGATATATGTATTTGAATTATCCACAAGTTCACAGACCAAAGGAGAAATAAATGGCTATCTCCTGGTTTTTCCACATTTCGTATGCATAGAGTGCAGAGTGGGTACTCAATATTCAGATTCTGGTGATATTACCCATAAAAACATGGACATTTGAAGTGTAACATAAACAAATGCAAACTTCATTGGTTTGGAGCGAACTCACTTTTTCCAAAAGGAGGGTAAGTTACAACTTGAGGTCTACTGAGAGGTCCCTAGAACTTTAAAATATCACCCCGGGCTTGACGGTATCAGATAACCTGCCATGTTCCCAACACAAGACCCCATCTTCTGGATCAAATCTCATTTTGGAACTCATTACACTCAAATTCAGATGCTGGTCCCAAGAGTCTTTAATATAAAAACTGGGTTGATAAAATACAACTCTAAACTTTCCTGTACTTTTCTGAGAATAGGAGTGGATTGATCGCACTGCGGTTTTACGGTTAAAAACATTCGAGAGTCAGGTATCAGATGCTAAACTGGTTTTCTTAAATAAGGTGGGGGATTTGGATAAGTCACTAGATACCTGTCCCAAGATGGGCAAAGCTTGGTCCTTCATCCTTTTCCCATAAATAACTCCATCCTTTCCTGACTCGGGCAATGGGTTAGCTTTGGATGCCCAAGTGAATGAAACACGTGACGATTCACAAAGTCGTAACCTCAGAATGGCCTTAGGAGCCATGACCAATAATGAGGACTCAAGAGTTTCTGCTCAGAGTCGAGCAGTAAATCGTTTCTCAAATACTCATGAATATTGATGACCAGTTTCTAGCCCCAAGACAAGTAACTTTCCAGCTCTGGGTTTACACATTTGATGGAATGTTCTCTGAGCCAGTGAGGCCAATTCTCTTTGTGTCTGAGCATCCTCTCCAACACTCAGCCTCTCCAAGGAGAGCACTTGGTGCCTTGCATAAGAATTGCAGCGGTTTTGTACCTTTTCTCTTGCAAAGTCCCTGAGGACAGGGCTCTGTCTCAGCCACCACTGTACCCTTGCCTCACCTGTACCTGGCAGTGTCACACTCAGTAAAGATGTGACGCCTGGATGCGTTTGAAGATCTACTTTGAATTATCCAGAAAGGGGATCCCTGGGTGGCTCAGTGATTTAATGCCTGCCTTTGGCCCAGGGCAAGATCATGAGGACCTGGGATCGAGTCCCACATCAGGCTCCCTGCATGGAGCCTGCCTCTCCCTCTCCCTCTGCCTATGTCTCTGCCTCTTGCTCTCTCTGTGTCTCTCATGAATAAATAAATAAAATCTTAAAAAAAAAAAAAAGAATTATCCAGAAAGCTATTCAGTTGGCTCCTGACCTGGTGCATTTGGGGAAGGGGGCATTTGAAGGACAATTTTGTAAACTTTTGAAAGAAAACTTAAAAATTGGTTCTTGGAACAGAAATATATAGAAAGAGCAAGAACACTGATCATGAGAGCCTGAACCTCCAGAATCCTTAACTGGTGCCTAACATTTAAAATATAGTTCTTGGGGTGCCTGGGTGGCTCAGTGGTTGAGCACCTGCCTTCAGCTCGGGGCATGATCCCAGGGTCCTGGGATAGAGTTCCGCATCGGGCTCCCTGCATGGAGCCTGCTTCTCCCTCTGCCTGTGTCTCTGCCTCTCTCTCTGTGTCTCTCATGAATAAATAAATAAAATGATCACCAAAATTTTTTAAATAAAAGTTCTTGACACCATCCTGGGTGCATTAAAACCATAGACTAACATGTTAATCATTTCCTTTAAGGAGAATAATATATGCACGGCATTTAAAACAGAGCCTGGGGGATCCCTGGGTGGCGCAGCGGTTTGGCGCCTGCCTTTGGCCCAGGGCGCGATCCTGGAGACCCGGGATCGAATCCCACGTCCGGCTCCCAGTGCATGGAGCCTGCTTCTCCCTCTGCCTGTGTCTCTGCCTCTCTCTCCCTCTCTGTGTGACTATCATAAATAAATAAAAAATTAAAAAAAAAAAAAAGACCTGAGGATGGTGTGGGTACAAAAAGAGCTTTTAAAAAAAATAAAAAAATAAAAATAAAAAAATAAAACAGAGCCTGGTATACTGTAAGTGCTCAATAAATGTGTTGTTGGCATCATGGCAATGCAGTTAGTTGTTATTAAGACAAATGCATCGACAGCCATGATGCAGAACCCTGTGATGAAACCCCGAGCCCATCGAATTTTTATCTGGTTCTAACCTCAACTAGAGGTACTGACTGCACTCCCCAATTTTTTTTTTTGACTCCCAAATTTTGAAAAATACTGTTATTTACACTTCCATTGACAAAACAAAACAAAAACACCCAGTACCTTGGATACACAGTGCATCAACTTTTATTTCCTCCTTCATTCAAGGAGTTCCTTTCTCGACCCCAATACAAACAAACCCTTTCAAGATAAAAAGCGAACGCCTCCTT
Organism: Nyctereutes procyonoides; assembly: GCF_905146905.1. NCBI lineage: Eukaryota > Metazoa > Chordata > Mammalia > Carnivora > Canidae > Nyctereutes > Nyctereutes procyonoides. Next base: position 8,135,911 of record NW_026575024.1, on the reverse strand, counting down.
TTTTTTTTTAAGATCAAAAGAAATTCCCTTTCTTTGTGCAGGAAGAAAAAAGAGGCAGCGATTCGGGATACCTCCTTAAAAAATACCTAGTTTTTACAAAGATATTACCCCAGCTTGTTGGGAAATAATTAGGATATAAAAGAGTCTGCCCAGAGCTGTAAAAAGCTCTTTATTTAAACCCACACTTTGGTGCAAAAGATAGTTAAAGATCAATCCAGGCTATTAAAAGGAAGAAATTAAATGTATTCCGACAAAAGCCTAGAAACATACTGAAACGGGAAACAACCTACTGAGCCCACGCAGGCTAGTGGAGTCTTTCAGGGACCATTTTTATTCTGCTAATGCCTTTGCCTCCAGACCCCATTGATCATAAATGCGACCTGTCTTCCTCTACCTTTGATAAATGGAAGGACGAATTCATCCGTATGTACCTCACCTCCTCCCTTCTTTTTCAGAAAACAGATGTCACAGCTGTTCCTGCTCTTCGAACAGATGTTTCTGCCCCCAGAAACATGGGGGACACTGCAACGTGCTATCTGTTCTAGAGGGGTCGACGGCTCGATACCTTGTCAGGGCCCCTTGGTGACTGCAGAGCCATACATGCGCCATCATCTTACCCCACCGGAGCTCCCCCCCCCAACCCTGAGCCGGTGTTCACAAAATGGGTGGCTCTTGTGCAGCACTTACCCTCTCTGCAGGGACATCGTCGGACGGCCTGGACAATCCGGAAATTTCCTCGGCCTGGTCTCGACGCTCGCTGCTCTTGGCTTCCTGTTGGCTGTCGACTGGTGCCTTTTCCCGTCCCTTGTCCAGTTTGAAGAGTTTGTCCAAAAAGCTGGAGTCCTTAGGCTTGGAGGGGGCTGCCCCTCCTGACTCAGGTGAGACAGGCGCCGGTCCCCAAGTGGCAGAGGAGCCTTGGTCCCTGGCGGGGCTCTGCCCTGGGGTTTTATCTGGGTCATGGCCCGGTGCAGCTGCCACCGTAAGTGCCATGCTCTCAGTTGGTTCTTTGTTCCCTAGAGCTTTATTGGAGCTGACATCAAGCTTCACTGCTCCAGTGGATGAATCCGTGGCTTGGTCTCCAGTACGTCCTGGTACAGGCCGCGAGAGTGTCAAGAAAAAACGAGATTTAGCAGCTGGTGCCTCGGGTTTGGCCTCTTTCCCAAGATTCTTTCCGTTGGCATCTGCAACAGCGCTTATCTCCATTGTCTTGGGGGAAGAAGTGGCCACATTATCCTCCTTGACACTTATTCCCAAATCGACTGTAAACACAAACATAAACAGCGGTTATTCAACCCGGCGAGGAAATCCAAGGATTGATAATGGACTCCAGACCTTTTATACACAGAGGCCGTGAAGCTGGGGCTCTGTTGCTGTTCGGCCCCTCTGCAGAGCAGAACCTGGTTTATCTAGAACTCCTCTGACCCTGCTCTTCAGGGGAGAGAGAGAGGAATGGCGTGGTGGTGGGGGGGGGTCAGGGAGGAGGAGAGCCAGTTGGCGGAAAGCGCACACCAGGCACCGTACTAGTGACACTCGTGTTCTTTATCCGGTTGCAGCTTCAGAGGGACCCCGTGAGATGCATTTTGTCATGATTTCATCTGGGTGGCTGCGCAGAGATTAGGAGCTTGGCCTCTGGAGCTTGGGCCTCGGGACTACCAACTTTTGGGGCCGGCTGATTCTTTGCTATGGGGGTTCCCCATGTGCACTGTAGGGTGGTTAGCAGCATCCTGGGCCTCCACCCCGTAGATGCCAGTACCGCACCCCAGTTATGACAATCCCAAATGCCTCCAGACATTTGCCATATGTCCCCCAGGGTGGGGTGGGGGTGGGGGTGGTTAAAAACCACTCACGTTTGAGAACCACTGAGCTACACTGTCTATTTGAATCTCAGTTCAATAACCGCTCTGTGCTTCAATTTTCTGGTAATAGGAGGCAAATGGTAGAAACTGCCTCATAATTTTTCAACCAAGATTACATGAGTTAACATGTTTAAAGCAGACAGAATGGTGTGTGATGCATGTTAGCCGCTAGCATTATTGTCAAGGGAGGAAACAGGCCACCACAGAGGTGGTTTGCCTCCCCCGGGGCTGCCCAGTGGAGCAGCAGGGCCTGGTTTGGGACAGAAACCTGACTCCGAAGTTTGTGCTCTGTCTTTACCATCAGGCCTGTGTCAGCACAGGCTCATGGAAGATTTTAAAAGGTAGCACTCAGTGGGGTTCCACTCTGAAGGCTGGAAGAGCAAGCATCCACGTGGGAAGGCAACCTAGACCTCGGGCTGCATAGGGTTAGCTGTCCAGGGCCGCGTGGATGCGGGCTCTGTGTCCTCCTCCGGGGACTGAGCACTGCTTCCAGGGTCCAGCTGTTTCTGCCTTGACCTCTGCGTGGGTCTCACTGAACTGCTTTCTTTCCGAGGGGCCTTTTATAAAGCAGTGCAATGTTCAGGAAGGAAGCTAGACTTTCGGGACCAAAGTTAAGGATCAGGATTCTCTGCTGATAAACTGTGTGACCTTGGTCAAGTCACAGTCACAAAACAATCTTTGAACTTCCTCGCCCGTAAAGTGGGAACGCTAATAGCTCCCTTGCAGCTTTGCTGTGATGTTTAAGGGAGAAAACAGAGGCAAAGACTCTCTTGCGCTGCCTTTTCTGTAGTAGCTGCTTAATAGTTGCTGGACGCTGTGATTATCTTCCGGACTCTCCCACACCTTTGCCAGCGTGGTGTTTTATTTTATACATCGGTAGCCGGGCACTTTTGTTTATTTTTATTTTTATTTTATTTTTATTATTATTTTTTCTTTGTTTAAATATTTTATTTATTTATTTGAGGGAGAGAGAGAGAGAGAGAGAGAGAGAGAGAGAGAGAATAAGAGGTGGGGAGCAGCAGAGGGAGAAGGAGAAGCAGACCCCCCTGAGCAGGGAGCCCAATGCGGGGCTCGATCCCAGGACCCCGGGATCATGGCCTGAGCTGAAGGCAGACTTTTAACCAACTGAGCCCCCCAGGTGCCCTGTAGCCAGTCATTTAAAAAATACATTTGCAGGAAGGCAGAAAGAAGGACAAAAAGAGAAAGAGGAGAATCTTTTGTTCTGCTCATATTGCTTGTTAATATGTGTGAGAAACACATACACACACACACACACACACACACTTTTATTAGCAATTGTTTTTGCCAAACTGTGTGTCTAGTGTCTAGTGTCAGGGGCAAAGAGAAAGGAGAGAGAGAAGGGGAGAGCTGGATCCCTAAGTGGCATGGTCATCTCTGAGGAGCACAGAAGAGACGGCACAGAGGCCAGTGACAAGCACTCGGGGCTCCTCACAATCTCAGATCTTAAAGAAGTCACCCTGCAGCACCGGGTATGCCCTCTAGCTCCTCTTCACCCTTTCCCCCTGTGCTCTAGGAATTCATAATCGTGGCAAACATTGTACAGAGGGAGAGAAGGTGGGAGGGAGAGTGGGAATAAGGAAGTGATAGATGGATGTGTCAGGGTGCCAAGTAAGCCAGTCAGGCAGCTGAAGCATCACAGTGAATATAAATGAATCGTGGGGACCGTCCATGCCAGGAGAAGAGGAAACAGTTGACAAAAAGGCAGAGACTGAGATTGAAAACAAGGAAGGGCTTTGCAAAATGCCGAGAGCATCAGCCAATCTCTTTCCCTTTCTCCGCTCTTCCTTGCTCTCCAGCCGGGAACCGAAAGAGCTAGTGGTTAAGAGTGTTACACTCAGAAAGTCTTTGGGAAAACAAAACAAAACAAAACAAAAACCTTCCCAAGGACAGACTTTTTAAAAAGGTAAAAAAAGGCACATATCGTAATATGAGTTTCAGGCGTATGACATCATAATAATTCGATATTGGTCTACACTACGAAGCGATCACCACGGTAAGTGTGGCTCATCTACCTGAGCCAAAGGCAGATGCTCACCATGCGATTGGGCCCCTCCACCCAATTCACCCACCCTCCAGCCTCTTGACCCCTCTGATACTCCAATAACCTCCACTCCGTTCTCTGTATCTACACGTCTTGTTTTGTTCATTTGTTTCTTTTTTACGTTCCGCGTATATGTGAAGTCGTATGGCATTTGTCTCTCTCTGTCTGGCTTATTTCACTCAGCATAATGTCTTCGACGTCCAGTTACATTTTTGCAAATGGCAAGATTTTCTTCTTTTTTATGGCCAAGTAGTAGTCCACATATACACATGAACACCGCGTCTTTACCCATTCATCTATTTTTTTAAGTTAAATTCAATTTGCCAACACACAGTATAACACCCAGTGCTCATTCCATCAAGTGCCCTCCTCAAGCGCCCGTCACCCAGCTACCCATTCATCTATTGATGGATTGATAGACTCTTAGGTTGTTTCCATATCTTAGCTGTTGTAAACAATGTTGCAGTGAACCCAGGGGTGCAGATATCTTTCTGAATTAGTGTTTTCCTTTCCCTTGGATAGATACCCAGAAGTGGAGTTGCTGGATCACATGGTAGTTCTATTTTTAATTTTTCAAGGAAACATTATTCTGTTTTCCATGGTGCCTACACCAATGTACATTCCCCCCAACAGTGTACAAGATTTCCCCCTTTTCCATATTCTCACCAACACTTGTTATTTCTTGGGTTGGTTTTTTTTTTTTTTTTATAGTAGCAGCCATTCTGACAGGTGGGAAGTGATATCTTGGTGTAGTTTTTATTTGTATTGCCCTAATAATCAGTGTTGTTGAACACTTTTTCATGTATCTCTTGGCCAATCTGTATGTCTTCCTTGGAAAACGTCTATTTAGATTCTCTGTCCATTTTTAAATCAGATCTTTTTTTTTTTTTTTTTTTTTTGCTGTTGAATTCTTTATACATTTTAGGTGTTAACTCCTTATTCAATAAATGATTTACAAATATTTTCTCCTATTCAGTGGGTTGGTTTTTCATTTTTTTCATTGTGTTGATGGCTTCCTTTGCTGTGCAGAAGCTTTTTAATTTGATGCAGTCCCTGGATAGACTTTTTAAAAATGTCAATATATTGCTTTATTAAAGGATAGATTTCTTTCATCCAAGTAGCTAGAGTAGTCCTCAATGCATTTAGAAATTATAGCAGATGCAAACCATAGCTCTTGATATTAAAGAATGGGGAAAGTATTTTTAAAAGATCTTTATTTTATTTATTCATGAGAGACGAAGAGACACAGAGAGGGGGCAGAGACATAGGCAGAGGGAGAAGCAGGCTCCCTGTGGGGAGTCTAATGTGGGACTCGATCCCCGTACCCAGAGATCACTACCTGAGCCAAAGGCAGATGCTCAACCACTGAGCCACCCAAGTACCCCAGGAAAGTATTTTTAACTGGTAAGAACTAGGACTTCCTAGATGGGACATCCCATGATAATGAAGGTCTGCCCCCCAAACTTGGGTGAGTGCATACCCAAGTCCATCACCCAGGTCTTCCCTTTTCCTTTCTAAAATGCTTACCTCCTAGCTGGGCACATGATCTAAACTAGACTAATCCTGTGGCTTTAGCTGAACCTACTAGAACGGAGTTACATTCTTTATACTTGGGTTGGCAAGTTGGGGGACATCTGTAAGTGGGGGGGCTTGATCATCACATTCACAAGTGCTTGTCTGAGAACAAGCTCAGATGAAAGCAGAGCCAAAAGACTCAGGGAGCAAATGCCCAGTGATAGTATATAAATACCTGGATCCAGCTGTGCCTGAAGTTGAAATTTACCATTACGTGGCCATCAGACCTGTTTTTGTTTCTTCACTTACGCCAGTTTAAATTAAGTACATGCTCAGTGACTTGGAGAGAATTTCACGGAATTCTCTCTCTACCCATTTTACTTGTCAAGTAATAGCAAACAATCCTCTTCTCGGGAAGTTGTCTCCAGGCTTTTCAAGTCTGTCTGGGAGGCAGTCAGTACGGGAGGAAGGAAGGAGTGTAAAGGGAATGAAAGGAGGAAGTAAGTCACAAAGGGCTGACTAGAAAAGCCATCAACCCTTTGTCTTCTCAGGAAAGTGAAGAAAAAAATCCACTTCAGGAAAGAGACTACAACCTTTTGAGATCTTTAGTAATTTCATTTCTAGAAATGAAATATGTCCTAAAACATTGACTTAAATGAACTTGTGCATGCGTGCGCGCGCGCGCACACACACACACCACACTCACACAAATCTGTAAATGAATAAATAGGAAGAAAACCCATCAGAGTTGCAAATTTTACACTCCTGCAAAGAGGAATGTCGTTTACATGTCTTTCTCACATTATTATGGAAAGAATTAAAAAGTTCCTTCAGGCTGATGGGAACTAAGCTTTTAATTCCCATGAAAAAATCTTGAGAGAAGCTCATCTTGAATCTGGTTTCAATAAAAAAAAGTTTTCTCGTAAAGCAGACAAACAGATGACATACCAAAGAGACTTTACTTTCCATGAAAAAAAAAATGTGTAAGAGTTTAAGGGAGATAAAAAAAAAAAAAAGAAGCAAGAAAGCACATGGCAGCTCCCAAATATCTAGAAGAGGTGGAGATTTTGATCTTAGTGAAGAAAATTTTGTTGTATTATGTGTGTGGCTTTTTCAAAGAAAGTCATCTCAGGCAGACATGTGATTGAGAACTTATTTCCAGTGGTGTTTTGGGGGTCATCGTTAAGAACTTTGACGGAACAGAGGACCTCGGTTTACTCCCAAATATTAAATACAGATGGTCCTCGACTTACAGTGCGTGGACTTGTGTTTTTTGACTTTACAGTGGTGCAAGGGTGATACTCATTTGGCAGAAGCTGTTCTTGGAATTTTGAATCTGGATCTTTTCCTGGGCTAGCAATATGTGGGGCAATCCTCTGTCTTGATGCGGGGCAGTGGCAGCTCCCAGTTGGCCATGTGATCACGAGAGGCGACCATCCTGTACCCTTACAGCCATTCCGTCTCTCGCTCTCAGTGCAATATTCAGTATATTACATGTACATGCCAGAGCCAACACTTTATTACCAAACTGGCTTTGTGTTAGAGGATTTTGCCCAACTGTAGGCTAATGGAAGTGCTCTGGGCCTAGTTAAGCTAGTCTAGGCTAAGTTACGATGCTTGGCAAGGTAGCTATAGCAAATACATTTTCAATGTACGATGGATTTATCAAGAAGTAGCCCCATCCCAAGTCGAGGAAGAACTGTCTGTGATCTGGCTAAATTACTTTATATCTCTATGTCTTATAAATGAGCATAGAACCTCACAGCGCATTCGTCAAAGGGTCATTACGAGGATTAAATGAAATGCTCCCTCCAAGGTGTTTACTGCTTGTGGGTATGTGGTGGGTCCTCAAGAAAAATTTGGTTTTTTGTTCTATTAATATATTATTACTACAATTATTATTTTATATTTCTAAACATACGTCATAAGGAAAAAAATATTCCAGTGGTTTAACCTACAAACTTGAGCGCTCTGGAAAGATTTTTAAAAATATTAATGATAAGAATTAACTTAGCTTTGAAAAATCTAAGAACCTCGGCCAGAGAAGCTTCAGGAATGCTTCCCATTCTCAAAGTATCAAGTATTCTCAGTCAAAACAAGCGGCTTTCTCAGAGTTCTACTGCATATTTTAAACACACACAAAGTTTCTATTACTAATATTCAGAACTTCTGAGGAAGGATTATCTTTGGTTTTTTTGCATGTGTCAATGTTCAAATTTTCACTTAGCACAACTGTAAATACAATAGCTAACATTATTGGATGCTTCTCATGTGCCAGACATTATGGTAAATGCTGTATGTAACAAGAAGCATTTTATCTGTGTGTTACAGCAAATGCATACCTTAGGTTACTATCACCACTCCCATTTTGCAGGTGGGAAAATTGAGGTTCTGAGAATTAAAGTCACCTTTCAAATTCATCCTGCTCTTAAGTGGTGGAGTTAGGATTTGAACTCACATCTGCCTGATTCCAAAGCTCAAACCCCTGACATGTTGTAGTTGAAACAAGAGAGGGCAGCCCTGGTGGCTCAGCGGTTTAGCGCCGCCTTCAGCCCAGGGCGTGATCCTGGAGACCCAGAGTTGAGTCCCATGTCGGGCTCCCTGCATGGAGCCTGCTTCTCCCTCTGCCTGTGTCTCTCTCTCTCTCTCTCTTTCTCTCTCTCTCTCTCTCTCATGAATAAATAAATAAAATCCTAAAAAAAAAAAAAGTCCCACATCAGGCTCCTGCAGGGAGCCTGCTTCAAAAAAAAAAAAAAAGAAAGAAAGAAAGAAACAAGAACAGAAGAGAGGGAGGGAACAAAGCAGAGAAAGTTTGGTTCACGGAATTAGTGGGTTTTCAAGAATCAGTGTTGTCTCACATATGGAAAACACTAGTGTGTGATTTTGTCTTGTTTTGTTCTAAATACAAATTCGATTCTGTCATTTTTCTACATAAAACCATCAGAAAAAGGCCTCGCCCCAATTAAAATCAAGCGCAAACTCTACCATGGACAACCCCTGCTAGACTCACTCAGCTCAGCTCATGTTCCTCCGCACAACACACCAACTGCGTTCCCACCCGAAGCCCTCTGCACTAATTGTTCTTTCCACCCCCAGGTGGAAAATGCTTCCCCTCCCATCTTCCCATGACTACCTGGTTATCATTCAGGCCTCAGGTCAGGTCTTCCTTGACCACCCTCTTAAAGTCACCCTCCGCTCACCCCCATTCCCCCTTTGGGTTCTGCAGAGTATTCCTTGGTCTCTGAAATGATTTCATTAATCCATCCTTTATGTACTTCTTCCCCACTAGAAATTAAGCCCAAGTAGATAGAGGCCTGGTCTGACTTGATTATAGCCATGTCCCTAGTGCCTCCGGCAGTGCTTGGCCCATAGCAAGAGTGGGTCAGGGAACAGGAAAGGCCACAGCACAGAGCCCAGGGCATAGCAAGCACTCAGGGAAGGTGACTATAGCAATGGCAAGAGTAGCTACCCTTGTAATAACCGGTGGTGGCGGAGGTGGAGTTCTCTCTCCTAAGAATCCATATCCAAATCCTCCTAGTGCTTGGGGTTAAAGAGGGAAGCAGAAACCACCACCATGATTTCATTTACACACGAAGTGTCCACTTACGAGAGTTATTTCCCACTCCAACATCCCTTCTGCTGCAACACCGCCCTGTGTGTCAGTATCCCCATCAGTCAGGAGAAAGGAGGGTAAGGTGGAAATATAAAGCACACAAACTGCAAAGGGAAATTGCCCACCTGACAGAAGAAGTGGGAGTTTGCTGAGTCATTGGAAAGTACTACTCAGATCACACATGTGGCTCTCGGGTGAGAATCTGGCCGAGTTCAAAGAGTTCACCGAAGAAGACAGGAAGGTGGAAGGGAAACTAGATGATGACCCACTAAACTCTTCAAAAGAGAATTATATTTGAATATCAAAGGATTACGGTAGGCCTTTGGGAAAACTGATGATGAAGACCTCGAAAAATTTTGCAAAAATGACCTTTTTGCGGTCGTACTTCGAGTCACATGACACATCAAACAACTGTGGCTTTCTGTGTTGTGCAAATGCATTTGTTGTTTATATGTTTATAGGTCTTGAAATAAGGATTCATGTGGCAGATACTTAGAGCTTGGAAGAAGATGTTAGATTCGAAAATTTCATGGAATGATCAGATTTCATGCTTTTCATCTCAATAGGGAAAAGCTACGAATTTCGCCAAGAAATTCCAGCATAAATAAAAGAAAGGAATGAGTGAGGGGGCGCATCTTAGAGCGGAAGGTTCTTGACTATCAGCTTGATAGAACGTGTCTGAACCTCTAGTGATGTAAATGCTGGGTTTTAATGTTGGGTTCCAACGTGATGGGGCAAAAGGTAACTGTTCACCCTGTGCTCTCGCAAAAGTCAGCAGGGATTTGCCCATCGCTGTGGGGCGAGACTGTACTAATGAAACTCATCATTTCCGTTTTCCTTTCTGCTCACAGATTTCCTATCACTTGTGTGACGCAGAAGTCTGGGACATACAAAGGTAATTCCAGAGCTAAACTACCTTTGCCCCGATGGGAGCCTATATTGTCACTCAAAGACATATTCAATGTCTGATTTTGTTTTTTTTCCCCTCAATATAATAATAATACACATTTAACAGGTGTTTACTACCCGAAACAACTGATCTCTTAACTTTTTTCTCTTTCTGTCTTGCCCCTCCACCCTTGTGGCAATCTAACTAGCATCTGCAGCCCAGCATGGCTTGCCAAGCTTTGTACATACTCATACAAATACGCATAAGTATTGCAGATACACGTACGCAGGGGTTGTGTTTGTTCTTGGTTTTTATAAAAACTGGATCAAGTTTTTTATAAAAACTAGGTTTTTATAAAAACTGGTTAGACATAGTTTTTGATTGCTCTTATATATACTATTGTTATGCATTGAATGTTCGTGTCCCTACAAACTTCATACGTGGAAATCCTAACCCTTGCTCTGGCAGTGTTAGGAGGTGAGGTCTTGGGGAGGAGATCAGGTCATGAGTTTGGAGCCCTCAGGAACGGAATGAGTGCCCTTATAACAGAGGCCCCAGGGAGTGCTCTTGCCCCTTCCACTGCTTGAGGACATAGTAGAAAGGTGGCCATCTAAGAACCAGAAGAAGATTTTGCTAGACAACAAATCTGCCAGTGCCTTGATCTTGGACTTCCCAACCTGCAGAACTGTGAGACATTAATAGTTGGTGTGTAAGCCCCCCTAGGTCTGAACTGACAATTATAGTGATTCCTCTCAGTCAATATGTCCAAATCTATCTTATTTTTTTTTTAAGTAGGCTCCATGCTGGGTGTGGAGTTTGAACTCGACCCTGAGATCAAGACCTAAGCTGAGATCCAACCAAGAGTCACATGCTTAGCCAAGTGAGCCATCTAGTCACCCTTATATTATTTTTTTAAATAACTGCATAATATTCCTTAATATGTATATACTAAAAGATATTTAAGTCATCGCCCAATCAATGAATGTTCTGGAAGTTTCCAAGTAATTGTTCCATTTCTATTACAAACGATGCTGGGATAAACTTCTATGTTCAAAAATCCTAAGTTAGTGCTTTATTTCTATAGAATACAGGCACAGATGTAGAACTGTTATACCTAGATCAATGTGCATTTAGTTTTTAAAAATAGACAGTCAGGGATCCCTGGGTGGTGCAACAGTTTAGCGCCTGCCTTTGGCCCAGGGCGCAATCCTGGAGACCCAGGATCGAATCCTACATCGGGCTCCTGGTACATGGAGGCTGCTTCTCCCTCCGCCTGTGTCTCTGCCTCTCTCTCTCTCTCTCTCTCTCTCTCTGTGTGTGTGACTATCATAAATAAATAAAAATTTAAAAAATTCATTATAGTTTCATATTTCTCCTGTTTCTTAATATCTTTAAAAAAACTTAAAAAAATACAGTCATATTTTCTTTTTCCTCAGAAAGGGCTCTAGTGATTCACATTTTCAGCAGTAATGTGATAGAGTGTCTTTCTTCCACCACCAAGGGTGGCAGGGATGTGAAGCAGCAAGAACATTGATCAGATATACAACATAAAGCACATCTTAAATGGTAGAAAACGTACCAGGGAAGGTCATGTGTTATTCTATCAGTGCCCTCCAAGGATAAGAACGCCAAGGACAAGCCTTGGACATGGAGGGTGGGGTAGGTGGAATTCATGCCACATAGAACACTGCTGAAGAGTGACAATTATTAGCTTGAGACTCTGGAGACTAAGAGTAGCCAGCCAGAAACACTAGGAGACAAGAGGCTCAGGGGAGAAGGATGGGGAAAAGCAGCCAAATCAAGAAGACATATTCTCCAGGGTAGACATATAAATGATCAGTGAGCACGTGAAAAGATGCCCAACATCATCAGTCATTAGGAAAAGGCAACCAAAACCATAACGGTACCACTTCACATCCACTAGGATGGCCGTAATCAGAAAGACGGATCACAACCAGTGTTGGCGAGCATGTTGGCACCATTAGAACCCTCATATGTTGCCGGCGGGAATGTAAAATAGTGCAGCTGCTTTGGAAAGCAGTTTAGTGGTTCCTCCAGAAGTCAAACACAGAGTTACTGTATGACCCAGTCATTCCACTCCTAGGTACACAAGCGAGAGGATGAAAACGTATGTCCACCCAAGAATTCGTACACAAATGTTCACAGCAGCGCTATTCACAATAGCTGAAAAAGTGGAAGCAGCCCGAACATTGATCAATCAATGGATGAATGGCTACACAAGATGTAGCCTATCCAGACAGGGGAGTCGTATTTAGCCACGTGCAAGAATGAAGCACGGATACATGCTACAACGCAAGTGAACCCGAAAACATGATGCTAAGTGAGAGAACCCAGATAGAAAACACCACATATTGTATGATTCTCATTACATGAATGTCCAGAAGAGGCAAATCTCTTTCCATAGAGATAGAAAGCAGATGAGTGGCTGCCAGGGGCTGGGGGTGGAGGCAAGGGGCTACAGGGATGGACAACTAATGGGTCTGGAATCCTTGGTTGGGCTGATGAAAATGTTCTGGAACTAGATAGCGGGGATGGTTGTGCTATCTTGAGGCTGTGCGACTCAAAGGCATGAGTTGCATACTTTAAAAGGATGAATTTTATGGCATGCGAATTATATCTCAATTTGGAAAAAGAAGACATTGTATAAACAAACATCAAAACAGAGGGGAGCTGGGTGGAGAAAGGAGCACCAAACGTGAGCACACAGTTCAGAGAAAGGACACACGGCGGTCTTTTAAGCATCTGAAAGGATGCTCAACTTCATAAATAGTTAAATACGAGCAAAATTAGGAGACATAGCTTTGCACCCATCAAACTAGTGAAAAAAATCACCTAACAGGGAGGGAATATGAGAAAGAACAGCCGCACATATCGCCCGTGGCTGTGTATTTTGGTTTCTCTTTGGAGGGTAACTTAGTAACACATATCGATATTTAAAAATTCACAAACTCTGTGAACTCCATGTTCTACTTGTAGAATATTACCCTATAAATATAATTGCATCGAGGCATGAAGACACAGGGAACAGATACACACGACTTGCCGGGGTCACTGTCACCCTGACAAAAGACTAGAGACAACCTAGCCGCTTACCAAGAGGGCCCTGGTTAAGTAAATTATCCCACTCCCAGAGAGCGAAATCCTCCACACACACTAACATTCTCCAAGACATGTAGTAAGTGAAAAAAGCCACGTCCAACTGCACGGAGGGAATGTTCCCATTCATTTTTAAAAAGTGATGTTGAGAGGTAGAGCAGCAGATTTTTATTTATTTATTTATTTATTTATTTATTTATTTATTTATTTATCTATCTATCTATTTATTTAAAAGATTTATTTATTTATTTATGATAGACAGAGAGAGAGAGAGAAAGAGAGAGAGAGAGGCAGAGACACAGGAGGAGAGAGGATCAGGCTCCATGCACCGGGAGCCCGACGTGGGATTCGATCCTGGGACTCCAGGATCGCGCCCTGGGCCAAAGGCAGGCGCTAAACTGCTGAGCCACCCAGGGATCCCCTATTTTTATTTATTTATTATTAAAGATCTTATTTATTTATTTGACATGGAGAAAGAGAGAGAGAGAGAGAGAGAGAGCACAAGCTGGGGAAGCGGCAGGCAGAGGCAGAGGGACAGGGAGAAGCAGACTCCCTGCTGAGCAAAGGGCCCGATGTGGGACTCGATCCCAGGACCCTGAGATCATGACCTGAGCTGAAGGCAGATGCTTAAGCAACGGAGCCACCCAGGTGCCCGAGCAGCAGATTTTAAAATATGCTCAGTTGGAACACCTGTGAGCATAAGAAACAGTACAGAGTGCTCACCTGTAAGGAAGGAAATGTGGGGAAGAGGTGGGAAGCGGATAGACCAGCGGGGTGGGGGACGTGTCTTCTGTCTTCCCTTATGATGTGTACTGTTGGGAATGTTTATATGTATACATACTAAGGCCTACCCATCCCATGTCACTTAAGCATGTACAAATAATGAACAGAAAAAAACTGGGGGAAAGGAGAGGCCTAGAATGGGGTTTTAAGGCCAACTGCGGAACATTGGGCCTATTTCCGCTTGGCCTGGGGCTGGCCCAGCAGCGAAGTGGGCTCCGTTACTAACGTGCCTGTGGCTGTGACGGAGGGCTCCCAGGCCACGTGGGTCCTGCATCCTGGAGCAAGTGGCATGACCTCGGGGGCAGCTCCGTATTCCAGAGTCTGACCTGCTCAGCAAACTCAGATACCAACTTTTTAAGTCCCCTGGAGTTGATGTACCCACTCAGAGGTCATTTTAAAAAGGGCTCATGAGGGTCGCATGGGTGGCTCGGTTGGTTAAGTGGCCGCCTTCGGCTCAGGTCATGATCCCAGGGTCCTGGGATGGGGGCCCGCATCGGGCTGCCTGCTGGATGGGCAGCCTGCTTCTCCCTCTCCACTGCTTGTGCTCTCTCACGTGTGCGCGTGCTCTCGCAAATAAATAAATAAGATCTTTTTATTTTTTAAAAGATCTTATTTAAAAAAAATAAAAAATAAAAAATAAAAGATCTTATTTATTTATTCATGAAAGGCACAGAATGAGAGAGAGGCAGAGAGACAGGCAGAGGGAGAAGCAGGCTCCATGCAGGGAGCCTGTGCGGGACTCGATCCCGGGACCCCGGGGTCACAACCCGGGCTGAAGGCAGATGCTCAACCGCTGAGCTACGCAGGAGCTACCCAGGTACCCAAATAAAAATTTGTTTAAGATAAGTAAATAAAAAGGACTCGTGGATGAAGCACATAGGTGGCTTCAAAGGGGACACAGACAGTGACGCCTTCCTGCCCTTGGGGTCCCTCCCTGGTGGCAACAAACACAGAAGCACGTTATCAAGGGCAAGAGGCCTGGTGGGTCCAGAAGCCAAGCAAGCACATTTAGAATTAGCTATAGGATTTAAATGTTTAGCTGCTTCAAGCCAGGATAACCTAATGGTGATGATGAATGATATTTTTTTAAAGTTACTTTTGGGGACACCCAGGTGGCTCAGGGGTTGAGATCTGCCTTTGGCTCGGGTCATGATCTCAGGGTCCTGGGATCGAGTCCCACACTGGGCTCCCCACAGGGAGCCTGCTTCTCCCTCTGCCTGTCTCTGCCTCTCTCTGTGTGTCTCTCATGACTAAATAAAATCTTTTTTTTTTTTTTAAGTTATTTTTGTTGAGTGATGAAAAGTAGGGAGAAAAACTTCACATGATCAGAAGTTGCCAACAAATGAGATCTGCTGATACGGCCAGCACGGTGTTCATCCAGCAGAATGTTTAGAGTTTTTTTGAATTGGGAAATTTCATTTGAAAATCCTAAAATAAGGCTTTTCCTGAAATATCTTATTATCTGCAGGGAAGCCACGCTTGGAACTGAGTCGAGGTGTCTAGGCAAGGGGCAGCCTTGGATTCCTGACACTCCATATCTCCCAGGGCCCCACTCTGGGTCCCTGACGCGGAGGTCCTCATGCCTGAGGGAGTGTCACAAGCTCCTGGAGGGCAATGAGAATGGGCAGCAGGACCCCACCACCAGCATTTCTGACTTGGGAGGTGTGGGCTGGTGCCCTAGAATCTGCTGGTCTGACCAGTTCGAGGTGATAGATGCTGCTGGCCTGGGCACCACTCTGAAAATCAGTTATACTGATTATGGGGCGGGGGTCATGGCTGAATGAATGATAGCCTATCCACACCTTAAAATATTTTGTAGCTGTCAAAAAACAATGACTGATTATACATCACAGTTTTGAACCTACAAATGGAGCCAGACTCTGCTTCTATTTCTCGTCTCTTGTGCTCAGAAACATTTGGTCTTTGAGGTCTGCTCTGCACATGGCAGACCTCACCCACTAATATGCTGCTTTAAATAGTTAAACTTCCAGAAATTTTTAGTTTAGGGCATGACTATGGTCCTGAAACCACATCCATGTCTCTGTGTTCAGAGCAGGGTGCACCGTCTGGGCTTCTCAGTCCAGAGAGGCAAAGAGCAAGTTAGGTGTTACTCAGCGGCAGCTGCATGGAAGTTAATGAAATCAGACTTCATGAACCCTGGAACAGAAAGCTGCATCCAGGGTGTCAGCCATGGTGGGGACAAAAAAAGTCTTGGAAGAATTTAAAACAGAAATGCCAATGTTTTATTTCTGAAAAAATGTGAGTAAGGAATTTCCTATTTGAGTGCATTCCAAATGGTTTCCAACCATGGCTGAACGTTAGCAGCTTTAAAAACACGGCCAGGGAAACTTGAAAAAAAAGATTTGTGCCTGGGCCCTCCCCTCCAGAGTTTCTGATTTCTTTATTCTTAGGTGGGCCCTGGTCATGAGATTTAAAAGAAATCCTCCCGGTGATTCTAATGTGGATTAAAAATTAGGCACACGATTTTCAGGAATCTACTTCTTTGCGATGGCCATCATTTATTGTTTCAGGCACCAAGTGAAGGGATTCGCAAGTTTTTTCCAAGGGATTTGCAAGATAATTTGCAATTATCTTATTTTCTCTTCCTAACACCCTGAGGTGGAGAAGGGAAGTTTGTGTTTAAACTCACACAGCTGCAAAGAGGCGGAAAGAGGCCACAGATTCAAGTGGTTTGTCTAGAAGCACTTGCTCCAGCCATACATGGTACAGCCTCCCTCTGGAAGAAATGATCTAAAATGCAAAGGATAAAAAATATGCCCAAGAATATTCACTGCTGCATTGTTCGTTGTTTCGAGTGGAGAGAAAGAAAAAAAAAAATGAATGCCCACCCACCATGGGGGGCGGGGATCATGGCTGAATGAATGATAGCATGTCCACACCTTAAAATATTTCGTAGCTGTCAAAAGACAATGAATTAAAGACCATACCAGGTGAATTAGAGGGATCTGTACATGTTCATGTAGCCCAGGGATTTGTCCTAGGCTGGGCTGGCTGGACATTTGGGGACTCCCATTACACTGGGCCCGAATGTCACTATTGGCAAATGCTTCTATTCTCATGATGTTACCGCATGGGCAGGGACACTTAGCTCAGCCTTGAATTTTTAGTCTCATAAAATGATTCCACTTATTTTTGTTATTTATTTATTTATTTATTTATTTATTTATTTATATTTTTTGTTTTTGTTTTCTAAGCAAAATTAGGCATTTCTTTTGAGGAATAATTGACAAGGGACAAAAAGGAAAGGTGTTAATATTTTGAAACTTCTTATCCAGGTAAAACAGACAGTCTCTGGCTTCTGAAAAATGACGTGTTCTGGTGGATAAATCATGCATTAGTCATTGCCTTCCAGTAGCAGTGAGGACTGAACAGTTTTGGGTTTGTTTGTTTTTTTTTCCTAAGATTTTTAAAATTTATTTATTCATGAGAGACACACAGAGAGAGGCAGAGACACTGGCGGAGGGAGAAGCAAGCTGGAGCCTGATGTGGGATTCGATCCCAGGACCCCGCCGGGGTCACGACCCGAGCCAAAGGCAGACACTCAACCGCTGAGACACCCCGGTGCCCCTGAACAGTTTAATTTTTAGAGAGGGAACCAATGTTATAAATTTGATAGAAAGGAGTGGAAGAAGGAGAAAAATGAGGCATTTTTATTTCCCCAAAGATTAGTGAGGTTTTAGGCATCAATGCACAGGTGGGAAAAATCTCAGATCGTCAGATGACAAGAGAGGGATAAAGGACACACATGACAATAGACTCTGCTTCTGGTTTTTCTGGACTCCTGTATTTCAACTTATTTACCCTGTGCCAGCCACTGTCTTTACACTTTCCTATTAAGTTAATATTATTATTATTCCCATTTTGCAGACAGATGACTTTCTGAGAATACAGATTCCTTGCCAAGGCTGTACACAGCCAGTGAGCAGCAGAGCTGGGACTTAACTAGCCCAGGTCCCCTAACTCCAGAGTGTGAGTGTGCTCACGTTAGTTTCCTATTGTTGCTGTAACAAATCACCCCAATTTTTGTGCCTCACAACAACACCAATATATTATCTTCCAGTTCTGAAGGTCGGAAGTGGAAAACGGGGCAGCTTCTGGAAGCTCTAGGGGAGCATCTGGTTCCTAGCTCTTTACAGCTTTGAGAGGCCTCCTGCAGTCCTTGGCTCCTGGCTCCTTCCTTCATGTCAAGGTCAGCCCTGCAGAATCGTCAGATATTTCTCTCTGTGTGACATCTATCCCTCTCATCTCCCCCTCTGACTTTGAACCCCTTTGCATCCTCCTGATAAGGACCCTTGAGAGTACAGTGGGCCCACCCAGATGTAAAAGTTAGGCTAGAGATACTCCAGTTAGCTTCAAACCGCAATGACAACCTTGATGAGCATCAGCATTAAGTGCAACCCAGGACAAGCAACTTTCTGCATGTGTTTACCAGAGGCGAGGCATTCTTCTAAGTATTTCACACACATCAACTCATTTCAGCCTCACAACGATCTTAGCGACTTGGTTCCTCCAGGGACAGCATTCCCATTTTGCAGATGAAAGGACAGAGGCTCAGAAACTTGCCTGAGCTCACACAGCAGAGCCACAATTCAAATCCAGCATCCTGGCTTCCTATGCTGTGTGTCCGGTCACTGCTACCTCTGCGTCTTAATACGCCCTCGCAGGAAACGGTCCTGCGCGGTGATGAACTGTTTAATCATAATGGGAAAAATAGAGATAAGAAGAAGAAGAAGAAGAAGAAGAAGAAGAAGAAGAAGAAGAAGAAGAAGAAGAAGAAGAAAAAGAAAAAAAAAAAAAACCCAGTCACCCAGAATCCCATTTATCTATTTCTCCGGTGACTCTTCTCTACGTGCAGATGTATGTGTATACATCGCCAGAGATGAATACAAATGTGCATCAAACGGCAGGGTCAGAGAATTCTGTCAAATGGATGAAAAAAAAAAAGACCCCCAGAATCCTACTTTTATACCCCCTTAAAAACTGCATTGAAAATTATAACTTAGTTAATAACCTGGGGAAAACAGCAAGAGGGTGATAATAGGCTGCCTTCCTCATTAAATGGGATAATCACTGCAAAGCGAGTTGCTCAGGGCTCAAGTTGTCCATGAATGGCAGCAGAATTCTGACCTCAGGGGATTAATCACAACTCTTTACAGATTCTCCAGCGGGTGCCCGGGACTTTGAAAGCGAGGCTGCAGGGAACCAGAGCTAAATGCAACCAACCCATGACTCACCAAAATGCGATTCTCTGTTTCCCTTGGCTGGTGTCGGTATTCACACGAATAGCAATATGCTATTCCAGACCATCCTTGTGGGTTTCCGTTACCTGTTTTCCTCCTTTTAAGAAGAAATATATATATATATATATATATATATATATATATATATATATATATATACACACATACATATATATGCATATATATGTATAGTATAGGAAGAAATATATATGTGTGTATATATATGTGTGTATATGTATAGGAAGGAATGAAAAAAGGGAAAGGGAGGGAAAGAAGTAGAAAAGGAAAGAGACAGGGATTGAGGGAGGGAGTAAAAGAGGAGGGAGGCTTTCTCAGTCCCCAACACTATATTCTTCTGTTCTTCCTACACACTCCTCGCTCTTGCGCCCAGTGCTACAAATAGGGGAATGATAATATGATTCTGACAGAGAGAGTGATTTCTGTAGGACACATTACATCCTCAGTGCCTCTCAACTTCTTGAGGACAGACATCTACAGTTTGTAAATTAGATCAACGGTGTGAGTCTCATTTCAAAGCCTGTGCGTCTCAAGGGCCTGCTTTCACCCCATTCTCATCAAAGGCTGCTGCTGTATTTACAATCCGTGTCGTGTACGTCAAAGTGTTAAGTTTGATCTCTAGGGCTTAAAGGGAGGAAGAAACTTGGGACCTTTTCTCGGCCAGGGGTTGCCAATCCTGGCAGTGCGTCAGAGTCCTCTAGGAAAATCCCAACCTTAGTTTATCGTAGATAGAGGCTATGGGAGGGCACCTGCCATCTAAGCTTTTAATAAACTCCTCAGGAATGATGTAGTGTTCTAGGGTAAGAACTAGTATTTGGTCTTCATCCCCCATTCCTGGCACAGGACTCCTAAAGCTTATCACAGAAATGATAAGAGCCATGAAGACGTCTTTTGTTATTCATAACAAGCCAGCCCCTTTTAACTACCTCCGAGTTTATGTTAATGAGGTGACTTTGGAAAGCCCCTAAGGATGGGGCCCTGGTTGCCAGGGGAACCAGCCGTGTGATTAGAGGGTTGGAACTTTCAGCCCCATCCCCCATCTCTGGGGCTGGATATTGAGTTCTATCGCCAATGGCCAACGACTTAATCAATCATGCCCGCGTAATAAAGCATGCACAAAAGTCCCTAAAGGATGGGGTTCAGAGAGCTGGATGGTGGATGCGCGGGGGTGCGAGGAGGGTGGTGTGCCCAGACAGGGCAGGGAAGCCCCACCACCCCCAGGCGCCCTCCTACCTTGCCCTATGCCCTATGCCTCCCTTCCATCTGGCTGTTACTGAGTTGTACACTCTTACGATGGGTCGGCCATCTACTCGGTCCACTCTTCTCCTGAGTTCCGCGAGCCATTCTAGCAGACAACTGAACCTGGGAGGGGCTCACGGGCATCTCTGATCTGTAGCCAGGTAGGCCAGGAGCGGCGGGTAACCTGACCACTCACCACCTTCAACTGTCAAATGAAAGTGAGAGGCAGTCTTGTGGGGCTGAGGCTTTAGCCTGTGGGGGCTGATGTTCATGTTAGGGAGACAGAGTCAGAACAGCACTGACATGGAGGACACCGAGCTGGTGTCACAGAATTGCTTGGCATGGAAACCCCTCACGTTTGGTGTCAGATGTGGGGTGAGTAGCAGACTAGAAAGAAAGGAGTTTTCCCCTTACACGAGGAAATTCTAAAACTTCTAGCACCAATAAGAGGACTCATTCCCTCACGGCTCAGAAAAAGAGACTGAAGCCCAGAAGGTTACATGCAATGACAGCAACCAGAGCCACACGGTAATAAGGACAGCTAATCCACAGAGCACTTGCTAGGTGGCAGGCGTTGATGTCGGTGCTTTAGTGCATCGGATGCTTATGTTGTCGGCGCTATTGTTATCCCACTTTACAGGCGAGGAGCCTGAGGTTCAGAGAGGTTAAGTAATCTGCTTGAGGTCACGCAGCTGGTAGGGGGCAAAGCCAGCAGTTTGATTCCAGTAAGAACTCCACTAAGCCTTCTCACCCTTAACCACTTGTTCTTTCTTATACCGTCGTATATATATATATTCTCTGCATAGTAGAATCTGGCCACTTTCACGCACTGAATTTATAGTCTTAAGCTGCAGGACAAAATAAAATACATAAATATATGGTCCCATTTAAAAACTGGCCTTGTGTTAGGGAAAATCCTGTTGCCTTGTCTACTTTCCCAGTTTCTGCAAAGTTCCTAAATGCCTAATAATATGGACATGCTTCACGGACGGGCTCCTTTAACCCTCTTGGGAACTGTGTGATGTAGGGGTTCTTATCCCCACACGGGAGAGTCGAGAAAGCACAGGTTTAGAAAGTGAAATGGCTTGTCCAGGTCACAGAGCCAGTCCTTGCAGGGCGGGGACTGTAGCCTCGGGTTATCTGACTCCAGATGCCAGCCTCTTAGTGTTTTCACTCTTTTGCCTCCGTCTTCACTGCTGCAGATCCTCGGCCGCTTCCAGAAGGAATGGGTGGCGCCCAGTGTTGAACTGGATCCCCCAGGTGCCTATGACCTCGTGTAGGAACAGGGTCTTTGCAAATGACCGAGCGAGGATGAGGTCAGTTAGGGTGGACACCAATCCAATGTGACTGCGTCCTTATAAAAGGGGAAATGTGGACCCATGGACAGATGTGCGTAGAGAGGACACCATCTGGAAGCCACGGGGAGCACCTGCGGCTCGGAGGAGGGGCAGAGAACAGACTCCCCCTTGAGGTGCTCAGAAGGCGCCAACCCTGCCCACGTGCTAACGCCGTGGAACGAAGGAGTGTCCATGTGATGAGAACCGCCTCGCCATCACAGGGGGCACGGGACTGCCCATCACCAGCACCGTGTTCCCCCCTCCTCCCTCACCATTTCCCCACTATCCCGTCGCCTGTACATTCATTTTTTTCCTGTGGTTTTATTTTTTAATAAAATGGAATAAAATCAAAAGAAAAAGACTTGTAGCCTCCAGCACTGTGAGACAACACATTTCTGTTGTTTAGGCCACCGGTTTGTGACACTGGCCCGGTAGCCCCAGGACACTCATACTAATGGTTCCAAAGTGAGCCTGTGGTTTCAAGCCTTGCATTTTTTCTTTTCCCTGTAAGCAGGATCTGCAGACCCTTCCCCAGCCCCAGCCCCAGGAGCAGCCCACCTCCCAGCGGGGCACTGACCTTCATCATAGAATGTAACGTCGTGGGTCGATAGGATCACCGGCGTCCCGTTTTGACCACACTTGCTCTCAGATGCCACCTGGAACAGATCAGGGGGCATCAGTGGCCAAGGGTTTCAGGAAACTCAGAACTCAAGGAAGGACCTCGAGGCTGCAGGTGCATCATCACCAAATTAAACTTAAAGGCTGTGTTTCTAGAAACTACCCAGCTTCCCATCGTGCCCCAGAGAAACTAACGCATTCATCTCAGGGGGCCCCACAAGTTCAGGCAGGATGGACCCCATCACACAGAGGGAGACGCCCAGGCTAACAGGGACACTCGAATCCGTGGGGAACGAGAATCCGACACGCTGATCCCCAGCCCCGTGAGGTCCCCCGCCTGCCACTCCCGCCACCGTCTGGTCCCCGCACACCCGGCGCTGCCCCCAGCCCGGCCTTTGGTCAACAAACTTGGCAAACACAGGAAGTTCACTGTTGCTTTCCTTCTGCTCCACACCCTCTCCCTCCATCCTCACTGTTGGGACCTTTTTCTGATTTTAGGCCCCTGCCCTGATTGCTTCTATAATTGTCATTTGCTGCAGAAATTTAAAAAGCTTTCTTGTGTGTGTGTGTGCGTCCGGATGCATATACTCACACAGAAAGAAAAAATGTTACCAGAACATATGTCACCTAATGCTATTTTAGTAATAAGACCATCTACATTATATCACCGATAGTTGATACTAACTGAATATTGATTATGTGCTAAGTACGCTGCGCAGGGTATCGTATTTTGCTAATCCTATCAGTGGTGTAATATATGTTAATAGGGACACCGAGAGAAAACTCAAGTCTGAATGGCAGCTCCTGCAGGTGGGACTCCTGGGGTGGGGGTGGGGGGAGCACAGAAAACTTTTCCTTTCTTTACGTTTTGATAATTGTTTAAAAATCAGCCTGCATTCTTGAATCTGTCATTAACCCTCCCAAGCAATTACCACAAGGAAACGTCGAACCTATGTGACCATTTGGTCCCGAGCTCACCCCTGCCATCCCTTGGGGGCCATCCTGGGCGTGCCAATCGGATTTATTTGGCTCAGAGAGTTTTTGTTTTCAGGTCTCTTTGGGAATCGGTTGCCAATATTTGAAAAGCAGGAGATTTCATGAACACTGTTCTCCAGCTGCTAATGAGAAACAAGACTGGGAACATCTGGATGGTTGGTACCTGTTGGCCAGAGCCAGCCATCTGCAAATGGACCCTTGGTCTCTCGTCCCCCGAGGGCCCCACCCAGCCTGCTTCCTTTACTTATGTCACCGCCCGAGCCCCTGGAGGCCAAAGTTTCCCAGCCTAGGAGAAGGCGCTTGGGAGCTTGAGGGACCTCTGATGCCTGAGCCCCCAGCTGGAGGCTGTGTTTCGGTTGCTGTCAGGTGGGGCCAGGCCGTGGGAGTTTGCAAAGCTGCCCGATGGTGGGCTCAGCCGTTGGGCTTGGCACCCACTATGCAGGCGCCAGAGCCCATTGCTTCACCTCCAGCCTTCTATTCTGAGCTGGAATTCTCCAATGATATGATCCATATTGGTCCGTAGGTATCATCTGCCTCCTACAGAGGTTTCCATATTTAACTGGGCTTCCCAGTCTTAAATGGGGTCGATTTCAGAAGCATTGGATGGTAGAAATGTAGGCTTTCCGCCACTTGGTCATAGAATATCTAAAGAGCAGCTTTTGGGTGTCCTCGGCCTCTGCCCTCCAGAGCAGTCTCCTAAAATAAGGGTTCCTGAACTCATAGTTCCCCACCTTGGCTACACTGAAAATGCAGATGACTGCCCTCACTCCCACACACAGATTCTGATTTAATCAATCTAGGGTGCTACTCTGGCAACAATATTTTAATCCCCCAGATGATCCCAAAGTAGCCAACGCTGCAAGCTACTGACCTAAATTGGGTTTCCCATCCTCAGCACTAGTGGCATTGGGGGCCAGACCATCCTCTGTTGTGGGGGGCTGTCCTGTGCACTGGTTAGTAGTATCTCTGGACTCCACTGGCTAGATAGGTAGCCCTGAGCTGTGACCGATAAAAAATGTCTCTAGCCAAGTGTCCGTTGCGTGGAGGCTGGCAAAAATCACCCACAGCGGAGAAGCACCTGACAGCAGGTACCAAACTGGCCCCATATGATGCACCTTGGAGTTCCTTAAAGACATAGGTTGCACAGGCTCCCAGCCTTGTAATTTTGGGTTCAGTAAGTCTTGGGAGGTGGGGGGGCTTAGTGTTTGCATCTTTAATGAGCTCCTGGATGGATTCTGGAGGTTTGAATGCAACTGAACAGTCCACGGGAACAGCAGTGCATCATCAGTAATGAATGTGTGATTAGCACCGAACAGGCCATTGATCCTGCTGTCATCGCCAAATCTAGCTACTAGTAGCTAATGACCCAGTGGCCATAACTATACTACCTTGTTAGCGTCTGTCTCTGATTCATTCTCTTGGTCTTCAACTCTTTTTGGGTCACTCATTTCGTTACCCATTGTTCCTGTAATAGAGAAAAAGAGAGAGAGAAATTAAACCCCAAGACAAACAGAAGTCTTATTCCCGCTTATGAAGTCAAGTGTAGAGAGCTGACTAGTTACTGTGGGTGCAATTGCCACAAGCCCAAGTTAGGTCAATTGCTAATATATATTTGGGGGATGAAAAAAGATTTGGGACTCATATATTTAGCAGAATTTAAGTCAAATACAGCCCCAGTTTTCAACTGCTAGGAGGAAATATTTATCATCATGAAAGGTATATTCAGTATAGATAACATTTCCTTCCCTCTTGCCCAGCTATTGTAACAAGGAGACTTTAGAATGAGGATAATCAATATAATATTTATAATTTTTAGTATTCTGTGATCATCAAACCAAATTAGATCCCTTGTTAAAATCCTTCATAGCAATGGCTTTTTTTCCTCCTTCCTTCCTTCCTTCCTTCCTTCCTTCCTTCCTTCCTTCCTTCCTTCCTTCCTTCCTTCCTTCCTTCCTTCCTTCCTTTCTTTTTTCTTTTCTTTTCTTTTTCTCTTTTTTGTTTTTTTGGTTGGTTGGTTGGTTGGTTAGTTTTTATTTTTCATGGCACTTAGTGCTACTTGTAATTATACATTTATTTGGCTGTGTTTTCATTCATTTGTTGATTCAACAAATAGGTACTGAGTACCAACTCTGTACCTCATGCTGTGCCAGGCATGAGCGTTGCGGCTGTGAGTTCAACAGGACTTCACAGACTGAAAGTCTGGTGGGTAGACAATAAAAGGACAATAAACCCATAAGTCAGGCCATTTCTGATAGTTCAAGGCAGCATGGTGCAGTGGTTAGGAACACAGAGCTTGGAGCAAGACAACCTGACCTTGACCCCTCTCTCTGCTTCTCCTTGCTGTGTGTCCTTGCATGAGTTAACTAGGCTCTCTGTGCCTCCCAGGCCTGCTACGGGGACTCAATGAGTAAGGCTTATAAAACAGTAGGAACAATGTCTGGCTCCATATTAGGAATATCTAAATGCTCATTAAGCCCAAACACATAGGGTTCAATGCAATGAATAAAAGTAAATTGGTAATGTAACAGGGGCCACGGTAGTGGGGGCAGGAGGCAGCCATGCTAGGTAGGGTGGTTCTGGGACGAAGTAACAATTGATGCAGATCGGGAAGGCAAAACACAACGTTTAGCTTCTGTGTCCCTTCCCCAGTACATTGTAAGCATCATGAGGCCAGGAACTATCTTTATCTTTGTGTCTTCTGTTCTCACTGTGCTGTTTGCATTTATCAGGTGCTGATTATTAGTTGTGGGGTGGAGGGAGGAAATAATCATTCAAAACTAGCCCTCACCCAGCAGGCCCTGAGCTAGGCAGGTGCCCACGGCATTACTAAGCCTCTTAAGAGCCTTGTTTTATTGATAATGATGAAAGTCAACCATTATCTAGCACGTTCGCAGTTCCCAGCAGTGTTTCCCAAGCACACTCCCTGTATTGTTCAGCTGAACCCTGCAGCACCCCCATGGAATGGGTGTTCTCACCATCTCGTTCTGGATAGGAGGAAGCGGAGGTTGAATTACTTTCCAAAGGTCACCCAGTTAATGATGGCAGAGGCAAGATTCAAACACAGGCTGCCCAGGCTCCTAACTACTGGAATGTTCTGCATATTATCACCTCCCCTTTGAAAGGAAAGAATGAAGTCCCCAAAATGTACCCAAGGAGAGACAGCCAGAAAATGGCAGTTAAAAAAAAAAAAAAAAGAAAAAGAAAAGAAAATGGCAGAGTCAGGGGCTGACTCAGAGGACGCCTGGTCCCAGAAGCGGGGCTCTCTCAGATGCTCCAGACACCTGCCACCTTGAGACCTAAACATTTCTTTTTTACACACACACATAATGTATGTTTGATGAGCCACAGGCTCATCAGCTTTGGAAGCTTTCAGAATAAAACCTAGGACGTTCGATTTCTGGTTGAAAGCAGCCAATGCTCCTCCAAGGATTCCCATGGGCTTCTGGCCCACAGTATGAGGTTTCATGCCCTGGGTCATCAGAAATTTCAGAGGCCAAAAAAGAGTCATAGATCTCACCACCTGGCTCCGTTGGGGGGAATTTGATAGATAACAGAATCTGGGGATTTTATATGGTTTCTAATCGTACCGGGTAATAAAGCCGGGCACTTCCTAAAACATACCAGACACTAGTTACTTTGCCGTTGTTCTTATTTATAAAATCCATGACATGGATTTATAGACCATCACTTCCATCTATAAACGGGGCATTATAAATATAACATGGAATCATCAACGGCCCGGGGGTGTGCAAACAGCAGCTGTAGGACAAATCCAGCCTGTCGCCTCTATTAGTGTGGTCAGCGAGCTAGGCACGGGCTTTACGTGTATGAAGAGTTGGGGGAAAGAATCAGAAGAGAAATCGTAGATTGTGACACAGGAAAATTACACGAAATCCAAATGTAACCTGTAAGTAGAATAAAATGGAAGATAGCCAGGCCCATTCATTCATGTCTTATCTGCATGGGGCTGCTTACACGCTACCAAGGCAGAGCCACATAGTTTCCACAGAGACTATATGGTCTAAAAAGTCTAAGATATTCACTAACTGGCCCTTTCCAGAAAGTTTATCGAGAGATCACCCTGAGTAATATACACCTAGTTTGCCAATAAGGGGATCAAGGCAACACAGAATGTTGCCATAGTAAGACTGAGCAGGATTCTTTTTAAAGATTTATTTATTTATGATAGACATATATATATAGAGAGAGGCAGAGACACAGGAGGAGGGAGAAGCAGGCTCCATGCCGGGAGCCCGACATGGGACTCGATCCTGGGACTCCAGGATCACGCCCTGAGCCAAAGGCAGGCGCCAAACCCCTGAGCCACCCAGGGATCCCCAATTGACCAGGACTTTTACCAAATACTCTAGGTAAAAATAATGATGACAACTCTACCAACCACAGTGATGGACAACATCGTGACAACAACAACATAATTGCTGAGGGTGTACCGTGAGTTGACAAACTGTCCAAAGGGTTTTACTTATAGTAAACTCATTGACTCCTTGCAGCAAATCAGCAAGGCAGGAGTATCATTCTTCCAGTGTTACAGACGAGGAAACTGAGGTTAGTAGGTTAAATGCCTTGACCAAGGCCACGTACCAGGATAAGACCCATGGGAGATTACGTCACCACCTGAATCCAGCTGTTTACAAAATGAAAAAGGAGTCACCGAGGGGTTTGCAAACTTTTCAAGCTCTCCTTATTCAGTTCAGATTCAGTGAAATTTGGGGGCTACCTAAAAAAAATGTTTGAGGTCATGAAAAATCTTTGGGCTGCAAGAAGTGTGAGGCCAGGGCTCTGTTTTTCTGAATATTGCACATTTGACGTAGCCTCTTCGCGAACTCAGAGCCAAGTGGATGGAAAGAAGGTCCCTGCATTTGCCCGATGCTCACAGGGACAACCTGGATTCGGTTAGGATTGCTTCCCGCCAGCAGGTATAACATAGGTGTTGTGAAATGGGTCCTGCTCTTCCTTCAGATTTTGTGAAGAGCAGGATTTACGCGAGACAAGAACAAAAGGTTCCTGCCACCTATTGGCCATTGTCAGTATCAGCAGAAATGAATATGTTGGGCCTACAGGGCGAGGTCAGAATGTTTGGGGAAATCCAGGGGAGCAATTTCACATTTAGCAATGACATCTTCTGTTAGAAGTGGGCACGAGCATGGCAAGTCCTCCCATGCCCACGTGATGGTACAGCTAAGAAAATAATCCTGATAATCACATCTGCTGGGGAGGGAGAGCTAACCATGTGTCGCCCAGTGCTGAACACTCTGGGTGGAGAGCCACGTGGCGATTAGGACAAGGATGTGAGTGACAAGGGGCCTCAGTTTCCTCTTCTGTAAAATGGAGATGACAATAGCACCCCCCCCTTTCTTTAAAAGGTCATTGCAAGAATTAAATGAGTTACTATGTGCAAGGTGCCGGGAAGAAGGCCAGGCACATGGTGGGCACCGTACAGGTGATAGCCATGGGGCACCTGGGTGGCTCAATGGTGGAGTGTCTGCCTTCAGCTCAGGTCATGATCCTGCGGTCCTGGGATCGAGCCCGGCATCTCCCTCTGCCTGTGTCTCTGCCTCTCTCTCTGTGTCTCTCATGAAGAAATAAATAAAATCTTTAAACCAAAACAAAGCAAAAAAGCAAGTGGTAGCCATGATTAGGGTTGTCATCCTTATTCCCATGCAGATTTTCAAGCAGCTTCCCCCAAAGCTCCCTGAGAGTGGGAAGCAGCTGAGGAACTTGGCAACATTCCTGATTCCCAACATTCCCACCGAAAAGCCGGGGTGGAGCCCTGGATCTGTGTTTTTAGTAAATGCACAGGGGAGTCTCATGGTCAGGCGTATGTGGAAGACCCCGGGATGGTGAGCATCTGTCCCAGCTGTCCTGGGAAAGAAGGTGCTCAGGGTGCAGGACTTTTCATGCTAAAACCAGGAAAGCCCCGGGCACACGGGGACGAGCTGATGTCCCTTAGGACCCAGCTCAGGGACCCTGGGCAGCAGGGCCTCTTCACCCCCAGTTGACGGATGGCAAAACTGAGTCTCAAGATGGTTCAGACAATACTTCTTGCCTGTGATGGAGTTTTTTCTGGTGTCCAACAAATGAGAAAAATTAATTGTATCAGATTTTCATCAAGGAAGCAGTATTCATCTGAAAGAGCCAGTTTTTATTTTGAAAAGCAACAACAAAGTTTGAAGGTGATGCCCTTTCTTTCGCGAACCAATGGTGTTAGTTGTTTTATTTTTAATGACCTATCCTGACATTAAACACCAGCCACGCCATATGGCGGGGCGTCTTGTTTTTGAAATTAGACTCATGTTTGAGACCTTAGCATTTTGAGAACACAGGGTCAAGCCTCTGCGGGGGGGTGGTTCAGATAGAAAGTCCTTTGACTTCTCCACTTCCGGCCGTGTCTTGGAGGCCGCAGTCAGTGGATGCAGGAGAAACGGGTGGCGGGGGGGGCGGGGACGGGGGGGGGGGGGGAGGATTTAAAATCCCTGTGCCTGGGCCCCCGCTGGACTGGATCCCTCAGATTCTCCAGGGTGGGGTCCAGGGCACCCGTACACTTGCAAGATCTCCAGCGATTTCTGTGGCAGCCAGGGTGGCTGTTGTGGATATTTTAGGGGTGCACGAGCTCCCCACCCAGGGCCAGGGACCTCCCCCAGATGCCGCCTACCCCGACACACAGAACACGAGATTCTCAGATGGAGGAAGGGCCTCCGCCTTCAGGCCCCACAAAGCATCCTCAGCCCAGGCATCTGACGACCTCCCCAACCCTGCCAGGGCACTCTTTGTGGGTCCTCTGTTCTCCCAGCCTGCGAACGCAGGGGAACCTGGGTCTCCGGCTGTCCTTCCCTGGGAGTGGGTGCTCCAGCCAGGCTCACCCTCCCAGGCGGCACAGGCCCCACGGGAAGAGGGAGAGGGCTGCCGGAGTTGGGAGCAATCTCTCTCTCCTGCTTGTCTGGGCGCCCCCACCTGCCCCTGAGAAAAAGGCCCCACTCCAGGCTCTGGGCAAGGCACTGGGCCCTCGGAATGCATTTTTCTTGTGGCAAACCCCAGTGCTCCTAATGATGACAACGACGAACAGGCTTGGAGGGTTGTCTCTGGGCCGCGCACTCCTAATCTGCGTGCCTCGACTTCCCCTGGTCCCTGCAACAGCCCTCTGGGTTAGCGCTCAATTTTCTGATGAGAACCTGAGGACAGAGAGGCTGTGGCACTTGCCCAGCAGCCCTTGCTCATCACTGTTCTGCGGGGAAGGTTCGATGAGGGAGATGTGTGCCCGGCATGGAGCCAGCGCCCGACAAGTGGGAGAGAGAGCGGTACACACCCAACGGCTGGGGTGGTTGGCCCTAATTCTCTAGGACTATACATTAACTATTTTGGATCTTGCGGTATTTATTGGTGACTTACATTATTATAGCAAAATGTTTTCTTGGGGTGCCTGGGTGGCTCAGTGAATTAAGTGTCCAACTCTTGATTTGGGCTCCGGCCATGATCTCGGGCTTGTGAGATCAAGTCCTGTGTCCTGCTGTGCACTGGGTGGTGGAGTCTGCTTAAGATTCTCTCTCTCCCTCTCCTTCTGTCCCACTCATGATCTCTCCCCCCCCAAATATATGTTCTCTTTAGAACTATGCTTCTCTTTGTTTCTTACAATAACTTGAGAGCAGTGTTTCTAGAGCAGGGGGCTGCATTGCCCTCCAGGAGACATTCCTGATGGTCACAGCTCAGGGGCGCTGCTCCTGGCACCCAGTGAGTGGAGACCAGAGATGCTGCTGAACACCCTGCACTCCACAGGACGGCCCCCAGTCTAGAGGTTGAGGGACCCTGCTCTAGGGGTCGGACTCCTAGTGTCCTCCCCATGCTTATGGTGTAACATTCCCTAGTGACCTACATTTCTGAGGAGCTGGCTGCAGGAACTAGTCCCTGGTTGTGACGCAGAGTAAACTCTGTCCTGGGTTCACGTCTTGGCTCCCACCAGCCGTCTGCATTTGCTTCAGCTCCTGGCCTGTAAGGATGAGGGTAGAGGAAAGATCCTGACAGGTTCATCCTCAACGCTCTCATGTGCTGATAAAAATAATGCAGTCCACACGGTGCTTAGCCCAGTGGCTGGTGTACAGCAGTCAAGGACTAAGGATTAGCCCTGGTTATAAAGGCCAAATAAAATGTGCTGTACCTTCATAATAATAATACTTAGTATTTCTTTTTTTTTTTAAGATTTTTAAATTTATTTATTCATAAGAGACACACAGAGAGAGGCAGAGGGAGAAGCAGGCTCCCTGCAATAAGCCTGATGCTATCCCAGGGCCCCGGGATCATGACCTGAGCCGAAGGCAGACGCTCAACCACTGGCCACCCAGGCGTCCCTGATACCTAGTATTTCTACAGAGTTGACTCATTGCTGGATATTGCTCTGAGTGCTTTCTTATTTTGACATATCACATCCTCACAAGAACTCCACGAGTCACGTATTGATATTATCCCATTTTACAGATGCAGAGCCTGCATGCAGGGAGCCTATGTTCCTTACCTGAACTACTGAACTACTTCCTCCTCCAAACTCTCATAGTGAAGAGAATCCTAACTCCTACTGAGTCTGCATTTGGAGATAAAAATCTCTAAGGAAGTAATCCAGGTTAGAGGAGGTTAATGGGGTGGGGCCCTGGTCTTATAGGATTAGTGTCTCTGGAGGAGGGGTCATTGGGAGAGCTCATTCTTTACCACCTGAGGACACACAAGAGGGCAGCAGAGCCGGAAAGCCAGGAAGGGAGGTCCCACCAGAATCAGAGTCTGCCAAGACCTTCATCACGGACTTCCAGGCTCCAGAACTGTGAGAAAATAAGTATCTGTTAAGTCACCCAGTCTGTGGCATTTTTGTTGTAGCAGCATGAGCTGACTAATACAGATTGTCTGCTGCTGAGTCCGTAACTCAGGCTTTAGCCCCTGGCACCTTGGTTCAAACTCTCAACTTTCCATTTTCTTAAGGTTTTATGTATTTATTTTAGACAGAGAAAGCAAGCAAGCAAGGGGAGGGGCAGAGGAAGAGGGAGAAAGAGTCTCAAGCAGACACGGCGCTGAGCATGGGGCCCAACGTGGGGCTCCAACTTGCGACCCTGAGATCCCGAACTGCGCCGAAACCAAGAGTCCACCACGTAACCGACCGAGCCACCCAGGCGCCCCTCAACTTTCTATTTCCTACCTTTTACTATGTCCTCTGCCAGGTAACTTATGCTTTTTTTTTTATGTTTATGTATAATGTAATACAACTTAGAATATAAAATATTGCAGATCTGTGCAATAAGAAATTAAAATCACAACTTGTCAAGGAGTGTGGTCTGATCTAAAGTCAATGCACACTTTGGGAGGAATGCAATCATCTTTGTGCAAAGATTTAGCACAAGGGCATGGCCCGAGTCAGGTGAGAAAACGTTCCTTTTCCTTCCCAAAGCTATTTATTTCTCTTATTAATGTTATGACCCCATTGGCTCGGTGTTCTGATCCGTGGGTGACTTAGTCACCAGAAGCTGTCCTCGAACTCCTCCTCTTTTACACCAAGGACTGGTGTTCATGTGGCCTCCTTGCAGTTAGAGGTTACCAACAAGCTCTCCTCCAGGGAATGGATTAAACACCAGGCAAGAGGCAAGCTGCCCTGGAGAAAGCACTTCTGAAGCTGCCTTGCCAGCAAGGAGCTAAATGACTGTCAAACAGAAGGGGGAGGTTCTCGAATCGTGGAATGGTGACAGAATTAGTCACCAAGTAAGCAGAAACACCTTTGACCGACGCGATGGAATGTGGGCAAACTGTGGCTTCTCCTCACCACCCAGCTGAGGGCAAAGCCAACAGAGCCATCTGGTACACCCGGCAGGACAAGCCCTCTGCCCCCCAATTCCAAAGGCAGGATCAAAATGAGTAAAGAGACCAACCCGGCCCCACCAGGTCCCATGATCCTGCATCTGCCTGGGTTCTCCAGTGTGGTACTGGGAGTGGTAAGATACTCTGAGGGCTGCCGTGTGCAGTGGCACAGGTTGCCTCCTGCACAAGGGGGCATGTGAGGACTGAAACCCGCCCTTCACTGTGCTCCCCAAGCCCTGCGCCCTAGTACAGGTGCCTTTACCAAAATCACGTTCGCATTTCAGGAAAGCTTGGTCATTGAGGTCTTGCTGCTGGAACGCTCGGTTACATTTGTACCAACGGTCACGTGTCTAGAAGGCTTAGAGCTTCCCATCCTGCTCTTAGTGTTACAGTAAATGTCTTTATGCTAATAGGGTAGCAGGTGGCACTATCTGAAGGCTGACTCTGCGCCAGGCGGGGTCAGGATTAGGGTAAGGCCAGAGAGGCATCCAGGTACAAAATGCGAGGGGGAGGCATTCCTCTCAGGTCTGGGCAGGTCCAGAATCTGCATTTGGGAATGAGCGTCCCCTCCCCCCTGGATTTTGCCCCCAGGCGCCTTGTTTGCTTCACCGTAGTCCTGGCCCTGGGGCTAGGAGCTATAGTTGCATTGCCCCTATTTTTCCTGACAGCGCCCCATTATTCTCCTATTGCACAGATAAAGAAACTGAGGCTCGGTGATGCAGTCCCCTGACCTCCGGAATGCAAACCCCATGAGGACAGGTGCCTTGCTTGTCCTGCTTGTCTTTAATTGGCGTTGATGGTTAAATGCATGAAGAAGAGGAACTCTCGTCCCCCTAGATCAGAGAGCTGTAAGGAGGCAGAGATGGAGTTGGATGTGGTTCCAGGGACTCAGGCTGGCACATCCTAAACTATTCCCAGCGTGGGGCAGAGGTGAGAGAAGCTGCCAACAGTGTGACAATCAGCAAATGTGTCACTCCAGCAGGTCGCATGAGCCCGTGTGGAGCGGATCCTGGACCCTCCCTGGGCCTGCCGGGCCCATCCCTGTCTGCGAGCATCTGCTGTCCTGGGAAACCAGCCAGGCTGGGCTCCCACCGGCCGCTCGCTCCGCAGAAGCACATGCCTTCGTGGTAGAAAGACAACCAGCCATTCCTGAGTTTAAGAAATCTGGGGCAAAACAGAATCCTCCACGACTGGGGACTCTGGCTTGTTCCCCTCAATCCCCCTTAAATAGAAAATGTCTTTAGTGTGTCCCTCTCTTGGCTTGTTTAGGGGCAAAGCAGGACATATGTACCCCAGGCCTGAAGCCAGTGGTGTCCCAGCAGGTCCCCACAGATGCTGGGTAAGCCAGGCGCTTGCCCTTCATGTAAAATTTAAGGGGGGGCGGTGCCAGAAAGCTCAAGCCTTCAAGATGAATGAATGATATATTTTAACACAACATTTTATTTAAAGACTTTTAAAAAAGATTTTATTTATTTATTCATGAGAGACACACAGAGAGAGGCAGAGACACAGGCAGAGGGAGAAGCAGGCTTCATGCAGGGAGCCCGATGTGGGACTCGATCCCGGGACCCCGGGATCATGCCCTGAGCCAAAGGCAGATGCTCAACCACTGAGACACCCAGGTGCCCTTTAACACAATATCTTAAAAAACACAATCACGCTGGTACTGATCCTATCTTTACTTAACATGTGATTTTGTTCATTGTGGATGTTTCAGCATTAATTTTCCATTTTTCAATATTGCTAATTTTTACTTAGTGACTAAAATCTAATTTATCTTGGGCGGCTCAGTCGGTTAAGCATCCAACTATTGATTTCGGCTCAGGTCCTGATCTCAGGGTTGTGAGATCGAGTCCCATGTCGGGCTACACGCTGGGTGTGGAGTCTGCTGAAGATTCCCTCTCCCTCTCGCTCGGTCACCCCACCTGCCCCCCTCAAGAAAATATGTATAATTTATCTTGACGACTGGGTTTCTCGGTGTCTCTTAAATTCTGCACTCCTGTGCGTACCTCGCTCATGTCACTCAAATCCTGAACGGATGGGCTCTCAGTTCCATTCTGTGAGACCCAGAAGGAGTTCCTGCCCCGCCTCATCTCCAGAATCGAAAAACAGAGACGATGATGACAGTAGAAATAAGAGCTAGTATTGATTAAGCGCACGGTGTCCCACGCATTAGTCTCAAGCCTCACAAAGTATGCTTGGATCTGGACGCTACGATCGGGCTCATTTTGCAGACGAGGAAATGAAGCCCAGAGAGGTGAAGCAACCTGCCCCAGGGCACCCACCCTCTAATCACCTTGACTCTTCGAGGCAGAAGGAGTCTCAGAGGGCGATGCCAACTTCTGGAGTCCTGCAGCTCAGATTTGAATCCAGCACCTACCTCGAAGGATGGTTTTGAATGTCAAACAAGACGAAAGAGCCAGATTCAGCAAGGAGTCTGGCTCCCTGTCTCGTCCACTGCCTTGGACCATGCCCTTTGGCACTGACTCACAGTCAGCTCTGCTATGGGGGACTCTTGTCCTGACGGTGGTCCCTACACCACATAGCATACCCCTGCATCTGCTGATTTTTTTGAAAAAAAATTTAATCATGAGAGACACAGAGAGAGACAGAGAGACAGAGACAGGCAGAGGGAGAAGCAGGCTCCATGCAGGGAGCCCGACGTGGGACTTGACCCCGGGGCCACGCCCTGGTCAAAGGCAGGTGCTCAACCACTGAGCCACCGGGGCGCCCCTGCATCTGCTGATGTTTTACCCCACGTCTCACACTTGCAATGGCTTTCAACGGGTCCACGCCAATTGGAGCTCTTTCTGTTGCTTCCACCCGCCACGGCCTACGTTGCCATGTTTCCTTCTATAACCCACTTAGGTAAGGCTGTCTGTGGATCCATTTCACAGACGGTGAAACTGAGGCCCACTCGTACCCAAGTCCACACCTCGAATCGGTGGCAGAGCTGGGGTCACAGTCCATCCTCTCTGATGCCCACCTTCCATATTTCGCCACGTGCCACAAACAACGAGCCTGATCGGGAAGCCGTTACCTGTCGGGCCCCTGGTGGGAGTGTCGGCAGTGCCCTGGTGTCACCTGGGGCTGCTCCTGCTCGGGGTGCCTCGTCTCTGGCTGCTGCTGCGCCGCGCCGGGCCGTCCACTGAGCGGGCTCCGCGCCCTCTGCTTCCTCCTCCGGAGCCTGCCGGCTGCACACACAGAGCAAGGCAAACACAGGCAGGGTGGGGCGTCCCTCTCCGAGGATCGTCCCACGGAAGCAGGTGCCCTTCCTGGATTCGGGGGCTGTTCTCGCCTCTCCAATCACAACCCAGCACCCGACTCCTCTCACACCTGATTCCTCTCGCACTAATGCCTCCCCGGCACTCCAGGCATCCTGTCCCTGTCCCCTCACCCACTGCACCTGCTCACGTTGACCTGGGTCGCCGCCTCCCTTCCCTAGTAACCACGGGCCATGGTCAGAGCAGGGAAAACACGTCCTGTCTGCCTTTCACCTTCATTTTTTCTAGAACACCACCTCCACCACCGCCTAACCACCTGATGGGAAGGAACTAGCACGTCACCCACCGCCCCAGTCACAGAAACATGACTCCCATAGGGCTTTGGACAGCGGAAAGCAGGTAACTCAGAGGTGGCTTATTGCTCTGAAGACAGAGCACGGCGTTGGAGAGGGCATTCTTCTTCTCTGAAGGCTGGAAATTCAAGACAGCCTGCTTAATTTATTTAATTTCCGCAAGGATGTTTATGAAAAGTGTCTCACAAGGACACATGAAATCCGGTATGGGAGAGTAACTTAAAAATAGCAAAAGAAGACAGAGAAGTAAGAGTGGGTACATCAGAGGAACCCGGTTCAGAAACAAACACGCATGTTGGCTTACAGGCTTGCGGTGGTGGCGTCGCAGATGTGGCTTTGAGCTTCCCAACAGCCGATGCAAAAAGGGAAGCACGGCAAACGCTATTTGGTGTTCTTGAGAAAACACGCAGGAGAAATGCAGGCTACTAATTATGGTGGCTTTATTCATTAATGTGCTCACCCAAGCGCCCATCATGGATACTTGCTGAGCACCAGGCTACATGTAGGCCTGGGTTTAGAACGGCGAGGAAGGGAGGCCCTGTCCCCTCACCCCCCGGGCTCATTGTAATTGAACACAGAGTCCTACAAATAAACATAGAATTACAGAGTGTGATCCTCATCATGAAACAAAGCCAAGGCTGCTGAGAGAGAGAAACAGGGAAAGCCAGAGAAAGCCCCTTTCAGAAAGCAACATTTAAGGGACAAACATACTATTTATGTATTTGTGAATTCACAATCGCATGCCCCACAGCGAGGGCTGTAAACCCAGTTCTAGCTCAGAGCTCTATCTTTAAATCTGGAATGTAATAAATCCAATTATCAAGCATCTGTCACACGCACCACACACACACACACACACACACACAGAGTCACAGAGGCGGTCTGGGCCCAAGGCTCAGGAGGTTGGGTTCCAGGCCTGGGCTCAGATAGCAACTCGGACTGACCGGCTGTGTGACAGTGAGCAGCCACTTTGCATCCCCTTCCCCCGCCCCCCAGTCTCTGTCGTCCCCAGTGGCCGAGAGCACCTTTGTGTTTATCTTGTGCTTGTCTTTGTACCCCCCACCCCCCCCTCCCGC
The DNA here is from genome assembly GCF_905146905.1 of Nyctereutes procyonoides. Classification (NCBI taxonomy): domain Eukaryota; kingdom Metazoa; phylum Chordata; class Mammalia; order Carnivora; family Canidae; genus Nyctereutes; species Nyctereutes procyonoides. The sequence goes on along the minus strand of NW_026575024.1, from coordinate 8,098,108 downwards.
CCCCATCTCCTGCCCATTTTCCTGCCACAAAGGAGGTGCTTGACTAGTGCTTCTTGTTGGGACCGGCTCACTCTTAACAGTTGTGACAATAACTGCCATGTGCATGGCATTTTAGTCTTTAAGGAGGTGAGCAACTGGGGCCATTAAGCATCATCGTCACCCAGGCAGGACACTTAGCTGCGTGTCTGGCATAGCATCCCTGTCATCCGTGTTAACGCAGGAGTGGTGGCGGCAGGCCTGGCTCTGTGATTTGCAGGAGCCGGTACAAGAGGAAAATGCAAAGCCCCTTGTTCTATAAGCGGGCAAGGTACCGTTGGTGGTGCTAAAATAGAAAGCATTTTCTTTTTTTTCCCCATAGTCTCTCTCTCTGTGTGTGTCTCTCGGCTTCCTACGTGTTTCCCATGCCACTCAAAGTCGTTCTAAGGAAAAATTAAAATGTTAAATCACTAGCATGCATCTTACGACTCCTTGGGATTCTGTGCAGTGTGCGTTTTAAGTGCAACGCGTTCACGAGCAGAATCCCGGAAATCACACAACTGGTATTTTGTAGCTCGGACATGCATATGCATTTCGTTCTTCCTCAAAGTACATGCCACGCACACGTACACGGTGGTGTTTGCCTCACTTGTAGATGCTCGCATGTCCTGCCGCACGCTCCACCTTCAGTTTGCTGCGGAATACAGGAAGGCTTAGAGGGGAAAGAAGCCCTGGCTTGCCCTTTCGGTGGCAGCATTTTTCAGCACGTTGGCTGTTGGTGGGAGGTGACACGAGGAAGAAAAGATAGGCTAGGGTTCTTTTGCTGTTCACCTTTTCAAGAATGTGTTGCCCTCTTTGCACATTTGAAACGATTTCTGATTGGAATAGAAAGCACGGCTTCTCAGGGCTGTCACTGTCCCTGCAAACCCAGTTGTGGATGTGACACACTGATCTCGTCCTCACTCTGAGGCTGGCTGGTCACCCACCTGTCGTGGGTCCTCTAGGATTCTCTGCCCGGGGGGGCTGTCACAAGTGGGACGGCTTGGACGGTGGGCCTGTGCATTGTAACGTGTCTTCTCTGCTCACAGATACACCTCAGGGACCATCAGCTTTTTTTTTTTTTTAAGATTTTATTTATTTATTCATGAGAGGCACAGAGAGAGAGGCAGAGACACAGGCAGAGGGAGAAGCAGGCTCCACGCAGGGAGCCCGACGTGGGACTCGATTCCGGGTCTCCAGGACCAGGCCCTGGGTCCAAGGCGGCGCCAAACTGCTGAGCCACCCAGGCTGCCGACCATCAGCTTTTTAATTTTTTTTAATTTTTATTTATTTATGATAGTCACAGAGAGAGAGAGAGAGGCAGAGACACAGGCAGAGGGAGAAGCAGGCTCCATGCACCTGGAGCCAGATGTGGGATTCGATCCCGGGTCTCCAGGATCGCGCCCTGGGCCAAAGGCAGGTGTCAAACCGCTGCGCCACCCAGGGATCCCCAACCATCAGCTTTTTAAAAGGACTTTCCCTTTATCTCGAGCACTCACAGGCCTCACATGCACAGCCGCCCCCGCCATCAACATCCCCCACCAGAGGGGGACGTCTGTTACAGATGATGAACCTACCTGGACACATCACAATCACCCAGAGCACGGAGTTTACATTAGAGTTCACTCTTCTTTTTTTTTTTTAATTTTATTTATTTATTTGAGAGAAAGAGAGAGAGCATAAGCAGGATGAGCAGCAGGCAGAGGGTTAAGGAGACACAGACTCCCCACCGAGCCCCCATGTGGAGCTCGATCCCAGGATCTTGGGATCATGACCTGAGCTGAGGGCAGACGCTTAACTGACTGAGCCACCCAGGTGCCTCCCAGAGCTCACTCTTGATGTTACACATCCTGTGGGTTTGGGCGAATGTATAATGACACAAATCTGCTCTTGATCCATGCAGAGTAACGCCACTGCCCTAAAGATCCTCTGTACTCGGCCTATGCATTCCCCTCAAACCCCCTAGAAGCTATTCTTATTATTTTTTTTTAACGTCCCATCCTTTTGCCTGTTTCAGAGCATCAGATAGTTGGGCTCACACAAGATGCGGCCTTTCCAGACTGGCTTCTCTCACTTAGTAATTTGCATTTAAGTCTTCTCCATGCCTCTCATGGCTTTGATAGCTCGTTTCTTTTTAATGCCAAATGATAAATGTAATCATGGTAGTATTCACCTGCTGAGGACCTCTTGATTATGCTCAAGGTTTGGCAATTATGAATAAAGCTGCTATAAACATCCCACGTTTGTGCGGACGTAAACTTTCAACTCCTTTGGGCAAACACCAAGGAGCACAGAAGCTGGACCCTGTGGTCAGAGTGTGTTTCGTTTTATAAGAAATCACCAGCTCGTCTTGCAGAGCGTCTGCACCATTTCCTCTCGCCCTAGCAGCGGGCAAGAGTCACCCTTGCCAGCATGTGGTCCCGTCAGGGTGCTGAGTCCGGCTGTTCTCACAGGGTGTCCCATCAGATTTGGCTTTCCCGACGCAAGTTCAAAGATGAAATTATTAAGAAGTTCAAAACGCTGACCACAGAGCAAGAAGCCAAGCTCGGGGTCCTGACTGGAGGTAGCAGCGAGTCCTCAGAAGTATAAATTTTTGGTGAAAGCATTTGCTCTCCGGTGTCCACACCGCAGTTCATTCACCGGAAAAGGGTTGTCCTCGGCCATACATATTGCAGGTGGTGCTCACCATCACATCTCCTGACTCGGTTTGCCTCTTAATCTTCTTGCTTTACAATCTCCACCCCTCTTCAAATATTGACAGACTCATAAGGTTGTCAGAAATCAAACTGCTTTCCCGGAATCTGGATTGGAGTTGGTCGCTGGGTCCCAAAGGGTCCCCTGGAAATCTGAATCTGGAGCCTGTCCAGTGCCCTTTCCAGGCCTCTGCCCCTCCAGCCTTGCCAGCGCCCCCTCCTCTGTGCAGGCCTTTCACACTCCGAGCCAAGTTCAGCCAAGTCTGTGATCACAGAGCCAGAGGGGGCATAGCCCAGACACTACAGTGTGGTCATGTGTGCCCACCCTCCTTTGGCTGAGACAGGAAATCTAATATGCACTTTTGGGTTTTTTTGTTTTTTGTTTTTTTTGCATCCACCTATCAATGGGTATTTTTCATACATTATCCAGTGTGCTCCTTATAATCCTGACATGGTGACTATCTACTTGGGTAAGGAGGAAACAGGCTCGGAGAAGAATAATGTCTTGTCCCAAATCAAACCATGGAATGAGGCTGGAGTCAAGTTCCCAAGGCAAAACCCAGTGCCCAACCTTGGTTAGAAACCCAGGCTCTGGGGCAGCCTGGGTGGCTCAGTGGTTTAGCGCTGCCTTTAGCCTAGGGTGTAATCTTGGAGACCCAGGATCGAGTCCCACGTCGGGCTCCCTGCATGGAGCCTGCTTCTCTCTCTGCCTGTGTCTCTGCCTCTCTCTCTGTGTCTCTCATGAATAAATAAATAAAATCTTAAAAAAAAAAAAAGAATCCTGGCTTCAATAGCGGATGAGCCGTGTGACTTTGGGCAGGTGACTTACCCTCTCTGTGCTTCAGTTTGATCATCCGTAGAATGAAGATATTGGCAGCATCCAAGACACAGAGATGTTGTAAGATTTAGATGAGGTAATTCACAGAGAATGCTCGGCACAATGCCTAGCACCTAGGACACTTAATAAAATGACATAGCCACTAAGGGGTAGGGTTGTGGTTTAAACTCATGCATCTGACTTCAGGACCTGTGCTCTTAATAGCTAGATTTTTAAAAAAGATTTTATTTATTTATTCATGAGAGACACAGAGAGAGGCAGAGGTGCCTCTGGGCAGAGAACCCAATGTGGGACTCTATCCCAGGACCCCTGGATCACGACCTGAGCCAAAGGCAGGTGCTCAACCACTGAGGCACCCAGGTGCCCTTTAACAGCTAAATTTTCACCATGCATATAGAAAAATATATACATACATGCTTAAAGAAACAAAAAGGCACAAACACCTATGATTAAAGGGAAGGGAAAAATAGTAACAAAGCCCACACGTGATCCAAAACCCACATGCAAGACTGCCGTGAATGCTGATCACCTGACTGTGCTCGTCTGTGTGAAATCTCTGTCTTTGTTTTTTTGGTTGGGTTTTTTGTTTCATTTAAATGCAATTTGCCAACACATACTACGCCATTAGTTTCAGGTGTGGTTTTCAATAATTCACAAGTTGCATATAACACCCCATGCTCAGCCCATCCTATGCCCTCCTTAATGCCCGTCACCCAGTCACCCCATTCCTCCACCCACCTCCCCTCCAGCGACCCTCAGCTTGTTTCCCAGAGTTTTCATGGCTTGTCTTCCTCTCTGATTCCCCCCCACCCCCTCAGTTTCCCCATCCTTCCCTTATGGTCCCTTGCACTATTTCTCATATGCTGCATATGTATGAGACCATTTGAAATCTCTGTGTCTGGATCAAACTTTGAAGGTGAGTGATATTTGGGGAACCACACCGGATGCATCCTCCTGTCTAATGCTTTGACTCCTTTTTTTTTTTTTTAAGGATTTTATTTATTTATCCATGAGAGACACAGAAAGAGAGAGAGGCAGAGACACAGGCAGAGGGAGAAGCAGGCTCCATGCAGGGACCCTGATGTGGGACTCGATCCCAGGACCCCTGGATCACGCCCTGGGCCTAAGGCAGGCGCTAAACTGCTGAGCCACCCGGGGATCCCTAATCCTCTGACTCCCATTGGAGTGTGAGAACGCGTCGTAAAGGACAGGCCAGGGCAACATTCCTGTTCAAGGCACAGGTTTCTCATTCAGCCCATCTCTGCCCTGTGACAGTGTCCGGCCACTCTGCTGTCACCTGCAAAGACTACCTTTGCCATTTCCCCTCATCCAGAACCTACCGTGCGTGATTTAGTGTTATTTCCTGGCCTCTAGGAGGGGGTCGCAATGAGCAGGGGGTGGAGGGCAGGGCCCTGGCATCAGAGGCTCAGCTTGGCTCCCAGCTCCTGCTCCCGGGCCGTGTGGAGTGGACCGGCTGGGGCTGGCCCCCGCGACGGCTGCATCAGAGCTACCTGTTGTCACCATCTGTCGCCGAACCCATGGAGGTGACTAAGATGGACAAGACCACGACGCAGCCACATATTCAGAGACTTAACTAGTCTTCCCACTACTGCGCACCTCCTTTCAATGCAAAAATTAGCCTCTTACTTGCTTACACCTGTAGGCCTCGTGCTTAGCTGAGTGCCAGCCAGGAGTCAGCACTCACCTCCCTTGTTCAACGGATCGTGGTGTGTTGAGTACAATATGGTGTGGGCCGCACTCAGGGGTGGATCCTTGTGCTGCCTCAGATTTGCCATGTGAACGTGCACGAGTTTCTTAAACTCCCTGGGACTATGTCCCTGATGGGAAAGGGGAACACCTGGCGTATGTAAAATGTTATCACAGCGCCTGGTACAGAACTTGTGACATCTATCAGCAGAGGGCAGCTCCTGTCTAGTATTATTATTAGCAATATCACTGAGGTTGGGGACAAGCACTACGGAAAGGGAGAAGCCATCTGTGTGGCTGGAGGGAGGGCAGGCTCTCTCAGTCAGCTTCAGTGATATTTGGGACTGGATCATTCTTCGTTGCAGGGGCCTCCTGGGCAATACGGGATGTTTAGCAGCATTTTTGGCCTTACCAGATGCTAGTAGCATCTCTCTTCCCCTTTGGTGACAAGCCAAAATGTACCTGGACGTTCCCAAATGACCCCCAGGGTGCAAAATCACCTGAGCTGAGAACCAGGGCCAGAAGGGTGGGTGAGTTTGGTGACCTCTTTGCAGAGTATGTACTATCTCTTGAAACCAGAAAACAGAGGATGGAGGATAGATATTCTGGAGAGGGGCAAGAGGCAGGGAGGTATATAGGCTCTGGGGTTATCCGGCCGCCCAGGGGGAACGCAGGACATGACGACTGGGGTTGTTAGAATCCCAAGTCACACCAGAGAATAAGGCTGTGAACGTGGCCAGACCGGGAGAGCTTGACCCGCATGCTCACAGTCTGGGCTTTCTTCTCAAGGGCGACCAGAGGTGTTTAAACTGGAGAGGGACTTGGGATAGTGTTGGCCAGATTAAAATAATAAAATTGTGACACCTGCTACAACCCTAAAGACATTATGCTCAGCGGAATACATCGGCCACAAAAGGACAAACGTTGTGTGATGCCACTTACACGAGGCACCTAGGACACTCCAATTCACAGAGGCCGCAGATGGTGGCGGCCGGCCCTTGGGGATGAGAGGTGGGCGGTTTTTGCTTCATGGGGACAGAGTTAAGTTTGGGGGGATAAGACAGTTCTGGGGATGGATGGAGGTGAGGATCACACAGGGATGCGACTGTACTTAACACCACTGGACGGTACACTTAAAAATGGTGAAAATGGTAAATTTTGTGTTCCGTGTATTTTATCACAATAATAAAATACAGAACGGGTGTTAAGTCTGAATTTCTAAGAAAATAAGAAAATGAATGAACGATCATGATAGAAGTCTAGAAGTTTTAAAAGTATATCCCAAACATTGCATGGGTGTAGTGGGAGTATGTCCCGTGCGCCGTTTGGGGCGTGCTCACACTAGACGATTATTTGCTGTTTATCTGTATTTCAAATTTAACTGAGCGTCCTATATTTTTATTTGCCAAAAGTGGCGACTATAATTTGGGGCCATTCCCGAGGAGGAACCCGAGGAGAGGGAATGATGACTGGCAACCCAGCGAGGATGCATTTAGCCACCAGGAGCAGGAAACTGACAGTGGCTTAGGTACAAGGACACTTCTGGCTTCGTAAACAGGAAATCCCGAGGAAGGCGCTTCCTTGGCTGGCTCACCAGTTCAGCAGGATCTTCAGGCTTTTAGGAAAGAGTCTCAATAAATGTTAGCTGATAATTTTGTGAAGTGTGGCTCACTTTCACGTGATCCAGCACTCCGTGGAGACAGAATCCTTGCCACTTAGGGTTCTGCGTTTGGAAAGAGAGGGGCCACGTTAGCATCCTGATGACAGCGCTGTCCAGAAAGGAGATCTAGATCTCATGGGTCCTAGTCTAGATTTGGGCACTAGATTTGAGTGTCAACCAATTGGGCAGTCACCCAGTCTAACCCGTGTGACTTTGCAAGACGAGACTGGGCTCCCACACCAGCTCCAAGGCTTCCCCACCCCTGTGCTTGACTCGGTATCCAGGGAGGTCAAGGCCACGGGAGGGATAGCACAGCCCGGAGAGGCCACCGGCAAAGTGCATGGATTGGCATGAACCGGCAAGGAAATCAGCCTGTGTTAGAGCCCTCCCACGATTTCAGGCATCGGCCTCTCTCTTCCAACCATCAGAATGAATGGCTTCCATGCTAAATTGTATTCTTGGGGGTGGCAAGAGGAGCGGAGTCTGTTTTCTGCCGTTTTTCTAGCTCGTTCCAAGGCTTCACCCCAGTGCACACGGGATAAAGTAAAACTGTGCAGCCACTGCAATGCTGTTGACGCGCTCTGCGGCACAGAGACGTGGGTCAGAAAGCTGTTTTAGATTAGAAGCATCTGTAAATACTCCTGCACATGGAGCTGGAAATACGGTATGATGAGGTGCTAATAATTTTCCCTCATCGTGTGGATTCTCGGGAGGCTTTCCTTCCTGTCCTGGATGAAATGAGGGGCACTAAGCACAGACACGAGGGCCGGCAGGGTCTGTTGTGTTTTCTCTTCCTGCTTTCAGGAAAGTGGGTGGGATTTCCTGAGCATCTGTGTCAGTTGACATCCTTGGTCTTCTCTCCATATTAGAGCAAACGTGAACTACATGATGGGAGCTGCCGGGAGATGCTTCCAGAATAGAGAGGAGGTTACTGTGCCAGAGAGACACAGGCAGCTACTGTGCTCACTGTGGCTCTGTGAGCAGAAGGGGCATTTGTAACCCTAGGAGCTGTGACCCCACCTCCCCCACCCCCACCCCAGTCTTAAATATGGGTAAGGATTTCTATGTCAACTACTTCGCTTTTTTTCCCACTTTTTTAATATTAGAGCTTCAGATCCAAGATGATCTTCCCAAGGCACAGCTTCTACATTTTTCTCTCCCCTTCCTGATCAATTAGCTTATTCCCATCACCGTAGTGAAAGTGAGAACACCTTCATGAAGCGTCCTCCACTCTTCCCAGAATACATCCTATGAGAGCCCAGAGCGAATTGTACAGGACCCTGATTTTCATCTTTGCATGGGACCCATGGACCCGAGTCTCAGGGCGAGGGGAGCAGAGAGCGGAGTGCCAGCTGTCTTCATGCAGGACTGAGTGGTGTGCAGACCCCATCCCTTCCTCCTGGGAAGAAGAGTTCCTGCTGACTTAAGATCAGCCTGGTGTCATGGTCATCGACAACGTAGCAGTGAACAGAGCCTACGCTAGATGAAGCGAGTTTCTAAAGGGTCTCTCTACAGAGGCTCAGGGGACAGACAGAGGGACAGGGTTCTAATCCCAACTGTGTCACTGACAACCATGTGGCCGTGGTGCCCTGCCCAGACCACCCCTCAAGGCCAGCTGCTCATTCTCCAGCTTCTGGAAGGGTTCGGCTGTAGATGGCTCTTTCTCTTGGGTACCAGCCCTCTCCCCAGACCATGCTCCTTCCTCTGGCAGTTGGCTTCCAGTGATTCGTTGGGATAGAGATGTAAAGACCCGGTCACCCTGCTTCAGTGGGTGCAGTTGTCAAGGGTTGACTCGGCCCAGAGCTCCCCATCTGATTGAGGGCATGGTGTGACCATTGTGTCTCTCCTGTTGCTCAATCCCACTTTCTTCTCTCCCTCTCAAGGTGGTTCACGACAGCGTATCCGGATGAACTCCCTGCAGACCAACCCCCATCTCAGAATCTACCGCCCATGGGATCGCTCTGTGATGACGGCCTTAGGAAAGTTGATTTTTTACATTGAAACGAGCATGAGAAAATTAGAATAATTTGGAAGGTCATCTAAAGAAATGCAAACAAACAACAACAGTGGAGTTAGCTGGCCCAGGACACCCCTTGAGAGCTGCACACTTGCTCGTGTATAAGGTAGCCGGGGATTCTCAGAGTGGGGTCCAGGAATCCGTGGATATCCTCGACCCTCTCAGGGAGTCCATGAAGTCGTACAGTCCTCGTTAGGATTCTGACTGGCTGTTTGTCTTTTCCGCTCTCATCCCCTTACAGGTGTAGACAGAACAAAAAATTCATCGATAAGGTTTCAGATTTCACACTGCAACTGACTTTAGGAAACTACCGCTTGTCAAATGTAGGATCATGGAGCACTTCATTATTTGAAAAGGCTATTAAGATACTTCTTCCACTTCCATATGCAGAACTGTATGGGGCTGGATTTTCTTCGTGTACTTGAACCCAAACCACTTATGGAAACACACTGAGTGCAGAAGCAGAGATGAGAATCCAGCTGTTTTCCATTAGGGTAGAAATTAAAGAGATTTGCAACAATGTAAAGCCGTGCCATATTTTTTTGCCTTTTCCCCAAAAAGGGGAACTTTTGGAACCAACCAAATAGCTTTGTTGGAAACTATTGGAAAAATAGCTATTTTTCATCAAAATGTTATTTTTGTTAAATGGAATGGGTTTGTTATTATTTTAAAATGAAATAATGTTTTAAAATTCTTAGTGTTAACTTCTAATATGGTTGACATCGATAGCTCTCACGTAAATAAATAAAAGCGTGTTGGAGTCCTCAAGAATTTTTAACAGTGTGAAGAGTTCTGAAGATCAAAACTTAAAAAATGACTCCTTTCCCTCCCCCTCCCCATTACAGAGGGAATAGATGTTCCTTATTAAATATACAGGGAACTACATATAAAAGAAACAATAATCTATAATCCTATCACTGAGAAATACTCTCTCTTTTAGTATTTCTCTTTTTCCATATCAATATCACATGTATACTAGTGATTCTGAAAGACTGTATGAAAGCCAACACTTTGTTCACTTGTTTACCATTCTATACAATGCCAAATATGCCGTTTAAAATAGGGTCAGGTGTCTCTTTGAGTGGCTGTGCTCCAGATAAATTAACCACCTGGTCATGTTGGACATTTAAATGTTTGACACATGACATGTTCTGCTGTTATAAACACGGCAGAGATGAACATCCTTGCAGCAATATTAATGCAACCATGTTCTGGAGTTTTCCCTTAGAAGCATTTCTCAGATGTTAAAGTGTTGGATCAAAGAGTAGTAATTTTTTTTAAAGATTTTATATATTTATTTATTCATGTGAGACATAGAGAGAGAGAGAGGCAGAGACACAGGCAGAAGGAGAAGCAGGGGCCTCAGAGCGAAGCCTGAATTGGGGCTTGATCCCAGATTCCAGGATCACAACCTGAGCTAAAGGCAGATGCTCAACCACTGAGTCACCCAGGCATTCCAAGAGTAGTAATGTTTTAAAAGTGTCTGATATAAAAAAATAAAAAATAAAAGTGTCTGATATATATATATATATTTATATGTATATTGTATATTTATATGTATACATATATTTGGTTTTATATATGTACATATAATATATAATATATTAATATAGTATATTATAAAAGTGTCTGATATATAAATATTTATATGTATACATATATTTGGCTTTATATATACATATATGTTATATATACATATATAATATATTAATATAATATAATATATATGTATGTAAAAATGCATATATGTATATATAATATATTATATTATATATAATATATAAAACCAAATATATATGTGTATATAAATATATATGTTATATATTATTATATTATATAATACATATAAATAATATATGTAAATATATATTTATATTATATATATCAGACATATATTTGGTTTTATATATATATATATGTATGTATATGTATGTATACATATATATAAAACCAAATACCTCTCCAACCAAATGATCTTCTGGGAGACAGGGGCTGGGTCTCTATACTCAAACCTGTATTTCCACAGGCAGATGGATGGGTAAACAAACACATCAGTGTGTGAGAAGGACTGTTCTTTGTGTACAGGTTAAAATTGGGCATTAGCAGTTAAAAGATTATTTTGTATTTGGTTAGTAAAAAAAAGATGATCTCTCATCAGTATTGTCTTGTGAGTTTTTCCCTTGGCAACATGAAGTTGAACGTGTTGTCATGTGCTTACTGGACATTTGTCTTTATTCTTTGTCCGCTGCCCACACAACTGAGTCCTGACACCCCACTTCTTTCTTTGGCCAGCACTCAAGCTCTGCACCAATCGGGCTTCATTACTCATCCAAGGTAGAGTACGAGCAAATTGCACGAGGGTCATGATCTTAGTGACTCATTCTCCACGATTTGCAGAGGAAAGAGTGTTTTTAAGTTTTTTAATTTTTATTTATTTTTATTTTTAAAAATATGTATTTATTTTAGGGAGAGAGACAGAAAGGGGGAGAGGGAGAGGGAGAGAGAGTCTTAAGAAGACTCTGTGCTGAGTGTAGAGCTCACGCGGGGCTGGATCTCATGACCCTGAGATCACCACCCTAACCGAAACCCAAGAGTCGGACACTTAACTGACTTTGTCACCCAAGAGCCCCAGGAAAGAGTGTATTTTAAAAGAAATTAATTGCCGACATTTAAGAAGCAGGGAACTGCATATAAAAATTCACAGTTTTAGCTTCTTATTAAGTAATACAAGGGTTTGGCGATATTCTTTTATCACAGTTGATCAGGACTGGATGTTAACTGTACTTTCTAAAAGGACACGTGTTCTCCAGTTTATCTGGGTCTCTACGACTACTTCTCTCTCTCTGTCTGGCCCTGAGTCCCAGCATCATTTGCCATTTATCCTTGCCCTGGAGCTGCCACAAGTTGTGTAATCTAATATGTAATACATTATATCCGTAAGAATATAAATATGATTATATACACTTAACATGCAAAGTGTGTCCATATTTAAAACCGCAAGTATGACTTTTTTTCACCTAACACCTAATTATTATATTTTTATTTTATTTTTTATATTTTTAAAAAACTACATAAACTCTGAAAAAAATGCCCTAGCATCAAGTTCTTTTTTATTTTTAAAAATTGTTTTAAAAGAATTTTATTTATTTATTTATTTATTCATGAGAGACACACAGACAGAGGTAGAGACACAGGCAGAGGGAGAGGCTGGCTCTCTGCAGGGAGCCTGATGTGGGACTCGATCCTGGAACCCCGGGATCGCAACCTGAGCCAGGCAGATGCTCCATCACTGGGCCACCCCAAGGGTCCCTCAAGGTCTTTGTAGTTGGAAAGTTTATATCAAAGTGTGTATCGTGTGCCTTGGGTCTTTTTGACACTTGAGACTGAGTCCTGACCAGGCTGTCAAGTGATGTCCATATATCTTCCCTTTGCACTTGTGGAGATGTCCTAAGCGGAGCTTTGTGAGTCTTTTTCATTCCCTTGTGGGAATGAGATTTCCCATCTCCCCTCACTGTTTGGCAGGGGGAGCATCTGGGTTATCTTAGCCTCTCTAGAGAGCTACAGTTGAGAAAATGAGAAACCATGTCTATGGAGACATACCACTCACTACTCAGACGGATTTAAACAGAAACCTAGAAAAAAAGATAGCAAGTGTTTCACCAGTGGGTTTGGATATTCTCAGTAAAACCAGAATTACGTTTTCTTTGTCCTATCCAGGGTTTTCCACAGATGAGTTATTAACCGATAGTTTCTTACCGTAACTCCATGCCACCTAAACTTATGTACATATTTTCTTTAAACTGACTCAAATCTTACTTAGTGTGTTTTCCACCACAAGAGGAAAACCAGTACTATTTTCCACAAATAAAAAGGAACATTAAAAGATAATGCAACAACTGTAAAGAAAGGCCTGACATTACAGCTAGAGTCTCTTGCCTGCCCAAGATCTGCACCCGAGTCCCACCCATGTCATTAAAACATGTTAAAGAAACTCTGGCTTCTCTTCATCAAGACTTTCTCCTTGATACAATGAGAAGCACTAATTCATAACTGCAAGAGAGTTGCACAGGGTATAACGTTCTCCCTTTCTTGGTGATTTAATGTTACTTAAAGCTCACTTTATATACCGTGTAAGATTTTCTTCTCTAGCATCCCTGGCACATAGTCTGTAACTTGTGAAATGCTCTCCTAGTGAACTATTAATCGTTTGTTAATTGAAGTGAGAATGTTTGTATTACTACTTCAGTTACTTCCACCTCCCAGCTACTATGCCAACCTATTGTTGGTTGAACAATTACTACACTGTGCTATTTTTTTTTAATCTGGACACAATTCTTTGAGCTATTCTTTCATAGTCCTCTTCAATCATTCCAACTTCCCATTTTATAGATAAGCAAAGTCAGGCTTAGGGAGGTTAAGAAACTTAGCTAAGTTCTCACAACCAGTAAGAGAATAGAGTTGAAATTCAAATGCAGACCTGATATTACCTATAATAGGTTGATGTTTTTCAACTATAGACCAGCTACCAACATCACTATGGTTTTACCTCTCAAACCCCCACATCCCCACAACTTAAGTAACCAGTGGTGTTCCAATAGCTTTCCCCTGCCAGGGGCTAGGGTAGGAAACTCCCTCCAGTTGTTATTCTTCCTTAGGAACGAGTGCAGGTGTGGTTTCAGACTCTTGGGACCAATCAAAGATGTGACCCACATTGACCTATATTTTTATCCAAATGGAATCTGCTTTATTTTTTTTAAATCTTTTTTTTTTTTTATTCATGATAGGCACACAGTGAGAGAGAGAGAGAGGCAGAGACACAGGCAGAGGGAGAAGCAGGCTCCATGCACCGGGAGCCCGATGTGGGATTTGATCCCGGGTCTCCAGGATCGCGCCCTGGGCCAAAGGCAGGCGCCAAACCACTGCGCCACCCAGGGATCCCAATGGAATCTGCTTTTAAAAAAAGCAACTAGACCATCTCAAAGAATAGAATTCCAAAAATGATACAACTTACATTCTGAGAAAAGGGAAGCATGGCCTGTGCCTTCTTCTACAGGAATGGATTCACCGAATTTTCTAGATTAATTATAGTTGAGGAGACTTCATTTCTTTGAATTCCAGAAGATAGAAGATGGAAGATCCTGTCACTCCTTCATCAGTTGCCTCTAAGAGGCATTATGTGTTCATCCATTCATCCTTCCATTCAACCATCCACTCAATCATCCATCCACCCACCTACCCACCCATCCATCCAAGTACTCAACTGTTTATTTATCTAACAATCCACTCATCCATTCAGTCGTCATCTAGCCAGCCAGCCCGCCCTCCAGCCAGCCAGGTAGGCTGCCATTCATCTCTTCTTCCATCCATCCACCCATCCATCCATCCATCCATCCATCCATCCACCTATCCTTTTTGCTTTTAACATTTATCAAGTACTTATGTGCTAGGGTCTGTACTACATGTTGAGATTATAAAAGGACACAAAATAAATGAATATAGTCACTCTCTGGGCCACAGAATAACAGGGAGAAACATATGTGTATGGTCTGAAAAATTGCTCAAGCAGCAGTCAGCAAAGGGGGAATACAAAGTGAGGAAGAGATGTCCTATCTCAGCCCAGGGTGGGGGAGAAAACCTTTGAAGGAAGCATCTTATCCATGAGAGTAGAATTAAAAATGGCACTGGTCAGGTGAAAGCCAAGGACCTGGCCAGGTAGAGAAAGTTGTTTTTAGCACAGAGTTGCATATGCAAAGGCCCTGCACACATAGCATCCCTAGTGCTGGCATATGAGGGGTATATAAGGCCCTTGAGGTTTTAAGGAATCTATCTCCCCTTGATCTTCATGGTTATTCAGATTCTTGCCTGGACTCTCTCTGCCTAAGGACTTGGATTTTCATTTGTGTTTGCATTCTGATGTTGGCTGAATCTTGGTCAATATTGTCTCAGTTCATTTGGCACCAGGATTAAATGCCACAGTATTACTCAGAGCAATTAACCTTTAGAGTTCGGCCCAGCATATCCACCATGTCCCTGTCAAACAAGAGACTGGGCTTTTCTCCAGCTCATTTCTCCTGGCCTAAGGCTGCCTGTTGGTAGACATTTGTTGCAGAATTATTTTGTCTGTAGACAAACGTGGAGATTCTCTTAGACAACTGAGGTTAAACCAGTACAGAGTCTGCTTCTTCCTCTTCTTGGCATCCCACGAGACCAGGATGCACCCAACTTGTTCTACTGTAAAGTTGAGAGTTGAAAACCAGTATGTTTCCTTCAGTCTTTTGCAAAGGATACAACTTTATAGCATAGTGGCACACATCAATAAGTCTGTGGACAACCCACATCTATCACTCCCCAAATACCATAGTGCTTGGCATTGACTTCATTGGAAGATCGAGAAAAAATGCGCCTGGAATCCTAAAGGCTCTATGATCTTGGGCAAGTCACTTGACTTCTCTCGGCTTTGGTTTCCTCCACTTATAAACATGAGATGGTAACAGTGCCTACCTCATGAAGTTTTTATGAGGACTTTACAGAAGTTAATATTTGAAGTGTTCAGAACAGTTTCTAGCCTAGAGGAAGCACAGAAATGTTTGTTAAATACAATAAAAAATAGTCATAGAGTATCGGGTGATGATTAAGAGCAAAGGTGCAGGAGCCAGGCAGATTTGGGTCCTAATGTGAATCTCTGGCACCTCTTAGCTGAGCAAGTTACTGAATCTCCCTGGTATTCAGTTTATTCACTACCAAAAATGGACACAATAACACTTCTTCCTTTTAGGACTATGTAGGGTTGATGTGAGTTGGTGCACACAAAGCCCTTGGTAAAACGCTGACATAAAATAAAGGGTGGTTGCTTGGTTCAGTATTATTATTATCCCACAGTTTAAATCCCAGCCAAATTGGCCAAATAAGATCAGGGACACCTGGGTGGCTCAGTGTTTGAGTGTCTGCCTTCGGCTCAGGGCGTGATCCCGGGGTTCTGGGATCAAGTCCCACATTGGGCTCCCGGCAGGGAGCCTGCTTCTCCCTCTGCCTGTGTCTCTGCCTCTCTCTGTGTGTCTCTCATGAATAAATAAATTAAAATCTTTAAAAAAAGAGTTATAAGATCAGATGTGCAATATCAAAGCAAACTCCATGCCCTTGCCATTTCAACCTCCTGCCTCTCTGTGTGTCCTCGAGTGTCCACCAGCAGGGACTTCTGGTGGGAGGCAGAGAAGACCTTGATTTGTCTTGATGACAGTCCTGGGACACAACTGATATTAGCCTAATTTTATCAATGTGGATTCTGAAGCTTGGTGACCGAGTATGAGTCACTTCACTTCCTTCTGTGTCAAATTCTTCATCAGTAAAACCTGAAGAATAAAGCAGCTACTCTTAAAGCATGGGCGAAAACCAAGTGAGACAAGGCGTAGAATGCATGCAATGATTCACACACAGTAAGCGCTCAATGCCTGTAATGACTAATTTACCGTAATTTTTACTACTCTAATGAATCAGCCCACTTTTAACACAACTCGAACTCCCAAAGGAGAGAAGAAGATTTTGAAAACCAGGGGCTTCAGCTTCCTCTCCTTATCATGCCATATCCATGATGACACATTTATTGCTACCAATTTCCCAGGAATCATACTTTCTCTTGTCTAAGTTACAGTGTGTAAACTTTCACAAAAGGACACTGCCTTGTTTGAAAGCCGAGAACAGCTGTTGGCAGAGCATGTGCTATAAGGAGCTTCTCAAACAATCCTCCACCCTTGCCACCAAGTGTGTTTTCTGAAGAGCAGTTTTGCATTCTTGATAATATCTCCTCTACAGGGAAAGAATTTCAGTAACTGAATCTTCCCCCATTGGTTTTCGCCTCCTTTGACTCTGGCATCATGTCCGTGGCCAGAATCCAAGAGAACCATCCGCTAGTACCTCAGTAAGAGTCAAAAGGAAACAGATGGCACACTCAAATGGGAACAATTCAAGGAAGATTTATCTCCTGAGAGACGGATTACCGAGGTATGGGCATGGCTTGGCAAAGGACAAAGAGAATGAGAACCCAAAGGGTAACATTGACGGACCTAGCAAGGAAGAGAATGGGATAAAGCTGGTTGCTTTAGGAGCCGTGACTTTTCATGGAAGGACACAGCCAGCCTGGGGTCACCTCGCTCTCCTTTATTCCTCTAATGTCCTGCCCGATATCCGCCTTGGCCAAACCCAACTGGAAGCCCAAGGGCACAGCACTACATCAACTGTGTGTTGACATAGTCCATTGGCCTGGCCTTGGGAGGCAGAGAGCAGATGGAGTGGGGTCAGAGGTAGGCAGAGAGGGGCAAACAGAAGAAATGCCCCTGGCTAATGGGCCATGTGAATTTCTTTTTTAAGATTTTATTTATTCATTAGAGACACACAGAGAGAGGCAGAGACACAGGCAGAGGGAGAAGCAGGCTCCCTGCGGCAAGCCCAATATGGGACTCGATCCCAGGACTCCGGGATCACACCCTGAGTCAAAGGCAAATGCTCAACCACTGAGCCACCCAGATGTCCTGGGCCATGTGGATTTGAAGGTATTGGAGAAGCTGGTCCTGTAAGACCAATGGCATTGTTGATTGACCGTTGAGATCGCAACTCCAGGTACCAATGAAAGTTGGGCAAATCTCTGAAAACAAGAATATGCTGCATCCCAACCCAATACCATGTCTTTCTTGGGGGAGCATATTGCAAAGCCCAGATAACAGAAAGTTTGACTGAAGTAAAATAGATCTTATTATCTGTCTCTGGACTCGCTTTTTCTCCACTTCCTCTGCCAACATGTGATTCTTTTGTTTGCACACACACACACACACACACACAGCCCATAAAACGCTCTGAGGATGCCTCCAGCAGCTGACGGTACACAGGAGTTGGTTTTGCTGGACTCTGGGCACCCTTTGTTCCCACCTGTTGGACTGTATACTCACCAGGATCCAGTTGTGTTTGCACTCATACCTGCTTATGCCGGTCATACTTATTAGTGATAAGTGAAATGAATGGTAAATAATTCAGTAAACGATTATAATTCCTAAACGATAAGGATCAAAATAAAGGGAACTGTCGATTCAGTAAAAAATTAGTTAAGTTCCTTGGGGTGAGGGGAACTAGCAAAAGACAACTTAAAAAAAAAAAGAAAGACGATTGCTGTCAAATCAACTATGAACAAGGCAACAGTGTATGATGGGGAAACCATAAGAATCTAGAAAGACCTATTTATAATTTATGGTTGTCAGGCACATATTTTCCCTTTGTCCCCAGTTCAAGCCAATAGCCAGGCCTTAAAAATTCTTGCCTGGAGGGATTTTTCAAGAACAGAATGAAGCTTCTGCTAAAGTCACTTCAGCTAACACGTTGGTAATTTCCTAGAGTCTCCGACATCATTTTCCTCATCCCCAAATTTTTCTCGTGCCCCTTCCTCTGGAAACATTCCCTCATTGGTCTTTTAACATTACTAGGGATGGGACACGCTCTTCACTTCTGACCCTTACTGCTTTATAGCAAAATTTTCCAAGGGACCTGAGAAAGTTTTGAGTAAGATGGTCCCTCTTCGCTGCATGGGTGGAATCGTCTTCCTCACTGTCTCTCCACTAGATGGCGAGCTCTCGAGGACTGGGACCATGTCTCAGGTATCCTGGTCCCCTCACTGCCCAGCATCTTCTGGAACATTCTAAGTGATCCATAGAGGTCTGTGGAATTATCTGAAAAGTTTCTGAAGAGTATTTTCAGAGACACAAAGGGACCCAAAGACTTTGTATCTATACCTAATAACATGTTATGCAAACTCTTTAAACTTGAAAGAGCTTTTGGGAGCTAAGCGGGCTAGCAACCAATATGAATAAGGAAATAAGCAAAGGCAGAAGTGGTCAAGATATTGTTAGGTCAAGGATATTGATACCATAAGTTCAGATTTTTCTTTTTTAAGGATTTATTTATTTATCCATGAGAGACACAGAGAGAGGCAGAGACACAGGTAGAGGGAGAAGCAGGATCCATGCAGGAGCCCGATGCGGGACTCGATCCTGGAACTCTGGGATCACGCCCTGGGCCAAAGGCAGACGCTCAACCATTGAGCCACCCAGACGTCCCACAGATTTTTCTTTCTAATGACTTATTTCTCCTCTTTGCCTGAAAGATTCATGTATCTGCAGGGAATACACTTGGCCACAAGCAGCAGAATGCCCCCCAAAGCAGTGGTTTAAACCATAAGTACACTTATTTATGGCTTAACAAGCCCACAGAATTGCAGCCCTAGGGATGATACTGTGGCTTACTAATGTCATCAAGG
The DNA here is from genome assembly GCF_905146905.1 of Nyctereutes procyonoides. Taxonomy (NCBI): domain Eukaryota; kingdom Metazoa; phylum Chordata; class Mammalia; order Carnivora; family Canidae; genus Nyctereutes; species Nyctereutes procyonoides. Next base: position 8,078,881 of record NW_026575024.1, on the reverse strand, counting down.
AAAGAAAATCTTACTGTCTTTCCATTGAACTACCCTCAAAACACTGACTTTTGTTCCTTGGGCTTATTATCTCATGGTTGTACTGATCTAAATACCATACTCTGGCAGGGCACATCCAAAGCAGGAAGGGACATCTTGTCTTCTTGGTGAGTTCTCTCGGATGAGAGGAAAATATTTCCAAGAACCTCTAGCAGGGTTTCCCTTCCCTCATTGGTCAGACCTGAGCCAAATGGGTCAGTTGTCCGCCCGCAGACAAATCACTGGCAGACTGTCACATGTTGCCGGGAGCTGCTATTGGCTCGAGGCAAGTGTGGCTCATCCCCCAGTGTTGGATGCATCATTGTCTGCAAAAATGAACTGGGTTCTGTTTGCAAAGAAGTAAGGAATCAACAGTGCCGGCTGCAAGTTTTTTGTTACCATGGCATATTTCAACTATTGCGATATTTATTTTTGATGTACGAGTTTTAAAATCATGGGAGGTCTCCCAAGACATTAGCCAAACTATCTGTGTTCAGTGTTTGTTTGCACTTTCCTGAGATGCAGCATTTGTGTCTCAAGGTCAGAGAGAAATTTTTCTAAACATTCAAAGGACAGCATTTAGGTTTTTCTCAGGAGATGGAGGTGCAGAGAGGGTCAGAGAAGGGAAGCAAGGGCTGGTGGTTGAGAAGGGGGAAGTATTTCTACCCTGGTGCCCAATACCAAGAAAGGGACAACCCTTCTTTTGAGGGCTTGCTGTTTCAGTGAGTGCCAGAGACCAGCCCCATCCTTGCTCTCCTGTTCCGGTTGGGGGGTGACTTTGGGATGCCAGTGGAATCCCCTGGAGCGGAGGTTCTAAGAGTGGCAATGAGGGTCTAAACCCTGAGCCTGTGGTCAGGGGGAAGATTTGCCAAAAGGAGCATCCTTCAGACCACTTGAAGCATCTGAGCTCTGTAGATGGAAGAAGAGCAGGTCAGGAAGAGAGACAATTAGCAGAAACAGTGATTGTGACCTCATAGTGAATACTTGGGGACACCAAAGCCCCAGTTTCCCACCTATAAAAGAGGGATTAAAATAGTATCTATCTTATAGGTCGGATTAAACAATACAGTATGCTTAAGTACTTAGCACAGTGCCTGGCATCTAAGAAAGTTCATAAATAGTAGCTAACATAGTATTATTATTATTGTTTTCTAATAGTGTATGATTATTAAAAAAAAAAAGAGAGAGAGAGAGAGAGAGACTCCAGAACCAGGATTGAGATTGAATTTCTCGGTCATCAATTGGTGAAGAATTGCAGCTGAAGTCATCTGAAAAAGAAAAAAAGAAGGGATGTGACAGTTCTTGAATCTAAATGGGGGGAGGAGGAGGAAGCAAATTCATTACTTTAGGGAATTCATCGAGGGTTCGAGTCCCTTTGGAAATCATGCTCTCTTAGGAACCAGACCTCCCCATTCTACTGCTCCCGGTCCCCAGCTTCAGTGGTCACACTTTCATCCTGCTCTTTCTGTCTTCTGTACGCTGACTTAGACGTGCTGTGCCTGCCTTTCAATCAGTCCACCTGTCAACCCATCGGCCCACCTAATTTATACAGTGCTTCGTACGTGACACAGCCCACAGGATTATCTTATTTAACCCTCACCTAGACCCTGTGGGTGAGATCAGAGGCTTTCAAACTTTCCTGATGGCCGCTGACAGTTAAGATATACATTTTTCGGGGCACCTGGGTGGCGTAGTTCATTCCCTCTCCCTACAAAAAAAAAAATCTTTTTTTAAAAAAGACAAACATTTTTCATTAGAGGTCTGTTCCTAGAAATGTGTGCTTGTGCACACACGCACACACACACACACACACACACACCCCTGGAAAAAAATGATTCCATTTACTCCAAGTGATATATTTTATTTCAATTATATTTTACTGTATCAGATTCTGGTCTTCAAACAAATACTTCTTGTGAGCCACAATAGTGACTTTGTGAAACATTAGTAGATTTGAGTTCTTCTGCTCAGTGCACAGAACAGAAATCTGGGGAGGTTCAGGCAGTTTACAGAAGAGGCCTGAAGACAGGCAGCTGACCAGAGTCGGGCTGGTGTTGGAGCGAGTCCTGCTCTGATGCCCGGTGTTCACGCCAAGCCCCGCAGCCTCCTCCTTGGGGAGCTCAGCTCGCTTGGTGATGGAGCGTGGTCTAGTCCCTGCCACCTGTTGGCTGGCTCCCACCTGGAGCTGCTCTCCCAGGGACTAAGTTCCCAAAGGGCCCAGATGGACATGGGTGGAGGTACTTTATTTTAAGGTGACTCGGGTCATTTCAGTGTACATCCTTCTGCAAGAAGGAGCTGTGTCAGGCTCTCACTTCTTCCTATTTTGGTGGGGGCAGAGATTAGCAGCTTTGCTAATTGGCTGGGGGCATTTTATAACCAGAGATCAAATCATAAATACAGGCAGAAACACCAAGCATGTCATTAAAGCAAGCATGTGTGCAAAACACCGTGTTCTTTCAATTGCAGTATTGTTTCCCTCTTCCCCCAGCTGGCTCACAAGTGTGTAATTCCACCGCACAACCAGCTGTGGGAAGGGAAAAATGGAGTGGCTTTCCTGATTTGGTCTGGAACCATCCACTTTCACTCAACCTTCCCGCAAGGAGAGAAGAACAGTACCTCCCATTGAACAGGATTTGTGGCTTGAATCTGAATCCTCTTTATGAATTTCGTCTTTTTCTGTTCGCATATAATTATTGCAACGCCTTGGGTCGTAAGGTCCCCCTCTAAGTTGGAAGACTGCTTTATTTTCATAACTGTGGCATCAAAAGCCCCAAAGAATACAATCCAATTCAATTTTCTCCTCCCGAATAGATTGAAGACTTTCTGAATTCTAAGTGGTTTCTTCATGAATCAGAGAGGAGAAGGTCCTCACATAAATAGAGTCCAGCTCCTTAAGCATTAAGAATTCATGGTTTGCTTCTTGATATGGAAAATGTGGGCCCCTCCTTAACAGCAAAAACTCCCAACCCACCGATTTCAAAAATAAATAAGAATGAAAATCTCCTACTAATTTCAGGACTTGAAAATACCCACATTCCCACTCCGTTGTACAAAAACTTTAGGGAATTCACATAATGACTTTTTCATACCTCTCTGGGTCCAGCTATTACATGGGTAACACAATTCCTTCTTCCAAAGAGAGAGAGAAATAAATAAATAAATAAATAAATAAATAAATAAATAAATAAATAAATAAATAAAAAACAGAGAGAGACCTACATTCTCAAAGAAAATGAGGAAGTGCCAGATGTATAAGTAGCCTGGAGATTCATGGATCTTCATTTAAAAAAATACCATGTAATAATTCATAAGAGCAATTATTATAGCTCATTATAATAGCTGACATGGATTGGATCATTGCTAGGTGTGGGGCATCTTGTGAAATTCTGGCTTGGATTATCTCACCTGATTCCAAAGGTAGCCATATCAGAGAGGAAATGATAATAACCCCACTTCTCAGGTGATAAAACCAGGGGCATCACTAAGGTTAATGCCCCGCTGAGGGGGATAAGTCTTAATGAGGGTGACGCCCCCCATCACACAGCCTGCAGATGTCATTGCCAAGACAGGAATGCATGTCCCAGGGCTACCAAGGACCCAGCCACTTCTCCCCAAAACATGGTAGGTTGTCAGCGGTGGAGAGCACGATGCTTTTCGGCATTACACAAAGGAATTCTGGGTGCTTTAAATGAATAAATACAACAAACTTACATGTTACACACATGATTGAGAAATATTATTGCTTAGGACAAGGACGCATAAAAACAAAATGTATGGATTATAGGAAAATTATTGAGTAAATAATAATATAGATATCATGTGTCAAAAATGTTAATAGCTTATTGGAATGGCTAGAGAATAATTTTTTAAAAATATTTTATGGGGGATCCTTGGGTGGCTCAGTGGTTTGACGTCTGCCTTCGGCCCAGGGTGTGATCCTGGAGTTCCAGGATCGAGTCACACATCGGGCTCCTTGCATGGAGCCTGCTTCTCCCTCTGCCTGTGTCTCTGCCTCTCTCTCCCTCTCTCTGTGTATCCCATGAATAAATAAATAAAATCTTAAAAAAAAGATTTTATGTATTTATTTTGAGAGAGAGAGTGTATGTGAGCAACCAGGAGGGGCAGAAGGAGAGGGACAATCTCAAGCAGACTCCACATCGAGTGTGGAGCCCCACACGGGGCTCAATCTCACACCGTGAGGTCATCACCTGAGTCCAAATCAAGAGCCAGATGCTTCGTGGACCGAGGCACCCAGGGGCCCCTAGAGAAAATTTTTGTTTAATTGTGGAATAGAGAATGGAGTGGGCCCTTGATTCAGTTAAGTCATTGTCCCTAAAATCATCGTATAATATTATCAGCCCCTAATTGTCCAGGGGCGGGGCTGGACCACCTGGCAATCTCCCGTCAGTAAATGCTGCTGAATGTGCGGTGTAGCTGAAGGAGCCCAGTGACCTTCCTGATCTGTCACCAAGTTGCTGTGTGACCAGAGGCAAGTCACTTCTCCACCTGGTGCCCCATTTTTTTTCTTTATAGAACTCAAAGAATGGAAAAAGTCTGGCATCTAAAGCACATTCTAGTGCTTAATTTCTGGGACAGGTGGGTTAACTAATTCAAAACGTATTTCTTGGGCACTTCTTCCAACTGTGAGGCAGCGTAGCATGGAGATCCTGAGCGGGGATCTCTGGGTTTGAATTCCTTCTCCATCAGTTTTTGCTGTGTGACTTTCAGCCAGTTCCTTGGATGCCCTGCACCTCTGGTTCCCATAGGAATCGTGAGGATAGCAGAGTTCGCACACCCCATTTGCCAAAGTGCAGATGCTGGGCACGTGGCAAATGCTAGGAGGTGTTAGCCAGCACTTTTACTACCATGTGCCAGGCACCATTTAGGTGAGGATCGAGGAACTGTTTTTTAAATTACGTGAATCCTATTTACTTCCTAAAGAATTTTTTTATTGGGGTTCAATTTGCCAACATATATCCACACTCGATGTGGAGTCGGCTTGAGATTGTCCTTCTCCTTCTGCCCCTCCCGGTTGCTCACATGCACTCTCTCTCTCTCAAAATAGAGAGATCTTTTTTTAAAAAACAGATTTTATGTATTTATTCATGAGATACACAGAGAGAGGGAGAGGCAGAGACAGAGACACACAACACCCAGTGCTCATCCCATCAAGTGCCCCCCTCAGTGCCTGTCACCCAGTCACCCCCACCTCCCTTTCCACCATCCCTTGTTCCCGAAGAGAGAGGTGGCGGTTGGCGCCTCCTGTCGTGCCTGGTGTCCTATTGTGTTTGCCAAGATGCATCTTTGAGAGGGATTTTCATGCGCTCGGGACACCTTGTGCGCTTCCCAAGGAAACCAGCAGGTGGTGAGGTTGGATTACATGTTAGGGGGCAGGGCCCGCGCTCCCTTGGCCGAGGGTTTCAGGAGGCAAGAAATCATGGTCTTTTTAACTTGTCAACACCTGGAATCAGCAGCAGCTGGACTAAATAAAGGCACTTAAGGCTGTGAAGTATCAAAGACTAAGTTCTGTGGGAGCCTGCTTCTCAAAAGGAGGGGGGGGATCGCCTGCATCACCGGGGGGGGGTTGTTAGAAAGCAGGTTCTCCAGCTCCCCACCTGTTTGGGGCTGAATGAGGGTGAGCCTGGATCGGGGTTTTCAGGAGCCCCCGTGGGACACTCACGCACCAGGTGGGAGAGCCTCCAGCTCTCAGTTTTGACTCCAGATGTAAGTAGGTAAAGAAGGGGTGTTTGGGGAGTCTGGGGACCAGCAATTTTGCCAGCCACGTGGGGGGGGGTGTTAGAAATGCAGTCTCAGGGCCCACCCCGACGAGCTGGACCAGAATGTGCCTTCTAGCCAGATCCCAGAGATTCTGTGCAATCTTTCTTTTTCCTCACTTTTCCTCCCCCTCCTCCTCTTCCTTTTGCTATCCCCAATTCTGACTTTTTCAGCAGCAATTCTTTCTTTTTGTTTTTTTTTTAAGATTTTATTTATTTATTCATGAGAGACACACAGAGAGAGGCTGAGACACAGGCAGAGGACTCGATCCCAGGACCCAGGGATCCCCACCTGAGCCACAGGCAGACACTCATTCACTGAGACACCCAGGTGCCCCTTCAGCAGCAATTCTGTGAACCCCAGTCGTGCTGAGTGCTAAGAAGGAAAAGGACCAAAGGATGGAGGGGAAGAAAGACCTCTCCACCTTCTGCCCCGAAATAACTTGCTTGGGAATCGTGTTCCTCACCAGAAAGTTAACACTAGCTGATGCCACCAGCAAACAGGGTGCTGCCAGTGGCATGAGCAGGTGACCAGCGGCGCCGGCCACCACTCAGAGCTGTGATTCTCTAGCCATAACGCACACCAGAATCTTCCAGGGAGTTTGTTAAACAGTCTTTGCTTCAGTAGGTCTAGAGGGGGCCTGGGCATTTATGTTTCTAGCAAGTTCCCGATGCTGGAGCCTACTCATCCGGGGACTACACTCTTGAGAGCCACTGGTATATCTTTCAGATTCTAAATCATCCTGGTGATGCTGCATCCTGAGAATAAACTGCCCACAAGTGAAAACTGATGAAGTAGAAAAAGAGGGAGAGGATGGAGAGGAGTGAAGAATGACCTCCATAGGCGTTTCTAGCAGCTGCTCAGCTGCCACCCTCTCTCTGAAGCTTCCAGACTTGGATGCTTCTGCCCAAAGGGTCCTTCCATCCTCAGGGCTTGTGGCTCATGGCACGCATGGCAATTTCAAGGGATAGTGATGTAACCACAGACTAGCAGCAACAGAGCTGTTACCTTTTCTCGGCCAAAGGGATCAGGAAAGTCATTACAGATTCTAGGAGAGAGTCAGGTAGGAGGAACCCTCTTGAGAGGACCAAAGTCCACAGCCAGCCTGAAGTCAGACAAAGAGGTCGGGGGGATTGCCCCCTTTCCCCACCACTGTCTCTCTCCCCGCAACCTTCTGCTGGGATCCCCCATTGGCTGAAACCAGTCTGGGAAGATGGGACCTTGAGGTCCTTACAGGTAGTCCTTTGTTGGTCTACATAGGATGTTGAAGAGCACAGTGTTGATCTGGGGACCAAATGGAAGCCATCCGGTTCACTGGTCTAGGCATGGCCAGACAACCCAATCTGGCCAAGGGATACATGGGAAAATCTTCTGGTTGCTTCTGGGAAAGATCTTCCCTGGCTGCTATGGGAAGAAGGCTCTCCCCTTCCTTCCTGCTTGGGATGCTGTATTTCTCGGACTTTGGCAGCCACCCTGTGATTCTGAGGGGATGCCAAGAGAAAGACTGCAGTAGGTGAGGTCAGAAGGTAGAGAGCAGATGGGATAGATGAGGCAGGCTCTTGCTTACAGGTCTTCTGCTTTCATCCACAAGGGACCAGTCTCTCCAAACTCTCTGTTGGCCTGTCCCTGTCAGGCCCTCGTTGTAACATTGATGATGCTGAGTCCAATTCACATCTGTCTTCTTCTCTCTCTCTCTCTCTCTTTTTAAAAGATTTTATTTCTTTATTCATGAGAATACACACACAGAGAGAGGCAGAGACCCAGGCAGAGGGAGAAGCAGGCTCCATGCAGGGAACCCGGTGTGGGACTCGATCCCGGGTCTCCAGGATCACGCCCTGGGCTGAAGGGGGTGCTAAACTGCTGAGCCACCCGGGCTGCCCTGTCTTCTCTTGCTTGTGAATTCCCTCACTATAGTGGAGAAATCTACATTAAAAACCTTGAATTAAGATAAAATTATTTTTTGAAGGCAGTTTGTGTTTCTATTACGGTGAACTCCTTTCTGGGACTGAGCCACATGGGTCACGATTTAATGGGATTGTACTCTTTCAACCCTCCTCTCTCTCCTCCTCCTCCCCATCACCATCATTATAGGTTGTAGGAACTCCATCATAATTGACTTTCTCTGATATTGACTGTGCCACGTGGTGAAAGAGCCTGTGCTTTGTGTCACATGGGCCTGGGTCAAATCCTTGCTTACTAGCTGTGTGCTTGGGTACCTTACTTGTCTCTTCTGAGCAAAATGAGGACACTAATACCCACCCCAATGAACTGTAATACAGCCTAGCCCCCAAACCCAGGGATGTCCCCCAATAAATATTTCCTTTTCCTCTCTGCCATTTCCCTTTTCATGAAAGATGCAACAAAGCCCCGGGGCTTTGTTAGGGATCGCACAACTAACAAAATGAAAAGACCCATTGTTGAGGGAAGCCTCATCCAAAGATGCAGAAGTGCCACATGCAGTTGGATTTGTCCCAAGCTTCAAGCTGAGTGAATGAGAGCAAATGCGACTAGTCATACATTGTGGCATTAATCACTTGGATAAGCTTAAAAGATGAGAGTGAGCAGATTTTTTTTTTGGAAATTCTGGGCAGGCGACTAGCAAAGCAACAGGATCAGCACTTGACAACCGCTGAGCTTTCCTTCGACCTTTGGATGGTAGTTGACAGGTTGTGTTCCTTCTGCAGGGCGCCGAGCTGCAAGTCTAGCTAGGATTTCCTGAGAATGGATGTCCTCCAGCTGGAGCGAGGCAAATCTCTGGGCAGGGTCACTAGGAGTTTCTGAGCAATAATTGCTTTCAGGTCACTGAAGGCACAGGTGGTGGGATGCCCCGGCCTGGAGCTGGTCCCCAGTGACAGTGATGGGAAAACATCCCCATTGTCGGCGCTCACACGCAAGGGTGACAGTGGCGCGTATGGGGACATGGCAAGCAATGACGTGCAGATGATACAATACGGCAAGAAACCACCAGGTATATAAGAAAAGAAATAACTACCATTTATTGGAGGCCAGTTGTGTGCCAAGCGTTGTGCTAGGTGCTCCTCTTAGAAATGTGAAAAGAAGTCTCAAAGTAGTGCCAGAACTCACTCAAGGGCACACCACTAGGACACGGTGACACCAGGATACAGGTCTCGACCTAACACTAAACTCCAGTTGCTTCCATTAGGTGAGGTTAAGGCCTGTCCAAGAAGAGGATGACAATAATATAGCTTAGATGTCCCCGTCATACTGGAAAAGTAGAACTTTTGAGCCAGAAGTGGGCCATGCCTTTACCTTTTCTGAAACCACGAAACTGACTTAATCTCTCTGAACCCTTAGCTCACGTATAAATTTAGGTGAGGTACTCTTTGCTTGGCAGCATAACTAACCAACAATTGTAAAGTTCTCTGTCTTTTCGAGAGTGCATCGTAAGCCTTCCCGTCCATCACTAACGAACAGGCCAAGTCAGGTTTCCACCAGACATAGAAGGAGCAGGGCTTTCAAAGAGGCAGACGCCAGCTCTGCTAGTGTTCTCATGAAACCTTCATTAGCCCATCTGGATCATGGTGTCAATAATGTCTAGGTTGAGAGAATTAAATGATTTAAGTAATTTAGTTCAGTCCTTAGTAGAAACTCAATAGGTGGTGACTCTACGACCACCATTCGTGCAGAAGAGGAGACGGAAAGCAATCGTCTCCAACCAGGGATGCTGAATTCTGTAAGAAAAGGGGACTTGTTTTCTCTGAGCAGTGGACGAGGGAGGGTTAGGCAGGTGATTCTTAATTTATGGAAAGGGGAACGTGTGGGATGATGAAGAAGGCACTAAACTCGGTGTCGAGAACCCCGTCTGCCGTCTGCCCCCTTGCCTCTGGGCCACGCTGTCCTCATGGCATAAAGTAGGTTTCTTTAGATGGATGACCTCCAAGGAGAATGAGGTCTGTGGGGTATTGGTTTCCAGGGATGGGCAAAGAGGTCTTAATAATTACAACATGCTGTGATCCAATCATTTAGGGAAATTATGTGCCAAGCAGATTAAATAGACTTTTAAATTACGATTATGGGACTTCTCAGAGCCTTTAATGCACCCATGTATATGGCAGGTCTCCAAGACGGCGTGTGGTAGACAGTATTTCCCAAACTTGTTTGAAAGACATTTTGGAATCATTTTATTGTATCATCCGTGAAGCCCTCCTGGACCTGAAATTCTGTGATTTTAATATTTGGGCCACGTAGAATGGCTGGGATTTTTTGTTTGTTTGTTTTTGTTTGTTTGTTGAGAGAGAGAGAGCATGTTAATGTGCAGGGGCAGAGTGAGAGGGAGAGAGAGGATCTCAAGCGCTCCACACTCAGCGCAGAGCCTGATGCAGGGCTCAGTCTCACAACTCCGAGACCATGACCTGAGCTGAAATCAGGAGTCAGATACCCAACCGACTGAGCCACCCAGGTGCCCCGAATGGCTGGTTCTTTTTAGAGGACAGCGACAAAATGTTTCTGGTTATGACTCAAGGTTGTTGATAAGGCAAGACCTCTTTCTCTTTTATCTCTGAAGGCAGATGCGATTATTCAGTTATCCGCCCCCGCCCCCCATTAACCTGCATAGACGCTGTAATTGTATCACGTGCTCCTGTAGATGATAAAGGATTGAACTCTACATTAGCGTCCAGGGGAAAGTGGTTCCTGGTGTTCTGAGTAACCGTGAAGATGATGACAAGCCAGCCCCAACACGGGCCCTGTCACGCAGATTAAGACATATTGAGACATCGAGCAGTCAGAATTATTTGAATCAGAACAGGACAGCTGTGACAACAAACATCTCTCACTTTAGCTTCTCCTTTTAATATTGTCTTATTTATAATATTCTTAAATCACTGAGCTGCTAAGCAGAAAAATCACGATGGCTACTAATTACTAAGTGCCTACTGTGTGCTTGGTACTATTTTGTCTACTTGCAACCCAGCCACGGTTCTGTCCTTACCAGACAGGTCCTATTACTTTCCACCCTTTTGCAGGTGAGGAAATGGAGACAGAGTAACTGAGTCAATTTTCCCATATTAGGAGGACGGTCCAAAACCTGAGCTCACCACTTCCTAGCCATGTGGCCCTGGGGAAGTTGTCTATTTGCTTGAAGCTCTGTTAGCTCCTTTGCAACATTGGAATCATAATAGTATCTAAATATCAGGGTGATTGCAGAAAGTCCCTGACACATGGTCAATACTCAATATATGTCAGTATTATTAAATCATCATTATTATTACTATATTAACAAGGCTGTTATTCTATCTCAGGTAAGTGCTTTCCATATAAAATGCAAATATAATGCGGTGTACATGGGATGAGGGATAAAAGTTATGCTCCTTTAGGTCATAAGTTTATATACTTTTCCCCCCAGTGTATTAAAAGTGTTCCCGAACAGTTTTATGTGCACTAAACACTTGGAACAGAAATCATATTGAAATGTACAGCTGTGGGAACTCTCAGAGATTACTGGTGGGGGCCACAATGTGCAGCAACCACTTTAGAAAGTAATGTGGCAAGGGCTAATAGAGATGAGGATGTGCACCCCTGTGACCCAGAGATCCCACCCTACCCCGGAGAAGCCCCCCTCAATGTGCACAAAGAGACAGATGGGAATGGTGACAGTGGGGAGGTGTGAAATAATAGAACATGGAGATACCCAGAAGGTCCAGCAACAAGGTGGCAGGTAAATCAATTGGGATAAAGCCCTTCCAGGGAATATTATATTGAAGTTAAAACCAATGAATTGGAACCCTGAGTATCAGCAAGGTAAGATCTCAAAGATAAAAAGCAAATTGCAGAAAGATATGTGCCTCATGGAACTTGCAAACAGTGCCCTGTGTGTATCATGAGTATGTTCCTATATGGCAATCGTGTGAAACATGCTCGGAAACCGTGACCGCCAAATTCAGGAATTCGGGGTAGCAATTATTTCTGGGAAAGAAGAGATAAAGCTAGATTTGCCGAAAAAGAAATCCGAGTAATTCAGCTGGATTTTTTTCCTCTTTGTCTGTCTTAGGGTTTCAGTGGCTTTAGCAACCTTATGCTTTAATGTGCATGTTTTGGGAACAGCGTTTTCTTCTTGCTACGAACCTTTTGTAAAAAGGCTCTGGGCTTCTTCTAGATTTCTGTGCCAAGTGTTAGGGCTTGTTTTCTGCTGTGTTGTGATGAGAAGTGGTAAGTGCAAGCGGGGTCGGGATTGAGTTAATTATTTAGCACGGTTCCCGCTTGGCGTGTGGGAGCTCGGGGAGCTGTTCTGACAGCCGCCTCCACCCACCGTGGCTGCAGAGGGGAGAACAAAAGGCCGGCTTCATAGCATCCCTCCTGGTCACCTGTCAGCGTCTCTGCTGCTTGCCTCAACCGGTCAACAGCGTGGATGAGACCTACTGAGGGAGTCAGGTGTTTGTGGAGTTGTTACTGACCTACTGAGGGAGGGTTCAGAGAGGCCAAGGAGATCTGACTTTCTGGTCAAAGTGTGACTTTGCCCATGGAAGGTGAAGAGGACAATCAGGTCAAGTGAGGCATTGAGTTCATGGATGAGATCAGTGTCAACGAGGACAGATACAACCGGGTGACTGTGTGTGTGTGTGTGTGTGTGTGTGTGTGTGTGAGAGAGAGAGAGAGAGAGAGAGAGAGAGAGAGAGAGAGAGAGAGAATAAGTGAAGCGGTGCATTAAAATAAATGCATTAAATCTAATGTAAATAACTTGGTATATAATAGCTTATAAATTCCCAACTCAGCCCACTGTGATATGTAAAATGTCTAACCATGAACTGACAAACACCGTAACGACTCATCAGAGACAGGAGGGCTTTTGTATCCCTTCAAGAGCTTATATTCCAAGGATGCCAGGTGGAAACACAAAAGAATTCTCTGTGGGGTGGCTTGTGGTAGGCTGGATTAAGGGGAAAAAATTTTTTTTGTGGAGGTAAGAACACTGAGAAATGAGATCTACCCCCTTAGCAGATATTTTAAGTGCGTTATGCAAGATTGTTATCGATAGGCCCAATGTTGTGTGCCCTCTTATGTATAGACCACATGTTCTTTATCCATTTGTCCATTTTGTCAAAAATGTTTCAGCTTTCTACTTTGAAAATCTCAAGCAACAGAAACATTGGAAGAATAGCACCATAAAATGCATGTTTTTTAAACCTTTCATCCGGATTCTTCAAATTATTAGCATTTTGCCATATTTGCTTTCTCCCTCTCTTTAGCATATGCACTATATATCACGTAACAGCTACAATATATAAAATAATATATATATGAATTTTTTTTTTCTGCTAAATCATTTGAGAGCAAATTGCAGACATCAATCACCTCCTTTTGTTCCTAAAAACCTTGGCGAGTCTCACCTAAGAGCAAGGGCATTCTGTCTATGGGTCCGTGCAATTACCAAATTCCAAAAACTGAATGTTGATACAATGCTAGTATCAGTATGGTCCACATTCAAATCTCTCAATTGTGCCCCACCCCCGAGTGCTATTTAAAGCACTCAACGGAAGCCTCCATGAGGAGTGTTGTGGGTGTGTCAGGGCCTTGGACCAGAAAGCACATGCCATCGGTTTGTTCCTTGGCCCGCGATGTGAATTTTGATGGTGTTGGTGAGGTGGGGCCTCATTTTTTCAGATGTAATTCACTGGAAAGTTTATTGCCACGATTGGTCCCTTGAACATCAAAGTTGCCGTAGAGGGTGTCTGTTTTCAGGAGGGCCCTACCGAAGAGAGCTGAGTGTCGGCCAGTCTCTACCTCCAACGCTAAAGGCCACCTGCCACCCCCCAGGCCTCCAGAGCTACCTTCTGCTGGGGGAGGGCCAGGCAGCAAGCAAGTGCTGTGAATGAGTCAGTTGAAGTTGTGATAAGTGTTGTGGAGGGAATAAAACCGGGCAATGGGACAGAGAGGAGGGCAGGGACAAAGTCACTCCAGATAAGAGTCCGGGCCTCCCCTTCCCTGGCAGTGGGGAAGCCCAGGGATAAGCAACTGAACCAGCTCATAGTGAGTCATGGGGAGATACAAGGCGGGTAAGTGGAGGGCATCCGGGAGTGGTCTGGTCTATACTGGGAGCAGAGCGGACATATTTTTTTTTATATATAAATTTATTTTTTATTGGTGTTCAATTTGCCAACATATAGAATAACACCCAGTGCTCATCCCGTCAAGTGCCCCCCTCAGTGCCCGTCACCCATTCACCCCCCCCGCCCTCCTCCCTTTCCATCACCCCTAGTTCATTTCCCAGAGTTAGGAGTCTTTATGTTCTGTCTCCCTTTCTGATATTTCCTACCCAATTCTTCTCCCTTCCCTTCTATTCCCTTTCACTATTATTTATATTCCCCAAATGAATGAGAACATATAATGCTTGTCCTTCTCCGATTGACTTATTTCACTCAGCATAATACCCTCCAAGTCCATCCACGTCAAAGCAAATGGTGGGTATTTGTCGTTTCTAATGGCTGAAGAATATTCCATTGGATACATAAACCACATCTTCTTTATCCATCATCTTTCGATGGACACCGAGGCTCCTTCCACAGTCTGGCTATTGTGGACATTGCTGCAGAGCAGACATCTGATGGAGACTGAAAGGAGATGAGGCCAGTGCCAGGAGGCCCTGGGGGTGGGGTTCAGGCGGAGGGCACGGTGAGTGCGCAGACCCGGACATGGGACCCCGCTTGGTGAGGTGTAGGGAGAGCAGGAGGCCGCACAGGTGGGGTGCAGATGCAGTGCGCAGAGCAGCCCGGGACACGGCAGTCCAGGGGTGGCTAGGTGGAGACTAGGCCATGGCGAGGATTCAAGTTTTATCTTTCTTGCAAAGGGAAGCCATTGGGAGGCTAAGAGCAAGGAGCGACGTGATCCCTGTTTTAAAAGCATCACTTGGGGTGATCCCTGGGTGGCTCAGAGGTTTAGCACCTGCCTTTGGCCCACGGCGTGATCCTGGAGTCCCGGGATCGAGTCCCACATCAGGCTCCCTGCATGGAGCCTGCTTCTCCTTCTGCCTGTGTCTCTGCCTCTCTCTCTCTCTCTCTCTCTCTCTCTCTCTCTCTCTCTACGTCTATCATGAATAAATAAATATAATCTTTAAAAAAAAATAAGTGTCACTTGGGCGATTTTGTAGAGAACCCAGTGTGGGGTTGTGGGCGAGGCTGTGCCCAAGGACACGGGGACACCAGTATCCAGATGAAAGGAGTAGTCTCTAGGACTGTGAGCTCCTTTTGTTCGCCTGAGTGTCCCCGTGCCTAACAAGGGACGCTCAATGCTTGCTGGCTGGCCGGCTGAATGAATGAAACAATACATTTGTTTCTATGATTATTAATTTTCAAGCATTAGCAGATCATCAGATGGATGGCAGATTTGCGCTAGGTCGGTTTAGCGACATTCCCCTAAAATTGGCTTTCATGTAGATTTCCAGAAGGGGGTTGGCTGCAAGAAATATTTGCCCCTGGTTCAGAAGGGGGAAGTGAAGGAGCAGCCATTTCCTTAAGGGCTCTGAAGGTTAGGATAGCAGACACTCCTGCAGCGCTGTCAAGCTGTTGCTGATCTATGGGCTCAACCTGTCTGTGTGGGGTGGTGTCTCCAGCAGCCCCCCAGGCAGGTGTGTAACTCCCTCATGAGAAGGGTCAACTGCTCCTGCAAGCCACCCACATCACGGAGATCAGAGGCAAAGGGAAAAGACAAAGTTCGGGTGTATCTTGGAGATCTCAGATGGTCTTTGGGCTCCCCTACTTCCTGTCCATCTTCCCAGCCACCAGTCCTGCTGACTTCAGGTCTAGCACCAGAACCAGGGCATTTGAGACTCATTTCTCAGCTCCCACAATTGCATGAGGCCTAATCCCGTAACAAATCCCTTTTCTGTGCCCCCCGTCATGGCTCTGCTCCCCTGAACAAATCTCCCCTAAATGATACAGGCTGATTTTGAATATTTACCAATCTTGAAGCTTCTTGACCTTTAATGAGTTTTAGAGAAAAATTATTAGTTAAGTTATTATAATTATTTAAGATAAGTTTATGAATAGAATTGATCAATCTCATTTCCTCTGCAACTAACAATGCTTATCCAAATACACAAAAAGAGCTTTCAAGTGGATCAACATGGTTCTTCGTGGGTTGTGTAGATATTTGGTCAGAGAGTTGTTTTCAGTTGTTTGTCTGAGAGGAACGGAAGAATGTGTCTCTGAATCAGTTTTGCAATACGTGAACGGAATGACTCCGCGGTGAGTCGTGGAGGTGATCAAGTTCAGCTGGCAATCATTGGCAGGCCCCTGGCTTCTCTGTTTGGGAGCTGTGACTTCTAAGTTGAGTTCCTGAGATTAAAGTTCAGCTCCAGTTTCAGGCCACATCTAGAGGATCCTAATTTTTGGTGGTGGTGGGGGGGATTTATGGGGAAAGAGACATAGGAGAGGAAAAGAAGTGTCCCTATGAGATCTAGGCCATTGGGACAGGGAGGAGAGGCCACTGGGTTTTGTGACAAGGGCTCAAGCTCTGTGGTCAGCCGGAACCAGATTTGGATCTCAATGACCCTGTATAATTGCTGTGTAGCCAAAAGCAATTTACAGCGTGCCTTGCAGGCTCAGTATGCTGTTTTATAGGGAGGGGCAATCATCCCTTTCTTCTAGTGTTTGCAAAGGTCAAGTGGGCCTATATACCGAGGACTCTCCGTGGTGCCTGACACCCAGGGCAGCAAATAAGGGAATGTCTGACTTAGGTGACCAAGTTAATGAACCTTCCTGTGCCTTAGCTTCCTCATCTGTAAAATGGGACTATTAATAGCATCCACTTGGTGAAGTTTTCATGAACATTAAATGAATAAACAGTGGCGTGATTAGAATGGCAAACATTAGATTCAGCTTGTGGAAACCAACACTTACTTACTGTGTGACCTTGGGAAAAATCACCTAGCGTCTCTGGATCTGTTTCTGGATCTCTTAGGCCACGCCTGGGAACAACAGTACCCGCTGCATTGAACTGTTTGTGCGGGCTGAATGTCATCATGGATGGAAAGCAATCAGCAGCCTAGCACATAGTAGGCGCTCAGTGAATACTGGTTGTTATTATTGCTACCTTATCATGGTGATTAGCCGTGTTCAAAGGTCTGAGATAAGTGCATTGCGTGCCTGGTTGTTTTTAGCTCTTAGGACTGTTCCCATTTGAGAAGCCATTAGGAGGTGGAGACCAGGGTTCAAGGCTGTCTGCCCGTTTGTTCATCTTTCCCACTGGGGAGCTGAGCCCCTCACGGCTCTACTGTACCACCGCTAGTTATCTTTTTAAGAATGTATCTGGAGGGGATCCCTGGGTGGCTCAGTGGTTTAGCGCTTGCCTTCGGCTCAGGGCGTGATCCTGGAGTCCCGGGATCGAGTCCCATGTCAGGCTCCCTGCAGGGAGCCTGCTTCTCCCTCCGCCTCTCTCTCTCTCTCTCTCTCTCTCTCTCTGTGTGTGTGTGTCTCTCATGAATAAATAAATAAAAATCTTTAAAAAAGAGAATGTACCTGGAAGAGCAAGTGAATCAGCAGCCCGTGCCCCCTGGGATCATTGTTTCCCTCCCCCAGGGTATGATGAACCAGTGGTTTGTGTGCCCGCCTGGTGTGGATTCAGGTGTTATTCCTAGGACACATCTGAAAGGCATGAAAGACAAGGAGGTGTCTCTGTAGGGGCAGCTGGCTGACCCCTCAGTCCCTCTCAAGTTCTGTCACTGTGCTCGGACAGTGAGGATGGCAGGGGGCTTCCCAGCGGGGAAACACAAAACCTGACCTTTTGTATTCATGAGGCAAGAACTTAATGAATAACTGCTTTTTAATAATGGGAAATAACGGAACACAAGAGAGGGGAGCTCGATCACAACCTCCATCAGTGAGAACACTGCCTGCTAACAGGTAGGAAAGTGAACCACAATCTAATGAGGGGAGTCGTTTTTCTCTTTGCACTCCTGGTAAGGGAAGGACAAGAAGATGCTGGAATGTTGATGACTGAGGCTAATCATTTAAGGGCATGAAACGTGTTAGATGAGTGGATCCCCTCCAGGAGACAGGTGTCAATGTCTGCAGATACTTTGGTTTGTCACAGCTGGGGATGTGAGGAGAGGCTTCGAGCATCTAAAAGGCAGAGGCCAGGGAGCCTCCAAAGTGATGCTTGCATCTTATCCTTAGAGTACAAAGGCATTTGAGATCCAGACAGGAGCTTGTAGATCAGATTCCATTGCTTTCTGGAACTGGAAAAGTGGGTAAGTGGGCAAAAGTGCTCGAATGGGCCTCTGGCAGCCTGGAGAGTGCAGACTTGTTTTTGGGGGCAGCCGCTAGGCAGCCTGGCCCATTCTTGGCATTTGGGGGCATAGGCCCACACATTCGATGTACCTTCTGTTTAGAGAGTGGCCAGATATCTGGATTTTATGTGAAACGTCTCTTTTGTTAGCAATGGATTACATTGTTTTAAAACACAAAATGGAATAAGTGAAACACATCTACAAAGCTGGGCATGGCCCTATGTGTGCACGTGCGTGTGTACACGTGTGCGTGTGTGTGACTAGTTTATGATCAGCTTTATTTTATTTTATGATTTTTAAAAAGATATTATGTATTCATGAGAGACACACAGAGAGAGGCAGAGACACAGGGAGAGGGAGAAGCAGGCTCCATGCAGGGAGCCTAATGTGGGACTTGATCCCAAGACCCTGGGATCATGACCTGAGCCCAAGGCAGATGCTTAACCGACCGAGCCACCTTGGGGCCCCTATAATCAGCTTTAAATGGAAAGTAAATGTCCAGTCAGCATCTGCCTGGCTGGTAGGTGCCCCGGTAGCGTGTGTACAAGAATCTCTGTGCTTTTAGGGATGATCTTAAAGATTCCTTTGGGGACATAGTTCATGTAGGCCAAAAAAGGAGTTTTCAGTAAGTTAGTCTGACATCATTGCTGAAACTGCCAGTCTGGGAACCTGAAGATGTCAGTAGGAAGAGAGGGCCAAGCTGTGTGACGGATCAAGCAGGATCCGGAGAACAGACTGATGTTTTTTAGGGGAAAAAATAAAGGAGGATGAAATAAGAGAAGAACGAAAAATCAGACATGTGAATCAGAGCTCTCTAGAGAAATTCCTAAAGCCAGGAATCACCCAGAAAATAATGTTGAGTCTGTCTTCCTATCTTCCTCAGTGAGATTTTTCATGAGTATAGGGAGGTACTTCTCTTACAGAATTTTACAGCTGAACAGAACTAAAAGTGTTACTTTTTTTTTTTTAAGATTTATTTATTTATTTTTATAAAGCAAGAGTGTGAGGAGGACAGAGAGGGAGGGAGGGAGGGAGGGAGGGAGGGAGGGAGGGAGGGAGGGAGGAAGGGAGGGAGGGAGAGAGAGAGAATCTCTAGCAGACTTCCTGCTGAGCACAGAGGACGAAGCAGGGTTCGATCTCAGGACCCCGAGATCATGACCTGAACCAACATCAAGAGTCGAACGCTTAACTGACTGAGCCACCCAGGTGTCCCTTAAAAACTTTACTTTTTCAACTTTTTTTTTTTTATTCTGGATGTAAATAAAATGGAGATTGGAATGGATAAAGGACTTGTCCCATGCACATGCTCGAAACCCAAATGCATGAGGGCAAGGCAAGAGATTCAAATGAGTGAGACAGACCCAGGGGGAGGCATTAGGGAACGGAGGAGCCTGGGCGAACCAGAGAGGGCCTGGCCTGCCCACAGGGGCTTGTGCTACCCACTGTGCCAAGCCAGGAGCAGCTCCACTGCAGACGGTTCCCTCTTTTGAAGAGAAGTGCAAATCCCAATTTTGAGAAGGAAATCTGACTTTTAAAAGTTGTCAACTAATTTGGAGTTAAAAACACCCCATGGAAGCCAAAGCATTCCTGAGGTCCACATCTGGCTCAAAATCTGCCAGTTTGTGACCTGTGTTAGAGAATCTTCCAGCACCCCACTAGTTTCCTGATAATGTACTTCTCATCTCACTTCCTGCCAAGTCTTTTTTTTTTTCTCCCGAGGAAGCACTGTCCCCTTAAGTTGGGAACCCCTGTTTTGATCATTTCTTTCACTCTTCATTCTGAGTAAGGACCTCAAATAAAGGCAGTATTTCACTTTTGTTTCCTTCCCACCACCCACCAGGTTCTGCTTGTTCAGCAGGAAATACAGGACCTGCAAAGGAAACTAAGAACTGAAGAACCTGGTAAACTCCCATCTGAGCTCTATTTTTTATTAAACCATCTTCTTTTTATAGTAAACTAGAGAGAGGATGTTCAGAGTCCAGGTTCATAAGGTGCAGGGTTTTTGATCAGCAGAGCCCCAAAATAGAACTGCAAAGATATAATTTGGTAAATCTTTAATGCCCAAATACTACTCCTTCCCTGCATTAAAGCAGCCACTGGAACGGTTGGTTTCCACCTCTGTACTTGAAGCGAGACACTGACCAGGAGGTTAATTCCACTTTTCATGTACTCTCGATTTTCTTTTTAAAAAATATTTTATTTATTTATTTGAGAGAGAGGGAGAGCGAGGGCACGAGTGGGGGGATGGGCAGAGGGAGAAGGACAAGCAGACTGTGAACTGAGCGAGGGGTCCTATGTGGGACTCGATCCCAGGACCTCAGAGATCGTGACCTGAGGCAAAGTCAGACACTTGACCCACCAAGCCACCCAGGCGCCCCTTGATTCTATTTCTTGATGCCACTTGAGCATGTACAAGACAACAATAAGAAAAACAGCAGCTTAACACCTGGCTTAATTATAAGTCTTTCTCCTGGATTTCCATGCAAACTTGGAAAGTGAGTCAGATGCGAGTCATCAACTCATGAGCTTTGGTTTCCGGAACTTTGGTTTCCAGTTATTCCCTTCATTTAAGACAAAACAATTTCCCCAGGTTATAATTTTTCCTATTTAGTGAACAAATGTGTTTACTTCAATTCATTAACTCATTTATATATGTATGTATGTATTTATTTGTTTGTTTTATTTATAAGTAGGCTCCACACCCAGCATGGAGCCCAATGTGGGGCTAGAACTCATGACCCTGAGATCAAGACCTGAGCCGAAATCAGGAGTCAGACTCTTAACAAACACAGCCTCCCAGGCACCTCAGCAAACTCTTAAAACAAGCTTGTGGTCACACAACAAACATGTGATATTCTGTTTAAATTTAAATTTCATTTAAGATTTACTCTGTTCTGACCATCATCGAAGATAGGTACCTCTTTATATGTGAAATGACCATTTGCATTTCTTTTACTGTAAAATGTTTCCATGGGTCCTATGTTTTTTTTTCCTTCTTTTTTTGAGTTGTCTTTTTACCCTTTTTTAAAAATTTAAATTCAATTTGCCAGCATACAGTATAACACCAAGTGTTCATCGCATCACCTGCCTTCCTTCATGCCCATCACACAATTACCTCATCCTCCCCTCTCCTACCCCTCCAGGGACCCTCCGTTTGTTTCCCAGAGTCAAGAGTCTCTCATGGCTTGTCTTCCTTTTTAATTTTTCCCCACTCAGTTTCTCCTCCTTCCCTTATAGTCCCTTTCACTATTTCTTATATTCCACATATGAGGGAGACCATATGACCATAATTGTCTTTCTCTGATTGACTTATTTCCAAATGCATTCACCTTAAAATACTTATATGCTAAGAAATGGATAGTTGCCTGGTGATTTAGGATTGTTTTGTCTTGGACAACTGGGGTGACTTGATTTTTTCTACCTATCTTCCCAACGCTAGCCTGAGCATGATTTTATGAATATAGCACAAGAGCAAGCAAATCCAATTGCACAATTGCTTTTCTTATTGTAGTAAAATATATGTAACATAAAATTCACCATTTCAAAGTATACAATTTAATGAAATACAGTAATATCACAATGTTGGACAATTATTACCACTTCAAGTTCCAGATCATTTCTATTATACCTCCCTTCCCCCCAAAATAAACCTCATACACACACAAAAAAAAATAAAAATAAAAAAATAAAATACTTATCAATCAAGTCATTACACAGACATCATCTTTCAAAGGAATGCTAGAACACTTACCAGCTTCAAGCACTTTAGAATAGAAAAATATGCTAGAATAAAATAATTGGGGTTAGAAATCTGAGTTTTCACCTATTAAAATTTGACTTACAAATCACGCACACACACACACACACACACCTGCACACACACTTTCGAGACACAAAATTGTGAGCAAATATTCAGTGTGACCAGTCAGTCACATGGGCTCATTTCATGGCTCTGAGCCTCACTACCTGTGAGGTTGTAGTCTTAGTCAACTTCAGTTTGCCTCTGATCCCCATCTGTAAGACATAAATAGTACTGGTACCTCCCATCAGAGAGTTGTGAAAATAACAATGATATAAAACACGTAGTGCTCATCGCCCAAAAGCTGGCGCCTAGGCAAAACATTATAAATGTAAGAACTGCCAGAGTGCTACTAAATCCTTCCACCACTGATGTTCTTACAGGCCCCTTGCCTCCAGCCATTAAGTGATGCAGACACAGCTGTCTAAATCCAGAGCACACCTCCTGTCAAGGCCCATGAGCAGGTTACCTAGGACAGAAATCACCACCCCAGCCCGCTTCCCACATCACAGCAGGAGAGGAAAGCAGAGAATATTGGGCAATGTTTGTCTCACTAATTGTGACAGTGCTTGTGCCTATAAACGCCCATATGGCTCATTGTAGGGCTCCCGATGAGGCATATATTCTCTGTGGCTCTGTGTAAGAGCCAGTAGTATCTCTATGGGGACGTTGAAGTCCCAAGGGAAGAAACATAGTTCTGGAAGCATTAGATGAGTTTTGCAGGAGGCTGTTCCTCATGAGGTCTTATAGAAGCCATGCATCTAAGGCACAGGACAGTTTGCTACATAGTGTGATGTTTTCTTTTCTTTTCTAAAGATTTTATTTATTTATGTGAGTGAGAGAAAAAGAACACAGGCAGGGGGAGAGGCAGAGGGAGAGGAAGAAGCAGACTCCCCGCTGAGCTGGGAGCCCAATGCAGGGCTCGATCCCAGGACCCTGAGGTCACGACCTGAGCCGAAGGAGGATGCTTAACTGACTGAGCCACCTGGACACTCCAATAGTGTGGTATTTTAATAAAAAAAAATCACTCAGATAATTCAGCATTTCTTTGTCGGATCCACTTTGCCTCTATAGTTTCCCACTCAGACCTGGTACAGCTAAAACGGGAATAAATTAGTCACTTTGCCTCCTTTCACTTCTGCAAGATGGAACAGGTCAGTGCCAAGGAGCACGAATGCTAGAACCAGGGTGCCTGCGTCTGATTTCTGGTCCTGCCACTTTTATTGGCTTGTGGATTTGGGGTTTGCTTAATGAAAAGAACTCATAAGCTGGTTGGAGGATTCAATGAATACTCAGAACAATGCCTGGCCTCGAGTACAAATTCAAGAAATATGGGCAATACTAGTTTCTCCAGAGAGCTAACAGGTTCTGAACCTCCGAGCCCCCAGCGAGGGACCCCATCCCCCCAAGTGTTCATGCACCCCCCAATTTTGATGGTTTTTCAAGGGTTCACAGATCTCTACACCCACCCCCTAGCCTCCAGATTCAGAACATCTGTCTAGAAAACACCTCAAAGTCAGGTTTACATATGCAAACACTTTGGTCTCTGTCAGGATAGCACAGTCTTCCCTGCACCGTGGTGGCATAAATAGGAAAACAGGGACTGTTAGAGGGAACACGTTTTACTGGCACTTGAAAGTTTTATTTTTGTTTTTAGGGAGGAAAGAACAGGATCTTTCAGGCCGCTGATTCACCCTCTGGTTCCTTCAAGGGCAGAAGGAGTAACTGAGGAGCATTTGGCCCTGCTGGGGGCTGCTCAGTGCAGCAGGGGGGCATGAAGGGAGCCTGAGTTTCTCAGGGCCTCTTGCAGGAGCTCCTGAGAGGGACTTTCTGAATCATTTCTGTGTCTAGACACATCAAAAGGCAAGCTGCCTGTTTATCGGGCTGGCCAAATCCAGTGAGGAGACATAGCAGGGCAGGTCTCCCTCTGAATCACTCACCAGGTGGAGAGAGTCGAGGTGAACAGGTTCATGGGGCAACATTCCTCACCCTCACCGGGAAGGGGAGTCATGTTGTCTCTTGCCAGAGTCAGGCAAAAAGACACTGTTGATTCTGTCTCCGTGTCTGGGTGCCAAAGCACAACCCAAGAGAGCTTTGAAGACACAGATTAGGTTAAGTGTTGAGGAGGAAAGGGACGGTCATTCAGCGGCAGTGGGCGCTCTATGAACACCTGGGGCATGAATTCAAGGGAACCATTGCCACCAAAAATGGGCCACTCGATTCAGACAATTAAGTAAAAGAAATATTTTAAAAATCAGACCAGCAAAAAAAAAAAAAAAAAAAAAAAAAAAAAAAAATCAGACCAGCAGCAAACAGAAAAAAAAAATTGTTTTGGGTCGCTCTTCGGAAGCCTAATCCAAAATGAAGTTAAATCTTTGACCCCACGATTTTTCACAAATTCCTTTTTCTCATAAATCTGGATTGTTATACCACATGCTACGACAGATTCGACCTCAACCACATCCCACACTAGCTCACATGTTTATATATACACACACCCTCGTGTTATACATACGTACACCCTCACGTATGTACACCCCGTATACGCACGGGTCTGAGGAACAAGGGAATTGTTTTGTACATATTTAGCTAAATATTGATTGCATGAGATTTTGATGTTTCTTTTATCACACAATTCTTTTCTTCTTCATTTTAAGTCCCAACCTAGATCCTGTGGAAACCTGACCCTAATTCAAAGAGTTCTAATGTAGCTGAGATGAATGACCTTTAGGGAAATAGAGGTTTTATGGCCTCATCAATATAGAAACTCACTCTGGAGTTTCCTCTAAGGCTAGACAATGCCCAAGGTCTTCAGTTCATAGACTTGATAAATCTCAGTGGTGCCACCCTGGGGCTGGTTGACTGGACTCCACGCTGTCTTTGACCCGTGGAAAGGAGGTCCATGTGTGCACTTAGGACTGGAAAGAGACATTTTGACCTGAGAGGAGTGTATGCTTTCAATAATTTGAATTTGAGCAAATCAAATGCTATTAGAAATGTCATCCTCAAGGGAAGGCAATGTATCAGGGGGTCTCTGTAGGAACAATTCTCAATGACCAAAGACCCTCACCTGTGATTGGAACCACGCTACCACTCAAGCCACTTGTGGCTCTGGGCACCTCCCCCCACCCCAATGTCTAATGGAATGCCCTTCTTCTCTCCCACCAGACTGGGAGCTTCCTAGCAGTAGGAACTGTGCCTATTTTTGCTTCCCATATTATACCCATTGCCAGGCACATAGTAATTTCTCAATAAAATCTCTTATTTACCCCTTTTCTGGAGTAAGGAATCATAGCGTAGTCATTATATGTGTGGCTAGGGATTGTGTTAATGGCCTGCCAGGGTTTGAGCCCATCTTTGTCACTTATCCTTGGGTAGATCACTCCTTCCTGTGCCTTGGTTTCCTCATCTGTAAAATGGACACAATGAAAATAAGTCCTTCAGAGAGATTTTACTTCCTTTTGTTTTTGTGGCAGTTTTTGGAACTAGAATATTTCCTAGATTCTTGTTGACCTAATGCTTTTATTTTTATTTATTTATTTATTTATTTATTTATTTATTTATTTATTTATTTATTTATGATAGTCACAGAGAGAGAGAGGCAGAGAGGCAGAGACACAGGCAGAGGGAGAAGCAGTCTCCATGCACCGGGAGCCCGACGTGGGACTCGATCCCAGGTCTCCAGGATCGTGCCTTGGGCCAAAGGCAGGGATCCCCTGACTTAATGCTTTTAATTATGTTTTCATGCACTATACTCTGTATTCTTCATGTCACAGTATAGTATTGGTGATTTTGGTTATTTTTCTTCATCATAAGCAAGCAGTTGGGTAATTTGGACCAAGGAAAAAGAGTATTTGTGAGTGCAATTTTTAAAAATTTGCTGCTATGTCAAGGTAAGCTTTAACTATTTGTGGCTCACGCATCTTTAGTTTGGGGAAAGAGGTTTGCATTTTAGGTTAGCAATGTGAAAACTGTATCGTGGTCATGTCTTTAGCAGCATGGGATTTTGGAGAGATTCCAACACTCTCCACAAGGGAGGAGAAAGAGAAGCAAGAGTTCAAACTAATGTCTTCTAGGTCCTATGCCACAGAAAACAGATGTGCAGGTTTTAATTATTGCCAATATCTGCCAGAAAGTCGAAGAATACTCAGAGGAGAAAGGAAAGGAAAAAGGCTTCGCAATGGCACCCAACTGAAGGGAGTTTAGCAGAAGGTCATGGAGGTAAGTGCTCTGGGGCGCATCTGGGAAAAGGCTACATCATCCGCGGTTGTTTACAAAGGTAGTAGCTAAGGGGAATGAAGTAACTCAGAGATGTTCATCTCATAGTCTCATCTTGTGCACTGATCATCTTTAGGTCAAGAATGAATTCCTCTCCCCACACAAATATTACAGACTTGGCCCAGGTGTGCTGAAGGAGAGAGAGACAGAAAGGGGTGAAGGAATCTTGACGTTCTGGACACCAGACACGATGAACTTATATGGATTTCCTTGGAAGAGCTGGTTTTATATGCAGCGCATTCCTTACTTGAGGTGTTTTGGGGCACTCCCATAATATTCTGTAATTATCCCAATCTGTGTTTGAAAAACAGCACAAGAAGCCCTGACATTACCCCATGGTCTCAGTTTACGGCAGGTAATGACTGGCTTTGGCAAGTAGGTCTCAAAGATTCCTGTGTGCAGCAGTGTATCATTAGTCTTTTCTTCAAGAGAAATATTATTACTGTCAAATCAGAATCTTTGCAAGCCTTTGGATGCTTTTTCTGTCCGACACAGAGAAGTCTTCAACCCAGAGAGGGATGTTTGGTCTTTACAAAATGGTTGCCTAAAGTAGTTACCGTGCTTCCCTTCACATTTCTCCTGCATTCTCTCTGCCACTTATTTTTGGCCAGTTGGCCATTTTAAAATTGGTTATTTTTATTAGTCTTCCTCAAAATTACCAGCATGGGGCATAAAGTATTCCTAAATCTGGTTGCTGTGAACCCCAGCATTCAAGCCCGTATTAGTTGGGGGTATGGCTGATGGAAAAGCAGGTGATAAAATGCCCACAAGAAAGAATTTTGGCCTTTCCCCAACAGGACATTATTTTCCTGATTTTGTCTTTTTTTTTCTATATGCAGAAATCCTGAGGAGTTCACCCAATGATTTTATTACTTCCCTGGTGGGGATGGTGATTCTTACTGGGCCATAATTGAACTCAGGGGGTTTGTAACTGGGCCACTATATATGGGAGGAAGTATCTCATGGGGAAGACTAAAGCCCCTTGTTTTATGTATATTGGCAATAAAATGCTCAGCAGCGTAGTTCAAGTCTTTTGGTTTCTCTTTCTAGATCGTTTCTTTTCTTGGCTTGAGCAATGGGTTAACATGTTGGGCTGTACATGTGGTCCAGAGGGGGTCCTAATGCTCTACGTAAGCTTCATGGAATAGTGCCTCTAGTTGACCCCTTTAAAGCTGGGGTTCTAGGGATGCCTGGGTGGCTCAGCGGTTGAGCATCTGCCTTCAGCTCAGGGTGTGATCCTGGGGTCCTGGGATCGAGTCCCACAATGTGTTCCCTGCAGGGAGCCTGCTTCTCCCTCTGCCTGTGTCTCTTCCTCTCTCTGTATCTCTCATGAATAAAAAATAAACAAAATATTAAAAAAATAAATAAAGTTGGGGTTCTGGTTCACTCCTTCACTGCGTTTCTGTTTTTTTTTTTCCTCATCAAAAGTAATTTCTTTTTTCTTAGAGGTCATCTCTAGAAATGCTTTAAGAATTGAAGTTCTTCTGTCTATTTTTTTTTATTTTTTTTAAGATTTTATTTATTTATTCATGATAATCACACACACACAGACAGAGAGAGAGAGAGAGAGAGAGAGAGAGAGAGAGGCAGAGACACGGGCAGAGGGAGAAGCAGGCTCCATGCAGGAAGCTGGACATAGGATTCGATCCCAGGTCTCCAGGATCACGCCCCAGGCCAAAGGCAGGCGCTAAACCGCTGTGCCACCCAGGGATCCCAAAGTTCTTCTGTTTAGAAGAATGCTTTATCTTTACTTAAAAACCAAAGGAATGATGTCATTTACCTGCCACTTCAGGAAAAGGGCATTAATTCTTTTTTTCCCTTCAGTGGGAAAGGAGTTCAATAAAGAGTACCTGATGGGATGTACTCCCCTTGGCTATCAGAAACAAACATTTGTTTCTTACATTTCTTCCATTCATTTGAGAGATTGTTTTGTACCTTGATCTGTGCTGAGGTCTAGGGTTATAATCAGAAGGAGCAAGTAGAGGAAATATTTCTTGCAGGTGCAAGAGAGTTGAATCAGGGGAGGAGAGTCCGTCTGGAGGGAGCCGTCATCTAGAGGGATGAAGCCAGTGCCGGACATGAGGTCAGAGCAGTGATAGAAGTGATACTCTGACCTCCTTCACTTACTGTCCCCTGATACCCTGCTCTTGGCTGTCACTCATTGGCTAAACCCAAATGCAGCCACTGGTGAAGGATCTGGAGTCCAGGTGGTATGTACCATAGAGGTACCAGTCCAGACTCTTAGGAATAGAGGAAGGTGAAGATGGATCTGGGTGGAGAGGCAAACAGATAGATAAGGGGGATGTGACCCCAGAGAAGCTCCTCCACCTTGGGCATCCTTTCTCTAAAGCCTTTGCCAGGGAAACCTGGGTGACTCAGTGGTTGAGTGTCTGCCTTCAGCTCAGGGTGTGATCCTGGGGTCCTGGGATCGAGTCCCGCATTGAGCTCCCCGTAGGGAGTCTGCTTCTCTCTCTGCCTATGTCTCTGCCTCTCTCTCTGTGTCTCTTATGAACAAATAAATATAATAAAAAAAAAAAACCTTTGCCCCAGCCATAGCTACATGCCTTCTCACCAACAGAGGACTCGTGCCCATTGGCACATGACCTTCTTTGACTTAGTTTTGCTTCCACCCAGTGAGTCTCCTCTCTGCTCAGCATCTCCTACCCTTCATTTTCTTCTCTAGTTTTCTATTCTTCCTCTTTTCTCCTGCTCTCTCTCTTCTGCTCAGCATCTCTCCTATACCCGGAGCTTTTCTCTGCCTAACCAAGATCATAAACTTCCACTGGAAACCACCAACAATCTCTTTTATCAATTCTGTTTTTCCAGGGACGCAGAAGGAGTCAGTAGGATGATTATAATTTTGAAACTGAAAACATTGCTCAGGAATTCTCCTTCAGGAGATGAGCGAGCATTGGTCTTGACCTTCAAAAGGAACCAAGACTTTCAGCAGAGTTCTTTCAGATGCATGAGTGCTACTTAACTCCTCTAGCAAGAAAATAGAAAATCCCCAAAAGAAAGGGAAAACATCATAAATACCATAAATCTTTCCCAGAAGATCGTTGCTATTTCCTCATTGCCTTACACAACATTTTTGTGTTTGT
Source organism: Nyctereutes procyonoides (assembly GCF_905146905.1). Taxonomy (NCBI): domain Eukaryota; kingdom Metazoa; phylum Chordata; class Mammalia; order Carnivora; family Canidae; genus Nyctereutes; species Nyctereutes procyonoides. The sequence continues at coordinate 8,049,669 of NW_026575024.1, read as the reverse complement.
TGTTTTCAGTTTCTATGCTGAGCCTTGGGCGATGTCCCTCAAGAGACTCTGGGGACCCATCCCAAGGCTGTGTGTCAGGCTTCAGTGAAATGAATCCACTTCAGCTGCTCCACACAATTACCATGGGCTGGTAAAGATGCCACACAAATCAGCCTCTTATTAAGAATTATTGGTTATTAATCATCCCAGTTCCCAAATACAAGGATGATTTCATTATTGTTCTGGTAACTGTTTTCCAAACACAAACTTATGACTTTTATCAGAAGAAGGGAAAACCATTTCCCTTTCAAAACAGGCATTTCTTTTCTGGGTTCAGATATTAAACACGTGCTTAGCGGTCCTACAATGTGCTGAGGTCTCCTCTGAAGGCTGGTGACTCATGAAGACAAGGAATTGGATTTCACATCCTTTGAAGTCCCAAGTTGCCCAATTGTAGCTATTGAGCAACATGCAGTTGGGCATAAAATCTAAACTATTCCTGGGTTTGTCTTTAATGATTAAAAATGCCCACATGAGATGTGTCAACGGCTTGTAATTTCCTAATTGGGGTGAGGCTACTGGGCCTCTAGTTGCCAATAATGTGTTAATATCAGGTTCGGGGTGTCCAATTAGGGTGGAACGTAAAACATTGTGTGGTAGCAAATGAATACAAGATCACTCATGTTTTGAAGCAGCAGTATGTTCTATGAAGTGGGAGGAATGGCTTTCCAGATTCAGTCACTGTGTGGCCGTATTCAGAGCGCCAAAGGAGTCATGATGACTCTGTGGTGCTTCAGAAGCTTCCCAAGATAGGATTAGCTACAGGGTAGGAAGATGGAGGGTCAACCACACACGCAGGATTCCTTCCTAGCTCTTCCCTGACAAGTCTATACCCTTGCTAGTGTGGCTAATGTGCCACTTCCACTCAATAACACCAGGATCTGGTTTCATTTGCTTGGCTTCCTTCCCAGAATTGAGTCACGAATAGTGGTTTAGAATCCTCCAAGGCCAACAGTGTCTTTGTCCAGCTTCTCCATTGTTCCTCTCAGTAGTCTCAGTAATTGTGTTTCCTGGGTGTCTCTGTACTTTGTACTGTGTGTCTGGGCCAGGATTCGAGCTTTTCTCTCCAGTCGCTTCTTTTGATCCATCCATCCATTCCATAGCTGTTTATCATGATCCCCCAATGGCCAGGATACTATTCGGCGGTGAGCAAGCCAGATAAAGTCCCTGTTCTCTTATATTCTTGCTGAAGAAATAAATAAGTAAACAATCAAACAAATACAAATTTTAGATAAGGCTAAGAAATCTGAAGGAATTAAAATCAGGTGACATTGTAGAGTGGCTCAGTAAGAGTAGGGGGATGGCAGCACTAGATGAGGTGGTTCTCTCTGAATAAGTGATTTTTATGTGGAGAATGAGAAGAAGCCAGCCATGTAATGATCCGGAAGAGAAGTGTCCTGGGTAAAGGAATTGTCAAGGCAAAAAGTTGTCAGGCAGGAATGAGGTTGGTTCACTGAAAAAATTATGATAAATCACACCAACAGGTCAGTGTGTGGCTATTTTAGTGAGCTAGAGGGTGAGATGTAAGAGAGTACGTCAGAGTGCATCAGGGGCTGGGTTATCTTGACCGTAATGAGGAGCTGGGATTTTATGGCAAGTATACCCATCAACTGTTTTTGCACACCCTGCATCTCTTCATGCCCCTACTTATCCATCTTTGAGTCCATGGTTCATCCTTATGGTCACTCCCTTGAAAACATTTTCCCCTGCTGTATTGGTTATCTATTGCCACGTGACAAATTTCACACAAAAAAATTTAGTGGATTCAAACGGGAGGGATTTTTTTTTTTTTTAAATCTCACACAGTGTTTGCAGATCGAGGATCCCGGGTGGCTCACTGGGGCAGCTCTATGTGAGAGTCTCTCCTGAGATTGCCGTCAAGATGTTAGCCTGCACTCTAGTTACCTGAGGGCTTGACTGGGGCTGTGGGATCTAATTCCAAGTTGACTCACTCAACCAGTTAGTCCTGGTTGTTGGCAAGAGGACTTAGATTCTTGTCACATGGATCTCTTCATAGGACTTCTCGAGTGTCTTCATGGAGAGTGACCCAAGAGAGCACCAAGTGAACTACTTCTTTCCACCCCTTTTAAGTATGAAATCAAACTCATGTGTTATCTGCTTTTTTGATGTATTTTTTTACTTTTTTTTTTTTTTTTTTTTTTGCAGATACTCATTTGGGGACGTGAATCATGGTGGTTGTGAACCTATGCTCTGAGTTCATAAAGAACACTAGGTTCAGAAACCAAGGCTACCAATTAGCTCTGTGACCTGTGGCACATTTAACCTCTCCAAGCTTCTGTCCCCTTATCAAGATAATCCTACCTCACAGCTCATGATCGATAAGAAGATGAAAGCGAGAAAGTTCTTAGAGCGCGCGGCCATAAGGACTGGCACACGCATTTTCAGTGTGTGTTCTCTTTTCTATTACTACAGCACACAGCTACTTTTTGAAGTCTTTCATAAAGTTCGGAAAACAGTTCTGGGCAGCCAAGCATGCAGTCAGTTTGGATCAGAGGCAGAGTAAATCTGCTTCTTCTGATGAGACCTGGGAATGCATACTCAGGATGCCAGCAGCTCAGACATGTAATAAAAAAAAATTCCCCCTCAGTATGGTAGAATTTGGAAGTGTCTCCATTCATCCTCAGCTGTGCTGTGAGTCAAGCGTTGGGTCAGCGCACCAGGAGCACCTAAGTTCAATCCCGATGCAAAAATCTAATCAACTCTCAAAGCCGAAGAATGAGCTGATGATTCAGGTATTTATATTAAAAGGTGTTAAAAGACTATTTGGAACATGGCAGGGAATGAGAAAAGGGATTTCATATTCACCCTCGAATTACATTTTTTTTTTTTTTTGGTGAGTCTTCTAGGAAATGAAGCTAAGGGACTTTTAAAGACCATTCATTTTTGCAACTAAGGTTTTGAGCACTTACTGTATACCAGATACCAGACAAAGTTCTAGCAAAGCAGATGAGAACAAACGGCCTGAGCCCCGACATTCATAGTGTTCAAAGAAGAAGTCAACAGCCAGACCGAGCACATAGCCCTTATTGTTTTGTTTGATGGCTTAAGTTTTTGCAAGTTACCAGAGATGGCTGGAAGCTTGAGGGATTACCATCTATATATTAAATGAGTAGCACTAGCGGTAGGCAGGAGGGAAAAAAAAATCTTAATTTTTTTCCCATAAAACATTTGTACCCAGTTAATTAGCGGCCCAATTATTCAATAATAGATACAAATGCATTAACTTGTTGAGACAAATGTGTTTCCCAAAGCCACTGCCTAGAACTGAATTACCGACAACATGGTTTGAGCAATAATATCATGATTACAAGTAATTTTTCTCAGTTGGCTTTCCGAGGGCTGATACAAGATCCATGGGAATTGTTTGTATTGCGAGGTAAATATGTTAGTAATGAATAGATTCCCAAAGCAATTTCAACACTGGCATGGAAATTTATACATTCCCTAAACTTTCTTCAAAGGCAAGTGAAATTCCTTCTGAATTGGGTCAATGGAATGCATTCTGTCAACTGCACCGTGTGTTACAATTAACTCAGTTGCTCCTGTGGTTCATAAATTGGTCATCCTAATCGGGCCCGACAAGCCAATTTATTGTTACATTGCTAATCCATAGTGCAGATTGTAATCTCTGACAATTAATACCTCATTCCTACATATCTTGGAAAGTTCATGCTGCCAACATAGGTATTTTAAAAGGTATTTTAAAAAGACCTGTGTACAGGTCTCTGGGAAACAGTAAATGCTTGTGGAATGAATGCATGCTCCTTTTAAAATTCTCACTGTAATGAATGGAATTTACCTCTAATTCTTGAAATTTGCACTAAAATAGTATCTTGAGAAAAATTCTAGTGACAGGGTGCCTGGGTGACTCAGTCAGCTGGCCATCTGACTTTTGATTTTGACTCAGGTCATGATCTCAGAGTCGTGAGAGGGAGCCCTGGGTCAGGCTCCACATTCAGCGGGGAGTCATCTGCTTGAGATTCTCTCTCTCCCTCTCCCTCACTTGATCTTGCTCCTGCTCTCTCTCTCTCTCTCTCTCAATAAATAAATAAAATATTTTTAAAAATTATAGTGTGAGAGAGAGAGATCTAGTGCAGTGATTCTCAGCCAGGGCGATTTCACTACCACGACCACTCCCCATGGGGGACATGTGACAAGGTCTGGTGACATCTTTTCATCACAATGGAGAGAAGATGCTATTGGCATCCTACTAAATATTTCACAATACACAGGACAACATCACCAGAACAAAAGTTATTTAGCTCTAAATATCACAAATGATGAGGCTGAGAAACCCTGATCCACTGGGGTTTGTCTGGATAATTGTTTTTTTTTTTTTAAATCATATATAAAATGAGGTGATAAAACGCAGTTCTTATGACTTTGGGTTTTTCAATCAAATCCAAGATCCAAATCTGGGCTCTTCCTTTCTAGATAGATGACTTCAGACAAGTTTCTTAATTTATCCCAACCTGTTTATTATTTATACCCTCTCGCTTCTTGGCTTTATGGCTAAGATTGAGTGTAGTATTCATTTGTATCCCGGGGTTAGTAGTAGTAATGACTTATTGCTGTATGCTTAACATGAAATAATGTATACAGAGTGTGGAGTACCTTCTTGGCAAAAAATAAGCACCTTATTAAAAGATGTTATTATTATTAGCTTTTCTATGTAGATGACAGTGGCAGCGGTCTCCAAGATGGAATTAGAATCATATAATTCACAAGGCAGGCCCCAGGGAAGTCACTGATTGCCCCGCTTCCTTTTCCTGGGGCATCCTGTGCAGCTTTTGTCACTCACCAGAACCAGGGGTTAAATTCCTTAAATTGATCTCCACCCCCCACAAAAAATAAGAAAATCTGAATAAGGTAGTAAACCACTAAAGGAATTAATGCTATGGCCAAACATCTCCGTGCCCACATCAGGGCTGACCCCAAGCATGTGGGACCTTAGCCCAGCAGGTACAAGTGGTCCTCTGCTTACAAGGACCCTGTGCTTGGTTTAATGCTTTGTGAGCCACTATCTTGAAATTCTTAATTGTTTTATTTATTTATTTTTTAACAGGGACCTCCTCATTTTCTTGGTATATTGGACCCTGCAAATTATGTAGCCAGTCCTGTCCATGTCTACATAGTTTTATAGTTGAGTTTTTTTTTATATATATATAGTTGAGTTTTAGAAGAAACTTTTAAGGCACTGATAATACAAAGCTTTTCTGGGGGGGAAAAAAAAGGTGGAAGGCAAGTTATGCAGTTCCTTTTAGAAGAGTAGTGTAGCTTAGTGAACTTCCAAGATCTCCTGACCAGTCACTTAGAAATTAAGGGATAAAATGTGATTTCATCAAATCTCCCAGAATATGAGTAACTATCATAGTCATTCATTACCTAAGAAGTTTGATATTGACCTATACAATGGAACTGTCCTTTCCTCAAATGAAGTTGTTTTCTGATTTTTTTTTTTCTGGTCCCAACAAAGAACATGCAAGACAAGCTTATCCCAAGTTCATTCTGGGCAGGTTGATGAGTTAACTATTTTAAGCTCTTCCGGCACTTGTACACTTTTAACGCCTTGATGTAAATTTTTTTCCAGGTCACTTGCTCATGAACTTTGGAAAGATTTGGCAAGTTCATTTAATGGTTGTCCCAAGTCTGACTCAGCACCTTACTCCGGAAACTCTAAAGAAAAAAAAAATGGAATTAGTCTCAGATATCTCATTAAGAACACGGTGGCAACATATTTGTGTGTTGCTTTTTTTTTTTTCTGTTTCTATGGTTCAAGGTACCCAACACCGTAGCTCCAGAAGGCAGCCCTGACTTATCACTTCAGTGATATCCTAAAAACGTCAGTGCTTCTCTTCTTGCTCACTTTCATGTTTACCTCCTTGCTTTCACCTATTTCCTCTTTTTTAAAAAAAGATTGTATTTATTTATTCATGAGATACACAGAGAGAGAGAGGCAGAGACATAGGCAGAGGGAGAAACAGGCTCTATGCAGGGAACTAGATGCGGGACTTGATCCCAGGATCCCGGTATCATGACCTGAGTCAAAGGCAGATGCTCCACCACTGAGCCACCCAGGCACTCCCTACTTATTTATTTCCAGTGAGGAGTGAGATAACTCATATGTGGGGTTTTCTGACCTGGAAATTATTTGAGAACAGTGATCTCAATTTCCTGCAATGCAGGTGTTAAAACAGAACTAATAAAGTCAAGCTTGAAAGGTGGGATGAGCTTGTCCCTTCGTGAATTATACTGTGGAGAACAGAATTTCAAGGTGGGAATATGGAACAACTCATGTAATATGAGAACAGAATTCCATTATCCTTAACAAGTATGCAATTTAGAAGGTCAGACTTTAACAGATATTTGTTGGGTAAACTAATGCATGATGCTGGTTCTGATGATTAACTTAGTTTGGATGTTTCATTTTAATAGAGGCTGCCCTCAGTCCCTTGTCATGTTGGCCTTCCAACATAGCCACTTACTCATCAAAACCGGCAAGCGAGAGTCTCCTCGGATGGCAGATTATGTTTAAATCTTCTGTAACACAATCAAGGGAGTGACATCTTTCCACCACTGTTGACATATCCCATTGGTTAGAAGCAAGTTACAGGACTTGCTCTGTAATCACAAAGATGTGATTACCAGGAGGTGGGGAAGTCATAGGCCCCCTGAGTTCCTGACCTCCACAATCAGATTTCCTGGGTTCAAATCCTGGCCCCATCGCATGCTAGTTCCATGGATTTGAGCATCAGTAATCTCCAAGCCTCAGCTTCCTCAACCATCAAATGAAAAGTCTATTCACTTGTTCATCGCAGGCTCATTAGCTTCCAGCAATTCCTAATTTCCAGCTACTCTTGCGACGTTTTCATGATTGTTGCCTGATTTGTATGCCTCGTGAAATAGCATTTACTATTATCATCCCCTCTTTAAAATGTAAATCAACTCATTTAAAAGGCAAATTTAATAATACTACTAGAAATTTGAAAAGAACTAGTATTCCCAGAAGATAATTATAAACATACACATTATCGGTAATGAAAAGCATCCATCTGCATACCTTCAAAATTCATCCTGCATAACTTGTGCAGGGGATATATATATATATACACACACACACATATGCACCCTTAATAAAAACACTGGGAGGTGGGAATCAATGTAATGTAATGCACTTAACACAGTACCAATCACAGAGACAGTGCTTAATCAAGGTTAACTGTTCTTATTACATATTTTATAGGTTTGGTATCTGGAATATTTTGTTTGGTGGGTAAATATAGAACACAGGGTGTGAATCTCTGCAGGCTAATCCTGATTTTCTTCCTTCTGTCTCTGGACTCAACTTTAGAATCCTTCTCAATATTGTATTTCGGACAGCCACCACCAACCAGTTGGTGTTAGCACTCCCCAGAGACAACTACTGGCCTCCAATAGATGTCATCTGGTGTCAAGAGGTCTGGGCAAATTAGTATATGTGCTGCTGAAGCAAGGACATAACTGAAGGAGAATGAACTGAGGGAGGAAATGTCCTTATTTTTTAAAAAAGCAAATGTAGATGAAAAACAATGACAAGGTATTCGTCATTCAAGTTGGTGCCGTCAGCGATTGGCTCACTATTAACTGACTGCCAGACCTTGTTTCCACTCTTCATTTCACCTTTCTGCTCAACATGTGCAGAAAGTTCTTCACATCCTTTTTCACTAAAGCAAAACAAATTTGGAGGAAAAGTGTCCACTGTGCAAATCTTCAAATTAATTCGAAGGCATCAGTGCTTGGGAGTTGATGCTACTTGGAAGGCCCCAGGTGCAAGGTGATGAATAAGAGTTCCACAAATATTTTTTTTGCTGATAAAGGGAGATTCTGCAGGACAGAACAATCATGGACAGCAATAAGTGATTATGTCATTTGGATCAATGTCCAATCCAGGAGATTAGGGGAAGTTCAACAAATTAGATTGAACCATAAATGGAGCCTTGGCTTTCAACCAATGTTGTTCAACAAGTTTATACTAAATACTTGCTGATAGATTAATTGACTGACCCATTTACAGGTTCTGTGAGTGCCACAAAGTAAGGGGGGAATGAGTAAGGCCCATGGAGTCCGAGAGATCAGGTTTGAGTCTGTTTCCTGCTGACTGTGTCTTCCTGAGCAAGATATTTGTCTTCTCTAAGCCTATTTAAGAAATAGGGAGATTCCTGACTTCTTGGCAAGGCCTATGTAAGAATAAGGTGCAGGATATGCTCAGTAAGTGTTGGTTGTTCTAATCAGGTCTTTGGGCTTTACAGTTTCAATGAAATCCTATGAGATTCCCTAAAGACCAAGGGGGAAATGCAGGCGATTCCTAGGATGTGCAAAATGGAGTTGGGAACTGAGGTGTGGCAGGTACTAGGAACAGGCACAGGCTGGGTGGGGGTAGTGGTGGGGCCAGAGGCACATGCTCTGCCTCTGGGCGAGAAGCCCTTCTGCTGATTGCCTTGTGTGATTGTAGGTCCTGCAGACCAGGCCTCCTGGGCATCCTTGGAAGCTAGACATCTGAAATCATATGTTAAATCTCACAAGGGTCTGATGCTAGTGCATTTTTTAAAAAAATACTTATTTATTTGAGGGAGAGAGGGTGTTCCAGAATGATCGGGGAGTGGGAGTAGGTGGAGGAGGGGCAGAGGAGGGAGAGAGAATCCCAGGCCGACTCCCTGCTGAGTGCAGAGACTGATGTGGGGTTCCTATGACTCTGAGACCATGACCTGAGCAGAAATCAAGACTTGGACGCCTAACCGACTGAGCCACCCGGGCAGCCCTGTTGGGGCATTTTAAAGACTTTCTATTTATTGAGGACTCAGAATGGGTCAGATATTTTCTAAGAGTTTTAATGCCTGGTTTCAATTTATTCTCTCAACAGCTTTATGAGGTACACTGTGATCATTACCCTTGTTTTGTAGAGGAGAAAATTAAAGCACAAAGAGGTAAAATAATTTGCCTCAATATTACACAGCTGGCAGACAGAGAAGCGGGGATTTGAACCAAATCAACCTTTCAGTGCTTGGTTCTGAACCACACACTCAACCACCTCTTAAACTTTTTATTTTGACATAGTTTCAAATGTACGAGAGCAGCACAAAGAATTCCCATGTCCCTTTCACCCAGATCTCTCAAGCATTGGCGTTTCACTACTTCTGCTTTTCTCTCTCTCTCTCTCTCTCTTTCTCTCTCTCTACACACACACACACACACACACACACACAGAGGAACCTATCAGAAAAGGCTTCCACCTGCCAAATCTGGGGCAAATTGAACATCAAAATAAATAATGATAGTGAAAAATTGTAATTTATTTTAAAAATTCACAAGCTCATGCTTATATACATAAACACATTCAGAAGAAACATTCTTCTTTATGTTAACTAACTAGAATTTAAATAAACATTTCAAACAAACAAAAATTCTTCCTGACAGAATGTCAATTAATACAAATAGAAAGATCAATGGAATTAGAATAATCAGTATTTGGTGGCCACGTGTTGACCAAATGGAATGGATCAAATATAATCCATGAGTTTGTAGTTTCCAGTATTTAGCACAGAAGCTCCCATGGTTAGACTATTGGGCTGATGGAATAAGTGGTATTTGTTTTATTGCCCTGGTAATTCTTCATTAGTCTCATGAAAACCCTGATCAGAAATAAAAAACATAGTACTAATTCCTTTCACTCCCCACGTCCTAAGTTCTGTTCCATAAGAAGGTAAAAGTGACTGAATTTCTAGATATTGTGTCCCATCTTTTCCCATCTGGATCTGGAACATTTCACTTGACAAGCTTTGTAAGGAATGCTTATAAGTGAAGCTGTTTCATTTTTGCCTCTTTGATCCAGAAATATGACGTTGGACACTGCTCCTGCTCTTTGCCAAGCACTGAGCTAGGCACACGTCAGATTCTCTAACCCTTACAAGAAGACTTCTGCATGAGGCATGATAGCCTCCATTGAATAGCTAAGGCTCCGGGAGGTTATAAGTACATGACCCAAGTCACACAGCTAGGAGATGGCTTCTCTAGGATGGAAACCCAAGTGAAGTTAATAATGCAAACTCCATGTTTTTCCTAGTACACCAAAGTGGAGTTTAACAGGACCTGGAACTCAGAGGCGTTTCATTAGAGGGGAGGCACACTGGAGCTTTAGGTTTTCAGATCAAGTAAGCAATGCAAAGAATTGCCTAGAGTTACCTTCACATCCCTAAAACCATCCACAAGCTACATCATAAAGACAAAATGTCATCTCTTATCCCTCCACACTGCTAGCATTCTCTCAAGCGCTGGAAAGCATTTCAGCTCTCTTGGATGAAAACACCATGAAGTGTTTTGCTCATGTCTGTCATCCATGTCACATGAAAAATGCACACCCTTAACTCCTAGGACCACATGGAGGGGAGCAAGAAGTTCACACTTTGCGATGCGCATGAGAAATGAGACAAGAGTGGGTCTCCGGCTCCACGTATCCCCTCGTGGAATGAGGCTGCTGGAACCCCCATGTCACCGACTCCAGTCGGCCCTCCACTCTGATCCTGAGTGGTTGAGCTTGCATGGATTAAATGGACACAACTCCACCCCACCACCTATGTGTAAGTAGTTACTCCGTAAATAATTTTCTGCTCTTTAGAGGAGCAGTGCCAGCCTGTGGAATCTTTGTCTCAGACATCGAGGAAGTTTCTTGATCTCTCGATTCTCTCCTTCTTTCCTCCCTATCTTTGTCTTCTGCTTTGTCTTCCCTCCCACTCTCAAAACAATTATCTGGACACCACAATGTAGTAGACTGCCTTCTCCATGTGTCATCATGAGCTGGTTTCTTATAAGCATCCATTAGACTTTTGTTCAAGTTGAAGACTTGAGTTGGCCTCCAGGTAGACAGAAAAGGGACTGGAGAAGATGTAGTTTAAGGGCCACCAGCACTGAACGGTTTGTGTTATCAGTGACCATCATGGTGGATCTGAGTTACATTCACCCTGTGACAAGCACCATACTTTACAGTAACCAACCAGGCCTGAAAGGAGAGGTTTTATGACTTGGCATGACTCCTACCAACAGGATGAATCTGGACTTCTATAAGCCACTCTGTGTAGGCATCACGAAGAGCTAGAGATACCTGAAGAGGACACCTGCAAGGTGCAGCCTGAAGAATGATGTCATGAGGAGGTCACACCAACCATGCTGTAAGCTACATGCCTAGGGCTCCCCAGGGGATCAGACTGAGGCTGGAGTGCCCCCCTGCATCGCACCTCCTTTGGCTCCTCTCTCTACCCTGTGGCCCTCAGTCCCTCACGGTCTCATCTGGAATCACTTCCTGAATGAACCTCGATGCCAAGGCCAGCCTTAGGGCATCTCAGTCATCCTGCAGGGCTTGAGCTGGGCTCTGACTGGTGCATGGGAGAAGAACAGGTAAAGAAGGAATGTGCCAGAGGGAAGATGGTAGGAGGAGGGACCACAGGTGCACAGCCTTGTGGGCCAATAATGTTGAAGGAATCAAAGAAACTGGCCGGCAGAAGCCAGTGTGGTGGGGTCCGGAGGCATCGGGTGTGGATGATGTGGGCTGAGGCCTGTGGTTCAGTGGGGCCATATTTTCCAGGACGTTGACGTCTGGCTTCAGAAATTGGATCTTTACATAAAAGCAACGGGATACCACAGAAGCAGGGATGAGACAATCGGGTTTGGATTTTGAGAAGGCCAAATGGCCAGGGTGCAAAGAACAGACTCGAGATCAGCTGGGAGTTTCTGTGCTCATCTGGAGGGAGGTGGTGGTTCAGCTGGTACTAAATGGGCTTGAAAAATATTTAAACAAAAAAAATAATAAAAAAATAAAAAAATATTTAAACAGCAAGAAAATGGAAAGTTATTTTGCCACTCGAATGATCATCTTCCTGTAAAACTTAGGGAAGTCCAGCTTTTTTTAAGAGTAGATTTCATGATACCGGGCTTGTAAAATGGCCACAAGAAAAAGTTTTCTAGTGAGACGAAGCTGCAAATTTTAAATTTTGATGTAACAAATGCAATGAAGAGGCAACAGTTCCCGAATATTTCAAAACTTTTATTTTCAGAGAATTCTAAGACAATAGATGAGATCTGACAACACATATGGCTTTGTGATTCTAAAATTAATTTCACAGTAGGGAGAAACCATGCACCTGTTTTAGTGATATGTACATATTCATTCAAATAGAATGATATAAATGTATACTTCTGAAATACTCTAAAGATATAACCTAAAAAGGGAAATCTTTATCAAATATACAGAAATATATAGTATATTTTTAGGAAAAGTAGTAGTAAACATATGTAAAAATAAACTGTGTGTAAACAATTTTTTTCCAAAGTTTTAAGTACTGTACAAAACTCTATGCATTTTCTACCATGACTCTGTATTTTCTCAAAGAGTTCAAATCACATAATATGGTTTATACAGTTAATCTATAGTGCCCACTTTACTACTGTTTTATCCTACAAAGGGGGAAATTAAAGTATGGGAAGTCACTGAATATTTTTAAACTATAACTGGACTTTAGAACATTGTCCTAAATCATAGATTCTAAATCAGATATAAATCAGATCCTAAATAAGAAATATATATATACACATATATATTTCAAGATGATTTAAGCAACTTGTCACTACATTACACCCACATGCACACATACAAAATTTAAAAGCTACTGATCTACTTCTTAATGCCATAGAGGAAATCCATTAGCTAAATAAAGAATTTCAGGATCTTTTGACATAAAAAATGCCACACTGAATCATTAAGGCATTCTTAGATAAGAAGTTCTGACTTCATCAAAGCGCTTCTTAAAATAGAGTTATTCTCGAGTTTCCCAATAATGCTATAGTCTCAAAACAGGAAAAATGCAGTTTCACAGAGACCTCATAATTTTAACATTTAGCTTCACTTTCGTTATAAACAAGTATTTTCCCAAATATTAGATTAAACAGAGTTACAATAAATGGACTGTCACTATGACCCCAAACCACAGACAATTTAGCTGCCATACCATAGGTCTTTCATTGTGAGATGTAAACTTACTTTTGAGAAGTAAAGAACCAAGCAGTGAACAAGGTAGGGCAGGGACAGGTACATTTAGTGACTTTTACTGGACTGATGAATGCCCAGCTTCCCTGCCATGTCGTGGAAGATGCAAGAGAAAACAGGATTGTGAGTAATTATATGAAGCCAAGATGGCGCTAACATTGGTTCAAGTAAGCCAGCAGTATACCCTGTAGAGCACCTTGTATTCCAACACTCAATCTGCTTTCCCGAGTAAGATATAATCTTATTAAGTACCATCATCTACACAGATAGTGCCTTCTAGAACAATTGTACTGAAGAAAGAGTATAAACACCTGGATCTAACTGTTCTTCATGTGCTATTTCATGTTCTGGTCTTTGAAGTTTGCTTTCCAGTAACGTAGAAGCAGTGAGCACATTCTTATTGGAGGGTAAAAATTGTTGCTCTTGGTCATGGTAAAAAAAAAATCCTGGAAAATAAAGTAAATCACAATTATATATTAAAGAAATATAATTGAGCAGTATTTAACATGGGCTAGTAAACATATACACTTACATTCCAAAGGTCAGTGAGCCAAAGCCCTGTGGTCAAATAAGGCCTACCACCTGTATTTATTAATAAAGCTTTATTGGTACAGTCGTGGTAGGCAGAATAATGGCCCTAAGAAAACATCTAGGCTCTAATTTCCAGAGCCTGTGAATGCATGGTAAAAGGAACTTTGCAAATGTATTTAAGTTTATGGACCTTGAGATGGGAAGATTATTCTGAATGGCAGAAGGAGGAAAGATTCGAAGCCCAGAGAGGGACTCAGGTCATTCTGGCTAGCTTTGAAGATGGAGGAAGAGGTCATGAACCAAGGAATGTAGGTGGCTTCTAGAAGCTGGGACTAGCTCTTAGTTGTTAGCAGGAAAATTAGGGACCTCAGTCCTACAACCATAAGAAACTAAATTCTGCCAACAACCCAAATTAGCAAGAGAACAGACTCTCCCCTAGGACCTCCAGAAAGGAATATAGCCCTGCTAACCCCTTGACTTTAGCCTGGTAAGAGCTAGGTCAGATTCCTGACCTAAAAAACTGTCAAGATAATAAATTTATTATGTAATAAAAGTTTTAGCAACAGGTAAGTAATGTGTTTTAGTAATTTGTTATGGCAATAGAAAACAAACATCACCAGTTTGTTGATGAATCGTGTAAGGCTGCTTTCAAGTTACAAGGAAGAGTCAAGTGGATGTGGGACAGATCTCATGGCCAGCAAAGCCTAAAATATTTGCCAACTGGCCCTTTACAGAAAAAGTTTGTCCGCCCTTGATAATCACACACGTGGTGTCTTGTGTGTGATTATCTGAGCACTTAATTGATGCCAGGATCCAGCTAAGTATTTAGTATCATATCAGTTTTCTAGAGAGATAAGATTTTGGTCCCCATTTTACAAATGAAAAAACAAAATAGAGGTAGAAAGGTTAAGAAAATGCTCAAGGTCACCCAGCCAATCAGTGGTGAGCAGGGATTCAAACCTGAGTCTGGCTGACTTCTGAGCTCAGATCCCCCTTTGGTCGTCCACTGCACCCCAGATGCTCACCTGAGGCTCTTACCGCTGGCGGAAAGCGATGGGGAGCTCCCGGCTGGGCACCAGGATGCCCAGGTGCAGCATCTCCACAGGCTCGTGGTCTGTGGCCACGATGTCATATTTGCGGATGATCTAGAACACACATGCACAAAAAAGACAGAATTACCCCCTCTTTTCCTGCCTTGTGGAATGCCACAGAGCACAACTGCAGAAATCAGAGTTTTACCCAGCAGAGAGCCAAGTGGAGCTGGAGCTCGGCTAGTCGGCGACCAATGCACATTCTTTTCCCGATGCCAAATGGAAGATGTGCAAAAGGATTAATCTTTTTCTTCTCCTGAAGCCATCGTTCGGGCCTAAACTGACTTGAATCTTTAAAATTTTCTTCATTGGATCCCAACACCTGGGTATTTAGCATCAATACTGTCTAAAAACACACAGAAACACAAAAGCACTTAAAATAACTAGAAGAAAGCATTTGAACAGCAAGATTCACACAAGGGATCACCTTACAAATGTAAAAGCGTAATATGATGATTGCCAGCCTGTGTTTAGTACTAGAAATATACCAGATAATATAGAGGGAAAGAACTTTAAGATTTTGCATCACATTCTGACACAACCCTATGTGCGAGGTTCCGTTATTATCACCATCTTACAGATGAGAAAGCTCAACCTCACAAAAGTTATGCAACTCACTCAAGGCTATGCTTGAACCTAGGTCTCTTTTTCCCCAAACCATTAATCCAAACACCATACAATGCAACATGTCAGCTATATATTAAAATACACGTATTTCCAAAGTGACGCTTTCTGAGGAAAAGTGTTCATGGACATCTGATGAATATTTGGAAAGTGTATCTTTCAAAGCTGTATAAGGTACAGGTTGCACAAATCCTACTTACTCCTTTGGGCAAAGCATATTCACCCAGAACCGTTTCCTTGTCAAGAGTCCGAGTTGTAAATGGCACACTTGGGGTAAGCCTAGAACATACAAAATTAAAGACATACAGGTGAGCACAGACCAATTTCTAGATCAAATATCAATGGGAATGCAGATACTGGTTAAATAAGTAATTCCTGCATAAGTTCATACTCAAAAAAGCAGGATCGCAACTCTCATAAAGAAGTTCTGTCTCTCTCTTTTTTTTTTTAAAAGAAAGTTTTGTTTTGTTTTGTTTTGTTTTATTTTATTTTACTTTATTTTGGGAGGGAGGGGCAAAGAGAAAGAATCTTAAGTGGGCTCTATGCCTGATCTCACAACCCTGAGATTATGACCTGACCTGAAATCAAGGGTCGGACACCTAACCAACTGACCTCCCAGGTGTCCCAAGAATCTCTGTCTTTTCTTCTTGATATTCATACCTCCTGTTTTTATTCCTTATTGTGTTTGTTACCCTCCCCACCCCCCCACTTCCCCAGGAACTGCTGAGTGGCTGTCAATAGGAGTTTTCTCCTGTTTCATCCTGGACTTCAAATGTGTGTGTTTCCCATGTCACTCCAAAGCTTGACTTTTGTTCTAGGTTTCTCCTATCTGCCCTTCCTGAAGTGAAAGCTCTTTCTTTCCAAATGCTGAAATGTTGTGAGTTTGGTTTTCCAAAAAGGGTGTAAAAAGAATTTTCAAGGACATTTTATAGCAGAGGCTCAAAAATAAAGATGTCTCTTTGTCTTATCAAATAATAATAATAATAATATGGTTTTCTTGCCGAACTTCTCATATTCTTCAATTATGCCCCTAATCTTTTTTTTATGCCCCTAATCTTAGAGTTTATAGCATTCATTAGACTATTATTATTACTGACTATTATTATTACTGATTGAAAGGGGAGGACACTGACTTTCCAGAGATTTAGTAGAATTTGCCCAAACACTTTAGGGAATGAATAAAATATGAAAAGAATATGAAAAAAAAAAAGAGAGAGAGAAGAAAAAAGAAATAGAACATGGCCCTAAGGCTTTTTTTTTTTTTTTTTTTTGCAATTTGATAAATGTTTCTAAGTCAACTGTAGGTGCCATCTGTGGGCCTGGAGACCCCTCATTGTGTATTTACGCTTCCCAGCATATTCATGTTGGCTTAGGCAAGTGTTCTCACCTCATAGATTCTTTGAGACAGGCTTTTAAATATGGCATATTCCTCAAATCCTCTGCCCGGGGCATCTGATTCTCAGGCAATACCCTCTGAATTTCCTTAAGAAGCTTTTGTTGCACGTGAGGATTACGGGATAAATTGTAGAGAATCCACATTAGGCTGTTCGCTGTCTGAAAGGCAAGTGGACACGAACTTGAGTTTCTGCAAATAAACTGTCATGAGCGGAACAAAAGCTGATGCCTCTCACCTTGCTCTGCAAATGTATTAGTGAGACTTTTTCATGTGTCCTTATTTGCTGTGCACTACACAAATACAATATACGAAAAGTCAGATTTATTTTAGAAAATAATGCCAATTAAGGATAGGTTAATCCACGTAGACTCTTTTATCATAATAATATCAATATAATATCATAATAATAATCAGCTGCATTAGGACACTTACAATTTGACATACAAAAATTGTTTGAACACAAATGAACCATGTAGAGCAGGTGAAGGAAAAGCAAGCTGGTTGGGATTGTATCTGTGTCAACTTCCAGGTTGTGATAAGGTGTTTTGTTGTTGTTGTTTTTTTTTTTTTTTTGATAAGGTTTTATTGTTGCGAGATGTTACCACTGGGAGAAACCGAGGGAAGGATCCTTGGACCCTTCTCTATTTTTCCTTAGACCTGCATGGGAATCTATAATTATATCAAAATAAAAAAGCATCTAATTAAAAATTATTCAATGTAGAAAATGGATAGAATACTTGGGTGGGAGAGAGGGATGGAGATCCCGGCAGCGTTGCTAATGAGATTTTTTTCTTTTTAATTTTATAGTGCAAACGCACAAGAAGCTGCATTTCTGGGATTTAGAAGAGAGGGTTTTTTTTGGGGGGGGGGACACTCCCTAAAAAGTTACAACAAAAATGAAAATGCATTACCTATCAAACCCTGGGTTTCAGCCACAGG
Source organism: Nyctereutes procyonoides (assembly GCF_905146905.1). Classification (NCBI taxonomy): domain Eukaryota; kingdom Metazoa; phylum Chordata; class Mammalia; order Carnivora; family Canidae; genus Nyctereutes; species Nyctereutes procyonoides. Next base: position 8,031,956 of record NW_026575024.1, on the reverse strand, counting down.
CAAAGAACGCTTGCGGGAGGGTGCCAACACCAAAATAAGAAATTCTAACCCTGAGTTGAATATTTCAAGGAACCAGCCACAGTTTCTGACAAAGGCTCATGGTCTTTTAAGTGGCATGCTTTACTTCCTTTCCAAAGGCAACAAGAAGAGAAAAAATATTGGCTGAAACAGACAGCCTAGCTTTTAGCTTCATCATATTCACCACTGGTAGTCATATGTATTTGTTTTTAGGCCTCCCCTTTTTTTTAAGCTAATGTAAGCCAAATATTCCTGTAAAAATGGTCATTGCAGACATGAAGACGCTTTTGCTAAGTGCCATGTGCCACTCACATAAGCGAGCAAAGTGCAAGACGATTCGGGGCCAATGGCATTTACTATTTTGGGAAGAAGGTGCCTCCAAGACAGGCTTCTTCATGTCAGAGGACTGGCAGCTTCAGCTGCAAATAAACTGTGGCATTACAAGAGTCCATTTTACAAAACAGGAAGAGGGTGTAGCCACCAAATTAGATACACTTTCAAACTTCTCTGATTTTCCAAAAGTGACTTCCAGAACTGCCAGGACCAAAAAAGAAACATTTAACCATATCAGCGGGTCCCTTACCGCAAGTACCAAATAGAGTTTCCAAAAGGCAGATGACTGGCGCTTTCGCCAGAGCCTTGTAAGACAGCCTGGGCCTTTTAGGGTAACGGCAGGAGTGAGAGTGGCCTGGGAAACCTCACAGGCCCTAACTATCCCGGCCTGACCTCCGTGGAGGAGCTCCCTCTCGTAGCTGGCCTCCCTGCGTCCACATTTCCTCTTCTAGCTCCATCTTCCACCCCACCTGCCAAAGGCCTCTTCTCAAATCATCAATCTGATCAGGCTACTCTCGTGCTTATAATACCCCAAGGGCCTTCCATCACAGGTGTCATAAAATCCAAATGGCTTACTAAGGCTTCTGGTTCACAGGGCCCCTTGCCTTCTCCAATGTCAACCTGACCACATTTACTAGGTCTCCAGCTCCCACCCTCTTTCTGCTCCAAGGTCCTTGCACATGCTGTTCCCTCTACCTGGAGAGCTCTTCCCCCAGACTTCCCCTGGCTGGCTGGCTCGCTCTCACCGATTCAGCGGGCTCCAGGATCACTTCCTCAGAGAGGGACCCCAGCCCCCACCCAACCCCATCTCCTTCTCTCCCATCTCTCTGATGGTTTCCTCCATGTCTCCTACCACTATCTGAAATGATCACATGTATTTGTGTGTTTACGGGTCTCTGGTTGGTCTTCCCTCCCAGCAGTTAAGTTCCATGAAGGCTGAGACGTTGTTCTCTGGTTCATGGTGGTCCCTCAAGCATCTGGAACAGTGCCTGGCACATAGTAGGCCCTCAGTAGTTCCTGAATCCTTTCATTTATTCATCAAATATTCGCTGAGGGATCTCTGGGTGGCGCAGTGGTTTGGCGCCTGCCTTTGGCCCGGGGCGCGATCCTGGGGACCCGGGATCGAATCCCACATCGGGCTCCCCGTGCATGGAGCCTGCTTCTCCCTCTGCCTGTGTCTCTGCCTCTCTCTCTCTCTCTCTGTGACTATCATGAATAAATAAAAATTAAAAAAAAATATTCGCTGAGCACCTACTTTGTGCCAAGTACTATTCTACATCCTAGGAACCCAACAGGGGACAAACCCAATCATCACCCTTATGGAGCTCTCATTCCAGCTGAAAACAAAAAGATAATGGATGAAGCTTTATTTTTATCACTTTAAGGAGCCTCTTAGGTTAAGTGATGCAGTTTGACAGTGAGCGAAATGAATTCTTCAACAGCCTTCTGGAGCACGAGGAGAAATTATAACCCTGCTGTTTCCCCAGGATGGAGAAAACTCTACTTTTTCTTTGGAAGAGAAACACTAAAGAAGGGGAAACATGGAAATGAAACGAACTGGGACACATTCTTGTTAGAGATTATAGGTGTATGCAATGGTGAGCCATGAGGAATATTAATATGCATCCCTGCAGAGGTAGGGCCAAGAATGCATCGAAAACAATTAAACCTGAACACCTGTCAGAATTTGGGTTTGGAGTCTGGCTGGATGGTGTACCTACCATGAATATTAGGCACAATGGGGAGAGAATTTTGGCATTTATTTTTTTAAAGATTTTATTTATTTATTCATGAGAGACACACAGAGAGAGGCAGAGACATAGGTAGAGGGAGAAGCAGGCTCCCCACAGGGAGCCCGATGTGGGACTCAATCCCAGGACTCCAGGATCACGACCTGAGCCAAAGGCAGATGCTCAACCACTGAGCCACCCAGGTGCCCCAAGAATTTTCGTATTTAAAAGTGGTTGTTTCATGCAAATTGAAGTCAAGTTTTCCCTAACTCACTATGTTTATGCTTCAGAAAAAATAATTGGACTGGCAGAGAGCGTTCCAATATTATTGGAGTAACAACCACAGTCAGGCACTTTGGGGTAACATGCACAACCTCTTAGAACTTACTCTATTTTTTAAAATCTAGATTATCTATCCTTCTGTGGTGTGGGATTTACCGCCTCTGAACTCCCCTAGCATCTTGTGTATCTGGCATGGCATTTGATTCCCTCCCTCCAGAGCACATGAATTCACCTCCTATCATACCTTTAAAGACCGAGGCTAGGCCTTGAGTCTTTTGCAGCATCTCTACGAGACTTTTTATTTTTGCTGAACCAGTGTTCAGATCATCCTTGTGGAATGAATGAGTTGAATGACTATTTACAACTCATCACGAAAAAGATTTCCCAGCCTGTTCGTTCAGTGAACTAACCTCAGGCCCACCCTTACCGTTTCTACGGCAGCCAGCTGGAGCTCCGTGACAGCCGCATATAATTCTTTCTTGGAAAGCTGATTGTGGTGATAAATATCACAGAGGAAATCCGTGCTGGGCTGCTCAGAATATTTCTCTAAGCGGTTGTCGATACAAGATTTGACTATTGGAGAAGAGAAGAGAGGAAGGAAGTCAGGGGAAGATTAGGAGGAGAAAGAATGCAAGAGAGCCCCTGGTAAAAATCCTCCCCGTGACACTAAAGGGCCTTTTCGGGGACACTGACAATTTGTTCAATGAGCTAACGTTGCCTTGTTAAGTCACTAAGGACTGATCAGCACCCACAAGAGCAGGGCTCCTCAAACTTTAACGTGCCAAAGAATCACCCAGGCATCTTGCTAAAATGCAGATTCTGATTCGGGGGTCTAGGGCAGGCCTGGGAACCTGCATTTCCAACAGGTTCCTGCTGCGGTGGCTGCTGCTGCTGCTCTGCACATCACATTTTGAGTAATAAGAGCTTAGAGTTTGGAAGAGATCATCATGAGACAGAGATGGGATTTGGGTCCACTCTCAGAATCAGAACTGGCATCCAGATCCAGTCATCTTGCTGACTTGTTCACTAATACAGGCAGTGTGGGACTTGGCTCCCGAAGCTGGGCCATCGAGGAGAAGAGAGCCCTCCCCAAAGTTTTCAAGCATAAACACACATGCACACACACACTCAGGTGCAGTGCTGTGCCTGCTGACAATAATAGCAGAAATTTCCAATGCTTGTAAAGAGCATCCTAGGCATGTATCCCTTCGTTTCAACCCACTATGCAAGTCACCACCATAATAATAATAATGGTGAGGATGACAGTAATAATGATGAGCGTAAGCCATACAGCAGTTAGAGCTTAGCTCTGGGAGCCCTTCTGTCTGGCTTCCAACCCCGGCTTCACCATCACCTAGCATGTAATCCCGACAAATTAATTCTTCGTGCTTTAGTGCAGTCACTCGGGGCTAATAGAAGGACCTATTTTACATTTTATGGGTATGTATAAAATATATGACATGGTGTGACATGCTATGGATCCTCCTATTAGTACATATTGGTAAATATAGATACAGAACAATACTCATAGCACCAATATTCCCCTCATATTGTAGCAGAAATAGCTCTGATCCATTGGGTATTGAGATAAGACAGGTTTTTACATTATCTATATTAAACCTACAAGCAGTGGCATTGAGGGAAGTATTATTATTGTTGTTATTAGCCCATTTTAGGGACAAGACTACTGAGGTTGAAAGAGATATAGCACCTCTGGTCAACCTGCTACACCAATGACAGAGCTGGAGTTTGAGTCTCTCCATCTCTGACTCCAAAGCTCTTGCTTTAAACCACTTCCAGCTCCCAAAGATGACACAAAGCTGTCTTTTCCTTAGAATCTGTCTATGCCAGGGTGATTCTAAACTCATGTTTATGAAGCCTGAAACGATCAGGAGGAGCAACTCTATCAAAGGATCAAGGTCGTCAGGCCAAGAAGATCATTCCAGCCTTCTGACAGCAGCTCCAGAGATAGGGCTGCTGGGGGTTGTGGTGTGTGGCCAGGTTACCTGATTTGAAAATAGTGTCCCAGGCCAGCGTGTGGGCCTGCCACACCTTGGTATTGAGGCTCTTGTGCAGCTCGACCGGGGTTACCATCATCCTTCCGAACGTGCTCATCATCTGTGAGGAACACAATGACTTTTCATTCTGGTATCTACCTCTCTCAAAGACAACTGTCACCTTCAAGAGGAGCATTCTCCACGCTTCCACAAAAGCCTCCAATCCTGGAAGCAGAACCCTCCCCAGCCCCAATGGCACAATCAAAATGGTCTTTGGGATGACCTTCCACTGGCTGGGTTTAATAAAAAATGTTTGATCTTATGACCTAAATATTTTTTTAAATGTAGAAAAAAGGAAAACCATCACTTTCATATCGACTTCGATTTCTATTAATTTCCCAACTTCAGCCATTTCTACACCAGTTTCACAGCATCTATGACATCCACATGTGATCTAAACGATTCAAAAATATTACCCTGGAAAATTTTCAGACTCTCTTTCAAATAGTATTTTAATTGACTGACCTTTAATTGAAACACCTACTTGAAGTTGCCTAAACAATGAGGTGGCGTGCTCCTGGTTTATGAACATACATGCACATACGTACGTGCAAACACGTGACACCTGGAGACGAACCCTTAACTTAGTGCAATAAAATGGGGGGGGGGGAGGGCTGTGCCACTCCTGGGGAAACAGGAGTTTGGTTGTTAAGTTATGGTTGTTAAGTTCTATAAATCAGGAAAATCGCTCTCCTCAAGGGGATGCTTACTGTTTTGATGGCCATGATGAAGTTCAGAGCTTCATCCCCCGCATTCTTCTGAAGGAGTCCAAATCTCTTCTCATAGAGCACAAGGCAGATGCCTGTCATTTAAAATAATCAACAGTTAACATCACAGCAGCACTGGAGTCTACGAGTAGCTGGCCATTAAAGGCTTGATTCTTTCTTTAGCAAACTCAAGGTCTTTTTTTTTTTTTTAGGAAGAGAGGGAAGGCAAAAAGGCTGAGGGCAAGGGGGGCATGATACTCTCCTCACTTTCTAGAAGTTGTCTCCATGTCCAATGCCCCATCCCCTGTAGAACCTCCTGGTCAGAAAAGCCACTGGTGAAAATATTGCCAGTTTATACACGAAGGAATATCTCCTGCCAATGCCTTGCTTTTGTCACAGTTTATCATTGATGTCATGTGTAGTAGATATTGTTAATGGCCTACCCAATACTCATTCTCCCCAAATTCTTCTCTAAGAGGACCCCGATTTGAGAGTGTCAATGTATCCATTCTCAGGCAATAAATCTGGATTGCTCTAAGACTCTGGTGACAATCCTGTTCCCTGATTCCCCAGGCTTTCTGTAGCAGCCCCCACCTGACATGGCCCCAGTCTGGCCAGTGAGGGTATTTAAGGGGAATACTCTTTTGCTTTCTTGATAAAAGGGGCAAGTGCAGCTGACTGAGCTCTTCCCTCTTTCCTTCCGGTTCTTGCCTAGAATGCAGAGGTGAGACCAGGAGGGGCTGTAACCATTTCACAACAAGCCAACAAGCTAAGGATGGATGAGCAAAGGATAGAGCCCCCAGTGACACTGCTGAGTGCCAGCTGTGGACCGCCTGCCTCCAGACTTCTCATAATGCTGGATAATAATCTTTAAACCGTCACAGTCAGATCTTCTTTGACTTGCAAAGACATGCATTTGATACGCCTTCATTTGGGTATTTCCAGTGGACAATTCCCAAAGCATACACTTCCTTTCTCCTCCGTAATCACTCCTTCACTTTATGCTTCTCTCCTTTCCCTTAACACCTTCTGTGGGTTTCTCCTTCGCGTGGCGCTTTCGAATGTGCTACGATAGGTGAAGGGTCGCTATCTTTAAAGTGAGGCTGAGCTGACGGGGGGGGGGGGGGGACAGATCACAGCAAAAGCTTCCAGCCTGTGGTGCTGGAAGTCCCTCACATCAGCAGCCAGAGTGATCCTTCCAGCAAATCCATCCAAGCCACCCTCCTGGGATCCAAGTACCTCCCAGGTACTCCCAAGCTCAGAACCGAATTCCCATCCCTGGTCTACACGTGTTGGTCACTGCCTTCCTCACATCCTCTGCCCTCACCACACCCCTCCCTTGTAGGACATGCTCCAGTCTTTTTAAACACCTTTCTGTTCCTTCAATAGAATCTTCTCTGCTCCGTCATTGGCCTTCCCCCCGCGACCTCCTACTCCTCTGGCGGGCCTCAGCAGGTATTCACCACCCCCATGAAGCACCACCTGACCAAGCTCAGCTGAGGTAGCTCCCTCAGAGTCTCCCACAGCCTCGAACCTCCTCAGTCAGTAGGTTTCAGCCTACCTATTCTTTTGAAACTGCTTCCCTGCCTGCATCCCCACCGAGCAGCATTCCGGTCCAGGCGGAGCTCTGCTTTTTGTTCCTGGAGTGCTCCACAAAGAAAGGGATCATCCCCCTGCCTTCTGTCTGGAACCCTCAGTGGCTCCCCATCTGACTCAAACTAAAATCTCAAGATCTGGCCAGAACCTTACAGCCCCTGGCTTGGTCTTCCTCAGCCCCTCTTTCCCTTTCCCTACCATCCACCCACATCAGCATCCTTGAAGCTGCAGAGACATCGCTCATGCTTCCACCTCAGGGGTATTTGCCCTTCCTGTCTCCAAGGTCTGGAACAATCTCCCCACAGATGCCCTGTGGCTTGTTGCTTTAGACCTCACCTCAACTGTCTCCTTCTCAAAGCAGACTTGCCTCATCTAGGCACTTGGGTTCTTTCTTGAATCCCTGACCCCTGGACTATGTATCTCTTAAAGTGTGTTTACTTGTTGGCTGTCAACCCCACTAGACTCTAAGCTCCGTGGGAACATGGGAATCGCCTGTTTTATCCACTGCTGTGTCCCTAATATCGAGCACGGTGCTAGGCACATAGTCGGTGTTCAATAAACATTTGTTGAATGACTACATAAGCAACCCATAGTGCAAAGCATGGGTGCCCAAAAGCTTGAAAAGACTGCCTGAATGGCCCTTGTTTGTCAGCGACAGTATAGGATTTTAGAAGAGTTATCGACAGAGCCACTTGCGAATCAAACGAACAAGACTGTGAGGACAACTTACTTTCAAATGACCATTTGTTCAGTTCACTGTATAAGTCTTCAATGCGGCCTCGCTCATCACAGAGCTCATCTATTCTCCCCATAAAATCAGCCAAGACCTTAAAAGAGAGAAACCACAAAAGACACATTGCAGTCATTGAAGGAAAACAAGTTTAAAAACTCAGTAAGCTAACTTCAGGTTTTGTTACCCTGTGTATTCACTGCCCGTGATGTTATTCATTCTGAAGCAACAGTAATTATATATTCCCCCCCCCCCGGGGGCTCACCTTCTGCCCTAACAACCTCGGCCCAGGGTTATTTTCTCAGCTTTTCCCCGAAACCACCCTAAAGCTTAGGTTTCAGCTTTTGATCTAAATTTAAGAAAAGGAAAACATCTCTTCTAATCAGAATAGGGAATAAACCATGAAGGAGGAATGAGCCAAGTGTCCCTGCTGGCACATGCCAAGCACTATGAGGTTTGCTGCTTCCATAATGGGCCAGCGAGCATCTCCTTACTGGTTGGTATTGTGTTAAGCACTTGGAACTTGGCAGCAGAAAAATCTGCAAATTTAGGACACGGCGCCTTCACTAAATAGCTGTGTGCCCTGGGACAAGTTACAGAAGGGCTCTAGATGCCAGCTGCCCAAATCAGGGTTTTAGATGACTAACGCCTCACTTTTAACAAGGCTTGTATAGTACCAAGCACTGCACGTCGGGTGTTATCTTAGTCGATCCTCACAACAACCAGGTGAGGTAGAAAGTACTGTCATTACTCCCATTTCCTGTGTAACAGAGGAGAGAAGGGCTTCGAGCAGGGCTAAGGAGCTCACCCTCTGACACCTAACTGGAAAGTGACCATGCTGGGACCTGCAACAAGGCATGTATGACCACAAACCCATCCGCGTGACCAATGGGCATTCTGAGCTTGTCCACATAGTGCGTTAAGAAGGACTTTGAATTTGTTACCATAAAAAAAAATCCAGAAATTTCACATAAACTTATGGAATTTTCACTACTTGTCAATAATAATAATAATCATGACATAATCTGGAGACACTGAGTCTGCATTCCCACATGGCAGTTGTTTATTGGAGCCGGGGCAGCTGTCCCTTCTAGAAAGGGCATGCACTGTTCTGTTTGCTAAAATCCCTGCTAGGCCTTCCTTACACATTTATATTAATTTGCTGGCCTCTGAAACCTTCTGGGTTTGCAATCTTGCACCTATATGATCCTCTCTGGTCCAGGTTCAGTTCAAAACACCCAAAGTGATTGGGAGTAAAGAGAATACTGTATGCTTAAATCCTTCCCTCTTTGGCCCTGTGTTGACTAAAGGATAATGTCTAAATGCCTTATCATGGTACAAAAATCTTGGGAAGGTCTGCCCTCTGTCCAGCATTGTTTCAGAGAAAGCCTCCCCTCGGCTGCACTGAATGTACTATTCTCTGAACGCACTACCCTATGTCATGCCTCCCTATCTGCCGCAGGCTATTCTCTCTGCCTGAATGCCTTTCTCCACCTTCTCTGGCTTGAAGACTCCTATTCATCCTGCAAAACCCAGCTCAAATGCCACGACCTAGGAATTTTTGTGTGCGTGTGTGACTAGGAATTTTACAAGCATTATCTCACTTATTCCTGCCAGCAAATTTGTGGCGTGCCCAGTTCATAGATTGATAAAGTGAAGCTTAGGGAAATTAAAGGTATAGTCAGGTCACAGAGCTAGGGGGTGGAGGCTGAGGTTCCAATCCAAGACTGTGAAATACCAAAGTCTCTGCTTATAATCATTCCTTCATTGGGATGTTGTTTACAAGAAAGTGAAGGAAGGAGGAATAAGGACTTGGGGGAGAAGGATGTGGAGAGTAGTAGGGAGAAAAGGAAGACTCCCGAACCATCCAGGTTGCCTGTACTCTGTAGCCATGACATGAAGCTTCATAAACATCCCTCCCTCCCCAGGAGACCCAGGAAAGCTGTTCCCAGCCTGCGAACCTCATTGATTTTGTTGTCCAGCTTCATAATTTCTACTGGTTTCATTAGTTTTTTCTGAAAAGCACTCCGGACCCTCTGCCAGTCTTCTCCTTCCCTGGGAGCGAAGCAAAATTAATTACACTCAGAGCAAATCGACAGGAAAAGAAGGGAGAGGCACAGACATCTCCAGCTCTGCAACTGTGTGAACTATAGAATCAAGTGGACGCTGAGAATCGTGCCAAGAACTACCCAGAGAATGTCAGCGTTGGAATATTTGGGGCTGGTTTGACAACAGAGTGAAAAAGTCACCTCTCCTTCCAGCCAAAGATTACACTAGGAGGGTGACGTCCAGGCAGGTAACCTGGGTTCAGGGCTTTTGAGGTGCCCTTGCTGGGGCTGACCTGGGAGGCCAGATGCCTCCACTCTCAGCAGTAAAAGTGGACCCCGAACATTCCCTTCATCAGCAACCCAGATCTGCTTGAGAAAAATTTTGTCTCCTCTAAAGATCCACTGACTTGGGCTGAAAGTCACATTCACAGAACACCTCAATCCGAGAATTCTATCATTGCCTCCAAATAATACACAGTCAGAGGTTCACTGGAGCTGTAAAAGCCTGTTCTAGTCATCTACCTTCTTCCCTCACCCCATCGCACCACACAGCCTATGAGGCATCATGCATCGCTGTGGCTTCTGATTCCAGTAATTACATCCTGAAAAATACCACTATTTGGCATTATGATTTGGGAGTAAAAAAAGAAAGGGTGCTAACTTGTCTGACGCTAACAATTAAAAAGCAGAGAAATGTCATCACATTATGGCTTTTATCTATCTAAAAAAAAAAAAATCTGACCCTGACCCACCTTTCTGACTAGACCTGGATCATAACCCTCCATCCCCCTCCGGAAAGGAAGGTAGCTCTCAGAAGCAAAAGAAGTTACTTTCTGGCGTCTGCGCTCACAAGAAGGGATTGGAGATTATGGGAAGGGATAATTCGGTATAGAATACATTGGCTGACTTGCGAACCTCGTCCCGCCCAAGAGTCTGAAACCACAATCTGTACAAAGCTTTGGGTCTTTCTTTGGCGGAAAGGCAGGGCGCTGCCCAGGGGCCAGAGGGAAGGCAGGTGTTGGGTGCACAGCACAGGTGTTGGGTTCTCCTCAACCCCCTCTGGTCTAGGCAATAGCCCGAGGCTGCTCCGGGAAGAGGCTTTCGTGTCCCCCCGTGCGTACTGTGGGTACGGCCGCTGGAAACCCTCTCCGAGCCCCCCCCTGCACAACCCCCCCACCCCGGCCTGCCTCCTGGACTCACAGGATCAGCAGCCCGTAGCCCTCCTCGCGATAGTCGCGATAGGCCTTCCAGGGCTTGATCTCCAGCCGCTGCGGGTGCGCGCTCTCCGTGCGGTACAGCGCTTCCAGCAGGCACGGCGAGCCCAGGTGCACCGAGTCGAAGGAGCCCAGCTTCATGCGGAAGATCTTGCCGTACTTCTTGTGGTACTCGGCCTGCGGCGGGCAGACCAGGTGGGCGCGCGTCCCTCGCAGCCCCGGGCGCACCCCCGCCCCCCGCTCCCCGCCCCCCCGGGGCCGCACCTGCCGTCGCGCAGGAGCGCCCGGTGCGCCCCGGGCCGCGCGCCTCGCCCAGCGCAGGGGGCGGAGAGGGAATGGGGGCGCGACGAGGCATTTACCAGCGTGTCGTGCTGTTTCTTGAGGCCCCCCTTCCAGAGGATCTCCAGCAGGCTGCCCAGCAGCGGCCAGTTGGTGGGGCCCGGCAGGGCGGCCGCGTTCTGCGCCTCGCCCGGCTCCATGGGCGGGCACAGGGGCACCTCCCGCGGCCGGGGGGGTGCGCACGCCGCCGACGCCACCGGTCTGGGGGGCTGCCCCAGGTGGCCCAGCTGCTGGAGGAGGGCGACGAGCGAGCGGCTCTTGGCGATGGGGCAGCTCATGGCAGCGGGGGACACCGGGCTCGTGGGAGGGCGCGGGGACCGGGAAACGCGATTCTGCTCCAGTGGCGCCGGCGGGGTGTGGGGGCTTGACGATTCTGGGAGGTGGGGGCGGGGGACGGGGGCGAAGAGGGCCAGCAGGTGTGATGGAGCGGGCGGCAGGGGAACCGGGGGACGAAAGGACCTCGGCAAGGATGCTCGGCGCTGCCCCGCACGGCAGCCTCGGGGCGCGGGTGCCGGCCGAGCGCGGGCCTCTGGGGCTTGGGTGTCTCTTGGAAGAGGAAGCGAAGGGATACGGGTCCGCCTGTGGGTCCGCGCGGCTGCGTCCAGGTCTGGAGCCGCCAAGTGGAGGTGTCGAGGAGGGGCGACAGATGCTGCGAGGCGCTGCGGTCTCCACCCTCCACCTATCCGTCTCCATGCTCCATGCCCAGGGACCATGTATTTATGCGGACGGGGCAGGCCCCGGGTGGCCAATGAGCACCCTGGGTCGGGCGGAGCGGGCCCCGGCTGGCCGGGCGGGAGGGACGCGGGACCCGGGGCGGGGGGGCGGGGGGAGCAGGGCTGGGGGTGGAAATAGGATGGAGTCAGCGAGGTGAGCGAGGGCGCCCGGCCTTCGGGTGGCGGCTGCGCTGCTCCCCGGGCGGGAGTTCACCGGGGGTGCGCCCTGCGCGCTCCCCGCCCTGGCCCGGCGGGCAGGAGCCGGCAGTGGCGGCCGCGGCTGCAGCCGGGCGCTTGCACAATCGCGCTGCAGGGCGGGCGAGGTCTCCGAGGGCGGCCCTGGGAAGGCAGCCGGCGGCCGCCGGGGGCCCGGGGTCCGCGCGCCTCCCGGGAGCCAGCGCCTGCCAGCCCGGACGGAAGTCCTTTTGGAGCGGGGTTGGCTCTCTGCGCCTCCCCAGGTGGGGGGCTGGAGACGTAGCCAATTGCATCCCAAGAGGGCGGTTCACCTGGGGCTCTGAACGTGGGCCCGGCGAGCCACTTGGCGTCGTGGCTTCGTCCCTGGCTGCTCCATGTAACGAGTTACAGCGGGCGAGGCGCCAACCGCCGAGCCTCGTCGGTAGTCAGCGCTCCGCAGGGTCCGTAGGCCTGTGGGTAGTTAGGGAACGCGCGGGGAGCGCGTGGCTTGCCCTTGAGGCTGCGCTCCCTCGCCCACGTCCACAGGCCCCCTTCCTTTTTGCACACCCGGGGCCCTGTGCAAAGATGCGCACGTGCAGCCTCGGGTGCCCGCCAGCCCCCCCCCCCCCAGAGTGCATCCCAGGCCAGCGCTGGGGCCCATGCACGCAGGCAACCTCTAGAGCCGTCGTGGCTGGCAAGAGTAGAACTTGTCCTGCCAACTCAGGAGGAGAAGTTGGAGATTTTTGTTGATAGTTTTAAAATAATTCGTGGGGGATCCCTGGGTGGTTCAGCGCCTGCCTTCGCCCCAGGGCGTGATCCTGGGGTTCCAGGATCGAGTCCCTGCAGGGAGCCTGCTTCTCCCTCTGCCTGTGTCTCTGCGCACCCCCGTCTCTCTCTATCATGAATAAATACATAAAATCTTTTAAAAAATAAAGTAATTCGCGTTCTGTCATTCTGACCCAGCACTGGAACGAAAGCGGGCTGCGTGTTTTCTCCCACCCTCACCCCTCCCCACCCCCACCCTCCAGTCACGTGACCGGTTTTTTTTTTTCCATCCTAGAGTCAGCAACTCCTCCTTGGTGAGTTTATTGTAAACCTCTATAGTTTGTTTCTTCAGATCCTTTAGCAGTCAAAATTGAGCTCGCACTCATTTCAGATTTGTCCTGAAATGCTCATGATTGCTAATGTTAATAAAAATAATTATATTATTACAATGTTTCTTATATTAATATAATGTATTATATCTACTGTTACAATGTATTGGTGTAATGCATTATAGCTACTTAGATATCTATTTATATATACATTCAGTAGTCCATATTATATCATATATTAGAGATTATATATGATATGTAATGTATATATCTTACAGAGTATACAAATGAGAGCTTTCTAGACTTATGATAAACCAGGCAGGTAAGCTAGACATTTTACGAAAGTTTTCCCATTGAGTTTAGCCCAATGACCAAAAAAAAAAAAAAAAAAAAAAAAGAATCACTAAGACTGAAGCTTAGGGAGTTCAATTTCACACATGGCTCATTTGAGATTCAGACCCCAGATTTTCTGACTCTAGCCCTTATTATATACATCCACTTATATTATGTATTTTACATCGCCTTTTGTTAAACCAAGAACATCTCAGAATATTGGAAATGTTCCCTAAGTGGGAATTTCACCAAAAGGAGGGTAATGGGATCGTTTTGTGTGGGGCTGTGTGATACAAGGTTGCTTTATATGCTGATAGTGATTTAAAAAAAAAAAGCCCCACATAGAAGATGCATTTATTTTATTTTTTAAAAATATTTTATTTAGGGATCCCTGGGTGGCGCAGCGGTTTAGCGCCTGCCTTTGGCCCAGGGCGCGATCCTGGAGACCCGGGATCAAATCCCACGTCGGGCTCCTGGTGCATGGAGCCTGCTTCTCCCTCTGCCTGTGTCTCTGCCTCTCTCTCTCTCTCTCTCTCTCTCTGACTATCATAAATAAATAAAAAAAATTTAAAAAAATTTATTAAAAAATATTTTATTTATTTATTCACAAGAGACAGAGAGAGGCAGAGACACAGGCAGAGGGAGAAACGGGCTCCCTGCAGGGAGCCCTATGTGGGACCCGATCCCCGGACTCCAGGATCACGCCCTGGGCCGAAGGCAGGTGCTCAACTGCTGAGCCACCTAGGCTGCCCAGAAGATACATTCAGTAGAACACTGTGTACCTTGCTTCTGGCACATGCTTGGCACATAGTGAATGATCAATAAATAACTCTTCTGTTAAGTCAGACGTTGAGTTATCCTCTTTCCTTGTGTTTTCTTTCTCTTTCTGCAGGTGCACTCAAGAAGAAAGGGAAACAACTTCATAATTTTTAGATTTTCACAAGAGTTTAGCCCTCTGTTTCCTTATAAACTCCAAGTAGAGACTTGGAAGTATAGGCAGTCATTAGTGTCATAACGGCCAACAAGAACATTCTTATTTCAGGGAAATTGGTTTCTCATGTCCAGTGGAGAAAGTCACCAGCAATTTTTATCCTGGATTGCAGAGGGAAGAAGATTGGTTCTTGGAAGCATGGTTGACATCAACACATATCCATCCTTGACAAGGTGCAGCTAAATTCAAAATGACTACTTTGAGCACAGTCCCAGAAACTCTTCCTAACTGGGCCTCATCCCAAGCTCATTACTTAGCCTCTATGAGTCATCCTGCCCGAGATCCTTCTGGGAATTACTAATGAGGGATGTTGAAGCATCTCATAAATGCCCACCATCATTACCGAGACAGGCCCAGGTCCTCTGTTTGGTTCTGGGAAATCATACCAAGTCCTGAATGGATAATTATACTCCAGCCCTCACACCAAGCTACCACAGATGACAAAATGTGGTTATATGTGTGTGTGTGCATGTGTGTGAGCATGTGTGATGAGGGTAGAGTGGAAGAGTCCTTGGAAGGACAGTAGCTGATTTCACTACTGAAAAACACAAAATTCTTTCAAATATATTAAATGATAATAATATAGTCTTGTGCTTCAAAGCTTTGACTAAACTTGGTATAGGGTCTAGGTCTGCTTTCTGATTGTGATCCTCAGAGGACTTACCCTCCACATCTGTAGCATGGATGGTGTTAGAACCAACCTCACAAAGTGAGTAAAGCCCAAACTTCATGGGAACAGCAATAATGATAATAGTAATAATAATAATAGGCGATCTCATGGGGTTTGCTGTGAGAACAATGTATATATAGTTCTTAGCACAGGAAAGCACTCAGTAAGTATTACCTCATGGCATTACTATATGGCATGCCTTGGTTTTTGAGAACTACATACAAAAGAGGCAATTTATAATGTCTCAGTTATTACACCTTGTGTTCAACTTAATATTGCAATTTTGATTTGGGAAACAAATAAAAATATATTTATTCAATTATAATTGAATAAAGCCAAAGGAATATTAGCAAAGAAATGCTGTTACGTTCAAATCCCAGCTCCGTCACTTAGCAGGCAGATAAACCAGGGATGATTTACTTATCACTGTAAGCTTCGAGGACCTCATCTCCAAGTGGATAATGGTAGCACCTACCGAGTGGTGTTTTTCTGAGGATGACAAAGCATTGGAAGTTCCTGGCATATACTAAAGCTCTAAAATATTTAGCATTAAAGTTATTAAGTACAGGAATTAGGTTCTCAAAAACTTAAGGTCATTATCTCTGTTACATTTGTCTCAAAGTTCTCTCCCTGAGTAGACAAAAACCTCCTCGAAATTACAGATGTTGTCTCTCTTGGTTTTGTCTCTCCTGGAGCTTAGGACACCAGTGGTGTTTACCTTGGCCAGCACCCAGTAAGCAAATAATAGACCATTGATTATTGATTATTTCCTCATTCCTCAGTGAAAAGAGAAAGATCAGTATCAATACATTCTCCGTGTTCTGAGGGAGAAGTTGTTGGTAAATCCTGGAGGGCTTTATTTGTGTGTCATATAGGAAGCAGTTCTGTGTGAATAATAGTTTTGGTCTCCACAGATTGGGATGAAGCCATGGATCCACCACTCACAAGCTGTGTGGCCTAGGGCAGGGTATTTAACCTCTGTGAACCTAGTTTCCTCATTCATAAAATTGGTGGTTACTATGCCTCTATCTCAGAAAGGTTAAGATGAATACCTGAAATGGGTAAAACACAATTAAACTCTATCTTCGCAAGCATTCGTTGGATCCCATTTGCTAACGATTTCTGAGTAGAATTTGGTCCTGTTGGTAAAGTTCTATTATGGAAAAATGCATCTTAAATCCTCCAAACCAGAGTTACATGGGAAGAACTTTTGAGAAGGTTCCTCATTAAAAGAGCTGTCCGCTTTGAAGGAGATGAAAAACACAGTGTGCGCACTCAAGTTCATGAATCATTTTCCTCTTATTACAAATTATAATTTATTGAGGAGCTCCTGTGTGTGGCTCAGCTCCTGAGCCAGATGTTTTAGTGTCTCTACCAACACAGTCATACTGTAAAATAAGTATTATTTTCCTTTTTATAGGAGAAAACGTGTTTCTTAGAGAGTTTAAGCCAGACCTGAGTTTAAATCTACCCCACCACATATTACCTAGTTAGTTCACCTCGTCCTCATCTATAACATGGAAATAATAGTGCCTATTCTATATTATTATAAATTATGGTTATAATAGTATTATATAGTTACAATCTTGTAACTTGAATTCTAGCTTCCTTTAGGATGTCAGCTCCCCGAAGGCAGGAAGATGGTTTGTCTTGTTCTCTGCTCTGTTCTGAGTACCTATAACTATGCTTGGATCAGTTTAGGTGCTTGATAAATATTTGTTAAATAATATACTGCAAGATTGCAGAGAGAAAATGTTTTATTTGCTGTAGCTGTACTTTTTGAGTTGACTGATTCTGAAATACAGTTCCCAGTAAATAATGTGTTTGGTTACAAATCTTATATATAAAGGAACATTTTACTCCATATTTTCTTTTTTTTGAAATGTCTGCAAAAATAGAAACCTGTACAAGGAAGATGTACACTCTTTAATAACCCAACTGCACATGAGAATGGAAATAATTGGTTAAATGAGTTAACATGATAAACAGTATTTGTTCCATGGTAATTAGTATTAGCTATTATTATCACGAATAGTTTGGGAAGATACAGGTGTAACTATTAGATCTAGGGTCAAGTTAAGCTGCCTAATGAAGCAATCCATTGGTTTTGAAAAATTTCATTGGTACTGTATGTTTCATAACTGACTTTTAAAATTACATCATCATTAAAATCATCCCATACATACCTATTCTACACTTTCTTGCATAATAACCTGGCTAATTCCATCAGGATGAAAATCAGAGAAATTCCATGATAGAGGTGTTACTGCTCATTATTTTGGGTGTAAAATACATTTTGTTTTGCTCCTGTATGTCCAGAGCCTGACTTGACATACCTTATTATGGCTGTTGATTTGCATGAAGCATTGTTGAGCTCTGATTGTGTTTTGCCAAAGCTTTAATATGAACCACCAGTGCATACTTCCATGGGGCATAAGCACCTAAAGGGAACTGGTGGAAAGTACCTCTGGAGTCCGGGTGAGTCAACTCCACGATGAACGGAAATGGCTATCTGATGTTTATCAATATTCATGAAGTGGGACAAGTGAACTGTTCTGAAACAAGAAAACACTGGAAGAGTTCTTTTGTCCCTAGGAAAAACAACGTTTAGTAGCAAATGTCAGAGAGAGAGAGAGAGAGAGAGAGAGAGAGAGAGAGAACACTAGAGAACAGCTATGCAAACCCCTGTGATCTGGTTCTTGCGCAATATCAAATGACGGTGTTTACAGCAACAAGGAGGAAGTCGACCAGAATCTGATCCTTTTGCAACTTGGATAGGATAATTTGGGATCTTGTGTGTTTGCATGAATACTCACGGATTCCCCCAGAATCTATATTTTACCAACATCTCCAGGTGATTTGTATGCACATTAACATACATGTGCATGTATGTTTGAGAAGTGTGCATATTATCCTATTTTACAGGAAAAATAAATGAAACTCAGGGTAGTATTTTGTCCAAGTTAGAAAGTGGTCGATTCAAACCCAAGTCTGTCTGACTCTAAAGTTACTCTGCATCATTGACCAAAAATGAGTTTATTGTCTCTAAAAACCTAAGTGATTCCCCATGGGTGCAAATGCTTCCATGCTGGCACTTTTTCTTTCCTTTCTCTTTTTTCCTTTTTCCTTTCTATTTTTTCATTGTTAATGTGTCCTTATGTTCTCTTAAAAGTCAGTGGTAGATATGTAACAATTTCTTACCTTGAGGCATTAAGAGAAGAGACAAAAAGCCCACACTTCTTATTCCAGAAATCACATTTCTGCCCAGCCAGCAGGAAAGCTGGACGGACACTTCGACACTGGGGAGCTTGAGTCAGATGCTCCCTCAGAAGTGGAGTCCAAAAAGAGAAATGTCTGACAACCATCCTTCATTTAAGCTCATTCATATGGCTCCTCCAGGAGAACTCCTGGGTTCTCTGAGACTCTGGTTTTCCTAACCTAGTAGAAAACAAGTTGTCATCAGAAAAACTCTTCCTTATTAGCTAGAGACTTAAAATGGGCATTTCAGTGGAGAGCACCTCCCAGTGATTGTGTAAAGGACCTATAGTGGCCTTCCCAGGGGACAAGTAAAATTATGAGGGCCTCCAAACATCTCATATGGCAAGCTGAAATTCCAACTTGCATCTCAAAGTTCAGAATCTCACAGTTCTACAATGATGTGAGGAACCCAGTGTGTTCTTCTGCAGGAAATCTGGCTCAGCCATGGAGCATCCCCACCCCCACTACACTCATGCACCTGCCCACACACTTGTAGCTGTACACCCGTACATAGCCCCTGTGGCCACGCCCTCACACCCCCCCAACTAGTGAACATGTACCGACAACACACACTCCATATGCACCCCAGCTGCTCACTCATCCTGTCAGATACATCATCTATACTGTAGTGTTTAAGGTTAGAGGAAGAGAAACCTGGTTTTAGAGCATGACCTTGAGGGGTGCCTGGGTGGCTCAGTTGGTAAAGTGTCTGTCTTTGGCTCAGGTCATGATCTCGGGTTGGATGGAGCCCGCATGTGGTTCCCTGCTCAGCAGGGAGTCTGCTTCTTCCTCTCCCTCTGCTGCTCCCCCTGCTTGTGCTGTCTCACTCTTTCTGTCAAATAAATAAATAAAATCTTTAAAAAAATAAAAATAAAGCATGACCTTGAACAAGCGACATTCTCTAGTTCCCAAACTGACTCAATTTCTGCTTCTGTAAACTTCCTTCAACTCATTTCAAGGATTAAAGAAGACAACGCGTATGAGGCATGTAACAAGTAGTTGATAAATATTGGCAAATAAATACCAGGTAAATTATTATTAACCGAGTCCAAAGACAGGGGATTGTCTTGATTTCATAAGGAGTGCTTTTGGTTGATGTTTTGGGTGGGTATAGCTGAGGTGGCATTTTCGGGCCCAGTGGCATTTTTTATGTCTATAATCCTATCTTCAGAAGCCTCTGTCACATGAGAACAAAGAGAAGATTCCTAAAGCGAAACTTTTACAAGATATCTTGAAAAGTGCACATCTAGAAGGAACATCCCATGATCATAGCCATCCGGTTAGTTGTAGGGGAAAAAATACCTCAAGGATTACATTCTCAAGGGTGTTGGAAGAAGATGTGAATGGACTTTTCTATACATGTTAACAGGGGAGGTGATTTTTCAGGTTTTCTCCAGAATTCAAACCTGCATCTCTCATGGCGCCCCCTAACTTAAAGCCCCTTTCCTACAGGACTCTGTTCCTGCTAATTTTGCCTCTAGTGGAAGCAGAGAATCAATATACACTAGTATGTAAAGTGTTCGGGTTTGCAAATGCTGTGAATTTCCCTGCTCTCACCATCACTGGGAATCACCGCAAATCCAGAAGGTAAATTCCATGTTGACTATCATTTTACAAACAAGGAAATTCAGGCTCAGAAACTCTGAGTGACCTTCCCACAGTTACATAGTAAGTTTGTGGGAGAACTGAGACTCAAAGCATGTCTTCATCCGGCTTTATTCATACTCTCCCATGTCCCATCTTGAATATCTCTTTCCATACTTTTGGTAATTATTGCATTTTCCTTGGGATGCCTGGGTGTCTCAATGGTTGAGCGTCTGCCTTAGGCTCAGGGTGTGATCCCGGAATTCTGGGATCAAATCCCACATTGGGCTCCCCACCAGAGAGCCTGTTTCTCCCTCTGCCTATGTCTCTGCTTCCTCTCTGTGTCTCTCATAGATAAATAAATAAAATCTTTTTAAAAAGTTGCATTTTCCTTTAATCTGGATGGCAAATACACCATTCTGCTCAGCATTCGAACCTAGAATATTTTAAGGAACCCTAGAATAGGGATATTTGCACCACTATAGAAGCCAAAGAGGCTCAGGAAAGTCCCCCTTGAAAGCAAACTGGTGGAGCCACTGTGAAAAACAGTATGGAGGTTCCTCAAAAAATTAAAAAATAGGAATATGACCCAATGATTCCACTACTATTTACCTAAAGAAAACGCAAACACTATTTTAAAAAGATACATGCATCCCTATATTTATTATAGCATTATTTATAGTAGCCAAGACATGAAAGTAACCCAAGTGTCCACTGCCAGATAAAGAAGAGGTGGTATATATATTCAGTGGAATATTATTCAGCCATAAAACGAATGGAATCTTGCCATTTGCAACAACAAGGATGGATCTAGAGGGCATTAGTTTAAGTGAAATAAGTCAGTCAGAGAAAGACAAATGCCATATGATTTCACTCATATGCAGAATTTAAGAAACAAAACAAAGGAACAAAGAAAAAGAGAAACAAACAAAAAACGTGACTCCTAACCATAGGGAACAAACTTATGGTTCCAAGAGGGGAATTGGGTGGGGGCAGGGGTGAACTAGGGCACACTTACCATGATGAGCACTGAGTAATAGATAGAAGTGTTGAATCACCATATTGTACACCTGAAACTCAGATAACACAGTACATGAATTATACTGGAATTAAAAAGAAAGCCCCTCTCCCAGCTGTGGGACAACTAGAGAGCATGTGACTGACCTCAGTCTATCAGATGCTCTGGCTGGGGGTTCAATGAGAAGCCTGTAGACTTGAGATTTCCTTGGGTTGTGGCAGCTGGGGAATTCAATGTGCTATGCCAGCAGGGCTTGTGGCAGTCTCAGGGACTGTGAACCTAACCAGAGTTTCCTTTTGGTATAATTCTGGCAACAGTTTGGGTGCTTAATCTCCCTTGAGGCTTGCCTACTTTTTCAGGTCTGGTTCTCCAGTTTTGCTATCAATTCTGTGGACTCCACGGTAGCCATCAACAAATTCCTTTTTCTGCTCAGGTTAACCACGTTGGGCATTTGTTATTGTAAAACAAGAAATCTGACCAACTGTGACCACAGGATAGAGCAAAAAGGCCATATTGTCTTCAAATGTTTCAGGGCGTCTTCCGCAACCTTGCAAGGATCCTGAGCAGCAGCCCGTTCCTGGGACTTGCCAAGCCAGGGTGGTAAACAGACTTTTCAAAAAGACTCTTTGAATGTTTGCATTTTTCGTTTTGAATCAATAAGAGAATTGTTCATTTTCTTTTCAAATCTTAATAAATATGAACAGAGCAAGGTGTCCTCAGTAGGGTTGGAAGTCTGGAGTCCTTTCTGGGAACCAGCACTCTCTCCATGGTACCACCACCTGGCCGCTCCCCACCCCATCTCAACGGCCTAGTTAGGGTAGTGGCTAAAAGGAACTAATTTAAATCAGACCAACGGAGTTTAAATCCAGCTCTCATACTTCCTAGCTATGCAACTTTGGGCAAATCACTCAGCATCTCTGTGTCTGTTTCTTAATCTATAAAATATGGATTATGATGGTACCTATCTCCTAATGCTATGAACATGATCAAATGAGTTAATTCATGTCAAGCACTTAGAATAACATCTGACCCGCAGTAAACGCCAGGGTAGCTCTTTATATATTTTCATCACATCTAATGCACACTTACTCTGCTACTCTGTCTTTAATCAAAACCGGCTTTCAGAAAAGAATCTGCTATGGTGTATGGATCTCAGTCTGACTTTGTTTCTCTCACTGAGATAGCCTCAAATGAAGCCTTTTCTCTAACAGAAAATCCTGGTAAAGGAATTGGAGATATTTATAGGAGGTCAGGGGATAGTTTCAGGGACAGAAGAGTCTGTTCTCTTAGAACTCAATGACAATTCCACCAACATAATAAGGTCAGGGCTGCAAGTGAATGTACAGGAATTAAATTCAGATGTTGAAATGTATCCAAAGACATAGGGATGAATGGAAGTTATTTTTTATCCTTGAGATAAATAACCATTTGATAGAATGCAACAAAAAGTCTCCCTTGCCCTGTTCTGAACACATGTGATCAATGAGTCCATAGAGTTTCACCATTGACATGTCTCAGGGGTGCCAACCTGTTCACTTTTCCTTACATAACACTTACAATCAGGACATCTCACCAACATAAATATGTTATCCTCATGCCTGAGCTTGTGACCTGATTTCAAAACCATTCAATCACAAATAAAGCTCCTTATGTGTGTGTGTGTGTGTGTGTTTTCCTACATCAAGTCTAAGTGACTCAGATATTTTGTTATTCAACAAGATGACCACCATGACTCAGACAAGAGAGCTATTAACATTTTTCTGAAGTCTCAAGTCTGAATCCAAAATAAAATGAGTTGTTTCATGAACAGCTCTTCTCTAAAATGAGAATGTGTGTGTGTGTCCTGGTCGTCAAAATCCTCATTTGAATCTTCAAGGAGAAAAGTCACGATCTGAAGAGTGTACTTGCGTGGCAGATGCAGTTGGGTTCAAATCCCAACTCCAGAACTGGTCAGCCTATGTGACTGTGGGCAAGTGGTATTATCTCTCCCAGCCTCCACTTCTTCATCAGTGAGAAGGTATAGGTAAAGGTGTTGTATGGATACCACTTATCAGGGGGCCTGACACATGGCAAGTGGGTAATATAAGGCTCTGTTTTGCTTCCAGCTAGAAGTTCATGTCACAGGACACCACACTCAGATGGGAGACCACGCCCTCACTTCTGTTGAAAACCTTGGCTGTAGGAGGAAATAGTTCTAATGGAAGTGGTATTGTCTTTGGTCCCATTTTGAACTTTACTCTCTGGTAAGGTAGACTGTGTTGTGGATTGGATTCCAAATGCAAGTTCACTGGAAAGGGTTTCTGGGTGGTCTACTGCTTCAGTGGCTAGGGATTTTTATAGAGTTGGAACAAGTTTAGAGGAGCACTTTATATGGGGAAAGGTGGTTTTTATTCTGTTCCAGCCTTTTTTTTTTTAATGGTAAAATCTTTGTTTATATGTTGTTGGTTTTAGATGTAAGCTTCCTTTGTTTAATGTCCTTCCTTAGCAAAAGAAAAAGTTGGCACCTCTCTGGTGATACTTCTCCCCAGTCCATGTTTTTTTTAAAAAAATGTATGGGGATATGAAATTCAAATGATTGAGAACTATCATATTCAAGCAATTCTCCCTGTTATCCCCAAGAGTAGTGTTCTTCTATGTCCCTCTGCTGCCTTAATGCTTATGACCAAGAAGATGTAAATTGACCTTTTTTTTGTCATATAAAATCAACTGGGATATTTTAATTAGGACAGTGAATGAAGGCACAAAACTCTGTTTCTAAAGTGACTATCTCCTACTATTTTATTACTAATAAACTTTCAAGGAACTACCTTCCACAACCCTTATAAAATCATGGTCTCTGCTGACGAACAGTCTCATGAAACACACGGAGAGGTTCATGCTAGATACCAGACAACGATCACAGATTCCAGTGCGGAGCGTCCCAGAATCATGATTCAAGGGAGCCCATGTGAAAGACAAAAAAGTGAGGTAGTGAGAAGTGGCTTCTCTCCCTACTCCACTGGCCTGGGCTCTTGACAGCCATGATGACACATGATGATGGATTCCGGCCACACATTAACCAAGACAGGTAGACAACTGATTCAAACGGGCCACCTGGCTCTTACATCCAAGCATTGATTTGGGATTTGGGAAATAGCCCACTCATTAGTGTGAACTGGTCTCTTGATCAGGAATTATGGGGAGATCATCTTTTCCTGTACCCCTATAACTGAAGCAGTACAGGAAGAAAGTTCTCAGATATAAAGAAGGTTGGAGCAGCTGATCTGAAAGAAGTGCAGTGAGGGTCCTGATGGTTTAACAGCTCCCATTTTCAGGGCTTTCTTGAGGCCTGGTGAAGATGGAAATTTTGGATTTGGTAGCAATTTAGATTCTTTTGCTTGTAAGCAACAGAAACTGGTGCTGGCTACGCTAATCAATGAGGGAATTTATCTGGCATAGGACAGAGGCTTGCAAAAGTGTGGCTGGAAGATCAGGGTTAGGATGTGGAAGGATTCCAAAATCGCAACCCACCACTAAAGAATTATCAGTACCAGGGCTATAGGACACCGAGACCCGGAGTGACATGCAGCAGGTGTCATTTGAATACCAGCGGAATATTTGATTGGTATTCTTGCTTTCAAATTATTATTTTTAAGATTTATTTACTTACCTTGGGGGAGGGGAACAGAAGGAGAAGGAGAGAGAGAGTCTGTGCTGAGCATGGAGCCTGATCTCATAATCTGAGTTGAAACCAAGAATTGGATGCTTAACCGACTGTGCCCCCCAGGTACCCCTGCTTTCAAAATCTTGAGACTCAAAGTGCTTAGACATTTTTATTTCTCAAACGACTGGGTGAGTCACACATTTTGGTGTCCCAAAATTCAGGCAGCTGAATTTGATACCCAAGATAGTTGATGAAATCACCCTGGTTCTCATTACAAATAAATGGCTTTCTGCAGTTGGATCCCCATGATGCCACGGATTTCACCTCCTCTGAATATACACCGAACTTCTTAGGGAGCCAAGACAAAGGAAATAATTAAGTGGAGGTGGGTTTATAATGAGTAAGCATTTTTCTTTAAAATGATCTCAGCTAAACTTCCTTGTTTTGTTCTAGGTAACTTGGAAACTTCTGAAACTGATTTGTTTGGCTCAGAAGAACAATGTTATCTCAGTGTGTGGGGCTAGGTATGCATCTCCTTTCTGGTCTGGAAAGTAGTTGGCCTAAAGTATCAGGTGGATGACATTTGTATTACCAAATGCTCATTAGGTAATCATCGATTTTGGACAAAAGTGGGATTGAGAGAAAGACTTAAGGCTTGAGCAGCTCATCCCTGGAGTTTTGGACAAAAGTGGGATTGAGAGAAAGACTTAAGGCTTGAGCAGCTCATCCCTGGAGTTTAGGAAATGCAACAAAAATTTTTAAAATAAGCCAACAACCTACAATCATACAACCCAGGAAAAAAAAAAACAACAACAATACAATTGTTTTAGGGGCACCTGGGCGGCTCAGTGGTTGAGCATCTGCCTTCAGCTCAGGTCGCAATCCCAGGGTCAAGTGTCAGGCTCCCCGCATGTCTCTTCCTCTCTCTGTGTCTCTCATGAATAAATAAATAAATTTTTTTTAAAAGAATTGTTTTAAAAAGAAAACTTTTATTGCAGTTTAATATACATACAAAAAAAGGATCATTTTTGGAATTTAAAAATATCTACTACTTAATCAGGGACTATCTTTACTATGGTAAACTTGAACATAAAGCATCACACTTTCAAATGTGAATTAGAGATTTTTTTTAATGAAAGATACCTTAGGATTCAATTTTTTTTTCTTTTCTTTGAAATAAAACCATGCCATGGCATTTTCAGCAGACGGGGATGCCTCTTTCAGAATTATGATATTCACAGGATTCCTACGATTTTAGTCATTAATTTACTGAACCCATCACAGCATAAGCTAAAGTGAAAGTGTAAGACTATGATAAGAGTAATTCATATAACCCAGTGATAAGAAATATAAATTCCTGTAATGTAAACAGTTTTATCCATGGCAAGGTAAGTACAGAAAATCCCCTACTAAGAACACCTGAGTGTGTCCTGATTCCACCTGAGCCCCCTTCACACTTCTCATGGTGGCACCTGCTCTCATTCCCCAATTTAGGAGAACTAGTTGGTTGGTTCTGGGTCTGGCAGCTTTCTTCCCCCCCTGCAGATGTAGGTGTTTGGCAAGCTTTAGAGGCTGCAGAGATGTTCTCTGAAAATAGATATGAGGGATACTGTAAATATTAGCTAGTAAGTACCATGGATTTCAGCAGTCCTGGACTCAAAGATCTTCAGAGATTGTGCACACAGGGTAGCTATGTTAAGCAGTCAGATATAAGAGGATAGGGAGTGTGGGAACTTCCTGTGGGGTAAAGTGGGAACTCCAGGGCATGGGAGGCCATAGATTATTTAGCAGTTAGGGTCTAAATCAGAGTATACATCAACTGTGGCTAATAATCACAATTATATTTGACAATCCCTTAGGAAGCTGCCCCCTTGGGACAAATGTGCTTCCTGGAGACACACCTGATGTCCGTCAACATAGCCAGACCACCTCACTCTGCACTGGAATATGTATCACTGATTCTTCAGTTAAGTTCCAGAGGCTTAGGGAGGAGGTGGCATGGAAAATTACTTAATATAGAATCAAACTCACTCGAGCAAGTGCTCATGCTGTGCAAGACACCTGGAAAGGGAGACTGCGAGAGGGGATGGCATGAATCCCAGCCCAGACTCCTTATGAGGACAGATGCTGGAGGTTTCTTTTTCGCTGGTGTGTGCCCGAAACCTAGTCCAGTGACAGACACAGATGACATTTCAGGCTCCTTATTCTGAAGATCCCCAGACTTGGTTTAGTGGTCTGTTGTTGCCATACTGAAATTGTTAATAATGTTTGAACAATTCCTCCCCCACCACCACCATTTTCATTTTGCACTTGGCCCTGCAGATTATGTGGCTGGTTCTGGTAACATTCAATAAATAAGATGCTGCATGAATGCATGAGTGAACAAGGCAGGTCCCTCTCCCCTGACCTCCTTAAATTCTGGATCAGGGTGAAAAAAATAAGTTTTTTCTTTACTTGATCTAAAGTTCACCTCCCTCACTTGTCAGATCCAGACTGATCTCTTCCAGCGATGAATGACAGTGGGGCCATTCATTCATTTCAGGGGAAAGCCCTTCCCTACCTACACACAACTGGTCTGACCCTGTTCTGCATCTGAAGGATTTCCTTAGACTTTGATTCAGCAAATTCTGAAAGGGGATTACTTAGTCTTAAGCAAGAACAATGGGAGATGTCAGTATTTGAGTCCTGCTTGGGCTCCACAGGAGTCAGCCTGTGAGTTTTTTTCCAAGTATGTAAAAAAATAAATAAATATATAAATAAAAAATGGTGAAGTTCAATCCTAGAGAACAGATCTGTTCTGCTGGTAGCTGATACTTAATGGTGTTGGTATCTTTAGTGACTGGTCTGATACCCTCCCTAGACTCATCTTTCCAACCTGCCCTTTGGCCTGATGAACAGCTGTGCAAAGGTACACGTCACTTAGCTATGCCTCACCTCTTGGGGATTTGCTGTTGGCCTCAGGTAGCTCCAGCAGCCATTCGGGTACAAGAACAAATGTGGAAGTGCAAAGAAGTTAACACCCGAGGGCAACCCTTGACCGAACTCGGATGAGTGAACAGGTGCTATCTTTGCGGTGAGAACAATTCCATGATACGTAGTCGACAGTGCCCCAAAGAGTTCCCAGGAGGGATAAATCCAGTTTCCCTGTGTGCAACTGGCTCAGTAAACAGCCCTCGGAACAGCTTCCTGTCCTTCCCCTTTTGCACTTTTCCTAGCATCCTCCACCCCCTGCTCAGGTTCCCAGAGTCACTTCCCAATATTGACTCCCTTTGGCAAGCCTTTGCCTCAGACTCTGTCGAGACATTGTCGTGGCTGGAACATATCTGTTAACACTCTTAATTGTAAGTCACAGGAAATTAAGCCAAAATCCCATAGGCAAATAAAGAATTGACTCCTGTCATTGAAAAGTTCAGGACGAGAGGTAGCTTAGCACAGTGGGACCAAGGCAACACTTTAAAATTCAGGCCCTACTTCGTCTCTCTCCACTCTTCAGCTTCACTTCTGTGCTGGATCCATCTTCAAATGAGCTCACTCTTTATATGGCAAGATGCTGGCTACTGTTCTAGAACTTGCTCTCCTACAGTTTCACAGCTAGCTGGAAGAGAGAGCTTCTGGAACTCATTCTAATCGGAAGCCCGGCCTCTGACTGGCCTAAGTTTAGCCATGTGCTGATTCCTGAACAATCATGTGGCCACAGCTTACTGATTGGATGAAGCTTGTTCTTATGCTTCACTTTGAGGACAGTGTTAGAGCCCAGCCAGACCACACAGACCAATTGGGAGTATTTTAGTCAGGGTTCTCCAGAGAAACTGAACCAATAGAACATGGATGAACAGCTCCCTGGATGGATGGATGGATAGATAGATACATACCTACATAGACAGATATTATTTTAAAAAATGGCTTATATGATTACAGAGGTAAACCCGAAGACCCACAGTTGGCAAGCTGGAATGCAGAACTGATGTCAGCTCAAGCCTGAAATCTAGAAAGGACCCGTGTCTCAGCTCAGCAGCCAGGCAGGAGGAGTTCACTCTTACTCTACTTTTTTGTTCTACTCAGATCTTCAATTGATTGGATGAGGTCCATCCATGTTAAGAAGGACTTTACTCAGTCTACCATTCAAATATTAACGTCATCTAGAAACACTTTTCACAGACACACAAAAAACAATGTTTGGCCAAATGTCTCTGCAAGTTACATGTAGTATTGACCATTAGGGGGAGTAAGAGGAAGATCTCTGAACTAAAATCAGGGCTGCTGCTAGGAAGGGTATTGGATGCGGGGAAACAAATGCCAAATATTTAGGAAGAATAATTCTTCTTGGGCAGAAAATCAAATGTAATCTTCATATATATGTGCTTGCTTCAGCTGCACATATACTAAAATTGTAATTTTTATATATATTTGAGAGGGAAAGAGAGAGATCTCTATATATCTTTATATCTATTTAATATTGCATGAACTATAAAAAAAGTATATTTAGGTAAGCTTAAGTTTGCAAAATAATTTCTTATAACAAATGTATTTATAGATGCAATGAATGCTACTTCTTACAGCAACCGTGTTATATAAGATTTGTGCTCATTAAAGATTGAATTTCTAAAACAATTTAAAACTGTTGTTAAATATTTAATATCTCAGGGAGCTTCCTGTTCCTTCTCAGAAACTTAGGACAGTAATGTGGAGGACTTAAATCCTTTGGATTTAAATCCTTTGCTTCTGATGATTGAGCTCCTGCAATTAGTGGGATGTCAGAATTATCTAGCCTTCTTTATTCAAAAGGGTAATAATATAGCATATCTTGAAAAAAGAAGTTTCCCAAATATTATTAAAGCAATGTATAACCATTAAAAGAAATTTAAGAAAGTGCAAATCAGATGAAATATTTGGATTTCATGTTACCACCCAGTGACAACTGCTAAGAATAGTTCTGTATATTTCCTCCTATATATTCTGTGGGTCGATTTTTAGATTCTAGCTAGAATCATGGTGTGTTCCCCTTATAGCTTGCATCAGGTTTCATTACATCTTGCATGATTACATATCAATTACCTTGGCATTAATTTCTTCCCGAATAAACACTAACCCATATTTGCTTTAAAAAAATTTTTAAATATGGAAAATTATAAAGATGGAAGTAAAAAGTTATATTCAACTCTTGATATCTAGATACAAAATCATACAAATGTCAATTGTCAATTATACTGACATTTTTATATGTCATTCCTATATGTTACTAAGTGTATCTATCTATATTATATAGATATGATTTTTAGAAACAAAACTGGAATTGTAATTTTGCATCTGACCTGTTTTCCACGTTTCCCTCTGCCACTACTCTTTAGAATGAATATTGCGACAAGTGCTTATGAAGGGGAGCACCCTACAGGCTTCTTAAGCTGGTCTCTTTTGCCAAACACTTAAGAGATGCCTCATTTTTATAAATACCGCTTTCCTAAGCGCTCTTGTATAGAGAGTCTGTTTATGGTTTTTAGACCTATTTTCTCAGAATAGGTGGCCAGTGTTCCTTAAACGATATTCTTAAACGATAAAAATGTTTATTCATTTTATTTAATTGCTTTTTACACATTTCTTAGCACTGATTTCTCTTCTGGGGGCAGTGAATGGGTGTGGGACAGGGGCTGCTGCTTATTCCCCTCTTCGGCCTCAATGTCTTTCAAATATTTTGCCCAGAGACCACAGAAGCATTCATGATGGATAACATTGATTCCCATGACATCTTCAATCTGATCCTTTGTTTGTTGTCAAAAATGAGCCAGGTTGGGTTTCTTGGCAGAGACTCATCCTGCCGCCTTTCCAAGCACCAAGCAGCAACCACTTCTCATCAGCACCCCTTCTCTCTCCCTCAATGGATTTCCCACTTACATGTGGGAGCCCTCCCAGCTTACTAGGATTCTGTGGCCATGGGTTGTGCTGGTTCGGGGAGGGGTTGTCTTCAGCTGATGCCTCTTCATGAAAGCCTGCGTCAATTTGACACAAATGCACTCTACGGGTTACCTGAGTATGTGATTTATAAAATAAAAAGCACTGAGAGTCAGCTCAGCATCCATAGTTGGCATTGGCCTGTGCCCTGGCAATGTAGCAAGGGAAGTTTTTCTTCAGACAGCTCCACCTCCACGGCAGCCTCAGGGATACTGAGGCATTTTTGCCTTTCTACCTCCTGATCATCAGGGCTGAATTTCCAATGACAAAGGAATAACTTTCCTTTAGAATAAACATCTCTTTGAGGTTCTTGTTTCCAACAACATGACTCTGTGGCTAGATAGAGCAGAATTTGAAAAAGGAAGTTGAAATGTTGCACAGACCCTCTGTGAGGTGCCCAGGGATCCAGAGGAGAGGCAAACAGCTACGGATGACATTGAGTTGACCTTGCAGGACTTCTCGCTGCTACAATCTCACCACCTGTGGGTCTGAGTCACTGAGGCCAGGGCATCTCTTCCTGCTGCTTCAGGACACCCGAGCATCCTCTGCCAGGCTGGTCTCACCATCAGGAGTGGATTCTCCTGGGGCCCTGGCACCTCCCTCCACTGTTCTCTCCTCATTGGTCACCAGTCTGCCACTGGGGAATCTGACTGGCTGGACCCAGATCCACAGACCTGCTTCCAAGCTTCAAGGATGCTAGGAAATGGAGTTCTGACTTCCAGGACGGAAGGGTGACACTCAAGTCCTGGAAATGTCCTTAACTATAGAGAAAAGTTTTCAAAAGAGAAGAGATGCCCATTTTACCATAAAACATCTTTTTATGAGCAGCATCTATGGTGAAGAGTCTGCCTGGCTCCGTGCTAGTTATAAATGAGATTCTTATTAAATGAATCACACCGGGGATGCCTGGGTGGCTCAGTGGTTGAGGATCTGCCTTTAGCTCAGGGCATGATCCCAAGGTCCTGGGATCGAGTCCCACATCGGGCTCCCCATGGGGAGTCTCCTTCTCCTTCTGCCTGTGTCTCTGCCTCTCTCTGCATCTCTCATGAATAAACAAATATTAAAAAAAAATCACAGTAGGGAATTTATATTTTAATTTGAAGATATGATTGTTACTTATAAACAAGTTCTGACTTGTTTCTCAATATCAAAATTGCTATAAGCATGTACCCTTGAAATAAACAGACTCGTTAATGGTCTATCTTATAAAGGCCCAAACCCAATGTATACATTTGAGGGCTTTGGAAAATGCTTTGTTTTTTGCCCAGTAAAAATTAAGGTAAGAATTCAAACTAGTGAGGAATGATTGTATTTTGTCCCAAAGAGAGGTTTCCTTGATTTTGTGTAATGCTGTTTTGCAGAGTGTAGACTGGAGTGTGGACAGTTCTGAGAGGTTGCAAAGAGGAAATGAAAATGTCAGCTCCTGGAATCACAGCGCCACCTGGTGAAGACAAGGCTTGTTCAGGCAAGGAGTCCACGCGATCACTATTTGTGTGAGGCACCTAGTGCAAGGTCTAGCACACACCCCCCCACACACACAAAGTGAATGGAAATACACTATAGACTCTTGTTCAGTGTCGCTGAATGATTTTATCAACAGCTATGTTGTTTTATATATTACTGTACCAATCTCTAATTACACATTCATTCCCACATTTATTTATTCATTAGTGTCTGTCAATCACCGATTTTCCCAGTTGGTGCTGTGATTACAGAGATGAAGAAGCAGGCAGGATCTGTCCCCCTTGGTACTCCCAGCGTAACAGAAGAGACATATTTTAAAAGAAAATGGGTTAGAGAGACTTATAACAGTGTTTCAAGGAGGAGGATGCTGCTCTTTCTGGGTGGTGGATGTGTTGAAGGAAGATGTCTTGATGGAGGGACACAGAGGCTCAGTGTTGAGGGTGGGCAGAACTTAGCCAGGTGAATAACAGGCGAAGGGCATCTTGAATAGCAAGATAAGCAGGTGCAAAGGGCCTGGGGCAGAAGGGAGCAGGTGTTATTTACAAATGGAGACTCAAGAAGATGGAGCATATGGAGAGGAAAGATGGTATGAAATAATGTCAGAGATTGAGAGTAGGCTTTGGTAAGAAATCTAAATTATACCTGAGGTGCAATGGGAAGACAGAGAAGAATTTCAAAGAGGGTCATAACAAAATCATGTACAAAATTGTTGCTCCATACAGAAACTCACACTACATTACATTGCCCGTCTCAGTAAGAATATTCAAACGAAGTAGGAGAGAGACGGTAAGGCATATGCAGTGGTAGCTTAGAAACGTACCAATTTGTGTGGCAAGTGCAGAATTTAAAGATGGAACAGGTTATTGAGAACCAAGGACGTCTTTGGAGGACGGATTAAATCTTGAGTGAGATTTAAAGGCACCGCTGGAGGTCAAGAGTGATGAAGGGACACAGAGAAAGTTCTGGTGATCATGGTACAAGCATGGGAAGGAGGTGACAGGGGAGAAAGTAACGGGACAGCTGTTGGGGATGAAACTTTTCAGTAAGAGATAGAGTTCCTAATTTGCATCAGCTTTTTTTTTTTTTTTTAGATTTTATTTATTTATTCATGAGAGACACAGAGAGGGAGGCAGAGACCCAGGCAGAGGGAGAAGCAGGCTCCACTCAGGGAGCCCGACGTGGGACTCAATCCCAGGACTCCAGGATCAGGCCCTGGGCTGAAGGCAGCGCTAAACTGCTGAGCCAGCCAGGCTGCCCTGCATCAGCTTTTGACTTCAGTAAACCCAGGCAGTTTTTCTTTTTCCTGATTTTGTTTAGGAGAAAAATTCAGTCATCAGAATATTCCAAAATATGTACCTACAGGGAGGTTTACTGGAGGTCACAGATGAGTGGGTGGACCCTGCTTTCCATCTCTGGCATATGTGAAGTTTTGAGGGACGGTTTCAACAAGAGACTCCACATTTTTTAAAAATCCAGATTCCCGGATGCCCAGGTGGCTCAGCAGTTTACCGCCTGCTTTCAGCTCAAGGCATGATCCCAGAGACCCAGAATCGAATCCCACATGGGGCTCCCTGCATGGACCTGCTTCTCCCTCTGCCTGTGTCTCTGCCTCTCTCTCTCTCTCTCTCTCTCTCATTCTCTGTGTGTCTCTTATGAATAAATAAATAAAATCTTAAAAAAAATAAAAATCCATATTCCTGGCTTTTTGTAAAAAGGGAAATTGAGCACTGGGCCCCTATTCCCTTCGAGGTAAGGAGCCGGGTAAGCTGGACAGTTGGATGACCAGCTTTCACCTCTTGTCCTTCTCCTTCTCTTTCCTATCTAAACCTTTTCTTCTCTTTCTTTAAATATACCATGATTGCCTACCTTCCTTTGATATTAAAGATTCTCTTCACTCTCCTTACTCACTGAGCTGGGATGAGAGGCAAGGAGATGAGGTGCCCAGCAGTGGACATGTAAGGAGGGCACTCAGGTGCAGCACCTGGTCCTGCTCCCTTTTTGCCCGTTACCTTCCCCCTCTTGGATCAAATCTCAGTTGAAACATAATTTCTCAAGGGCCATCCCGGAATAGAGTTCTCTTTAATTTACTTAAGATCTGCTCCTACAGCAAGTGAGACCGGTTTTCACTTTAAGTCAGAGATTTTTAAATGCCCCTTTAAAATATTTTTGTTCTAAATTTTAAAAGTAGATATTTTTAAAATGAGGAAAATAATAGTCCTGTATGTATTATGGCAAAACATTACTGACTTTGCCTTGAACGGCTGCCCTAACACGGGCACTAATTACTACGTGATACTGGGTTGACTCTGTTGCCCCTGACCCTCCTGGCCAAGGTGAAGGGGGTAATCCCATCGAGGTTTCCTGTTTAAGTCTCAGAACCAGGAGCACGGTGCACATGGTGAGGATTTTGGAGGTCACTCATGGGTGTACTGCTACAAAATGAGCCGATTATTGCTTTGTGACAGGATCCGAAACCTGCATGTGTCGGGACAATTTTGTAGCTTATATGTCAAGCCAAATAGTTGGGTAGATGGTTTTTTCCCCCCTCGGTGTTCCAGTCAACATACTTACCATTTCTTGTATCTTCCTCATGAAGATACTGGTAGCTACACAGTCTTTTATTATTGTCACTATTCTAAGTGTTCTTATAGCTATTAATAACACATAGTAATAAGGCTCGCCTTCTGACATAGTACATGATTCATTCATATATTTTTGAATATGGCCTGTCTCCCCTCACTAGAAAGTAAACTGCATGAGGATAAGGAATTTTGTCTATGTTTTTTAGCATCTGCCTTCTTTTTTTTAATTAAAGATTTATTTATTTATTTTAGAGACAGAGTGAAAGAGAGAACACACAGGGGCAGAGGGGGAGGGAGAGAGAAGCCAAGCAGACCCCAACGCTGAGCTCAGAACCCAGTGTGGGGGGCTCCATCTCACATCTCGAGATCAGGACTTGAGCCGAAACCAAGAGTCAGGTGCTTAAGCAGCTGGCCCAGCACCTGCCCTGCTTGACCATGGTCAATGGTCAGTGAGTCACATTGATGACTCATGTCACCAATTCCAGAATCTTCATGGGCTACTTACTCCAGTCAGACACCAGCTCCTGCTCCCTAGAGCCCCTCTGCACTGGTCTTAGGGCTACAGCTCCAGGTGCTACAATTTGTGGCGATATATGTGGGCCAATTGTAAGCTTCTTGATGTGAAGCACCTTGTCTAATTCATCTCTCTGTTTGCAATGGCATCTAGCATGGTACAGATTTCAAACAAACAAATGCACACACAAACTGTCTCATTTAGATCTTCGAGAAGTCTGGCTGGTGACAAGTGCATATACCTGGAGGCTTTGACAGGTAAGCCCAAGGATGAGGCAGGAGGGGATCCGCGGGGACCCTGAGAGGGCCTGTTAGTTTAATAGGCCTTCCCTAATCATCTCCAGCAACAGCTGTCAGGCAGGAACATAGACTTGAGGCCACCAGGACTTTGGTTTTACAAGCAGAACAAAAAACCTGATATTGTTGAGTGCAGTCTCCTAATTTTCATATGTTGGTTCAAAAAAACCCCAAACAAATGAATGCTGACCAAAACAGCATATCATGGATCCAGTCAATGGCCGGCCAGTCTTCAACCTGGTGTAAGGGAATGAGTTCAGTCACCCTTAGTGGGGAAAGTATTCTCAAGTGGTGATTTTCCTTCCTGACCTGTGGTCTCCAATTATTTCCATTTGCACCACAAGCTGCTTTCTTTTGTTTGTCTAGATAGGTAGGGGAAGAACGAGGTTGGAGATGCTCAAGTTTAAGGACAGGAGAGGATGCTTAACAGAAGATATGAAAGTCCCCATTTGTGCTTACAGAACTGATCCTCCTACTGGGACAGAGATCAGCTCGAAGGATGCCAGGGAAGGGGAGTGAAGGGGGATAGAGATGGTGGGATACAGAGTCAGGAGGAGAGCCAGTACCAAGGTGGCCAGGGGTCAGCCCCCTGTCCGTGCACCTGTCCAGATCAAACCACACTGCCCCAGGCCATAAGACTCTGCCTCGGTGAACAGCCCCACCACCCAGAGCCCCATGCACAAAACACTGCTGGCAGCTGGCCCAACAGTGCGTACATCCTTCTTCCTCTTTCTTGTTTTCAGAAGCCCATGCCAGTTTCCTACGATTTCGTATAATTTGAAACGTCACTTATATGACTATGGAATGGGTTTATTTATTAAATAAATTTTTAAAGAATTCTCCGTTTTCATTTCTAATATGGGAAACAAGGATGAATATAACCTACGTAAACAGAAGATCTTTGGGGTATTCCATACGTGCTAAGAGTGTAAAGGAATGCACACGCACACACAGGAAAAAGAAGAAAAGAATTGGGAGGCACAGGTGTAAGGGTGTAGGTGTAGGGTAATTGTTGGGTGAGCATTGTTGAGTAAGTTAATGGAGGAGTACTTCCTTCCTTACACCGTGTGAACTGGCAGGGCACAGACATCTCACGTCCCAGAGCCAAGGTCGTTTGTTTTTAGCTCTCTTTATGGTATGCCTACTTCTTACAAGTTTTGTGGAATTGATGCAAGAGAACTTCCCTTCCGTCCGCTCGTGGCCCCGCCCCATCCACAACAGGCCCCGCCCACTCCCCGCCCAGGCCCCGCCCCCGCCGCGCCCAGGCCCCGCCCCCGCGAGGCGCGCCCCCTGCCGTCCGCCGCGGGGACTCCCGGGCGGTTCGC
Organism: Nyctereutes procyonoides; assembly: GCF_905146905.1. NCBI lineage: Eukaryota > Metazoa > Chordata > Mammalia > Carnivora > Canidae > Nyctereutes > Nyctereutes procyonoides. The sequence goes on along the minus strand of NW_026575024.1, from coordinate 7,995,297 downwards.
CACACCCCCCACTTTCTGTCGGCCCACAGGGCGTTGCCTGTGCCTTTAATTGGCACGTACCAAGTGCTTCCAGGACACATTTCCTCCGCGAGTCCCGGGCGCTGGGGGGCCGCGGGCCGGAGACGCGGTAGGAGGGGATGCGGGGGCCGCGCTGTGTGCGGCGCAGCTCTGGGCCCGCGGGGAGCGACTCTCCGCCCCGGCCCGGAGCGCGCCCTCGCCGCCCTCCCCGCCGCGCGCAGTAGTCCAGTCCCAAGATGGCGGCCACCATGAAGAAGGCGGTGAGTGGGGCGCTCGGGTGCGGGATGCTCGGCCGCGGGGGGCGGGCGGCGGGGGGCGGCCGCCGGGGCCGGGCGCGGGCCGCGGGGGGGGTGCGGTTCCGCCGGCCGGCGTGGCGCGGGGGCCCGAGGCTGCCGGCCCCGAGGGCGGCCCCGCGGCGAGGCCTCCCCGCGCCGGCTCCCCCGGGCGTCTTCTCAGCCCCCACCCGGGCCGGCCGAGGCGGGGCAGCCGGGTCGGGACCCTCGGGGCCTACCCCCCGGGCAGCCGGTCGGACCTCGGGGCTCACCCCCCGGGCAGCGGTCGGACCCGGGGCTCCCCCAGCGGGCGGGGCAGCCGGGTCGGGGCCCTTGAGGTTCCTCCATTCCCCCCCGCCCCATGGCCGCCGGGTCGGGACCCTTGAGGTCCCCCCCATCCCCCCGGGGCAGCCAGGTCGGGACCCTCGGGGTTTCCCCCCATCCCCTCGGGGCAGCCGGGTCGGGACCTTCGGGGTTCCCCCCCCGGGGGCAGCCGGGTCGGGACCTTCGGGGTACCCCCCCCGGGGCAGCCGGGTCAGGACCCTTGAGGTTCCCCCCCCCCCGGGGCAGTCGGGTCAGGACCCTTGAGGTCCCCGCCATCCCCTCAGGGCCGCCGGGTCGGGACCCTCGGGGTTTCCCCCCATCCCCCCGGGGCCGCCGGGTCAGGACCCTCGGGCTCCCCCCCTCCGCGGTCCCGGCCCCGCCCCCGCCCTCGCGGTGCAGCAGCCTCACGCCGGGCCTTTTACCTGCTCGTGGCCTTGGAGCCCCCGCGGGGGTGCCCCGGGCGCCGCCTCGGCCAGTAAGGAGGCCGAGGCCCGGAGAGGCGGAGTCTCGAGCCCCGGGTCGCGCGGCTGCCGCCCGCCCGCATCCCCGCCCCGCATCCCCGCCCGCATCCCCGCCCGCATCCCCGCCGGACGTCCCCGTTCCCGCCCGAGACCCCGGGTCCCGACGGCGGACGGCGGCCCGGGGCCCAGAAGCCGGCTGCTGATGTGCCCGATCCTCCCGGGAACTTAGCGAAGACACGGTTTCCTGCCACTTTACAGATGGAGAGACTTAGCAGAGCAGTCGGTGGCCTCGAAATGACTCAGCTAATCAGCAGAGCTGCAGTTCAAACTCGGATTTTATGTTGTTCTTCCCGAAGCCCACCTTTTATCCCACTAAGCGAGTGTGAGCTCCCTGCTTACAGCTTCTAATTCCCGGAGTCCGCTCAGGTGTCTAAGACTATCTAGATTGGAGACAAATAAAATGGGGAAGGGGGGATGCTAATAATGTCTGGTGATTACCGAGGCCTGCCTTTATATGATGGGCTAGGTGGGCTCGGTTCTGAGCGAGCCCCACGCATTATTTTAACCTCACACTCGTTTTCAGAGGCTGCTTTTATCTTTATTTTACAGATGAGGCAACTGTGGTCCGCAGTAAATTAGCATTAAAGTGAGCACAACTCTCTAGAGCTCGTGTTTTCAAATTTCCGTGGTGTCTGATGGGAGTCCCCTGGCTAAAGGGATTTGCTTGCATTCAACTGCAAATTCCTTGGCTCCCCTACTCAGCAATATGCTCTGTCTGAGCCACCTGCCTCCATTGTAGGGTGCTAAAACCAGGACCGCCCCAGGCAAACCAGGGGGCCATTTGCTCACTCTATTGGTCTGCCATCCACAAGTTCTTACTGAGTGTCAGAGTAGGGTTCAGGGTTAGGGTGATTCAGAGGAGTATGAAACTTTGTGAGACTCACTCCATCTCTATTTTGTAGTTTACAGAGGCCCTTGGTTTGGTGTGGTCTTTAATTCCATAGAAGATGCTAGTTGTACCCCCCCACACACACACACACACCCCGTTTGACAGGTGTGCAGACCAAAGGGCAGAGAGACGAAGTAAACGTTGAGAGAATGGTAGAGAAATGATTTGAACCTTGGACTTGGCAAAACTTGATTGCCAACATATTTTCATTCATTCAGCAAACTTTTTCAGCCACGTAAGGTGGCACAATTTCAGTTTTTAGGTGATAAGCAGTGATGAGCAATGATAATGCTTATACCGCCTTATCCTCATAGCATCGTAGAACCGTAGAACTTACGTTCTGCGGGGAGAGGCCGGCATTACTCAGTAGTCACACAAGACTAAAATTCCCAGCTCTGCGAAGAACTATGACAGAAAGGACTTGTGACACGAGGGCTGGAGTAAGGTCTGCTTTGTGACCAGAGAAGGCTTTCGTGAGAAGGTGTGATCTATGCAATGACCTAAGGAGAGGAAAAGGAAGTTGGGAAGGGATGGGGCATTCTAGAGAGGGAGTATCAGCTGCAGAGCCCCTGGATGTGTTTAAGGAAAGGGTGCCCAGGATGGCAGAGAATCGGGGGAGGTTGAGCCAAGATGGTAAATGAACATATCGAGGCGTGGGTGGTGGCCAGAGCATGGAGGATTTTCTTCATTATCTTAGTCAGACTGACATGATATGTGCAGCAGCCTCCTGCAGGTGTTTTCCAGCACCGTGAGCAATTTCTGATGGGTTAACTACACGTACACTCTGGCCCTCTGCCCACTCTGGGAGCAAACAGGCATGTCAGTGAGTGGGTGTGAAATATCATGGGGATAGCCCCTTGAGTTTAATAAAAACTTTGCAATTCGGAATGCTTTACCTTTGTAACACGTTTATGTCCCAGTGGGTCATGGCTTTTCTGGTGAGAGCATTTGGGTGAGGTAATTCAGTCCTCTCCAAAGGTCTGCTTTCCAAGATGAGGTTCTTGGCCTTCAGAGGACTGTGTTTGATTTCTGTCCTTGATCCTGAGTACAGTTGTCCCCTTCCCCAGAGAGGCCAAGGAAGCCCCCTTCACTCCTTAGCCCCCAACACTGCAGCCCCTAACCTATTTTGTTTTCCCCACCACGTGTATCATCATCATCTAGCATCATCTTGCCCACCTTGCCTTTTGCCCACCTCCTTCTCTAGAATGTAAGCTTGCAGGTATTCGTGAGGGTGGGACTGGGGGGGGGAGGGGTAGGAGGGCCTCCCTTTCCACTGTGGCACATGGGAACCATTTACCAAGTAGTTGTTAAATGAATGACTGTAGGCATGAAAAGTGAGTAAAAATACAATGCAAAATTTTATATCGTGGAGATTTGGCAGACACCTTTAAAAAACAAAAATAAAGGCAGACCGAAATTGGCCAGAGTTTCCTTCTGGGCTTTTAGAACACTGGTGGACTCGGCTGTCAGCCCACATTCTGCCGGTGATAGCCAAAGTCAGCGTAGGACAAGACCCAGTGTGGTGGTTCATGTCCCTCTCCTAATCCTGTAAGGTGCTGAGTCTCAAGAAAAGGGTACAGTCGGGGTCCAGGGAATTTTAATTTCCACTTTGAATCTTGAGTAGTCATATTTCTCTCTGGCCTAGCAGAATTTTCTTCTAGATCTTTGTTCTTCCTCTCTAATGATTTTTTTTTTTTTTTGGGTAAGCATTGTTCAGGAAATAAAACATTTAGTTATCATTTATTAAAAGGCAGCTCCATCTGCAGGTCCTCAGTTTATCACCTCTGCAAGGTAGGAGGAACTGGCTTCCCCGGTTTACAGGAAGAAGCCTGAGGTGGCTCCAAAAAATGGAATAATTTGTCCAAGGTCCCGCCTGCTTGGATTTGAATCCATTCTTACTATGTTGACCACTCTGCCCCCAATAAAAAATAAGTCCTTCCTCTTTGAGTTCCCATGGCTTTGTGAGCAAGCAGTGAGCACGATTGGCTTTCCTGAATGCAGGAGTCCCTCATCTCTGGGGGTGTGGCTCCCTTTGAGAATCAGGAGAACTGTGAAGGCCCTTCAGAGGAATGCACAGACAGGATATGCCATGCTGCACAGTGTCGGGGGTAAATGGACTGTTCAGTGTCTGTGGATCCCCAGGTAAGAATCAGCCCTTCCCTGCCAAAGTGAAGCTTCACGCAATGTCGGAGTGTTCCACAACAGTGAGATGAAAACAGAAGCCACTGCCAGTAGTCTTGGAAGGTGCTGACTTACCACTTTTTGCTGTAAACAGAACTCCGCTGGGTGGTGTACAGTTTAACCACGGACTTCACACACTGCCTCACACGGCGACTGCGGCCCTGAGGCCCCAGTGAGGAAACCACCGCTAAGGAAACGGACTCCAGGCCCCAAGTACATGCTGGGGGCTGCTAGGAAAGGAAACACCTGCTTTGGAAAGATAGAAACAGGTGGCCAAATTCCTTCGCAACCCTGTAAGAAACGGTGTGTATGTGAGTCTGATCAAGCTGGATTCAGAGTCACATTCAGAGACCCATATATTAGCCTCAGCTGTGTGTCAGGCCAGCCCCGCGGTAGTTGCTTTCATGAGAGTGACCCCGTTCAAGCCTCAAGATGACAAATGCATCTATAAATACATAGTGAAGTTTTGAGGAGCTCAGTATTTTAAACGCTCCAGGCAAGCAGGAACTCTCTAGAATTCTCTGTTCCCTGTCTGCTTTGGGAATTGCTAGTTCTTATGTAGGCAAAACCCCTCAAATCCCAAGATACCTAAATATGGGCTTTTGGTGTCTGTAGTGCAGCTCAGTGTTTCCCAACTTCCGTATTCCTAAGTCACGCACAAGGTTGACCATTCAAAGCTCTGTGTATCGTGATCTAAAGGAGTTTTTCAGGATACCCTCTGGGGGTCTCTGATGCTGAGCCTGATGCATGTGAAAGTGTCAGTTCTGTGATGAGAGCCCAGGCCAGGGGAGGGCTGAGTTCCAGGCATCTGCCTCCGTGTTCTGTTCATCAAGCTCCAATCTCGTTTGACACAACAGGTTGCCTTTCAACCTCTGGGGAAATAAAAATGTGCACCTCTTATGTGACTGGTCACAGGAGACCAGGTGAAGGGAGGAGGCATGGTTGTTGTGAATCATTACAAAAGAGCAAAAATAGGCCTGATTGAAGCTCACTCTCGCTCGCTCTTTCTGTCCCTCCTCCATCACATTCTAATCAAGGGCTCTTGTTCTTATCTTATAAATGAGGGGAAGCTCCAAGGAGAATCTAGTATTTAATTTCTTTTTGTTTCTTTTCTTTTTTTTTCTTTTTTTTTTTTTAATATATGGTACCCCTTTGAGAATCCGGTGAAAACCAAGGACTTCCTGTTGCCTCTGACAAATGTGCATGATTGCGTGTCCACATGTGTTTTTACATTCAGTTTCTTTTTCTTTTTTAAAAGAAATGGCCAGAGTTTCCTTCTGGGCTTTTAGAACACTGGTGGACTCAGCTGTCAGCCCACATTCTGCCGGTGATAGCCAAAGTCAGTGTAGGACAAGACCCAGTGTGGTTCATGTCCCTCTCCTTATTTATTTATTCATGAGAGGCAGAGACATAGGCAGAGGGAGAAGCAGGCTCCATGAAGGGAGCCCGATGCAGGACTCGATCCCAGGACCCCGGGGTCACGCCCTGAGCCAAAGGTAGACACTCAACCACCGAGCCACCCAAGCATCTCTTACATTCAGTTTCTAAGAGCTTGTGGGCCTGTCTGGACTCTGGAGTCATACTTACCTGATTTGAAATCGAATTCCACCACTTAATACTGGCTTGTGACTCGGGGGACATTATTCTGTCTGTGCCACACTTTCTCCATCTATAAAATAGTGCTACTTCCTAACGGTCATACTTACTAAGATTCATTGAAGGGTTTGCAATGATGATAAAGCACTAGAAAGTTCTTGATACATAGTAAGAGCTCAATGTTAGCTATTTTATACTTTGTCATCTAAGTACTCTAATTTTATTTACAAATGTAATCACACTATTTCTAGACATTCAATTTTAATCATTTTATAGTACCTCATATCCTGTTCTTAATGAAGACATGTAAATAGGGTCTGCGTTAAAAGAAACATAATTTTTACCATGTGTGGAATACAGCCACTGAAATGCATAGTAACCCTCTAGCCAGTGTATCAATTGCATTAAGCATTAGAAACCGTCAGGTTCCTGACAGCTCCAATAAGCTTGTGTAGGTTTTAACTCTGAGAGAAGAAATTGGTATGAAGCCTTTACCAGAACTCATTACCACATCATTTTTGCTTCCTGGGTTATCTTGATGAAAGAATGTTCCAGCTCGAGAAATTCTGCTCTAGACCACGGTTGGCTGGCTGACTTAGTTCAGGACTTAATCTTATTTATATTTGAAATGTTTTTAGGCTTAGGCATTATTCCATAGACTATCGGAAGAGATTATAGATGTATGAACAGATCTGGAGCTTGTGGAGCAAATACTTAAAAGGCCTTTGTGATTTTCTGTACCTTTTGCGATTCTTGACTGTATGAGGGCAGATAGTTTATTGAATTATTTCAGAGTTATATAAGAAGCTAACCTATAACTTCTCCAGTAAAATCAAAAAATATTGAAATGTTTTCTCAGGCTGCAGAAGATGTCAACGTTACTTTTGAAGATCAACAAAAGATAAACAAATTTGCACGGAATACAAGTAGAATCACAGAGCTGAAGGAGGAAATAGAAATAAAAAAGGTATTAAAGAAATATTTATTTAAGAAAAATGAAAGATCTTTATACTATAGCTGTTTTTTGTTTTGTTTGTATTTTTTTGTTTGAGAGAGAGTGCGTGCAAGCAGGGTTTTGGGGGACATAGAAGGAGAGAGAGAATCCTAAGCAGGCTCCACGCCCAGCATGGAGCCCAATGTGGCTTTTGATCCTACAACCCCAAGATCATGACCTTAGCTGAAATCAAGAGTCTGATACTTAACCCACTGAGCCACCCAAGTGCTTCTGCTATAGCTTTTTAAAACTGAATTCAGTAATACATGATTCTATTTCTCTGGGCCCGTTGTTGCGTCTGACATAACCCACTCTAGTTAGTTGAAGAAAAAAGACCTTGCTTAAGGGATGTGTGAGAACTTCCAGAGTGTTGAGGGGGTGAGCCTGAGCTGGTGCTCCAGGAGCAGGCCCCAGAACCGCGTCTCCCGAGAACGTGGCTGGTGCTGGAGCTGCTATTGTTTCCAGTGATCCCAGAGCCAGCTGCGTCCTCCAGCACGGGAAGCTGTGCTGCAGACTGGGAGTGCTGGGTGGCACCCCCAGCCCTGCCCACCCACAACTCGGGCCTGTGCCCAGCAGCTCCTACGTGCTCCTCCGAGCTGAGCTCCAGTTCAAGGACAGTTGACTGGTGGAATGTGGGTTCATAGCTACCTTCATCCTCTCATTGGGCAAGGCTGAGAAATGGAGGTTTGCTCTGTTTTCATTCTACCACAGGAGGCAGAACTCACTAGGTGGAAATTGGCAGAGTAGGACACATTTTGCGTGGCCACAGATGCCCGCCGTCCCCCACAGATGCTTTTAGCATTCTGGAAACAGCTAGAGGCAGTGAGTTAGCTTTTAAGCGCTTCCCTAGAAAATGCCATGGAGAAACGTAAGAAAGTCTTCTGTGAGTGTGGTGATACCTTTGTGAAAGGGTCTCTCACAGAGTTGGCGTCCCCAGATAAAACTTGGCTTTTCACCTCCGTCAGGGAATTTTAATTATGAGTGTGCTTTTCATTGCCATTTACTTTTGTGTTTCTAGAAACAACTCCAGAATTTAGAAGATGCTTGTGAGGACATCATGCTTGCAGATGATGATTGCTTAATGATACCTTATCAAATTGGTGATGTTTTCATTAGCCATTCTCAAGAAGAGACACAGGAAATGTTAGAAGAAGCAAAGGTATGCTGGAGTCTTTCCCTGGGTGAGGGAGGCTGACTTCCATTAGGGTGTGTGTTGTTATGAAGAACACGTTAATTCCAGGTGTAGGGAAATAATGGGGCCTAAGTGATACTGCGTGGGTTTTTACAACATCCCGGGCATGCCATGAAATGAAAGCCTTGGAGGCATGATCTTACGTAATCCCAACAAGGGCTCTGGGAGATGCGGAGCCTTCGTCCCAACTTAGAACTGAAGGTCGGGGCTGAGAAAGGTCATGGGACTTACTCAAAGTGACACAGAGGGCCTAGGTAGCCTTTTGACCCCAGAACCCATGCTCTAAACTCACTGTGTGGAAACTATAGAATATTACAGGGTAGAAGACAAAAATCACCTGTCCTCCTACTACCCAGAGATAAGCACCCATAGTGGACATTTTCATTGGTTCTTATGTTTACACCTACTCTTTTCTCTGCATAAGTTTACTTCACATTTTGGTCAGTTAACATTCTACCAGAAGTACTTTCTCATTCTATTTAGTGTTCATTTGTCCAGCACATCTTCACTGAGGGCCTGCTCGGGGCCAAGCACACGTGCTTTGAAAACATTTCTGATGACTGTCTCACATCATGCGGGTGGACACTGATTCAGTTCACTGCCCTCCTGGTGTTAACATGAATTGGTTCCCAGTGTTTTCCTACAGTAATGTTGTAGTGAACATTCTTACACTCAAGTCTTTTTCACGTTTAGGATTCTTTTAGGAAATAATCAGGCAGGTGTCATTACTGGTCAGAGTATGGATTTATGGACAAAATTTGAGGCATTTGAGACATGGTATGGAATTAGTTTCCAATTCACACGCCCTCCAGCTGTCTGTGAGAGGAGCAGTCACGTGCACGAAAGACTGGTAGCTATCAAACATTTTCTCATTCTTTGGAAGTTTGCTTAATTAATATGAATATTATTTAAAATATTAGTCTCTGTTCTTCAAATGTCCTGGAAAGCAAAAATTCCTCTGAATTAAACTCTTGTTTAATAAGCCTTGGGAAGAACTAACATTTCTATTCCTGAATCTTTCTATGCAGAAACATTGGTGTTTTCCCTTATGTATAAAACCTTTTTCTTTCACAGTAAAATTTTATAGTTTTGTTCTTTTTTTTTCCACCATCCTCAGATACTCTTGTGGAATATAGGTTATAGTTTTTGTCACTGCTGTGAACGCACTTCCCTCCCTGTACCCCACACAGACCGTGAACCTTTATTCTGTTGTTCATTCATTTATCCATTCATTCCAGAAGTGTTTGTTGAGTGCTTAATCTGTATCGTGTTCTGCCATGAACCCGGATACGGGGAAGACAATGAAATATGCCTGGTTCCTGCCTGCATGGAGCATATGGTGTAAATGGAAAGAGAAAGTTCAGCAAGTAAAACTAGTAATGAGTGGAAGGTGGTGTGGGCAGAGAGGTGGCTGTAGGAGCACGGAGCAGAGGAGTGTGTCTGCTTAGGTGTCAGGGTCAGGAGGGCTCCCTGGCAAAGAGACAACGCAACACGAAGTGGGTCTTCACCAGAAGAGGGGACGGGATGTTCCAGACCAATGTGGAATGGTCGTTTGTTAAACTGATCATAAAAAGATCATGGTGCAAAAACGCCACTAAGAGAAGTTTTGATTAGTTGGAGATTTGGGAGCCTCCAAAATTGTGCCTTTGTCTTTGAAGAACTCTGTCCGACGAGTTGATAAATGACTTTATTTTAGCGGAGATTGGGAGACTTTCTTTGCAGGGTCAGATAGAAGATACCCTGGGCTTTGTGAGCCATCCAGGCTCTCTCAAAATTGCCATGAAAGCAGGATGTGTAAAAGCATGCCCAGAGCCACAGTCCAGTAAAACTGCACAAACAGGTATCAGGCTGGATCAGGCCCGTGGGCTGTAGTTTTTGCTCACCTGGCCCTAAGGCGAAGAGGAGCCTTTCAGGGGCTTTTAAGAAATGAGTGATACATGATAGGACTTGGCTTTTAAAATAATTTTCTTGCATGTCATAATTTCACTATGAACTAGGTTTTCAGGGTAGAGAAGTTTTATCTCCTTTCTAATAGCTGTATGTCATCTTTGTTTCTCATAGCTGTGGTTCTCAAACTTTTAGCAGGCATCAGAGTCCCCCAGAGGGCTTGTTGAAAATACTAATCACTGAAATCCCAAGAACTTCCAAATCAGAAGGCCTGGAGTGCAACCCCAGAAGTTTCCAAGCATTCTGGGGGCCGTATTTTGAGATTCAGTGGCCAGGCTTTGAAATGAATAACATTGTCAATACTAGGCATTCTTCCCTAGTTCCTAATATTAATGGGTATGCCATTTGTGCAACTTCATATTTTCTTGGTTATGTTCAGGAGAAATCCTTTTTTTTTATCCTGGCCAGTAAGGAACTTCTGACATTCCATGCATTTCATGTGAGCAGCACTGCTCTGTGTCAGAAATGAGGCACCCGTTACTACTGTCTCTCAAAGTGGCTCCAGGGGCCCAGTAGTTGGTGAAAATTTCTTCCAGATTCTGACTATAAGTTGTTATTCTTAATTATTGGTGTTAGTGTGAATTTTTATCATTTCTTCTCGTTTCATAGTTATTCTTGAGGAAGTTGGAAGAGGCTGTGTTGGAAGCCAGGCCTGTGATAAAACTTGTTTACCAGAAGTATTTGTATAGAGGTTCTTTATTAGGGTATGATAATTTGGGAATTAATTTTCTTTTTTATCCCTTTTGTTTTTTAAATCAGCAAAAACTGAGAAGATTGACTTGATTCATTCTATAATAAGCAAATATAAATTATGAATTAAAAGTATCCACATTCAGACTTTTGGTTTAGATTTAATTATCAGTGTTATTTAGCTGCCCGTCCCAAGTTTAGAAAGTTTGACCTAAAATTCTTCCCAAATATTTCATCCACAGATGCTCAGTAACCATCCACTGAATAGAATTAATTTAAATTATTTTTTTTTTCCCCAGAAAAATTTGCAAGAAGAAATTGACGCCTTAGAAGCCAGAGTGGAATCAATTCAGCGAGTGTTAGCGGATCTGAAAGTTCAGTTATATGCAAAATTCGGGAGCAACATAAACCTCGAAGCTGATGACAGTTAAACATTTTATAATACTTTTTTTTAATTTGTTTAATAAACTTGAATATTGTTTAAAATGATAATTTCCCTTCTTCAAATGATATGGAAAGCAAAACTTTCTTTTTTAAAATTTTCATTTATTTAATGGAAACTTGCCTATTTTCACATGTCTTGCTTATTTATTTTATATTTTTAAAAGAAGACAGTATTCATCTATGTATTTTGCATAACGATTCTATCAAGTGTAGGGGCTTTATGTCATGTTATTAAAATCGGTTAAGCAACCTTTTATGTTTCTATATTATCATTCAGAATATGTGTTGCAGTTTTTATTTATAAGGAAGTCTCACGGTTGGGTCATGTTGTTTATATACATCTCTTCCAGTTGCTGTTTAGAGGTGGTGAAAGCACTACAGAAAGATCCCATCCTACATCTGTCCACTTTACTCACTCTACCACCAAAACTTTGTCAAATGCTAAAAAAAAAAAAAAAAAAAAGTATATATTTCATTTAAATATGCATATATCATGTTATATCTGGACATAAATGTTTCACAAGTCTCTTACGTATGTATCAATGTCCTAGATCTTAGTAAAAGAACCAGGTAGTGCTGAGATATGTTGGGGCATGCTGAGCTTCATACATAGAGCAGAATGACAGAAGAATATTTTAGAAACCAAGAAATGTATCAAGAGGAAGAAAGAAACATTAAGGATTTTTTAATCATAAATTTTAGACCTTATTACAGAGCTTTAATTGGGGTTTATACTGATAATGATGATGTTAAACAGCTGTGTTTTTAAAGATTAATAAGCTTTTCTCTTCAAGAATACACTGACCTCTGCCACCACCACCCCCATACACATTTTGGGATTCGGAAGGACCTAATTTTATTAACTTTCCAGCAGGTGGCACTCATACACCAAAATAACCAATGAAAGGATCATAAAAAGGCTATTTCTAGGATTAGGTATACATAATTTTAGAGGCAGTCACTTTTTAACCTTCAAGGCTAGACATTGCATATGTCATGTTTTTGGTTAAATACTCAGAAGCAAATCAGGCTTAAAGATAAAATATGTAAGTCTAAGATTCTTCAAGACATAAAAGCAAACTTTAAATTGCTGTGAAATGTTCCCAAATAGTCCTACTCAGATTCTAGAAAATAATCCTTACAAAGATACTTTTCTTGCATGCATTTGGTTTGTACTCAGAGGGGTGAGACTAGAGGCATCTATCATGAGGGTATGGTAGGGGATAGGTAACCCCCTCAAATTAGAGGAGTTTGAGAACATTTTCACCAAGATTCCAAAGGTGGAAGGTAACCACTAGGAGGGCCATGTACCATCGGAGCCAGAGGAGGGAGCAGCCACTCCCTTCACTCTGGAACTCAGGGAGGGGCTGCCTTCATTTGAAGCAGGACAGACCTAGCCTGTGACATCCCTACAGAGACAGCCCAGAGACTAGACAGCCGGCCTCATTCTCCCTCCAAAACCCAGCTGGTGCCCACCATTGGCCAAACCCAGTTGGAATCCAGGGGTAGTTGGCTGGAGGCGGTCTATCTCCGGGGGAGAGGGGTGGTACATGGATGCATCTGGAAGGCCAGTGGAAGATCTAGCACAGGATGGTGGCTATGGACAAGCCATTTAGAAATTTTAACAACAAAGGCTTATCTCACGTGCCAGAAACTGAGTTATGTAACTGTCCAGGACTTAAAATTTTGTGAGTGCATGAGCAAGTAAGCCTAATACAAGAAAACATCCAATGCTGTGAGTGAAGTGAGGGGCAAGGGAGATCATTATATTTTGTTGCTAACTTAATACTTTGTTTTCTTTATTTACCTGTAAGGTTCTAGGACAAAAAAATATTTAATTGACATTTTAAACTCATTTCTGAAGTGTCCATTTGCCTGATTTTTGCCAGTAGGGCTGGGTGAAGATGTAAACAGCATGTCCTGCATCAGAGGAGGTGGCTAACCTCAACTGTAGCCACTAGTCGCCACGTAGAAGTTTGGTCTGGACTTGTCACCACTAACTTTTTTTGACAGGGAGACCGATGATTATTTTAAGCATTTTATTTAGAGGGCAAGTGGGCAAGTAGAGAGTGGGGGGCAGAGGGAGAGGGAGAGGGAGAACCTAGCAATCTGCAGAGTGTGGAGCCGGATGCGCCGCTCGCTCTCATGACCTGAGCTGAAATCAAGAGTCAGATGTTTATCTGACTGAGTCACCCAAGCACCCCAAGAACCGTGATTTTTATATGCAATCACTCGATCATTAATTCTAGGCTGCAACTTTTTTTTTTTTTTTAAGCGGGTTAAACAGAAGATACTTGTAGAACAGATTTGACCATTAGGCAGTTTGCAAACTCACGTGCACCATAGGCTGCATCTTATCTAGGCTCTGATAGGAAGTAGGAAGTAGGTTATTTGTACTGAAAGCCACAGGAGCTGGTGCTACTGAACTTTAATTTTTAAATACCTCTTGAACCTGTCCATTTCTTCCCATCTCCACAACCGCCACCAGGCTTGACCAAGTCTTAAGAGCTCTAGTCAAAAGCAGGCAAACTGGGGGTGGTCGGGGAAGGCTGTGCCAATGGGGATAATTTGACAGCTGGAGGCCAAGGAGGAGCCTCTAAAGGGCTTTGAGTGCAAAGGTGAGCTACATGATTGGAGAGGTATTTTAGAATAATTTGGTGGCTGGTAGGTGGTTTCACCACAAAGATGGAGGTAGGGACACCTGATACTCTCACACTTCCTTTGGTGTACAGGATCAGTTGGTGGAGAACTAGAAAGGAGGACGTGGGAGCTGGAGAGCAGGTGGGGTGTACAGGTGCGGACAGTGCTGTGGAGAGACCAGGGAAAGGGAGGAAGGCAGAGTCAAAGAATTTGGTTCTGAGCACAGGCCAAATACAGCCTATGACAGGTTTTCATGGGCTCTCATAGTTTAACAAAGTTTGAAAAATTTTCTTGCCACAGTAAAAGTAGGAGATCTCACATAAAAATTCAACTTGGCAACATTGGGACTGTGTTTCCAAAGGACAGTCTGAAGCTGCTCACCAGGGGGACAGGGCAGGCCCTGTCCCGTGATGCAGCCTGAGCTCACGCCCCTCATTTATGCCACCTGCGCAGCACCTGTCCCTTCTGAGCCCCGGCAGCCTGCTGGAGCAGTTACCCAGGTAGGGCAGCCAGAAGTGTCTCCTTGGCCCAGGAAGGTCAGGGAGGGAAGAGGAGGATGACAGAGGAGGAGGAGTCTGGCCTTGGACGTTGGCAGTTGCTAGGACGGCATCCACGTGGAGACGGGCCACTGGCTCTGGGAAAGGTGGGTAGATACTTTCCTCTATTTTCGGGACAGGAGGGGCAGGAGACTGGTGGTACGGTTGCCCCCAGGAGAGCTGTCCCTATTTGGTGGCAAAATGTCAAGGCTGGGATGACAGAGCAGCTGAGGTCCAGGCCTAGGGAGCCAGAGTGGGCTCTGGAATCCCCAGGCAGTGAGATCTGCCCTGGGTCCCCCAGAGGATGCTTGCAGTCAGGACCCTGGAGTACAGTGCCCACCCTGCCCTCTACGGGCTCAGAAAGGAACAGGGCTGTGGGGCGAGGAATCGGCATTGGCATCCCCACTTCCCAGCCCCCGTGTGAGCCTGGGACTGTCTCCACTCCAAGCAGAACTGGGGAGATTTATTTAAGGATCACTCTCATCCTAGGGAGAAGTGCTTAACATTAAAGGCACATATACATCACCGGGGCCAGGGGGGAAGTATTGTTAAGATGCCGGTTTGGGTTGGGGCCTGAGAGTCTGCATTTCCAACATGCTTGCAGATGATGCTAATCCTGCACTGGTCACAGGCTGTGCATAGGACAGCTAAGGTAGCCTGTCACGACAGGGGACTTAGGAGAGAACACAGGTGTGAGGGAAAAGGACTGGCCAAGGAAACAGTGGTTGCGATTGTGATGAGAGACCCGGGGGAGGACAGGATCCTGGAAAGGTTAGAATGCAGCATCTTCCGCTGGACTCAACCCGGAAAAAAAGATTTTCCCCATCAGTTGTGATGCTGTGGGATAAAGTGGATGTTGCCTTCAATAACTATTTCATAGAAACTGGGGGCGGAGCCCAGTGTCTTAACGAGCCCTCCAGGTGAATCTGACTCAGCTAAAGAACTAGCCTGCCTCAAATAATTCAGTCTGTCTGGGGGTCGGGGAAGGAGACTGAGCACCAACCGAGAATTCTTGATGCACAATCCTAATGATGAGAAGAGTAACAAGATATGGGAGCAACCAAGGAGAATGACCCATCCAGCTTAGGGGTGGTGGGTGGCTACCGGGGTCGTGTTGTTGCTGGTGGTGAACAGGTTATAAAAGATTAAACAGTGGGCGATGTGAGATTCGGAGCAGAAGCGAAAGTAGTTTTACAAGAAAGTTAACGGGAGGGAAGGAGACAGACCACCATTAATGCCATTGCAGTGTAGATGGAAGGATCTTTTGGGGGCTTGTTTTATTTTTGAGATCAGGGGATGTATGAGTACACATAGAGTGGATGGGGAGGAATCTGGGAGAGAAAGTGATGAGAAAAAGGCAGGAGACGACATGGTGGAGCACAGCACGGGAAAGGGCCATGTGAAGGAGAGATACCACCGTACTCTGACAAACAGCATGCTGGAAAAACTCAACATTGGATGTATTACTTATAAAACTCTCCCTTGAGAATAAATGATAGAAAACATGCAGATTCAGATCAGTGACTAACTGTGGAGGGGGAAGAAGATGAGATTGGGGAGGCAGAGGCAGGGAGCTGGTCTGGGGGCACACGGCGTCACATTTCAGTACATGGATCATGTATGTGCATGAGCTCCGTCAACGACGGGACGCGTCTACAAAGTCCTGTTAGTTATGGCACAGATCTAAACTGGAGAAGCGTGCCTGTTGTGGAGTTGTTGCTAATATTTAACTGCATCGCTTTCAACGTTGTTTCGTGTCATTTGACATAAAGTGGAGCATTGGGACTCTCCATTTTGGAAGGTAGGAAAACAGCAACTCAAAATAAGAGTCTTTATTAAAGATCACACATATGTGCATGTACTGAACAGAATTTAGAAGGCTGGTATAAAATATTTGGAGAATATTTTATATTTGGAGGGCTTATTTGTGCTGGGTGCTTCCCAGTATGTTGTTGTCTGGGATGAGCCTCTGTTGTGACGTCAATGGATCACTCCAGTGACTGTGACACCAAGGACCAGCGCGGAATGCTTACGCTAGCTGCCATGGTTCTGAATGCTTCTTATGGATTAATCCTTTCCTATCCTGTATTAACCCCTTAAAGTACAGTCTCTCATCACCCCTCATTGTACAGATGTGGAGATTAAACTCGCCCCTGCTCTCACAGCTTCCTTTGCAAACAGGCTATTAATGAACGTGCACGCTGTACTTTGAGAGGTATTTTGTTTCGTGATTTCACTTCCGTCTTTTTAGTTACCAAACAGAATTTCAGAAAGTTTCTTAAAAATGCATATAAATGTATGGTGTATATGGATGAAATAAAAATATTAACAGAATAGGAGAAGGCAAAGAACGGAGAGGAGATGATTGAAAAGGGGGAAAGGAAATACATTGACCACAGAGTCAACGTGCTCCAGGAGTGTGCACTGAGCTTCTGGGTAGCGGAGGCAAAGACAGAAAAAAATGAATAATACCACATTAGAATGAGTGGTATATGCCAGTTTCTCAGGAGAAAAGCAATGTTTTCAGAAGATTAAACTGAAAAAATTCCTCCCAGTGGGCACCACTAGCCCAGTGGGCACTGCTTCAGAGCACATGGGAGCACAGAACTCACATGGCCAGTCCCTGTAGCAACACAACAATTAACCTCCATCCAATGGAAGCAAATCAGAGAGGCTGGTTATTACCATAACATCCAGGCATGGCCTGAGCACTGGTCATACGGGTATTAATCTGGTCTCCACAACTCTGGAAGGAACAATGCTGCCATTATTGCCATCTCTCTTTTACAGATGAGGAAATGGCAGCAGGGCTTCACAGCTGTGCACACAACCCCCCCACTGCAATACTAATGTGCAAGTGTGGAATCTTCTGGCAATTCCCCTTGATCTAAGGAGAGCCCATAGTAACTTCAAATCCCTTAGAGTTAGAGAGCAGAGCAGTGATGGCCTTGGTCTAGGAGCCGCCTTAAAAGACCCCTCCTACTGGGAACACATTTCAATTTGATCCTGTGAGATGAGAGGAGGCATCTGGTTTTACCCACAGAACATCTGGAATCTTGAATTTGGCTTTCTATACCACTGTGCACAGCAATACGGGGGACATGGGAAAGGTCATTTCTGCTTGAAAGGGACAATGAATACTAGTCATAATCTCTCATTTGTTTTGTAATAATATCGCTGACATTCACAATCATACTGCAATTGGGAGTAACGTTGGAATCATTGCTGGAGTTTGTCTGACTTGTGTCAATAAAACCTGCAATAACAGGGATGCAGATGAGAAAATGTACTGAGAAACTAAACTGAATTCTCCTCAGGATGTGATTGCAATGGAAATTAATCATCCTGAAGAGAACTTGGATTTAATTAATAATCTACCAATTATTGGTTTAAGTCATTCAGCTTAAATTTGTCCTGTCCGGATTACAAGAGCTGGCCAGTGGCAAAAGGACTGTAATTCAATTAAACCAGCACACACACAAAAAATAAATAAATAAAAATGGTGAAGCTGGTGTAGAAGATGTCCCCTGACATGGTCCACATCTCTCCATCTCCATCTTTTCCACCTTGGCCTGACATGATTGCTCATCAGGACTAGGGTTCCTGTCTCTTAATGAGTCCTCCTGCCTCCCTCTTGCTTACACACACTTCCTTTAATCCAGACAAATGTTTTCAGACTACGAATCTGATTAGATCACTCTCTTCCCAGCACTCTTCCTCCCTTTCAAAAAGTTAATGTCCCTCTCTTGGTGAGATTAGTGGAAAATTCATCACATGGCCTTTTGGGTTGAACCCTGCCAACCTCTCTATTTCCCCTTTCCTCTCTGCACTAACCAGACTTCCTTTGTCCCAGTTCCCCACATTTGCTAGGTTCCCTTTGGTCATAGGACCTGTGTGCCCTTCCTAAATCAGCTCCCCACCTCCTCCCCGCACCCCCATCACTGTCCTTCGGGTGTGTACAGCCATTCCATATATATTTATTGCCATATCTTCCTCCTTAGGCTGAAGGCAGGGACCATACCCATGTACTGCTGCCTCTTATATTCCCAGCCCCACCACGAAGTCCAGCACACATAGTACTCAATACTTACTCTGATCCACAGGTGGGTATCCAACAGACATGAAGTTTGTATCTATCAAAAGTCATATTCAGGAATACTCATAGAAACATCATTCTTAATAGCCAAAACCCGAAAACAGCCCAATTTCCATCAATAAGAAATGAATGTAATAGAACAGCATACAGCACTAAAAAAGAAGAAATCACTAGGATGCACACCCACAAGATCGATGAATCTCAGAGACATAATGTTAAGGGAAAGAGCCCAGACACAAACGAAGATATCCTGTATGACTCCACATACAAGAAGTTCAGAAATAGTGGAACATGAGGGAGGTCACCTTCTCGGGAAGGATAGTCATAACCACCATGTATAGAGCAAGTGCTCAAGCACAGACCCTCTCCAAAGTGCTTGACACACCCTAACACACCCTCCTACAACCCTGTGACTGATTCTGTTGTGATCCACCTTTGTCAGGTGAAGAAAGTAAGTCGCTGGGAGGGGAAAATCTTTGTCTGGGGTCACACTGCTGGTAAGAGCAGAGCTGAATCCACTCTGGCTCCTTATGACCTCATTGTATCTGGACAGTTAGCTTCACGAGAACCACTGCCCCTCGGGCTGCCGTGACAAAGAGCGCAGGAGATGATAACCCATGCAATGCATTCCCCAGCAGGCTTGGGACACGGTAAGAACTCAGTAACTATTGTCTAGTAGGATTAGACCTATGAGAAAATGGAGGCTCAATGACGTTGCTCAAGGCCATATAATGAAGTAGCATTGCCTTTGTGCAGTTTGACCATGAATTCTACTGTGTGGGTTGGTTCTAAGTGACTTCCATAGTTAGCCTGAATGCAGCACCGTGTTATGATTTTCCTGGGCGTAGAGCGCTTTTGCCTTCCTGAGCCTCTTCCTCCATAGGGCAAATATTACAAAGTATATTTTATGATTCCCTTGGCATAGAGACAAATGTAACTAAGCCGGATGATAGTCATTGTTTTTTCTACTTTTAAGAGAAATGAAAACATCTTCATGGGCTCCTGAGGTACCATGGGCTGTAGGCGCTATGCCTGCTAGGCCTAATGGACAAGTGGGCTCTGCTGAAAGCAGGTGGGATTGTCAGATGCCAGCGATGAAGGTGGTGGATTTCTTTGAGTGAGTCGGGGGAGAACCTGTGCTTGAAAAACGCAACTAAAGACACAATTCTTCTTTGATGAATTTTGAAGACAAAATTCTTTTTTGATGGGAAGAGATTCTACTTCTCATATCCTTTTTCAAATTGCCATAGTTACCATAAAAGATTCAGCCATCAGCATGAAATGACATTTGAAGTTCAAATGATAGTGAAGACTTTTTGATTTAATGAAAAAGCAGAAAACAATCCAGAAAAAGAGACTGCAATTCGCAGAAATGGTGTTTTGTGTCATTTTACCTGATTTGGAACGGGGTGGGAAGAAGGAATTGATGAAATGCTATAAAATGCTAGAATTCAAATAGGCCTTGATGTAAATAATGAATCATGCTTTTGGGCTTTCAAAATACACAATTTTAGTCTCAAGTTAAACAGTCGTCTGCTGGAGCCATTCTACACATGTGGAGCCTGATGGCACCAAACATCACACAGAATACGTGTTTCCCTGAAAGTTTTAAATTACCTATTTGCCTTGAGTCTGAACCATTCTCGAAGGCCTTCGACAAAGCACTGAAAGGAAAAAAAATCCCTCAAGCAACTTAGATGGTGTTTGTTCATGGGATTTGAATAGCTTTTAGCTACTTTATGGAGGTCTTTAAAAGCAAACAAACACATAGGGACGGGGAACAGAAGTAATGCACTGAGCAAGTTCTAAATTTTACATAGACCACAACAGGATGCTTACACATCTCCATTCTGTGCACTTAACGGTAGCTGTGTGCCACGCAGGACAATGGGTAAGTGTAAAATATGGGTTAATTTCAGCATTATAGCTGCCATTAACACAAAACCACGACAGCACAAAGACAATAACGTACCTTCCCACTCTGTCAAGAGTGGCGGGTGTGATTGCTCCAAGGACCAAGGAATGGGAGAACAGATGAATATGGAACCACCAGGAAAGCCATTGTCAATGCATAGAAAATGGGTTAAGGCACAACACAGTTTTCTGATGCCTTTGGCCTTCATCACGATGAATGAGATCATCTTACCCCGAAGTAAGATACGTTCAGGCAGGAAATGCTATGCCTGGATCAAATGCAGATGTCCCCCTCCTGTGACCGTGGAGCTCACATAAGTGAACAAAGCAGGCTGGGTGAGCAGCAGCTACCCTGTTTGGAAGTGGTAAATGTCTCTAGTTCACCACAGTTTATACCTGCCCTCATTGTTTCTTCAATTATAAAGTCACATTCATGGAACAGGGATTTCTAGTTGTCTCTGGTTAAGCATTTTTTGTTTGTTTTTTAGAACACTTGGGAGTGGGGAGATGGTGAAGACAGGCAAGGGTGTGCCCCTTCCAAAGGAAGAACAACTCCTTGGTTTCACCGAGCTGTTGCTGTGTTGGAATGTGGTCAAGACTTGCTGAATCTTCTGGTTATTCAAAGAAAGCCAGAAAGCCGAATTTCTTTCAGGGTGAAATCTCCCAAGTTTTTAAATGTTGTCAAATCATTAAAAGATTTAAAAGACATTGAAAAGAACAGAACACCAAGGGATAAACAACAAATGTCTGCACACTCCAGCTCATATGCCAGCAACTCCCAGTCAAGTCCATGTAGGAATGAGAACATCAGAGATAATTTGTCAAGGCTGACAAACGCCTTTTAATTAATAGCAACAACAACAACAACAAAAAAAAAAAAAAAAAAGAAAGAAAGAAAGAAAAATAAAATCTCATCTTTTCTTTAGAGTTTTTTAATCAAAGGACACAATCTACCACTGTGTTCTCTATCTTCAACCCAAAGGAAAAATGAATAAATATATGGCAGGGATATTTTTTTTTACAACATCAATAAATGGCTTAAATGTGCTTTTAGTTTATATGTTAGTTGCTATGATGGGTTAAGAGAGATTTAGATACATCACTCAAAAGGAAAGCAGTATGAAGTTTCTTCAGTAGACGAAAACACAGTAGTGGGCAGAGTTGTTTTTTTTTAATAACGGTCAAGAAAACATCTAAACAAACTTAAATACCACCAGAGAGAGTTTGCCAATAAGTCAATAAAACAAAAGGGTTATTAACCTCAAGATGGACTTGCTGTTGGGATCACAGGAAAACCATCTGCCATGCACCATTTTTTATTGAGACTTCAGGGTAAACTAATAAAACTCTCCATTTCAATTAAATTTTGGAAACTCATGTTCCCTCTTCCTCAAATGCTTCAAACAGGCGAATAACTGCAACAGCTCCTTTTTTCTCAAGTCTCCTCTTGGCGTGGGAAGTGGAGCTAATGGCACATTCCAGTGTTTTCCTCATTACAGTCTTTGACACAGAAAGTTTACAGGATGTGATGTTAAAAAAGGGGGGAGGTTAAAGCCCTTTTCGCAGGTGAACTTCTGGAGCCATTTTAAAATCAAATATGGATTTTTTTTCTCTTAAATAGGCTCCATGGCCTATTCCTTCCAGCATGGAACTAAACACAGGGCTTGAACTCATGGCCCTGAGATCAAGACCTGAGCTGAGATCAAGAGTTGGATGCTTAACTGACTGAGCCACCCAGGTACCCCTCAAATGTGACTTTAAAGTGCACTTTTGAAACTTTTCAACACATCTTAGAATTATAGTTTGGAGTTTAAAGGGATCTTAGGGAATTATAATACAAATTTTATGGATAAAAGAATTCCATCAGGCATGGAATGTCTGACTTGGTCAGGGTCAAAGATCAACACAAAATCAACTTCAGTTCCATGTCTGTGGCAGGCAGCCTTCTAAATGGACTCCCAGCAATGTCTGCCTCCTGGTATTCATTCCCTGGTATAATCCTCCTCTTTTGAACATGGGTTGGATCCAGTGACATGCTTCTAATGAATAGAATATGACAGAAGGGATAGGATGTCATTTCTGTGTAGGTTACAAAAGACCATGTGTGCCATCTTGCTTGCTTGCTTTCTCATTGGTCCCCTCTCTCCCTTTCTCTCTCTTTTCCTTTCGGGCTCTTCTTACTTGCTTGCTCTGATAAAGTCAGCTAGAGAGGGCCTTCTGACAAAAAACTGAGAAAGGCCAACTACCAACAACCTGGAACTGAGTCTCTAACTGAGGTGCTCAGTCCATCGTCCTAGAGGGACTGAATCCAGCTAACCTGAGGGGGCCTAGAAGTGGATCCTTCAGAAGAAGCTGCATCACCAGCCAACACTTTGGTTGTAGTCTCATCAGAGGTCCTGAGCCAGAGACACACAGCCCAGTGATGGATGTCTAATCCACAGAAACTGGAGATGATCTCTACATGCTATTTTCAGCTGCTAAGTTTTGGGGGAAGTTTGTTACACAGCGGTGGATAACTAATACAATGTCCCAGGACTGTTGACTCTTAGGCCACTATTCTTCACTTGATCTTAGCCAAAAGGCTGAGAAGAGATTCTTAGGCCACTATTCTTTGTCCAGTTTGCTGCTTTTATATTATTTGTATATATTTTTTCAATTACTTTGTCCACATCCTTTAAAAAATATTTATTTATTTTGAGCATGCATAGTAGGGAGTGGCAGAGAGAGAAAGAGTGAGAGAGAGAGAGAGAATCTCAAGCATACTCTCCACTTAGTGTGGAGCCAAAATCTAGACAGACACTTAACTGACTGAGCCACCCAGGTACCCCTGCCTGCCCACATCCTATTAATAATCACTAGCAGGACACTGTACTAGGCTAATAATGCCCAGCATACAAAAATGAGAATGTCAGAGTTCTTATTCTCATAGAACTTTGCTTCAGTAAAGGAATCAAATTTTTAAGTTGCCATTTTGTGTAGAATACGAAAAGACATCTGTCAAGACCAATAAAGACCAAATTCTTTGTTGGGAAAAAGAACATAATAATACTTACATTATTGGACTATTGTAAGAGACAAGAAAAGTTAATAGAAGTAGTGCTTTGTGTGTGCCAAGCACCGTGCTAAGCACTTTGTAGGTATTAATTCCTTTAATCCTCACAACTTTATGATGAAAAGAGTAGCATCTATTTTACAGAAAAGGACACTGAGGCAGAGATTTTAAACAAGGTCACATTGGTGGAAATTAGCAGGAAAAAAATTTAAATATAGGATATTTGGGTTCTAGAGTCTGTATTTTAATGAATGTCCAATTTCTAGAAAAATGAATAATGGGATAATCTATGTGAAGTCCTTAGCACAGTACCTGATGCATATTAAGCGCTCAGTATGTGGTTGATATGATAATGATGATGATGAGAGTGGTGGTGGTGGCAATGATTATTATGAAAGACAATGATTATTATAAAAATGATTGTAAAAATTATTATAATGATCATTATACTTTCACTGTTGCATGGCTGATAGCAGCAGATCCTTTATATAACAAAGATTCTGTGATGTTTTAATGAAAGCTGACCCAAAGCACTCAAACCCTTGAGGATATCCATCAAGTCTGAAAAAGGTGAAGGTTTTTAAAATGCCTGGAGCTGAAGGTATTAAGAAATTTTCTTTCAAAAATGATCTCAAACAAACAAACAAAGACAAAAAACACCAAACAACTACCCAGCCCAAAATTTTGCCCCTAACTGATTTAAGCTGAAAAGGGAATTTATTGGTGTGTAATAACTGAGCATTCAGAGGCAGAACTGGCTTCTGGCAGGGTGGATTCAGGGCTCATAGTGTCATTTGGATTTATTCCTGATGTCATCTTCTGTTGGTTTTATTTTATGAGTACAGGCAATAGCACCTAGTGCCTCCCATCCACTCTCTTCTGTCACCCCCGACCGACAGCTTTAGTGGCTCTATCTTTGCGTATCTCTAGGTTCAAGCCACCTGTGACACCGAAAGCCTCCTTGGTAGCACTCAGAGGAAACAGAGATTCCTTTGAGTTGTGCAGGCTTAGGTCACATGCTCATCACTGAGCAATAGCAGGGCTGTATGGTGGTTTGCTTGGCTGGCCTGGGTCCTGTGCTCCATGCTCAGGTGTAGGCGAAGCCACGCCCAGAATTGAGAGCACACAGGGGGATACAAAGTGGGAATTAGTGTCAGGAAGGCAGATGGTGAACGCTCATTAGGAAGCAATAAAGCCTCGAAATATCTATATATTTGATAACCAATGCATTCCAGATACTGAATATACGAGTCTTGCATCATTTTGATCCTTGCTTTTGGTCTGTGTATTCTCTTT
Source organism: Nyctereutes procyonoides (assembly GCF_905146905.1). Lineage (NCBI taxonomy): Eukaryota > Metazoa > Chordata > Mammalia > Carnivora > Canidae > Nyctereutes > Nyctereutes procyonoides. The sequence goes on along the minus strand of NW_026575024.1, from coordinate 7,970,695 downwards.
TGATCATAACTCTTAGCAGTCAGCTTTCTGATATGACTTTGCATTTACATAAGTTATTTTATTTATGTATTCATGCAGGTACTTATTTATTCTTGCAATAAGTTATTGTAGCAAGTCCTTTTTTTTGTAGACCTGCAAGGTAAAGAATTGACTATGTTTTCTGGGAATGTGCCTCATGCAGATACATAGACTTTATTATTATTATCCCTTAGTTTTCTTGTTTAACCTTTTAAAGTGTCTCACAGCTCTCTCTCCTCCTATATTTATATCTTATTTGAAGCAAGAGAAAAATGAGGTGAATTCTTGGCATAAGAAAGAAGTGGATACCTAACAAAATTACATCAGCTTAGAAGCCAGTTCAGTGAATAACCACACTGCAGCTTTCCACGATGCAATTCATAGTTGAATCTTTTATAAGGTTGACATATCTTAGACATCGTGGAAGGGATTAAGTTATATCTTGTACTAGTAATCTAGGGCTGTGTAACAAATCACCCCGAAACTTAGCCACTGGAAACAACAAACATTTATTAGCATACAGTTTCTTTAAGTCAAGAGTCTGGGAGCAGCTCCACTGGATGCTTCGGGCTCAGTGTCCCCCAAGACCATAAACCAAATCATCAGCCAAGGATATAGCCATCACAGGGCTCAGCTGTGGCCATTGTCAGGCCTCAGAAGATATGTACCCACACTTACTCACGTGGACCCCTCCATGGGTCTGGCCTTCCAGCTTGGCACCTGGTTTCCCCCGGAGCAAACAAGGCAAGAAAGAGGGAGAGAGAGAGCTTCCAATTTAGAAGCTTTAGGTTTTTTTTGTAATCTAGTCTCAGAAATGATATCCCATCACTTTTATCATATTCTGTTCATTAGAAGCAGGTCAGTAAGTCCAGTTCATGCTCCAGGAGAGGTGATTACCCATGGGGAGAAATATTAGGAAACCAGAGACAGGCTCATTGGAGGTCCCTCTGAGAATGCTACTCATTCACCTCTCTAAGAGGGTTGTGTAATAGGACAACTTGATCTCTAGGGCAACCGAAGACACTAGCCTGATAGGTAAATGTTTCTACATAATTCCTATGTTGAGAGTATGAACCTTCATTTTTCCAAGGTGGATTGACATTTTTTTCCTGTCTAGACAACAAGACTCACCCAGTTTGAGTTAAAAAAATATGTATATATGCTAGTTTATTTATTGATTTCATCTGAAAAAACTCTTAATATCTGATGACTTCTAGTTATACTTTGGGAATAGGAAAAAAAAACCCCACAGAGCTGTGGATTCACCTACTGAAGAAATGACTTTCAATTTCACAAGATCCACTTTATGGCTTTGTACAAATAAATCATCTTGAAGAAAAATTGAAGCAACTTGGAAACGTCTGAATGAATTAACAAAGGCTATACAACATAAGAAAACACTGTTGTGTTAAGTTTTGTAGAAAGTAGGGTTATAGAGAAGAAAAATGCCATATAAATGGGCCAGTATGTGGCAACTGACATTTTTCACTTTGGCATGTTAACATGGTTTTGATTCTATTCTAAGTTTACTTTTTCTAGGAAAGGAAGGAGTAACAGCAGATAGAAAGTTACTCATTCTTCTTTGTGCTTAGGAGTAAAAGGAAATATGTTCTTCTTTCTAAATATGTGTGTGTGTGTGTGTGTGTGCACACGTGTGTGTGTGAGTTTTCTTTTGACTGGGGTTACTTATAAGGCACATGGAAATAATGGAATTAAATTTCTTCCTTTTCTTATGCTACAAACCTTTATAAAGGTTGCTATAAATGTCATAGCTACTTTGTTTCCTGAAAAGTAATTTTCCTGTCAGTCTGATCTGTTCCTTTGAGATACCATATTATTAGTCTATGATGATTTCTTTAGAGTGCATCAAAGTATAGGCTTCAGTGTATTTTTATCATTTCACTACCTTACAGTGAAATTTTCACTGGCTTCGAGGCTTGTTTCTAAGTCACTAATTATTCATAAAGGATGGTAAGATTGCTTTATTTTTTTCCTTCTAATGAAATGCATTGAAGTTTAAGGAAAACTCTTAATAGAGCTAAAAATCCCAAAAAGGGCTTAGGAAATGAAAAGTCATTTCCAGTTAAAATGTGAACTAAAAACAAAAAGATAGGCTGAGGCATGTAGGGAAATAGAAGAGGAAGAAAAGGAGGCATCACTGAGTGTTTATGGTTTCCATGTCATCAGTGTTTTCAAAGTACATTCACAAACAATCCCAGAAATGGACAGAAAGGCCAGGAAGGTGACAATGACCACCATTCTTCTACAAAGCATTTAAATCTTTACTTTCGTTAGAATGTCTCTGACGTTAGGAAGAATGTTCCCTAAGAAGAGAAGATCACGAGGCAGAATGAATCTGAGGTTTTTCGTTGTTCATCAAGAAATCATTGGCTCAAACTCACAAAATGCAAATGTATTTTATTACATTTTCTAGTTATTCAAGATTTACCTATAATAGAGTCTTTTAAACAACACATTTAAACAGAATGTGAACACCTTGTATTACATAGCATAATGTGATTGGTTTGTAGTCCATACGAGAAACCAATTTTCCTTTTTTTGTGAGTCATATTGATTTAAGACAAAAGCAGTAATTGATTGCATCTTTGGAGGGCAAAGGTGAGTGGATGAGAGGAAATTGAAAAAGAGAGAGAGGGAAAAATATATGAAAAGTGATTTACACATAAACATCTATTTCTGATATGTAATTTATTATTTCCAAGTTTTATTTTCCCCCGAATGGTTTTCTCCAAGGAACAGAATCCATTCACATTCAGAGACACGCGAAGAATCTGGATGTGTGCTGTTTGGCTGAGCCCATCTGCAAAATAAACAAGAAATATGGAATTATTGACAGCTAGGATGAACCAGGAATTATAGGAATACACGTACCATCCTCTTTCTGGATGTTTACATGGAGTTTTGTTTAGCTCTCAAAGCCTTTGAAAGGTTTTTAAGATGCTTCAGAGTATCACTTGTCTAATTGGATATTTAGGAATGCAATGACTTCTTGAAGAATACCTTAATTCAGAGAAAACTGTTATTTGTAATTATAATAAGTAGATTTCTCTGTCTCTTTGTGGAAGTGATAATGAGCTTGTGGGCTTCGTTTCTCATTGTCTTCATCTTTATCTCCCTTTTAAATCTCCTTCATTAGCTGCTATTTATTTTTACTAAAGGCGATCACTGCTTTATTAATCGTTGCTTGATTAACCAGAGTGGGATTGGAAATGAGCGTACATGGACTGTGAAAACAAATGCAGCTGGTGGCCCAAGCTTGGACCTTTTGAGTTTTTCCTTGACTTCCTCAAGAACTTCTGGGTGCTCTGAAAATGTTCCATGTGCCCCTGAAAAGGGTGTGCGTTCTTCTGCTGTTGGAGGGAGTGTCAGTAATGTCAATGAGGTCAAGTTGGTTGATGATTAACTCAAGTCATGTATATCCATATCGATCTTCCATCTACTTATTCTATCCATTTTGGGGAGAGGGATATTGAAATCTCTGGCCACAATTACAGGTTTGTGTATTTCTCTAGCTTCAGCTCTATCAGTTTGGCCACATGTATTGTGAAGCTCTGTTATTAGACACACACATTTAGAATGTTTGAGTTGAAGGACAGCTTCTCACACAGAGCCAGATTCCAGGTAGTGATCAAGAAGACAATCATGGGGTGTCAGGGTGGCTCAGTGGTTTGGGCATCTGCCTTTGGCTTGGGTCATGATCTCAGGGTCCTGGGATCCATCCCCGCATCATGTTTCCTACTTAGCAGGGAGTCAGCTTGTCTCTTTCCCTCTGTCTCTCATCCCCACTCATGCTCTCTCTCTCTCTCTCTCTCTCTCTGATCTCTCTTGCTCTGCTCGCTCATAAATAAATAAAGTATTGAAAAAAAGGAGGACAATCACATGAATCAGATATCAAGAGTGATATGAGGAAAGAAATGAGGGTTTGAATTCTAGTGTCATTGGTTGACATGGAAAGTGCAAAGCAGTGTGAAATGGGTTGAGGTAAGAGCAGAAGACTGGGGACCGCAAATATGACCCAGAATTCCATGTGTAATGTGAAAATAGCATCTGATTCGGCAGCTGAAAGAGGGTAAGCGAGGCTGGACATCTTTGTGGGGCAATATATCTTAGTCTTTTGCTTCTCCGAGTTCCTCAAGCAAATATCTGTTAATCTGGTATGCTGATGCTAGGTATAGAGGGGTTGATCCCAAACATATGCAGTCCTGTCCTCAGGGGTATTGCAGGTCAGTAGAGGTGGGGGTGAGGAATAGATGTCCATGGAACATTCCCACACATCATATAGAACTACTTTGGAAAAAGCCAGGATATAGCAAGAGGATATAGCTGAAGGCCCTTTTCTAATCTGTTGAGGTAAAAAAGAATCCTTAAGAATGAGCTCCTTGAGCTGAGATCTATAGAAGGAGATTTCTCTATCGGCTCAGGCTACCTTAATAAAATACTACAGAATGGGTGGCTTAACAAAAGAAATTTATTTTCTCCCAATTCTGGAGGCTGGCAGTCCAAGGTCAGGGTGCCAGTGTGTTTGGTTTCTGATGAGAGCTCTCTTCCTGGCTTGCGGATGGCCACCTTCTTGCTGTATCTTCACATGGTAGGGATAGAAAAAGAGCAAGCCTTCTGGTGTCTCTTCTGATAAGGACATTAATTTTATCAAGAGGGCCCCATCTTCATGACTTCACCTAACCCCAGTCACCTCCCAAAAGTCCCACCTCCTCATACCATCCCACTGGAGATCAAGGGCTTCAACATATGAACTTTGGGAAGACACAGACATATAGTCCACAATGGGAAGTGTTCATGGAAATGAAGTGGAGGATGGAAGAGGCAGTTTTCCAGGAAGGAAGTCTGTGTTTCTCATTCTCCCTATCGTCCCTCTTCTCTGATTGTGCCTGAGACCATCTACTTTCTGGTCTGCAGCTCACACCCAGCAACCACAACACACAAAGATAACAGCCTCTCTCACTGTTCCACCTTCTCCTTCCACCCGTGCTCCTGCCTCCATCCCTGACCTCAGCTGAGGAAACACATGACCTTCGGACATGTCAAGCGTATGCTTGGATTGAGTGACAGCCCTCCACATGGAAGTTCCGCGTGTTTTTATTTTTCTTTATTTTCTTGATTCTTCGTCTCCATAATGCTCAGTGAAACCAGATCATAAGCAGACAGATGGTCTGAGTGGGCGAGTGTTTTAGCTTAATGCCACACAGTTGCCATCAATTCCCACTCTTGCTCCTTCCTCTCAGCTTCAATTAGTGACGTCACAGTGACCTCGCCCCCCCCCCCCCCAGCTGGTAAGCACAAGGGAATCTTTCTGGTACATTTTTGAAAGATTAAAGTCTAGGAAGAGAAGTTCAGAACCAAACAATCTTTTCCAGAGGAACCTCACCAGGTTAGGATCTCTTGATGACTGACTGTAAAATAACACTACTACTGCTAATAACCACAGCTGAAAATTCACTTTACGCTTATCAGTATCAGGCATTGGGACTAGTACTTCCCAGAGATTTCGTTCTCATGGTCACTCTGTTAGGTAGATACTCATAGGCTTGAGTTATAAGAGTAACTTATTAAAAAAAACAAAAAACAAAAAAAGAGTAATTTATAACCAGCTAATATTTTTATTTATGTATTCCCTCCCCCTTCCCTCAAGTATTTATGAAGTATCTATTGTACTTAAGACATATCATGCACAACTTGTTGCCACCTTTCAGCCTTTGATGGGAGAAATGAACAACAACTAACATTTATGAGTTCTTTTATTGAGTCCTTACCATGTCTCAGACACCGTATTTTCTTTCTTTTTTTTTTTTTAAGATTTTATTTATTTATTCATGAAAGACAAAGGAAGAGAGAGGCAGAGACACAGGCAGAGGGAAAAGCAGGCTCCATGCAGGGAGCTCTATGAGGGACTCGATCCCAAACTCCAGGATCACACCCTGAGCTGAAGGCAGACTCTTAACCGCTGAGCCACCCAGGCGTCCCATCGGACACCATATTTTCAATCTCTAGTAATTCAATGCTTTTGACAATCCTCTGATGTAAGTTCTGTTTCTGCCCCATATTCCACAGAGAAGCTGGAGTATACGTAGCTCAAGTGAGCTGTCTCCCAGTTCACATATTTTCTAAGTGGTAGAGCTCACATTTAGACCATGGGGGCGTCTTCTCTAGATCCTGGATAGCTACCCACCATCCCATGCAGGCCTATCTTATTTAAAATGTGTGTGTGTGTGCACACACACACATACACACACAATCTGTAACACGGACCAGCTCAGAATGACTCCTGTTTACTCTGTGATGAGATGGCCAGCTTCTTTAGGTAGGAAGTCTCACTCATCATTTTTCCCTAGGACCCTAGTGCAGTGACTCAGGGCATGGTGGTATTGATTTTGCTCCCCAAGAAATATTTGCAATGTCTAGAGACATTTTTGGTTGTCATAGCTGGGTGGGTGGGTAGAGGTCAGGGATGCTGTTAATGCACAAGATAGCCCCTCACAACAGAGAGTTACACAGCCCCAAGTGTCAAAAGCGGGGAGGCTGAGGAACGCTGCCCTAATATAATGGTTAACACAGCGAGAGTGCTCACCGTATTTTGTGGAATGAGTTTCAAATCATATACCAAGAACCTCCACCAAACAACAATTCCCAAAAGATAAACTTCCACTTACCATTAAAAACCCAGTCCAAGCACAATCCATCCCTTCCTGGAAGCCCTCTGACATCCTCAGGCAGTTTTTTTTTTTTTGTTTGTTTGTTTTTTGTTTTTTTATCCTAGTTAAATATTGGCTTACTTTACTAACTACTTCTTTCACCACTTGGTTCTTCAGCCCTAATCGGGGAGTGCTGGTGGTAGCCTAAGAATGACACAATTAGGCCACAATATGTTTCTTAAAAAGCTCTAGGATATATTATAAAGTAAAAAAAAAAAAATCCTGTGGATTTTCCGTGGCTCTGTAGGTAATGGGATAGAATTTAAACGGTAGATTTCCAACCATAAAGAGTTATTTGTTCCTAAAATGCAAACCTTCTGTCCAGTTGCTAAATCTCTCAGGGGGGGGGGGGGGGTTTCTGTCTTCTTTACGTCTCAGTAGGGTATTCTTATAATTTTTTAAAGTCAGGTTTATTTACATACAGCAAAACTCATCCTTTTAAAGTCCAAGGTTCTATTTAGTTCAACAAATGCGTACAGTGGTGTTACCAGAGCAAAACCACACACACACACACACACACACACACACAAAATCTATTATTATTATTATTATTTTTTTATAAAAAAAGCACATATTACTTTTATAAGCACATCTGATCCTTGAGGTCTAATTCATGGACAGGCAAATGTACCCTTTGCAGTTCTAAGAGTTTATGCACATGTATACAGTCACGTGACCACCACTGCAATCACGATAAAGAACATCTCTATCATCTCTGATGATCTGCTGATGCAGGCCTGGAGTCAGGCAGCCCTCCATCCTCCCCAGCCACCAGGCACGTCCTGATGGTATTCCTGTCCCAGCACTTCCACTGTTTCCAGAACATCAGGTAAATGGAATCCCACAGTGGTCGGTGGTATCCTATATCTGGCTTCTTTCACTTAACGTAAATGCTTTTGAAATGCATCCATTGGAGAATCTGTCAATGGTGTGTTAATTTTACTGCTTTTCATTCCAGGGTAGGGCAGGCCCACAGCGGCTTTATCTGCTTCCCATCTGATGGATATTTGAGTGGATGGATATCTGAGTTGCTTAATGCTTTTGGAAATTATGCGAAAAGTTGCTACAAACATTTGCAAACAGGGTTTCCTGTGGACATAAACTTTCATTTTTCCTGAGTAACTACTAGAAGCAGGATGGCTGGGTCCTACGGTAAGCGCGTGTTTCTAACACGCTTCCAAACCATTCTCCAAAACGCTGGCACTGTTTTGCCTTCCCACCCGCACTGCAAGCCAGTCGCACCTGCTTCACATCCTTGACACGTCATTTTCGGCGCTTTCTTTAAAGGCACTTTATTTTAATTTTCAAATGTTTTATTTTTAAGCTTTTTTCTAAAAAATATTTTATTTATTTACTCATGAGAGACAGAGAGGCAGAGATACAGGCAGAGGGAGAAGCAGGTGCCATGCAGGGAATCAACGTGGGACTCGATCCCGGGTCTCCAGGATCAGCCCTGGGCTGAAGGCGGCGCTAAACTGCTGAGCCACTCAGGCTGCCCAATTTTTAAACATTTTCTATTTAAATTCAATTTGCCAGCATATAATATAATACCCAGTGCTCATCTCCTCACCTGCCCACCTTCATGCCCGTCACCCAGTCACCCCATCCCCCCACCCCCCTCCCCTTCTGCAAACCTTTGATTCCCCGGAGTCAGGAGTCTCTCATGGCTTCTCTTCCTCTTTAATTTTTCCCCACTTCTCCTCCTTCCCTTAGGGCCCCTTGCACTGTTCCTTATCTTCCACATACGAGTGAGACCATACGGTCTTCCTGACACTGACTTAGTTGACTCAGCGTACTACCCTCGGCTTCCATCCACCTTGATGTAGATGGTGGGTGTGCATCCTTTCTGATGGCTAAGGTGTGGCAGTGTGGCAACATGCCTTTAGTTCGCGTTTCTCCGATGGCTAATGATAAGGAGCACTTGGATTGTGCCCATTTGCCACCCACAGCCCTTCCTGCTGGAGGAGGCCGCGGAGGGGCGGAGACCCGGCAGACCACCCGCTGCCCCGGCCCTGGAGGCTCCTGGCCCCGCCCCTGGGCGTGGCCTCCGGCTCCTCCCAGCTCCCGCCGTGGGCGTGGCCTCTGGCTCCTCCCAGCTCCGCCGTGGGCGTGGCCTCTGGCTCCTCCCAGCTCCCGCTGTGGGCGTGGCCTCTGGCTCCTCCCTCCTCCCAGCTCCCGCTGTGGGCGTGGCCTCTGGCTCCTCCCAGCTCCGCCGTGGGCGTGGCCTCTGGCTCCTCCCAGCTCCCGCTGTGGGCATGGCCTCTGGCTCCTCCCAGCTCCGCCGTGGGCGTGGCCTCCGGCTCCTCCCAGCTCCCGCCCCCAGAGCCCTTTTCAAGGTCGGGAGCCTGGGAGAGCGAGGTCGGAGAGGAGCCTGGCCTTGAACCCCGCCTGGACGGTGGTGCGGACCGGGCCCCACGAGGCCTCTCTGTAAACTAAGATTCTGGCAGGTGGCGCGGAGACCTCGCTGGGGCCGAGACCGCGGCTGGAAGGTTGTCGCTGTGCAGAGCCGCCACCTGCCCCCGCGGGCGGCCTGCCTCTGCCTTCCCGCCCTCCCCGCCTCCGTGCGGCCTGCACTTTGTCCTAGCGGTGGCTCCCGTACACCATTCTCTCTCTTTAATTTTTAAAGATTTTATTTACTTATTTATGAGAGACACAGAGAGAACAGAGACAGGCAGAGGGAGAAGCAGGCTCCCTGCAGGGAGCCCGATGTGGGACTCGATCCTGGGACCCCAGGGTCACGCCCTGAGCCGAAGGCAGAAGCTCCTTCTCTTTTTTTTTTTTTTAATTTTTATTTATTTATGATAGTCACAGAGAGAGAGAGAGAGAGGCAGAGACACAGGCAGAGGGAGAAGCAGGCTCCATGCACCGGGAGCCCGACATGGGATTCGATCCCGGGTCTCCAGGATCGCGCCCTGGGCCAAAGGCAGGCGCCAAACCGCTGCGCCACCCAGGGATCCCTTTTTTTTTTTTAATTTTAGAAGCTCCTTCTCTTAATGGTCTTTCCAACATGCACGTTTTTACTTTGGACAAAGTCCAGAGTTTTCAGTGTTCTAGGATTTGTATTTTTTGTGTCTTCTGTAGGAAGTTACCGCATACAGCAAGGGCATCGTGAGTTTCCTGCTAAGTTCTCCTCTAGAAGTTGTATAACTTTAGAGTGTACATTTAGACCCACGATGCACTTTGAGTTTTGTGCACAGAGGGAAAGTGTTAAGTCAAGGCCCCCAGCTTTTGGTACCTCGTAACCAACTATTCCAACAACAATTAGGGAAAAGACAACTTTTTCTTCATTGAATTACCTCTGCATCACTGTCAAAAATTAACAGATTTTTAAAAAAAATTTGTTTTCTTGAGCACATATATATATATATATATACATATATATATATACCGAACACGATTCAAACATTTTACAAATAATGACTCTTTTACTACACATTACAACCCGAATGGCTCTTATGAATTCTATTTTGTTGGCAAGGAAACTGAGGCACAGAGAAGTTAAGTAGATAGCCCAAGGTCACACAGCCAATAATTGATGGAGCTTAGCTTGTATTTTCTTCTCTCATTGTGGAGCACCCTTCAGGATAATTGTTGGTTGGGTTGTCTGAATTCCTTACTAGGTGGTAAACTCTTTGAGGATATAGAATGTGTCTCTTAGCTTTGTGGCTTGAGCCCTTGGCTGATGGTAGCCACAGAAAACATGTTCCATGGAGGTGTACAACGAATGAATGAATGAGCCAATGTACAAAGTATGCACCAAATAGGTACTTTCTGAAGATGATGCTTTTTGGAACCACTACCACTGGCATCATCCCCCAAGTGAAAGACTCCCGATGACTGATCAACAAGTAGATCACATTGAAGGCACAGGCTGTTTCCATTAAAAACCAAGAAAACATGGCGCCTTTGAATCTTCATTTTGGCACATAGTGGTCCAGATTTCAATAGATCAACTTGTATAGGCTGCCATGAGTCTGTTTATAGAATGTCCCAACCCCTGAGGCCACACCGGAGGTCTCAACCAGCCAGGTGACAATTGTCACTATCTCGACTGGGAATTAAGGGACAGAGGCTGAAGTCAGTTCCCAATGGTCAGGGATGTCATGGCACAAGGGGTGGCAGAAATGTTGGATCATGTTGATTTTCTTTTGGGGAAGAACCAAGGCTCAAAAGCTGGTAAGGAAGATTAAGCCCTGGGCGACAAGGATGTGTAGAAGGAAACCCAGAAAATCTGACTAGCTCAGGTGACTTTTCTTTTTTTTCTCTTCTTTCCTTTTCTTCTTAAGATTAAAGCCTAAGAGTACATACTCATGGTTAAACTGTCAACAGAAAAGGAGGGTAGAAATTAAAAAGTAAAAGTCATCTAAACTTCCCCACTGCTCCAAGGAGAATTGATAAGATTGGGTTTTTTGTTTGTTTGTTTGTTTGATTCAATTCTAGAGACTTTTCTGGGCACATACATCTATCATTTATGTCCAAAGATCAGACAATGTTTATGCTTGTTCTCCTCACCCTGAGTCATTTTCAAGGCCTCCCAAAGTGTCTCATGTTCCAAAGAGCTCATTCCCCTATTTTATTTTGAATAACAAGTCTTTGTTCACCTCAGCTGCAGGTTAGAATCCTCGGGGGAGTTTTTTTCTGTTTGTAAATGATGGATGCTCAGGCCACACTTCCAGGGAATCTGGTGAATTGGGCCTCAGGTGTGGCCTGGACATTGAGGGTGTTCCCCGCGTGATTCTGCTGTACAGCCAAAGTACAACTGGCTTTCAAGCCCAGTTAGTGATTCTGGTACAACTGGGCTTGTACCAGAATCACTTCATTTCCTTTATCTCTGGCTGTCCAAGCCCCGTCCTTAGAGAGTCCTCTTGAATCTTTTTGGGATGGGGTTTGGGAGGTGGCAATTTCTTCAGTGTTTCCAGGTGCAGCTAGGCTTGAGATTCACTGCTGTCTGAAACTTTTGCTATCATGCTAGTGGGACAGGCATGTATTGGGTACTTGATGTAATTGCCAGAAAACGAGACATTGAACCACGTTTAGTTATAGTTCTTGGTATGAGCTCTCCATTGTTAATTAGTGGCTGATGTAAATGAACCATTTAAAGTTTACTTTAAAAGGCAGAGCAGTGACTCTGTGGTGGTTATGCATCTCCACCTGCAGGATAAAGGAAAGAAGTAATTCCACTAAATGTTATATGGTTGGTTACTTGTGTGACTCAAGATCCCACCTTGAGTGAGAGCATCACTCAGATAAAAATGAAGATCATCTACTCTGGATCACTGTGTGAGATCAGTGCTTCTCAGACTTGAATGTGCACAGAAAGCATCTGGGGATTTTATAAAAATGAAGTTTCTGATCCCATAGGTCTGGGGTGAGGCCTGAGCATCAGCATTTCTAATAAGCTCCCAGGGGATTCCAGAATTGGTCCTGAAATGCTGCTTTGTGTAGCGAGGAGTCAGATCACTCAAAATGTGGCTCTGATATGAGGAGAGTTTATTTTATGCAACAACAGAGTGGAGATATTTCACATAGACTTTATTATTTTACATTTGTGATTTAAAATGGACTGGTGGCTAACATAACAGATGAGTAGATATTGGACCGTTTGTATACTTAAGTTGATTCTAGTTGGACAAAGTGTTTATTTATTTACCTTTATTTTTTAGGTTTCATTTATTTATTTGAAAGAGAGAAGGGGCACAGGGAGAGGGAGAAGCAGACTCCCCACTGAGCAGGGAGCCCAACTCTAGGCTCAATTCCAGGATCCCAAGATCATGACCTGAGCCAAAGGCAGATGCCTAACCGACTGAGCCACCCAGGCACCGCCATTTATTTACTCTTGAACTCTTTTCACAAGGAATGGAGTTTTGCTTTATTTGAGGGATGGACCTGTTATGTTCTGGCACATAGTATATCCCCTTTAGGGACTGATGTCTGTGAACATAGATGATTCTCTGTAAGCCATGAACAGACAGCAGAATGAAGTAGGAGGTCAGTGGTTGAGAAAAGCCTGGACTGATGAGCCACTGCCCCCACCTAAGGAATGGGGATAATATTAATGCCTACCTCATAAGATTCTTAGGAACAGAAAATGTGGACACATGTGTATCCAGCATATAGCACAGAACCCGCTTTATAAAAGGCACTGGAATTTTGCTTTCATTATTATATTGTCAGTCATTTAGAAGGGGAATGGCATTTGGAGGCACGCTTAGACACTCTTAGAACAAAATGGACTAATGATGTTTTTCTTCATTAACAGATTTATTGATTATACACAAATTCGTACATGTGAATATTTCGTGCGTATGTTTTCATGTTAGTTCCATCGTTTTCTTTCCCTCTGGGGCTTGAGTCCTCCATCCTCACATATCAGCACTATCCCATTCCTAGGAAGCAGAGGCTAATAATCAAATGTGTATGTTAAAAAAAAAAACAGTTTATGGCAGTATAATTCACTTACAATCAACTTGCACGTATATAAAGCATAAAGTTTGATAGATTTTGGCATATATACACCTACGAATCCATCACTACCATTAAGTTAATGAACTTATCTTAATGCTCCCCCAGATTTCCTCTTGCTCCTTTGTGAGCAGTCCTTTCTGACCGTCCGCACACCCCGGCTGGCTCCCAGCCACCACTGATCTATGTTCTGTCACTATGGAGTCGTTTGTATTCTCAAGGATTTCAGATGAGTCGACTCATACAGTGTATTAGCTTTTTTGGTCTGTCTTCTTTCACTTAGTGTAGTTATTTTGAGATCCATCCGTGTTGTGACCATTATTTGAGGATTTTCGTCTTTTTGAATATAGGTAGTTTCCTCTAGCAACATCTCACAAATATTTTTTGTCGTGTTGTTTTTTGTTTCATTTCCATTTAATTCAAAATACTTTTTAGTTTTCCTTTTGATTTTTTTTCAGCCCTTGGGTTATAGTGGGGGTATATTTCAAAGTATTAAATTTCAAAATATTTGTGGATTTTCCAGAAATCTGTTTCTCAGTTGATTTTTAATTTGATTCCATTATGGCCAAAAAAATATTTTATATGAATTAAAGCTTTCAAATTTGTGGATATTTACTTTGTTCCTGGGAATACAATTTATTTTAGTAAATGCTCAACGTGTACTCTGTTGTTGGATCAACATCATATTGGTTGATGTTGTCGTTCAGATCTTTGATATCCATACTGGTTTTCTGTCTACTTGTTCTATCAATTATTAAGGGAGGGGTATTGATGTCTGAATATAATTCTGGATTTTTATTTCTTCTTGCCGTTCCATCAATTTTTGCTTCAGATATTTAGCAACTCTATTATTAGGTGCGTATATATTTTGGATTGTTATGTCCTATTGATGAAATGACCCTTTCTCATTTTGAGAATGGCCTTCTTCATACCTGGAGATATTCTTTACTATGAAATTCTCTTTTTCTTATAATAAGCCTTCCTTTGGCTAGTGTTAATATAGTACATTTTTTCCACTCTTGTATTTAACTAGTGTGCATCATCATATTTGGAGCTTATTCCTCATAGACAGCAGATACTTGGGTATCACTTTTATTTAAATCTATCATCTTGAGATTTGTTTTCTATTCCTCTCATCTTTTCTTTGTTCTTTTTTTTTCTCTCATTATCCACCTTCTTTTGGATGAACTGAGTATTTATATAACTCTTTTTTTTTTCTCCTGTGTCATTTTATTAGCCACCACAGTTGTTTTGTTATTTTAGTGGTTACTTTAGGGGTTACAGCAGGTACCTTTACCTTTATCACAGTTTGGTTTCAAGTAGTGTAAAACCACTCAGGTGAGAACTTTCCACTGTCTACTTCTAGCTCCCCTCCTGCCAACAGTATGGTATTGTCATATATTTAAGTTATATATATGTTATAAACCCTATATATACCATAATTATTATATTGTTTTCATTTTTGTTTAAACAATGATTTTTAAAAGATAGTTAAGTAATAAAAAAAAATCTCAGATGTTTATCCATGTAGTTACCATTGCTAGTAATTTTATTTACTTTGTGTAGATTGAAATTTCAACCTGGCATCATTTTCCTTCTGCCTGAAAGGATGTCCTTTAATTTGTCTCATAGTATGGGTATGCTGGTGGTGAACGGGTTCTGCTTTTGTGTGTCTCAAAATGTCTTTATTTCATATTCACTTTTGAAAGATATCTTCAGTGTGTTTAGCATTTATTGAGACCATGTTCAAGTGCTTTATATATATTAATCCATTTATTCCTGGCCAATTTTTCTTTTTACGTAGGCTCCATGCCCAACACAGAACTCAAACTCATGACCCTGAGATCAAGACCTGAGCTAAGATCAAGAGTCAGATGCTTAACCAACTGAGCCACCCAGGTGCCCCCTCAGTCAGTACTTTTTTTTTCTTTTTTTTTTTTCAGTCAGTACTTTTTGAAGGAAATAATATGATCCCTGTTTTACAGAAAAGAAACTAAGTCAAAAGGAGATGAAAGTAGTTGTCCAAGGTCACCCAGCTAGTAAATGGGAGAGCTGGGTTTTGAAGCCAGTCTAGCTGCAGAACTTGAAGCCAGTAGCACTCACACTTTGCAGTGTGAACCACAACTTGCTAGATTTTACTTGATGATATATCTTAGATCTCTTTTCACATTAGCACTTGGAGGTGATCTCATTCTATATTTCAGCTATACTGTTCGATGTGCCAGGATTTATTTGTCTGGTATTTAGGCTGTTCACAGTGGTCTGCTATTACAAACAATTTCGCAGTGGACATCTTTGAATATAATGCATGTTAGGTTATTTTGGGGAACTTGCACAAGCGTACCTGAAGAATAAATTCTTAGTGGTAGAATTTATTCATTCAAGAGTGTGTGCTTGTACGTTGTTGACAGGGGTCCACCTCCACCTTTACCTGTAAAAATGAAATCGATCTATAAATTTAAACTTATCACTAACAACGTGATAGTGGGAGTGTGATTTCTAAAGGATGTTTTAAAGGATGCTCTGAACATGATTCACATGTTATTTCCAAATGACAAGTCATTGTTTTTCTTTATCTCCCCACTTTCTTCTCTTTCATATTTCAGTAGGAAATTTTAAAAAATCAACAATTCTACTCCAGTTGGAAAATGCCAAATAAATTACTTAGATTTTTCTTTTTTGAGTCATGGCCTTAATTATCTGGATGTAGTAATTATATCAACTGGGAACCTGATTCAGACCGTTCACTTCTCCAGAAATATTCAATCATAAAGGGGGAAAGTAAGAACATTTCCAATATCTTTCTAGAGTAGAGAGGCATTAAGAGTCCCAGAAAAGTGAGAATTTTCCATTTCGATAGCATCTGAAATACAACCCCAAAGAAACTGAGCTCAGAGCTCAGGCCTCAAGGTTGGATGTTCGGAATGGCAATGTGGAAGTCTTGGCTCAAAACCGTGAGTCCCAGTTTTGTTCTCTTCTGACCCTTTCCTCTGGACATCTTCTGTGCTCAGTAGATGAGGAAAAAACAGCATGGCTCTCTCCCATTAGTACTTAATGGATAGAAATACTTCTCTTCATTTTTCTTCTTCCTAAGGCATCATTAGTCATATTGTTTAAATTTTTGCAAAAACTCATTTCCTCTTCCTTAAAAGAGTTGAGCATTGGACAATTCCTGTAAATCTTATAGCTACCTAACTTTCAAAATTCCTGAATAGAAATAATAAACCTGGCCCATAATAACAACCACTGCGGAATTGAACACATCGGCTCAGAGGGGCAGGCGGCAGGGAGATCTGGTAATTATAGTCAGCACACAGCCCTTTGCCAACAGAATGTCTTTCTTAAAAGCTCAACAGAAATAATTCTGGGGAAAATGAAAAGGCATAATCTGTGAAATGCTGAATGCAAACTATACCACATGACCTAATTAAGCAGACTGCTATGAAGGCTATTTTCAAAATATTCAATAAAATGAACCTCATAATGGCAGTTTGGGGAAACGGAGCCTGTTTGTTTTGGAGGTGCAAACTCCAGATAGTACAATATTAAAAGGAGATAAATTTAAAAGCAAAAGAGGTTACTAGGAAGAGCAGATAAATGAAGTGGAAGCATATTTAGTGTTAAAGATAATTTTTTTTTTCTGCAGCTACAATATCTGGTACTGCAGACACACTTGAAATTGAATTTTTTTTTCACGATGAAGATGCTATGTTTGGATCCACATTACCCATCTAATATCCTTTATGTGAGTCTTAATAATATTGAAGGCTTGCTATTTAACAGCTTGAGAATTTCAAAGTGGGTGTATGACCTCGTCACTGGGTTGGAGAATGTGGGGGTGCTTTTGAGCCATGTCAATGAACAAAGTAGATGATTGTTCTGTTGCTTACAGTCAGTTCACCTTCTGTCTGTCTGTCTCTCCGTCCATCCATCTATCTACTCACCTGTTCATGTTTTCATTCAAATGTTTATTGAATGTCTGCTATGTCTCTGGTGCTGTTTTAGGTGCTGGAGATAAAGCAGGGAATAACATGAACAAGGTCTTGTTCACATGGTGCTTACATATTAGTGGAGGTTGGAATGGAGAGGGATAATGAACAAACAAATAAGTATATGATATATTGGGTAAGAATAAATTGTAAGAAGGAAGATAAAACCTGCTAAGGTAATAAAGCCTGATGGAGTGTGTGTGTGTGTGTGTGTGTGTGTGTGTGTGTGTGTGCTATCACAACAGAAACCAGAATGAAGTTAGGAAGAAAAGCTTGAGGTTACCTGGAGTCAGCAGGGCAGGGTTGGGGGAAGGAGATCCTTGGCAGTGGTGCAAAGGCATTGAGGTAGGAAATGGGTGTGAGAGGTCCAGGAATATCAAGGAGGATAATTTGACTGATGCTGAGTTTTCAAAAAGGAAAGCCATCAGAGTCAAGAGCAGAGAGAGATCTTGTGGCAAGGCCGTATACTCAGGGCCTTGTAGGCAATGGATTTGAATCTTCGAGGGATGGGAAGCCTGTAGAGTGTTTTGGGTTTTTAGTTGCTTGATCTGATTTATGTTTTAAAATACTCCTTCTGGTACTTTTTGAAGTGATGATAGTTACATGGCTGTACATGTTTGTCAAAACCATGGCAATGTACACTTGAAAAGGGTAAAGTTCACCGTATGTAAATTATAGCTAAGGAACCCTGACTTTAAAAATGTTCCCTATAAGTGCTGTGTGGGTTTTAGGGGGGCCAGAGTGAAAATAGAAGGACTAATTAGGAGAAGGACTAATAGTCCACCTAAAGGAAGGATGAATCAGATGAAATCCAGTGATGGTTTGAACTAGGTTGGTAGCAGAGATTTGGGTGAGAAATAGTTGGGCTTGGGGAAAAGTTTTAAAGTGTAGCTGTTAGGATTTTATGATGATATATAAATCCTTTCCTCCTTCTACACTCTTCTAAATCTCAGCTAATGCTACCACTATAACCAGTTACTCCAATAGATCTAGTTGGCATCGTTGACACCATCCTAGTGTCTCCTTTAGCTCCATTGTATAATCCATCACTAAATTGTGTTGATTCTTCTTCCAAAACATGGCTTGAATTCTTCCATTCTTACCCATCATAACTACCTAGGCCAAATCCCATTGTGTCTTGCCAGAACAACTACAATAGCCTACTACCTTTTCTCTGAGTTTATATTCCTACTCTCATTGAAATCCATTCTCTGTATGGAAGTTGAAGTGATTATTTTGAAACCTTTACTTAACAAATATTTATTGACTGAGTTTTGCCTGGCTGATTTAGAACCTGGAGATCTATCAGGGATCAAAAACAGGTCAAAGTCTTCATATGAACCTGTTTAAATGTGTCTATGAATGAACATGCCCAGTTAGGCTCCTATTTTAACCCTTAAAAAAACAAGTGGCTTAAAAATATTCCTGCCAAGAAATCATGGATTGAGGGGAATATCAATGCAAGCCCAAAAGTATTTCAAAAAGAGGCATGCATAATTGGTGGATGGGACTGAAAATTAAGTTTCATGATTTACTAAGTATAGTTAATAATACCCTTCTTATCTTTGGAACTGTTTTGCACATGACAGGCATTAAAGCAAATAGTAAAACAAATCAAATTTAAAATGAGACCTTGGGATTGCTCTATCACAAAGTGTGAAACGAAGAGTTTCAAAAAGATGAAAGCAGATTCATTCACACTTGGTTTTTTATGAAAAAAATTTATTCTTCATCTCACCTTTTCATAATTTGTGTCTGTATTTTATCAAGTGTGTAATATGTTAGTAGTGTGAAACATGTATATAGTTTATAAATAAAAGTAGCCTTGTCTTGGATGTGCATCAAACATTTTCTTACTGATGGATGTACAATAAAAAATGCTTATAGACAACTGACTTAAAGCCTTGGTGTTGGGTCAATGTAGGGCCACTTTCTCTGGTGTTTATTTTATAAAATGAAACAGATGTCCTGTCCCTTGAATTTTTACATTTATGAGTCATCCACTGCCTCTACCAGAATGCTGGGATGACACATGCTTGCATGTGGGGGTTGGGCGTTCAGAAGAACCAGCCAAGGTACTTGTCAGCTTCTACAGGTTCTAAATTATTTCAAATGCCAACAGTTGAAATTCCCTTAGTGAAATGCAGCGACTTTCATCCCAGACCTATGCTATAATTAGTGGATTTCTTAATTACAGAGAGCATGAAGCATTTCATGCTGGGGAGGGGTGGCAGTGAAAATGCTGCTGCTATTGAGGACACTGGGTGAGCAGATTATCTCAAGTCGTTGAGAACTGTGCTTGGCTCTGAGTGCAGGCAGCACAGATACTTTCTGACCAAGGGGAGGTTCACTGGAAGGCACCCCCACAAATTCTTAGTTAGAAAAAATACAGAGGACTTCACATATTCTTGCTCATGGTGATTTCATCTGGTATTAAAAATCAGGTGATGGGGGATCCCTGGGTGGCGCAGTGGTTTGGTGCCTGCCTTTGGCCCAGGGCACGATCCTGGAGACCCGGGATCGAATCCCACGTCGGGCTCCCGGTGCATGGAGCCTGCTTCTCCCTCTGCCTATGTCTCTGCCTCTCTCTCTCTCTCTCTCTCTCTGACTATCATAAATAAATAAAAAATTTTTAAAAAATCAGGTGATGGGATGCCTGGGTGGCTCAGCAGTTGAATGTCTGCCTTTGGCTCAGGGCATGATCCATGGGACCTGGGACGTAGTCTCACATCAGGCTCCCAGCAGGGAGCCTGCTACTCCCTCGGCCTGTGTCTCTGCCTCTTTGTCTCTGTGTCTCTCATTAATAAATAAATAAAATCTTTAAAAAAGTCAGGTGTGATGGCAAAGTAAGGTTTTAGTTTGTTTGGTGGGAGAACTGAATTCATACCCCAGCACCCCCATATCTGTCAGAGCTCAAATGATACCATCTGTCAAGTGTTTCCTAGGAGCCAAAGCCACGCTGAACACTTTCCATGTGCTAGTACCTTTTAGCTTATGAGGGAGGCTCTACTCTGGTCAGCTCTTGCTAGGTGAGGAAGCTGAAATTCAGAGGGATTTTGTTGGTTGTTAGTGACAACATCATGGCAAAGCTGAGCAGTAGCTCTAGGGCTAGCATGCTTAATGGGCACACTGTATTGTCACTATATAGCTTTGTGCTGGTTGTGTATATGCAAGATGAGGGACAGAGCTATTTTTCAAGACAAGAGTAGGCCTTTTTGAGAGATTGTGGCAAGGAAGAGAGGAAGGAGATGTGAGGTAGCTGGCCTTGGGGTTGAGGGAAAGGTGGTAGTGGGGAGAACTGAGAAGTCCTATTAAATTTTCAGTTAAGCCCTGGGTGAATTTACTCCTCTTCCTCATCTCCCTATGACATCTTCATTAAACTGTACATTTCTTGTTAAGCCATTTTGAGTTGGATCCCTTTGCAGAGATGTGCTTAAATCTTAAGCCATGCTCCTAACTGGATTTGGGACAGAATTGTAAAGTACCCAGACACTGCTCTGTGATATCCTATTCATGCTGTTTTAGGACAAGGGTCTATAAAGCCTTGGGATTGGCTTGTTTGGGGGTACAGGGTAGCTATAGCTAAGATTACCAAAGACTATAGCTAAGACTTTTTTTGGACCAAAAAGGGAAATCCTTGAGATGATTTGTTTCTTGTAGAATCAAGGCTAAAGGGAAAACTTGTTTCTGTAACTTGGTTGAGGTCCTTTCCCTTCATGAATTTCCATTGACCATCTATGGAATTTATGGCTTTTGGAGGAAGGGCAGTCATGCAGTGGGAAGAAACTCATTAGTGCTATCGGTCTCATGGTTTAGGACTCCATGACATTGAGATACATAAATCTGGAAAATGACCCCAATGAGCATCCAGTGCACTGATAAATACATACAATCCCGTGAGTCAAGATTTGTAACCCTTGGACTCTCCTTCCCTGAGTGAGAGACTTGGCCATACATCTTCCCTTATATTCTCGAGAGCTGTGGGAACAAGGTTATAAGTTCATTAATTCATTTACATGACCCCCCTTCTCTCCAGCTTCCTTACTCGTCTTGTAATCTCAGCTACTAATGTCAGGAACTAATTCTCAGAGCAGGATGGAGAGAATTGGTGTGTAACGGATGAGCATCTCGGTCTTGGCCAGAGCGTTTCTAAATAGGATGTAGTGTCCATCCATTTGCGGTGTCAAGAGTTTCATCTCTCAAGAAGAACCTTTATGCCATAGTGCATAGCTCTGCTGACAGCTGGAGAGTGCTGAATTAGGATGTGTGCTCTGCAGATATCAGAGAAAGAAACAGAAAAGAAACACAATTATATTTCATCCTATAACTTTTGCCGGCCTTGAGGAAATTTAACTGCTGGCTCCCAAGATTGGATATTTGATATAGTAACCTTTTCAGACTAGCCAACAGTATCTTTTTTTAAACATTTTTTTCTTGCAAAAATCTCTCATTTATGTCAAGAACTCTGAAAAGTTTGAGATTTTATTCTGCCTACAAGCTAACAACTGAGCCTGCCACAGCTGCTTAGCTGCTGGCAGAAAGCACAAGACTGCTGGGTCAGAGACAAAGGACTGCTATTACTCACGGCACCGCAACAGGCAGCTTGAGCCTTATGTTCACATCGCATCCCTTTCCCCAGCCCAGATTCCATGTGATGGGAAACAGGCCAGGTGGATGCTGCACACACAGCTGAGGAAACCCCAACCTTTTTTTTAAAAAACTGGTTTTATTTATTTGAGAAAGAGAGGGAGTGCACTAACAGAGGGAGAGGCAGAAGGACAAGCGGACTCCTCACTGAGCAGGGAACTGGGTGTGGGACTCAATCCCAGGATCTTGAGATCATGACCTGAGCCGAAGGCAGACACTTAACTGACTGAGCCACCCAGGAACCCGGAATCCCAATCTTTTATAAGGGAGTTGCTAGCAAATGTGTCCAAACTTTGCCTAGAAAGTGAAATTATCTTACTTTACTGGTCAGGAAACAGATCTGCCCTTAGTCCTAGGGAGATACTATGCCTATTTTCTAAGTCCTTTGCTATATAAACATCCTTGAAAAGATGGTCTGGAACTAAAGCTCCCACAAGATTTGCAGAAATGTAAGAAACCAACAGTTGCAGGAAAGAAGTCAACAAGGCTCATTTACTAAGATTGCAACTCATGCCTCTATTTCCAATGTGAAGCACTGACAGTTATTTTTGAATAAAAACAAATGTAAAAACATTTTCATTGGCTCAAATGTTAAGACAAACAATAAACACTAGTGTAAAATTTTGCCTAAAGAGTACAGTCTGGGATAATATCCTGTCATTATATTTAACATCCCTTCAATTAAAGTGCCAATTAAAATATGATTTATTTCAAGTAAGTGTTTTATTTATCTTTAATTACAGTATGCTCTGTCAGTCACTGAATTTATATTGGAAATGAAATCATTAAGGGATTATTTGTCTTATACATTGTTAAAAAAGGCAAGGCCCCAACTCACAAATTTTCTCTAATTTTAGAGGAGCTGGGGGAAAAGAAAATAATGGGATATTTTATCTTCTAGAAAGTGGAGGTTCATCTAAGAATGGCTATTTGAATGGCTCTCATTTTTGTGAACTGCTGCTTCATTTTTACAAAAGAAAAAGAAACATTTCATGAAGAGATTAATAAAAGGCCCCACTTCACTATCTTTCCACTTAAGATTTATCTCCATGCCTTTTTCTGTGTTGGATATTGTAATTATATGATTCTTTCAGACTGATCAGCGTAGCGTGCAAGAAGTACCAGTTCTCAAATGTCTCTTGAACTTTATTCATTTAACTATGATTCTCTCTTTCTGTTTTAAATTTCTTTTAACAACTATAAATGAACTTCAGTAATGATTCTTATAATGGGGAAGAACCTATCACATGGATTGACATAATCATCATTCCCAAAATGTAAATTTCCAAAGTGTATGTAACTTAATAAAACTCAAGCTTATTTTACCAGTATTTTATACCTTTTTGAAGGATTAATGGTTGACTCTAGGTGATCCTTTGAGGCACTGACCGAAGAGGTTTTTTTTTTTTTTCCAGTCCTGAAAATCATCCACAGATATTCTTCAGCAGTTTTACTCTCCTTTTTATGATTTTTTGGCTATGATTTTTAAGAAAAGAGAAAAAAAAATCTCTGGCAAGGTATGTTGTGATTTTCTTTTCAATACATACTTGAGTTGTTTGGTGGCAGTGCAACAGCTCAAAATGACACCTGGCAATAATATTCATTAGGGCTAAATCTACTGTGAATCACATAATATGTAGCTCTAGAATAATATGTAGCCCAAAAGGAGCAACCCGCAAACAAGCCATTACACAGAATCCGTAACACTGGGCTCCTGGCCTCTCCAAAATGTATCATTCAAGTCATTAGGAACTGGGAGAGTGCCCTCCCATGCCCCAGTTTTGCTTCCCATATCTTTTTTATTCACTGAGCAATGTAATTGAGAATTCTGAGTTATGATGAACCAAAGCACCAACCATATCGATTCAAGATAGAATAATTATTAAAATGATTATCACCATCATTAGGCTTCCATTGTATAGAAAAGTAATAGGCATATATTTCCACTATTTTTCTACAGTTCTAATTACTTTCTTGAGATGGTTCTCTCTCTCTTTCACTCTTTTTAATTGAAGAAAAGGTTGACAATTGCATATTCTTTTGCTTCAGGGCTTTTAAAGAGCAATTACTTAGATTTTTTTTTTTTAAGGTGTCACTTCTTGTGCTTTCTTGCACTCTGCAATTATGAGGCAGAGAATTCTAAAATGCCACTAGCAAGGGAAATAAGGGACTGGATATACTGTCCCCCCATGACAGTAGTCAAATTATCTTGCCTATTCTACGGTGATGATGTTTTGTTCATGTCTGCTCATCCTGTGTCCCTGTCCAGATGGGCACCCATCCAGGAGGAAGAAGACCTGAAACAATACCCTCTCCTCACCCCACCTCACCTCCCTAACTTGGAGCCCCGTAGTTAATAGTGGCTGATAGAACCAGTGCCATGGCTACATCTTGGCACATAAGCTGGATATGAAAACAACAACATCAAAAAAGACAGTCCCGCTCCTGTAAGTCATTTTCCTGATTGATCTAATTTACCTTGAAGGTTAATGTATTCTAAACTAATTCAGAGATTAATAACCACTTAAAGATATATGAAAGACATTTAGCTCTCTGTGAGCACTGTGTCATAACCTCATTTTATTGCCTCTTCAATGACTTTGGGAGTTATTTGATGAGATTTAAAGGGAAATTTGATTGTAGGATATGGAGAGTGACAGGTGCAATGCATAAAGGGCTTTGGAACTTATTCTTGTTAATAATAAAAACAAGCATGTAATCTGATTTTCAGTAATGTGATCTTCAGAAGCAAATATTTATTTTCAAGGTGGAGATCATTTTTATCTATTGAATGAGATAATTGAATATACTCTTTTGCTAAAAGGGAAAGATTGCTCTTAGGATAAAAAGTGACACGTGTTTTTCTTTCACTTGAGTTCATTTCTTTAATCACAACAAGCAGCCAGTTGCTGAGAGATCCCTGCACGTGGGCATCTTACACAGAGATGGGCTTCCTCTCCTTGTTCTCAATCATTTGCAGTGCAGTTACGACTACAATGCTTACGGATGCGGGAGCATCCTCAACAAACCTCTCTCTCTGCCTCTTCTGGTATTCCCACCTTTTATTTCCCTTCCTTTGTGTGTGTGTGTGTGTGTGTGTGTTGCGCACGTGTGTGTGTGTGTGTGTGTGTTGTTCTCTCATCCTATGCGTTGAACTCTCCTTCCAGTTCCGAGTTTAGCGTCAACACTGATGTGTAGCAAATGTGTGGAGGAAGTACGTTACAATTATAGTTACTAGTGTGGTGCAGAATGCAAAAACAGGATTTCCTTCACCTCCAGTTGATCTGCAGCTATTTCAAGAAGACAGAGAACAGAGCTGAATTTGGGCTTTTTGGGCCAATCTCTGTCATCATCATCATCATCATCACCCCCAGTTAACTACATGTGAGAAATTTGCTAAGCATTTTCTTTTGTTACATATATCCTTTCCACGAGGAAAGTGACTTTATTGTCTTCCATTTCACAGGAAGGGAAACTGACTTTTCCAATCTTCCTACACCATTACCTAAGATCCAAAGTGAAAACAAGAGATGCCATCTACCCATCATATTCTTTCCCCGATCCAAACAAGTGGATTCTTCAAGGGAATCATTAATAGTATGGTTGCTCCTGATGGGATACTGCTCAGACAGTAAACTTTTGTGCCTCCATACCCGAAGAGGGTAATGAAGGGTTTGGGAAAAAATCATGGGCTGAACCTGGGCGTGGTCTTGCACTTCTGGTGTGTGATGCGGTAAAGACAGGGGAGTGGCTCATAAGTCCCTTAAGTAGTAAGGAAGCCCAACTGGCACTTTGCTACCAGTATATACCCCTGAGATGTGCCAACCTGACAAAGAAGCTGTGGGAATTGGTAGATACAATGCACAGAATAACATATATTAAAAATATGTGTGAATTGTGAAACACAATAATAAAATTAACAACCTTGCCCTTACCACCCAACTGAAGAAGTATGGAAGCACCCATAGCATTAGACTCTTTGGATACTCCTCTTTGGTCTCTTTACTTTTGTCCAATTTACTTACCATTTGAATGTTTTGCTGATTATTCCCTTGTTTTAAAAAATATATATAATTTTACCCTTCCAGGTTGCTGAGGGCAAGGGACTCCAGTTGACATTTCTGTCTGGATGTCAAAGCCCTCTTACTGGACTATAAGCTGCATTCCACCTGGAACATCAGATGTTCTCTGCCTTGTTAACCCTCCCCACCATGTAGCTTGTAGCTCAGCGCAGAGTTGGCCATAAAAATATTTGGTGAATATCCAGATGCGGGATGTTGATGGTTATGATGGAGGCAGTGACTAAGGGCACATATTCTGTAGGCCAGGCTCTGTCTCTCGTCCATGTATAATGCTCACCAATAGCTTGTAAAGTTGTTTATATTAATACTGTTTGACATACGGAGAAGCCCAGTCGAAGAGAAGCATATTTACCACAGCTACGTACAGCTAGGAAGTGGCTGGACGAGAACTGGAGCCAACTCTTACAGGTGACAACACCTGCTCCCTTTCCATCATGCTAACTTAACATGATCTCTCACAGAATTGGGTCGAGAGCTTATATATAGGGAATATCCAGAGACTTCCAAGTGGCCTGTTGATTGACCCAAGTGTGGCCGGTATGTCCTGGTACTACCCTCCTGGTGAATTCAAGGCTTTCTAGTGATATCTTTGCATTGAGGTAAATTGTATCTTTGATTGGTAACTACTAAAAAAAAAAGTGATTTAAAAGCAAAGTTATATCAGAAGCTTGATACTGGTTATTTATCTGCAGGCTTTGTTGCGTAAACATGGAAGGTACAATGGGAGTAAATGCGGAGAAATGATTTATCTCTACATGTTATTGATTCTCTCACGTGTCAGGAATGAGCAGAACTCTGAATGATTTATGGGGAGGTCTCAATAAAGATAGAAATAAGATGTCTCCAGAGTTGGCCCCCTTTTATGTATCCCTTTGCCACTTTGAACCCAGATACATTGCATAATTAAATCAATTACCTGATATGGTAGCAGGCCCCAGCCAACTGTTTAGAAAGGCAGGCTTACTCATCAACAAGAATAATTCATCATTGATAAGATCCTTTAAATTGTGCTTGTCACCCGAAAAGCAGTTTTTTAAAATGCTATGTGGTTTCATATCTCTTCTTTCACAATGAATTATGAGCTCAATTTCTTTCAAGCTTGAGCTTTTTTAATTGGGAAATTCTTGTTGCGGGACTTTTTTAACATCTGCAGGCTATTCTAATATCTTGCTTTATCTTCTTGAATCTCTGCTGATTGTTTATATATTTATATATGTGATATTTAAATTTATATATGTATATATACATGCATTAATTGTGGGAGTCTTATTTTGCTGCTTGTTGTTTTTATTACAATTATTGTTTGGTAAAAAAAAAAAGCAATTATTGTTTGCTTAAATGATCCCATTGGGCTGAATTGCTAAAGGAAAAAGCAGTCCCATCCTTTGGAAACTAGATAGGTTTTTTTTTAAGGAGGTATTTTAGAATGGTTTTAGAGTTCCAGCGCCAACATTTATTAGTCATGGGACATTGGGCAAAAGTTCACATCTACAAATCTCAGTTTGCACAACCATAAAATGAAATCATTGTTCTATTCCAAAGGTGTCTGTGATTAAATTCACTAGAATTAACACATGGCTTGGCATAGTGTTTGGCCAACATGAGCCCTCAATAAATGATAGCTGTTACAGTTCTTGGTGTGGACTGTGATCACAGACTACATCCCGAGAATCAGTCAACCTTTTTGAAAACATATGCTCTAGTTCTCTAGGAAAGTTCACTCTTTCCATTGTGAATCAGTGCCTGAAAAGGATAATAGGGAAGAGACCCCAAAATAATTCTATGGCACAAAATCTCTGGCTAAGAGCCGACAAATAACTAAGACCTACCACCAAAAATGTGAGAGAACTTGGGAACAGATTTTCTAGTCCCATTTCAGCTTTGAGTTGATTGCAGTCCCCCTGCAGCTTGCCAACCACTGTGTGGGAGATCTTGAGCCAGAACCACCCAGCAGAGATGCTTATGGGTTCTTGACTCCTGGACACTGACAAATAATATGTGCTTGCTGCTTTAAGTTGCTGAGTTTTGGGGTAATTTGTTATGTAGCAATAAATACCCCATGACCTATGACAGACTGCCTTTTTCTTGACCTTCCCAGCTGCCTTACACTCTTTGCCCTTTTATGCTCTCTCCCCACCTCCCTTATTTCTTATTCTATAGCATTTGGCACCTTCTAACATTTATTTATTCATTATGTTTATTGTCTAGCTCTCTCTGAAGACTAATTGGCCATGTAATTGTGGGATTGTTTCTGGGCTATCCCATTCTATTGGTCTATGTGTCTATTCTTGTGCCAGTACCATACTATTTTGATTACTGTAGCTCTGCAATATAACTAGAAGTGTGGGATTGTGATACCTTCAGAATTTTTTCTTTTTCTAGATTATTTTGGCTATTCTGGGTCTTTTCTGGTTCTACACAATTAGAATGATTTGTTTTAGTTTTGTGAAAAATACAGTTAGTATTTTGATAGGGATTGCATTAAATCTGTAGATTGCTTTGGGTAGTATAGACATTTTAACAATATTTGTTCTTCCAATCCATGAGCATGGAATGTCTTTCCATTTCTTTGTGTTGTTTTCAATTTCTTTCACCAGTGTTTTGTAGTTTTCAGAGTACAGGTCTTTCCCCTCTTTGGTTAAGTTTATTCCTAGGTATTTTATTATTTTTGGTGCAATTGGAAATGGGATTGTTTTCTTAATTTCTCTTTCTGCTGCTTCATTATTAGTGTTTAGAAATGCTACAGATTTCTGTTTATTGATTTTGTATCCTGCAACCTACTGAATTCACTTGCCAGTTCTAGTAGTTTTTTTGGTGAAGTCCTTTCTGTATATAGACTCATGTCATCTGCAAGTAGTAAAGGTTTTACTTCTTTCTTACTGATTTGTTTTATATCTTTTTGTTGTCTGATTGCTGTTGCTAGGACTTCCAGGACTGTGTAGGATAAAAGTGGCAAGAATGAACATCCTCTCTGTGTTTCCTCACTGAGTAGCATATTTGCTGTGGGTTTCTCATTTATGGCCTATATTATATTAAGGGATGTTCCCTTTAAACCTACTTTGTTGAGGGTTTTTATTAGCTCTATTGTGCCAGCTGCTTTTTCTGCATCAATTGGAATGATCATATGGTTTTTATCCGTTCTCCTATTGATGTGATGTATCATGTTGATTGATTTGCAAATATTAGACTACTCTTACATCTTGGGAATAAATGCCACTTGATCTTAGTGTTGGATTTGTTTTGCCGTGGTTTTCTTGAGGATTTTTGCATCTATGTTCATCAGATATTGGCCTGTAGTTCTCATTTTCTCAATCTCTCTCTCTCTCTCTCTCTCTCTCTTTCTTTTGTGGTGTCTTTATCTGGTCTGGGTATTAGGGTAATGCTGGCCCTCCCTTCTATTTTTTTTTTAATAGCCTGAGAAGAATAGTTATTAACTCTTTTTTAAATGTTTGGTAAAAATTTGCCTGCAAAAACATCTGGTCCTGAACTTTTGTTTGTTGGGAAGTTTTTGATTACTGATTCAATTCCATTGCTTATAGCCAGTCTGTTCAAATTTTCTGTTTCTTCCTGCTTCCGATTTGGGAGGTTATAAGTTTCTAGGAATTTATCCATTTATTCTAGGTTGTCTAATTTGATGGTGTCTAATTTTTCATAGTATTATCTTATAATCATATTTCTGTAGTATTGCTTGTTGTTTCTCCTCTTTCATTTGTGATTTTGTGATTGTGATTTTGAATCCTTTTTTTCTCCCTCCCATTTTTATTGATTGATTGAATGAATGAGTGATTGATGAGTCTGACTCATCAATTTTGTTGATATTTTCAAAGAACAAGCTCCTGGTTTCATTGATCTGTTCTACTGGGATTTTGTTTTAGTTTCTATATCATTTGGTTTTGCTCTAGTCTTTATTATTTACTTCCTTTTCCTGATTTAGGATTTCATTTGTTCTTTTTCTACCTCCTTTAGATGTGAGGTGTAGTTGTTTATTTGAGATTTTTCTTACTTCTTGGGGTAGGCCTGTATTGCTATAAACCTCCCTCTTAGAACTGCTTTTGCTGCATCCTAAAGGTTTCAGATCATTGTATTTTCATTTTCATTTGTCTCCATGTAATCTTTGATTTCTACTTTGATTTCTTGGTTGACCCATTCATTGTTTGGTAGCATGTTATTTAACCTCCACATATTTGTGCTCTTTCCAGATTTTTTCTTCTGGTTGACTTCTCGTTTCATATTGTTGTAGTCAGAAAAGATGCATGGTATGACTGATCTTTTTTAATTTGTTGAAACTTATTTTGTGGCCTAATATGTGATCTGTTCTGGAGACTGTTACATGCACACTTGAAAATAATGTGTATTCTGCTGTTTTAGGGTGGAATGTTCTGAATATATCTGTGAGATCCATCTGGTCCAATGTGTCATTCAAAGTCACTGTTTCCTTACTGATTTTCTGTTTGAATGATCTGCCCATTGATAGGAGTGGGGTGTTAATATCCCCTACTACTACTGTATTGGTATTGGTTAATTCTTTTTGTTTGTTATTAGCTATTTTATATATTTGGGTGCTCCCATGTTTGGTGCATAAATATTTACATTTCTTATATCTTCTTGTTGGATCATCTTTTATTATGATACAGTGTCCTTCCTTGTCTCTTATTGCAGTCTTTGTTTTAAAATGGATTTTGTCTTATATAAATATTGCTACCCTGACTTTCTTTTTACATCTATTTGTGTGATAAATGATTCTCCATCCCCTCATTTTCACTGGTGTCTTTAGGTCTGAAATGAGTCTCTTGTAGTCAGTATATAGATGGATCTTATTTTTTTATGTAACCCTGTGTCTTTTGATTGGAGCATTTAGACCATTTTTGTTTAGAGTAATTATTAATAAGTATGTATTTTTTGCCATTTTGTTACTTGTTTGGTTTTTTTTTTTAGTTTTTCTCTGATCATTCCTTCTTTTGCTCTCTTCTCTCAGTTTTCTGACTTTCTATAGTGATATACTTGGATTTCCTTTCTTTTTATTTTTTGCATATCTATTTTTTGATTTGTGGTTACCATTAGGTTTGTATGTAACATCTGCATATAGCAGACTATATTAAGTTGATAGTCTCTCTTATGCTTGAACCCATTCTTTATTCCTCCCTTCCCCCCTCCCATGTTTTTGGTATATGGTATCATATTTTACACTCTTTTATTTTGTGAGTCCCTATACTGATTTTTACAGATATATTTATTTTTACTGATTTTTGCTTCCTACTTTTCTTGCTCTTACTTATGGTCTTTCTTTTCCACTGAATGAGTCTCCTCTAACATTTCTTGTAAAACTGGTTTAGTGGTCATGAATTCCTGTAGCTTGTCTTGGAAACTCTTTATCTCTCCTTTTAGTCTGAATGATAGCCCTACTGGATAGAGTGTTATTGGCTGTATATTTTCAGCATTTTGAATGCATCATGCCACTCTATTCTGCAAAGTTTATGCTGAAAAATCTGCTGATAGCCTTATGGAGTTTCCCTTCTATGTAACTGTCTTCTCTTGTTGCTTTTAAAATTATCTTACCACTAATATTGCCATTTGAATTACTGTATGTCTCCTTTTTTTTTTTTTTTTTAAATTACTGTGTGTCTTGATGGGAACCTCCTTGGGTCAATTTTGTTGGGGAATCTCTGTGCCTCCTGGACTTGAATGTCTGTTTCCTTCCCCAAATTAGGAAAGTATCCAGCTATTATTTTTTCACATAAATTTTCTGCCACTTTCTCTCTTTTCTTCTTCAGGGATCCTTGTAATGTGAATGTTATTATACTTGATGGAGTTGCCATGTTCCCTAAGTGTATTCTTATTTTGCATAATATTTTTTTCTCTTACCTGTTCAGCTTGATTCTTTTCCATTACTCTGCCCTCCAAATTACGAATTAATTCCTCTGCTTCATTTAGCCTGCTGTTTATTCCATCAAGTGTATTTTTAATTTCATGTATTGTGTTCTTCATCTCTGATTGGTCCTTTTTAATATTTTTGATCTCTTTGTTAAGGGTCTCACTAATGTCCTCCACTCTTTTTCAAGTCCAGTGAATATCTTTATGATCAGGGATCCTGGGTGGTGCAGCGGTTTGGCGCCTGCCTTTGGCCCAGGGCGCGATCCTGGAGACCTGGGATCGAATCCCACGTTGGGCTCCCGGTGCATGGAGCCTGCTTCTCCCTCTGCCTATGTCTCTGCCTCTCTCTCTCTCTCTCTGACTATCATAAATAAATAAAAAATTAAAAAAATGCAAATTAAAAAATATCTTTATGATCATTATTTTAAATTCTCTATCAAGCCTATTATAACAGTTTTGCTTAGGTCTCTTTTTTTTTTATTATTTATGATAGTCAGAGAGAGAGGCAGAGACACAGGCAGAGGGAGAAGCAGGCTCCATGCACCGGGAGCCGGACGTGGGATTCAATCCCGGGTCTCCAGGATCGTGCCCTGGGCCAAAGGCAGGCGCCAAACCGCTGCGCCACCCAGGGATCCCTTGCTTAGGTCTCTTGCTATGGTTTTAACCTATTCTTTCATTTGGGACCTATTACTCGTCTCCTCATTTTATCTAACTCTCTGTCTGTTTCTCTATGTTAGGGAGATCAGCTACATCTCCTGTTATTGAGAGTAGTGGCCTTGTGAAGAAGAGGTCCTATATTGTTCTGTAGTGTAGTGCCCCTGTTCACCAGGACCTGGTATATCAGAGGTGTCTCCTATAGGTGTTACAGGCACCCAGCTATTGTGTTGTGGCCACTTTGTCATTTAGTCCAGTCACTGCACAGGTTCTCTGCCTGTTGTGACCAGTGTTTGGTGTCCAGCTAGGGTGGGGTTTACAGTTCTAACAAGGTGGACTTGGGCTTCTGCAGGGCCTACCACCACCACTGTAATGACTGAGGCAAGGCCTGCTAGAGGGGGTGGGGCTTGGTGTCAGCAAGTTAGGTAGTGAATGCCTGTGCTATGCTGGTTCCTGCAGGTGGCCCTGTGTTTATGCTGGGGAGCAGGGGAGGGAAATGGTGCCTGCCAGCTCTTTTGTTTCTAGAGGAGTCTTCCGAGGATCCCTGCCCCTATGTGAAGCCTCTGAGATGCATAAATAACTCCCCCTCCCATAGGCCCAGAGCGTTTTTCAAACTGCTGCTTCTGTGCTGTTCTGCAGGCTGTTCTTTGCACTGTCTCTTTAAGAGTGAGACTCATCTTCCTCTGGTCCTCCTGGCTCTCTCAGGGCCCAGCCCCCCAATTTTTAAAATTCTAGGCTTTAAGTCTCACTGTTTATAAGATCTCATGAAATTTAGCTCCTCTAGTTTTTAAAACCAAATGCTATGGGGATTTATCTTCTCCATGTGGGCTCCCTGGTGTAATAGTCTGTTTTTCACCCTTCTCTATGACCCTGGCTCCCTCCTGATCTCAGAAGGCAACAGTCTGTTTAGCTCTCACACTGTATCTCCACCCCTGCTACCTTCACATATGTGGCCTCTCCTCTACCTTTAGTTTCTGGAGTTTGTTCTGCCAATCTTTGGGTCACTTTCTGGGTTATTTACACTGACATGAGTATTATATAGTTGTATCTGTGGGATGAGGTGAGCTTAGGGTCCTCTTACTCTGCCATCTTGTCCTCCCTCCCCAAAGGTAGAGGTTTTATTTATTTATTTTTTAAGGTAGAGGTTTTAATTTGTATTTTTAACTGTTACATATTCAGTGCCTCATAAATAAGGACTTAATCAATGTCTGTTGAAATAATAAGCAGATAAACATAAGTTAAGAAAAATAGGGACTTCATAAATGTGTTAAAATGATAAATAAACATAAATGAAGAAAAACCCAATTGTCTGGCTTAATTATGATTTAAAGGAAACATCCATGTTTAGTTTTTTGTTTGTTTGTTTTGTTATCATCCCAGCTCAGGTCTACTCTAGACTTGGGACATTGTAGGAGATTAAGTTCAGAGCACTGAGAGATAAGATACCTGCAGTTTAAGGGATTTTTTTCTTAAACATCATTAAAAATCAGATTCTTTTTCTGGGTGGTTATAAACTTTAGTAAATTTGCCTGCTGGGGAAAGGCAGATGAAACAAATGGCCTTTTGCTTAAATGGCTTTTACCTGAATTTAATTTCATTCAGGCACAGCTTCAGTATAAAGTTGCTTTAGGATTCTCTTGATAAAAAGCAATGCAGAAGAAATGGTAGCAATCACAACAGGAAGGAGGAACAAATAGCTTTGGCCTTCTCTCTCTCTCTTTTTTCTTATTGGTTCCAAGTTTTTATCTTCTCTGCATTTCTAAAGAGATGCTGAATTTTTGTTTGTCCCTCTTGGACACATTGAGCATGCTCCCATTGTTCTGTCTGCCTTGCCGTACGTTGTTTGCCATTCCTATGATTAAATATGCAATTAAGACTTAAACATAATAAAGCAGAAGAAATCTTGCAGTTAGGGTGAAGCTGCCAGGCCGGTGACAGATTTAAATGTCAGTACCTCCAACCAGAATCAGAGTGAGATCTTCCTCCCTCCGTGCTAGTCTGGAAAATCCTTCGCTACACATTACTAGACAGAATCAGATGAAATCAGAACTCAGTGTACTGATACAGTTCCTTTCAGACTTATAATGGATTTAGGGTAATTTTTGGAATGATCTGTAGGCTGCCAATGAATGAATGATGCAGTGCAAATGATATGACTTGAGCTTGTTTATCAATGTGTCAGAACATCAACACATTGCATTGTAAATCTGACATTCATAGGCGAAATCTCTGCCATCCACTAGGCTGCCTCGAGTTGCCATAACATTTTTGTGAAAAACACATTCATTTGTCTGAATGGAAAGGATTTCAGGGTTGCTGCATTCATTTTTTTTTTTTTAACCACAGTCTGAGTACTTAATCATATGGACATTGTTCAGCAAGAAAATGATCTCTTCCTGTCTACCCCATTAGCAACATCCTTTCAGTCTTAAGAAATATAAATATTGCAGCATATTAATGAAAATGACATCCAGTGCTGATATATTAGCACTCAAGAAGTGTGATTAAGTATGCTGTTAATTAACTCTTTTTGCCAGAATAATTGTAAACGCATTCTCATATTTTAGAGCTATTTAAACTGCCGAGAAAAGGTTAGCAGACTAGCCAGAGATAGTAGGAAGTCAGACATCATTAGTTTAATTAAATCCATTAACATAACAAAAACAGAGTTGGACTCTTCAGTGTTAGAAAGGGTCCTACATGGGGAGAATCATAGTGACAGCAGTTGGTAGCTAGGAAAACTCTTGTTGAAACAACGCCATCACTCCTGTAGTGTACTTGCTGTCACCACTGTTGTGTGTACATGCAGTAGATACCTACTAAGATGCTGGGTTTACGTGTCATTCTAGGTGCTGGAGATAGTGCAGTGAGTGAAATATACGTGGCACTTCCATCCTGGGGTGGGGCAATTATGAGACAGATAAACAAGATCATGATGGGCAATGGTATATGCCATGAAGGGAAAAAGCAGGTGTGTGATAAAGAGGGTTTGGGAGGCACGTGAATAAACTTTTAGATTGGGTAAGTGGGTAGCCACTCTCTGAGGAGGTGACATTTATGCTCTGACTCAAATGATGAACTGAATGAAGAGCTTTGTGAGAGAAAGGAATGGTTGGGAAAGGGCGCTGTACCAGGGACAGGATGGGGGTTTAAGGAAGAGAAAGATCAGGCCAAAGACTGGAGCCTATTGACAGGGGAAGGTATTGAGAGAGGAGTTGGGCCAGAGAGGAAGAGTCTGGATGTATAGTGACTATGGTTAAGACTTTGGATTTTGTTCCTAGGGCAATGGGGAGCCACTGGGGGTGAGTGATGGGATTTAGCTTATTTTGTTTAAATTGACTTTACTGCTACTGTTTGGGGAAGGGACACAGAGAATCAAGAGACCAAATGGGAGGACCACTTAGGAAGCTAATGCATTATTGCAACAATCCACGATGCAAGCCCCAATATGGAAATGCCTGCCTGAAAGCTGAGCATGATTATCATACTGGATGCACCTTATTATAGTGTGAAGTCTTGTTGTTTGACCTCTACCTCCCTTTCAGCTTGATTTCTGGCTGCTTCTTATCATTGCAGTCATTGAAGGCCACTCAACACTCCCTGTCTATCCCAAGCATTTCTAACCCTCACCTTTGCTCAGATCCTGCCTAATGTGTGCCGCCTATCCATTTTCCGGTTGTTCACACCCTTCAGATTGGAGTTTGGCCCTGTTACCTCCAAGAAGCCCCGAGGGACCAGGCCAGCCTCCAACCTCAGATCTGAATCTGGATCAATCAAACTGCAAACCAACCTTCAACAAAAACTCTGGGATGCTTGTTCAAATTGTACATTTCTGCAGCTAACTCTTTTGTGCCAAATCAGATGTCTGGGTGGGGATTAGGAATTCATAAGTTAAATATCCTAGATGATTCAGATATCCACATAGGTTCTAGAACAATCTTCAGCTTCTTGTCTGTTGTTTTGCAGCTTGGGCTGTTTCTCTGATTAATGTGTTTGCTTGGGAGAAGTTTATGTTCTTTGGGTTTTAAACGATCTGGGTATGTATCTCTGCTCTGCAGTTAGCAGCAGTATGTTGCCAGGCAAGTCCGTGTCTCAGGGTAGGGACAATACCCTCCCCATTCTTGGACTGTTGAGATTAAATGAAATGGTGTATGTGGAATAACTGGCACTGTACCCAGCACTGAGTATTTGTCATAGTAACAACAGCAACACTGAATATAATTAGTATGTATTACACAAGTGCCAGCAATATTCTTGGCAACATTTTGATGGCTTTGTATGAAGGAACTCACTTCAATCTTTGTGGTCAGCTGTATCGCTGTCTATCTCCATTTTGCAGATGAGGAAACCGAGGCACAAAGGAGTCAAGTAACTAGCCCAATTGCACATAGCCAATAAATGATTATAAAGAACTATAAACTGTAAGTAACCATAACTAACAGCTTTTTGCTTAGCTCATTATGCCACTCGTCTTTTACTAGGGCAGCAGAGAAATTCAGGTAAGGCTCCATACATGGAAGCCTTCGTTTATGTGCTACAGCTTTTCATTAAGGTGGGAGAGCTGTTATGATCTGTACTGAATATATGGGAACTCTAGTTAACTCCTAAGAGTCCTTCTCTGCCTCTTCCTCCTCCTCCTTAACATGCCCTTGGGTTCTCCCTTCCAAAGCTTTATTTTCCAAGGAAGCTCGTATGGTCATCTTACACATGAAAAAGAGATCTACAATATTTGTTGAAAAAGAGGATATGGATGAGCCTAGGATCTAGTATAGTCCCTGAGATGAGGAAGGAGGCCCTCAGTGAACATATCCTGAGTGAGTGAATGAAATCAGCCTTTTCTCTTCTGTTTACTCTTGACCTTCCTTAAGACTGCTTTGTCTCTGGTGTTGGCACCATCATCCATGAAATCAATGAGCAGGACATTGCATTGAACTTGAACTTGCCATCTTTCCCTCCAACCCCTACCCCTGTCTCTCTCTCTCTCAACACACACACACACACACACACACACACACACACACACAAACTTATCACCCATCCTCTAATTTTTCATTTGCTAAATCCAAACATTCAAATGTGGTATGTATTTTGGAAGGTAGCAGGCTGTATGACAGTTGATTTTTATGAAGGCACCAAGATGGCTTTATTTTTTTTCCATGATGGCTTTAATTCTCTCTCACACACTGAATATATCCACCAAGAAGACTTAATTTGTGTTGCTATGAAGTTCTGAAGTCCTGCCTAAAATATATCGCCTCTAGCAGATGGTGGCTGCTATTTCTCTATAAAGAGAAATGGAATCTCTGACGTACAGATGTATTTAATGGGAAATAATGGTTCTGAGATTTGCAGCAGCTTTGGTGTCTCTTTTAGTTGTAAATGACAGAAAGTATCACAGATAAGCTTGAGTGAGAAGAAGAGTTTATTGTAAGGACTCTATCTCCCCCAATCTCAGGCTAGGGATGTGGCTACAGGATAGGGGTAACAACTCAGAGACATACACCCTGGGCATCATTGTCTTGTTCTTTTGTCCTGCTTCTCTTTGTACATCTGGTGCATCTACTTTAGTCTTCTCTTGGTCTCCCTTTTGCTAGCTAGCCCTGGCCTTTTCTATGTTGGCCTCTGGGAGCTTCTCTGGCTTTAGAGTTTGTGGTCGAGAACATGCACCTGGCTTCTTTTTCTCAGTTCTAGCTCTCACTTTCCCAAGGAGGTCTCTGGTTGGTGGATTTTGGATCAAGAGCCCACGCCTTGAACCCATGAACCAGGGGATGGGCTACTGGGGTGCTGCTGTTCCTATTACAATCACACAGCTGGTTTTAAGAAAAAATAACTTTTTGAAAGAGGCAAGGGGCAGCTTGCAGAAGGAGGCCAGAGCTAAAACACGATGCAGGCAAATTAGACAGTTAAGTGTTTCCTAAAATCTATAAGGAAGATCTAATTTGTGTTGCCATAAGGGTCTGAAGTCATACCAGAACGATGGCCTCTGGCAGATGAAGGCTGTTGTTTTCTCTGTCAAGAGAAATGAAATACTTCTGTGCTACAGATGCGTTTAATGGGAAATGTTAAGACTGAGGTCTTAGAAAGCTGGAATGTCAAAAATCATCCTTTCACTTTCAGAGAGTCTTTATTTCTTGCAATAAAGAGTCATCTTGAGTCTCAGTTTCCAGGGCATAACAGCAACAGCAAAAAGTAAACAGAG
Source organism: Nyctereutes procyonoides (assembly GCF_905146905.1). Classification (NCBI taxonomy): domain Eukaryota; kingdom Metazoa; phylum Chordata; class Mammalia; order Carnivora; family Canidae; genus Nyctereutes; species Nyctereutes procyonoides. The sequence continues at coordinate 7,932,045 of NW_026575024.1, read as the reverse complement.
TGCCAATTATTTATTTAACATACATCTTAGCTATCTTATTATTTGATCTTCTCAGCAGCCACTAGAGTAAGTTTCATTCTGGTTCCTATTACACAGATGGGGAAACTGAGACTCAGAGAGCTTACACTGCCCAGAACAGGGAGCTGAGAAGCCAGGATTTGAAACTAAAATGCTAGCGTTCTGTGGAAAGGGGATAGCTCTTGGGGTCACTCTTGTGGGCACTGGGAAAGATCTAGGGTGGCTGGAGCCCTTGGGGTGCTCAACACCAGCCATAGTAGCCTCATGCAGGACTTGAAATCCCCTTTAGTTTGCCCCAATGTGCCACCCCAAAATTATCACTTTCTAGTGTACCATGACATGCAGATATTTGGAAAGCACAACTTTATCTCTGGTAAGATTGCATCCTTTTTACTTTATTTTTTAAAAAAATATTTGTTTATTTTAGGGAGAGGGAGGGAGGGAGGGAGGGAGGGAGGGACAGATTGATAGAGTGAGAGAGAAGGAATGTGAGTAGGGGGAGAAGCAGAGGGAGAGAGAGAGGAAGAATCTGAATCAGACTCCCTGCAGAGTGTGAAGCCTGACCTGGGGCTCAATCCCACAACCCATGAGATCATGATTTCAGCCGAAATCAAGAGCTGAGACACCCAGTTGCCCCTATGTTATTTATTTATTTATTTTTAAAGATTTATTTATTTATTTATTTATTTATTTATTTATTTATTTATTTATTTAAGAGAGAGAGAGAGAGAGAGCAAGCATGGGGGTAGGGGCAGAAGGAGATGGAGAGAATCTCAAGCAGACTCTCCACTGACTGCAGAGCCGAATAAAAGACTTGATCCTATGACCTGAGATCATGACCTGACCCGAAACCATGAGTTGGATGCCCAAGCAACTGAGCCACCCAGACTCCCTCTAGTTTATTTTTTTAATGTCAAAGTAATATCATTAATTTTTTTTTCCAGGTGCTAGGATTTAAATATTTAAATATTTTGGTTTGTGCCAGTGCAGTTGAGGGTAAGCAGACCACAGTTACCACTCTTGCCACATCATTGTCACAAACTAAAATCACCATTTCTAAAGGCCACTGAGTGAAGTGTCGGCAACCACACTCACTTTTCGACATTCCTGCCTTCTACTCATTCATACCCAGTGCAAACTAGCCTTTACCTTCACTTCATTTCTGAAACTGCTTCTACAAAAATGAGACTCATGTATTAGAAAGTCCCTTGGCATCAGACTCATGTGGAGTTAAGCAAAGGCTCCTGTGCTTTCTAATTAAGAACGAGATGGGTCATTACAGAGATGGTGGTGAGGACAGACAATTAAAGGCGTTATAATAAATTAGGCTTTTGGAGAGAATGACTAGGTCAGGGAGATATTTCTCAAATAAACATTACAGGGACCATGAGAAAATACACCACCATGAAAGGCACTCAACAATTCCTCACAGTGGCAGAACTCACAACTGAGGAAATAGAAATAAGGACTTAACTTGAAAGGGTTTATTGATTTAAGTGTGTTTAAAACAATCAAATAAACAAAGGAGGGAATTAACCTTCTTAAAATGAGAAGAGGAATGGCAGGCAATTTTCTTTTCTCAGTGTTGATGAAACCTCTAGCATTGGGGAATGGATGAAGTCTTGGAAATTTGTCCCCTTTGTGGTTGGTGGGTTGAGATGGCACATATCACAAGGCTCAGCATGGAAAGGGTTTCTGAAAAATACTTTCTTCCTTGATAGAAGAAAAAATAAACATGAAACATGAGTTCAATTACTGTCCACTCATACACTCCACTTTGAACTTAGTCATATGAGATTTTGAAGCTTTGAGTTATGGCAGCCATGTTGTATAGATAAGCAAGAAACCCAAGGCTGAAAATCCAAAACTCACAGGATGACAGAGGGGAAGAAAGAAGAGCTCATGTGTGCTTGAGGACATGTTTGGTCCAACTTCTACCACAAACAAACCCTCAAACCACCTGGCTACAAATTTTTTGTTACTGAAATAAAAGATGGAAGGAAAGGAGGAATGAAAAGTTGGTTGGATATCTCCTCTTATTTAAGAAACTGTTGGAAGGGTCTTTGCATTTATTGAAAGCATCATAACTGAAACAAGTGGATTACTAAATAAGGGGTGCCTGGGTGGCTCAGTCAGTTAGGTGTCAGACTCTCAATTTCAGCTCAGGTCATGATCTCAGGGTCCTGAGATCAAACCCTATGTTGGGCTCCACGCTCAGTAGGAAATCTGCTTGAGATTCTCTCTCACCCTCTATCTCTGCCCCTCCTCTGCTTGCTCTCTCTCTAAAATAAATAAATAAATCTTTAAAAGAATAGAAGAGGCAGATATTTTAGAGATGAAAAATAATGAAAAAATACAGCTATTGAAATAAAAATGCATGTGTGTAATAGGAAATTCATTGCTAAGATTCATAATGCAGAATATGATAGTCTCTTGTCAATACTTTCCAAAGAAGATCATCAACAATAGTGTGGTACATACACTTTCTTTTTTCCCCCTTATAATTATTAACTTTTGAATTTCTTACAATAAGTATAATATACTCCTCATAATCATCGACATCTTCCTTTTTCACTTGGTAGTATGTCTTTGTCCAAACTGTGGATCTTGACCAATCTCTTTAATGACTGGGTGATATTCTCTAGTTAATGTCTCCTTTAGGGATGGTAATTAGCATTAACTGTTAATTTCACAGAAAATAGAATGAAAACTTCAGTTAATTGTGGATTTGATCAGATTGCATTTGTTTTGTTTTGAATTCCTATCTACTGTAGACACACTGGTAGTTGTAGGAGATTGCTGGATGAAATTTTGTTTTAAAAATTCCTTTGGCCAAGGGCGCCTGGCTGGCTCAGTCAGTAGAGCATGTGACTTGATCTCAGGGTTGTGAGTTTAAGCCCCATCCATGTTGGGTGTAGAGTTTACTTTTTTAAAAAATCCCTTTGGCCAAATATCTTACATTGTATTAACTTAAATATTCCACTTTCACTGTTGAGTTTTGCTTCCTCCTGGAGGGCAAGAGTTTGTATATTATTAATTTACTTTTAGAAAGTAAATTAAGATGATTTTAAGTGGTCTGTTTTACTTTTCAGATTGTTGAATTAATATTATCAAGTATTGTACAACGAAATTATTTCAATTTTAATATGGATTAAACTATTTTAGAAAGTAAAAAAAATGGCAAATGTCCAAAATCTGTTTCTCAAAGAATAATCCTATAAAATATCACTAAAACAATGCAAAAAAATGTGTGTAACCTAAAATAATTGTTGTATCTTTGTGTTTATTGTAACAACACATAAGAAAATGGAATATGACTATTTTAGCTCTTGATCACATCTTTTAATTATGTGTTAGTATTTTTCTGGATGCAATAGCATGCAAATAACTAACTGTAAGCCAGATTTTTTAGCTTTCTTTTTAAACAAGTATTCTGTTGTTGTAGTTACTGAGTATTTTGTCACTTTGATAAGTAAATGCTTTCACAAAGAAAGCGATATGGAATACTGAATAACCTATACATCACTGTGTTTGCACCCTGTGATTTTTAATGGGCTAATGAACTGTAAGGTTTTAATGACTAGAACATAGACGCAGAGATAGAAAAAGATACTCGCTTTCCTCCCCAGAGTGATATACCTTAATTACACCCCACTCTTCAGGTTATTAGCTGTGTAACTACCTGTAGAAGAAGTTATAACCACTATGAAACCAATGAATTTGCTTTTTCAGATCGAATATCATTTTATCACTCTCCAGACAAAGAACTGATGGGAAATGCTGTGAATTGATAATTTCCAGGTGTTTATTTAAACATTAAAATACCAGTCACATTAATTTAGTAAGTATTACATTCTTGCTTTGTGCCAAGCACTGTTCTAGGTCCTTGGGTTATGGCCGTAAATAGAACAGACAAAAATCCCTATCCTAAAAGAAATTGCATTCTAGTTACACAGGAATTAAAGGAAAATTCCATGTGAACTGCCCTCGCTGAAATGTAGGGGAGAAAATTGATGTTTTACACCAACCTGGACTTGACTCAGTGGCTTACATTTTTATTGAAATGAGAATTATTTTACAAATAAATGAGACACGTCAGTTGCAAAATCAGAATTCACAACTATTAGCTGAGTGATTAGTTGGAAACTTAGAAACATTTCTATAGTAATAGACTAATGTTTGAAACTTTAGGTAGGAGAACTTATAGTAGGGTTATGTTGAAATTGACTTAAAATCTGCTTTTATCGGTTACCTTTTGTTGTATAACACACTACCCCAAAACTTAACATAGCGTTTTTTTTTCCCTCTGTATTCCGTGGGCTAGTAATTTTTGCTGGGCTCAGCTGGAATGGTTTTCTTCCATTCTACATGGTGTTGGCTTGGCTCACTGAGGCTTGTGCCTTTAGCTGGCAGGTAAGCCAGGTGCTGTTTGCTCCCTGACGGCCTCATTCACATCCTGGCAGTTGACTAGGGCTCCTCCAATCCCATCTGTGTTTCCTCACCTACAGGCTTTCTTGGACTTCCTCACACAGCAATAGTATTCCAAGAAAATGAGAGCAGAAACTGAGTCTTCTTTGAGCTCAGGCTCAAAAGTCAGGCAATTCTGTATCAGCTCTATTCTGCTAGTTAAAGCAAGTCAGAAACAAGCCACATTCAAGAAGGTGGGGCAAGAGACCCATGGTTTTGATGAGAGTTGTTGCAAAGAATGTGTGGCTCTTTTTCATATGTTACATTGGATCTTATTTTGTTATTTAACAACAAGTAGGTAGGTACTAAATATAAGCTAGCACCTAAATTTGATCCTCATTTGGTATGGTTACCTTTGTCAAAGGTAAAGCTAAATTAGAGCTCACCTACCTGGACATCACCATCATGGAATAGGGGATAAATTCTCCATTCCCTTCAAGCCAGTTGAGCACAACTTACCAGTACTAATAAAATACCTTCTCTTTCTTCCCAGATGAGTTCTTCTAGTCTGTTCCTGTCAGAAAGACACACGAGGAGCAGCAGCTCACCAGGTGGCTAGGTTAATTTTTAGTTGTCATATTTATTCCAGTGAAAAGTAGATTTGCCTGATGAGCTGAGAAAAGTAAAGGCAATGTGAAGTGTTAGAGTGCTTGATTTATTCTCTTGGAAGATGTGCAATTGTTGTGTTGATGAGAGTTTGGAAAGTGGTACTCTTATACCCTTGTGGTAGGAACATAAAATGACAGTGTCTTTTTGGAGATTTTTCTGTGACATCCAACCATATATCATATCTTAACAACCCTTATCTATTCCCCCCCCCCTTTTTTTTAGAGAGGGAGAAGGGAGAGAGCGGGAAGGGGTAGAGAGAGAAGAAGAGAGAGAATCTTAAGCAGGTTCCACATCCAATACAGAGTCCAATGTAGGACTCGATCTCACAACCCTGAGATCATGACCTGAACTGAAATCAAGATTCAATACTTAACCAATGAGCCACCCAGGTGCCCCTTTACCTGTTTCCTCTTATTGGGTATACTGAGGGATCTTTTCCTAAAATGTGTTCCAAAGGACACCAATTCCAGTGGAAGAAAGTTAATGAATGGCCCCAACAAAAGGTTCACAGACCAAACCAGTCTGGGCAATACTTGGTATCCTAGTCCCTTTTTGAGATTTGTGCAGCCTATTAACAATTTAAAGGCTCCGGGGAGCTAAGCAGTAGACTGATCTGTATAACAATATGTCACAAGACATATTAAACTTTCCCAACTTGAGTACAAGTTACTCTTCTTTACCCTTGCCAATATGCATACCCATACACATAGCACTTCCTACAGTCAGTCTCCTAACTAACCTGGGAAACTATCATAGGTGGAATTTCTGCATCAAAATACTGACTAGAGGGCTGCCTGAGTGGCTTAGCAGTTTAGCGCCGCCTTAGGGCCTGATCCTGGAGACCCGGGATCGAGTCCCACGTCAGGTTCCCTGCATGGAGCCTGCTTCTCCCTCTGCCTGTGTCTCTGCCTCTCTCTCTCTCTCTCAAATAAATAAATAAATAATCTTTAAAAAATAATGGCTAGAGTAGGAGCACCTGGGGGGCTCAATCAGCTGAGCATCCTACTCTTTATTTCAGCTCAGGTCATGGTCTCAGGGTCGAGGCTGCTTGTCCCTCTGTCCCTCCCTTCCACTCAGGCTCTCTCTCAAATAAATACATAAACAAAATCTTTAAAAATGTAATTACTAGTGGGGTTTCTGGGTGGCTCAGTTGGCTAGGTGTCTGCCTTTAGCTCAGGTTATAATCTCAGGGTCCTGAGATCCAGCCCCACGTCAGACTCTGCTTGGTGAGGAATCTGCTCTCTCTCCCTCTGCAGCTCCCCCACTTGTGCTCTCTGCTCCCTCTCATGCTCTCAATCTCTCTCTCTAAAATGAATAAATAAAATATTTTAAAAAATAGTAACTAGACTAGAAGATTTCTGTTGGTCTATGATTATTTCCTTAGCCTAAGCTAGAGTTTTTAAATATTTTCTCCTTAATTTTCTAACCCTTAAGGTATTGATTTTTGTCATACATTTTTTCAAATATTTTATTTATTTATTCATGAGAGACACAGAGAAAGAAAGGCAGAGACACAGCAGAGGGAGAAGCAGGCCCCTCGCAGGGAGCCTGATGCGGGACTCAATTCCAGATCCTGGAATCATACCCTGAGTCAAAGGTAGACGCTCAACCTCTGAGCCACCCAGGCATCCCTGTCATACATTTTAGTGACTCAGTTGTTACAGTTTGTAAATTCCAGGACAGTATAAACTGGCATTTGTGTCAGGAAATATTTCTTACTTTCAGTGTAAATATTGAAGTTAATTCATTACAATTGGGCCATGCAAATATCATCTGAAATCTTGTTTGGAGACAGTACTTGGCCCATCCCCATCGAATTCTGCTGCATCTGTTTGTGCTTAAGTAGTTCGTATGGGTTGTAAATGAAGAGCGTTCAAGCTGGGTAATTTGTCACCTAGTTAGGGATTTTAAAATACTAATTATAACATCTAACAACTGTGTCCAATGATAGGCTACTTAATAGGAAACACTACCAAGCCATGTCTGAGAAGGTTGAGAGCCACCTGAATTTTTTTGTTCCATTCTTGAGAGATCAGTGGTCTAAAAATACTTGACTGTTAATGAGCCATGTTTGCTTGTGGGTGCAGAAAGTAGTACGTTCATGGAAAGAAAACTATTCTTTTGGGGCCTTACAGGGAAGGGAGGTGCTGCTTCTAATAGCTCAGATTGCTCAGATCTTTAAATGGGCCAAGGAAGCAAAGGCATTCTAAGGGATATTGCTGTACTGTGGCCCTTTAACTTGGAAGATCTCTTGCCAAAGCCATACTGCAGGTGGGTGTCCATTGGGGCAACACCAAACTCTGACCTTCACTAGCATATTGCACACATTCCTTGTATTCTAACAAGATTTAAAAAGTAAATGGAACTGAAAGGTGTAAGCTAACTTGGGAGTTTCATCATGAGCAAAGCATGCCACCAAGAACAGTTAATTAGAAATTTGCCACTAATTAACATGTGAGCCAAAAATATTTGTGAAGTTGCCAGTTATGCACAGTTTTTCCATCACCACAATTACTGTTTCCTTATACCCCATCCCGGAGCAGAGAGCTTATAGCTTGGGGTATTTGGTCAGTCACTTTCTGAATTAACAAAGCATCATCAGTGGGTATCTATGGAGACCTCAGGTTGCACAGTCCTGCTTCACCATGTGCTGGAAACAGTCTTCCAGATTGAGAACGTTCCCATCAGAATTCTGAGCTCTGTATTCTAAATATTTGCCACTTTGTTTTTCATTCTCTTCTTCAGAGAGACAGTTTATGGCAATCCGATCATTAGCATAAGGAAAATTGTAAAAGACTGAAATTTAGTGGGTGTCCCAATAAGCTCATCCATCCAGGTTCCCTGCTTTTGTCTGCTCTTGTGTTGTCGACTTCCCTTCTCTGCAGGAAAGCTCATGGCAATGCAAATACTTCCTGTCCATAGGAGAGCGAGTTGTATTTGGTAGAATGTAAATGATTATTGCTCTGTGGATATTGGCTGGTTTTGCTAGCTTTGCAACCATCTATAAATTCATTTCTGCTTTCCTTATCTGACTATAAATGTGTGGTACTTTGTTTTTGAACCATTGTAGAACCTAATGGTTCTCTCCTTAATAAGTTAAATAAAATCTTTGATACACGTTCATTTATTCATTGTGTGTCACAATTACATCCCCTTTAGAGGTTGTCCTTGAACACTAGCATCAACTCTTGAGTCTAATTGCCTGGATTTAAAGCTAGTTGCCTGGGTCTCCCATTTACTTAAGTGGGCTTAGTTATCGAGCTGGAATCTACCTAAATAGGAGCCTCCATTTCTTCATTTGTAGAACAAGGATAATTAAAGTATCTAACTAGTAGGGTTATTGTGTGGATTAAATAATATATGGTATATAACGAGTTAGAACATAGTAAGCTCTGAAAAAAATAGGTGCTATTATCCTCTTAATTATCAACATTTATGGAACTACAACCCTGTGTTTGACATCAGGCAGGGAACAAAATATACATGATCTCTGGACTCATGGAACTTATAGTCTGGTGACTGTTCCGGGAAATTTTCCACTTGCAAATCAATTTGAAATACCACAGTAAGCAAAGAAAAAATTGCAATTCATGCCCCTCTTAGTGTTTGTTTCTTATAAAGAAGTGCTTAGCATGAGAATTATATTTAGGTTTCTATCTTCCCTGTAAATTTATTTCCAAGCTAATACTCAATCATGACCTATTTGAATTAACTTCTCATAGATCCTAATCTCATCCTGCCCAGTGTTTTTGATAATACAGTGGCTCTTCCTAAAAACCAAGATTAACTATGTTTCCTTGGGTGAATATAATTAGCTATTAAAGACACAGTTCAGAGGACACTCGAAGCCTTAGTACTCAAAGTGTGGTTCAGTTTCAAGAGCATCAGCATTGCCAGGGAGCTTGTTAGAAAAGCAGAAGCTCAGGTACTGGCCCAGACTTACTAAATCAGAATCTGCATTTTCACATGATCCCCAGGTGATTTGATTGTACAGAAAAGTTTGAGAAGTATTGCTCTAGAAATCTTTCCTGATGACCCTTCCCTACCTCACCTCCAACCATCTCTAGCTGTGTTATTTGCTTGTTGTATACATTAGCTCTGCACAGCACTTGGTATTGTTGATATGTACATGTCTCTTCCCCTTTGCAATCTCCTTGCGAGGGAGTGGGTGGAGGTGGAGGGCACCCTTCATTAATTTACCCTTAATATTAGCACTGTGGCGAATAGCGTGAGCTCTTGATAAATATTGGTTGACTGAATGGATCTGAATTTCCTAACATCATTAGCTCTATAGACCCCAACATTGAACTGGATTTTCCAACAGGGCAAGCAGCTTCTCACAAAGCTCCTCAAAGATATAGATGGGGAATATATGAAGTAAGCACAGGGGCTTAATGAATTACCATCTTTTTTTATGGCTTATTAGAGAAAGTAGAAAGTGCAAAGTACGGGGCTACTGTGTTTCAGGAGGCAGCCTTAGGCAGGGGTGAACATAGAGTATTTCGTTTCTCCTGGCTTTAAGCTCAAAACTTTGGTAGGTTCCCCCCCAGCTTTGTAACATCGGACTGGATTTCTCCGAGGCTCAGTGTTCGCAGCTGTAAAGCGGAGGCTGTAATAAAATTCTATCTTAGCTTAGATTCCCTTGGAAGCAGAGCCCGAGGCACAGACTTGGGTGAAGGTAGTTTATGTGGGAGTGGATTCTTGGTATTGGAAATGAGGCGGTAGGAAAGTAAGCAGAAGAGTTCTTAAAGTCATTAGAAGGGTGTTTGATCAAGGATCTCCTGAGAAACACAGGGGATAGCTCCCAGAATTGTTCACTGGAAGGATGGGAGGCTGGGTCTCCGTTGGTTGAAGGGTGTCTTTAGCAGTGTTAACTCTTTTGCAGGGGCTTACATTAAGATGAGCCCACTCCCAAGGGGCAGCAGTGAAACCTGTGGTATGCTTCAGGTTGGACTATTGGCACAAGGTGAACCCGAGCCTGAGTAGAACTGGCCATTGCAGCTGCCTGTGAAATCAGAAGCCAAGGGGATGAGGATCCAAAGAGTCATGCTTACAAAGCGGGGTATGTGGTAAGCGCCCCCAAATGCCAGCAATGTGCCTGCTCAGTGCTGCCTTGGCAGCTTCAGTTCCACTCCCCTATTTTTGAGAAGCACAAACAATTCTGTTGACTCTTTCTCATCTTTGCATTCTATTCTCCTTTCTCTTCCTTCTTTCTTCGTGTTCTCCAAAATAGGACTATTTCTCGCTAGGGGTCTTGGTAAGAGGCAGGCATGGTCAGCTTTGGGAGATGTGGTCAAAATTCAGAGAATAAATAGTTATAGAGCTTCTCCCTCCCTCCCTCTTAAACTACCCTTTTAACCTCAATGCCAAGAAAAAAAAAATGGAATCAACATAGATACATACAAAGAAATCTTTTTTTTTTCCTTATGTAGGCACCTAGTAAGAATGGAAACTATAAATTGTTATTGTCAGGGGCAATGTGTATTTCCAGATTTTGTTCTGTGAATTGAAACTGATCTTGCTGTTATAAATGCATCACTATGATTGCCCTGTTTTAGCGTGGCACTTCTAGTTCCAACTCTGAGCCAAATACCTCCTAGCCAGGATCCAATGAGCTTGCCAAATTGTTTCACCTTTTATTGTCAGAACTCATTGGCCCTCCTTATGTTGTTGTGCTTTCCTGTAATATTTTAGGTATATTAACCATAAATCCTAGTATCGTTTATCTATGAAAAATTGAAGTCAGGAAGTCATAGAATAGTCATTTATCATGGGCTTTGGCTCAGTGACTTGAAACTGAAAGTATAAGAACAACAAAAGCACTGATTGTGTAGAGGTGGCCAAATGCCTGGAGGTTAAGTAAAACTGAATTAAAGAAAAAAGAAGTCCTATCTAATCTGTGCAGGACTTCAGCAGAGATTCTAAGCTTTCCAAAAGAAGCCTCTTCTCTCTCAAGACTTCTAGTTTGGAAAGGACATTGTGGATGCTTTATTTTGGTCTGTTAATCTGATCAATTATATTCATTTAATAATCATAAGACAATGTTTAATGATCACAAAACCGTTGCCTTCTCAGATAGAGTTACATTAATTTATGAGATTCCACAAATGTGTTCTAACACTAGTAGTTGGTGTTTGGGAATGGGGTTGTTAAACTAGTGGGTGAGACATAAACCTGGAATTGCTGGCAAACTTATTATTTCTAGACAGAAAGAGCCTTCTTGTGACTGAAGCCAAAGTAAGCAAAGCAGAGCCTTGTGATAGATGATACTTGATGATGAAATTTAAGTCCCTGGATATAACCATGCCTGAAGCAGACTGTTTCTTGTACATGAGTCCAAACATTCCAGTCATACTGCTTTGGCCACTTTAAGCTAGATATCTGTTACTTGCCATCAAGAGTCCTTCTTAATATGCTTTTTTTTTATTTTTTATTTATGATAGTCACAGAGAGAGAGAGAGAGAGAGAGAGAGAGAGAGAGAGAGAGAGACATAGGCAGGGGGAGAAGTAGGCTCCATGCACCGGGAGCCCGACGTGGGACTCTATCCCGGGTCTCCAGGACCACACCCTGGGCCAAAGGCAGGCGCCAAACCGCTGCGCCACCCAGGGATCCCCTTAATATGCTTTTTAACATATAACTTGCTCCTGTCATTTTACACACATGAGCTAACTCAGCCCAAAAAGTCAAATAGTAAAAGAAATGTTGCATATGTGCTGCTAGCCCATGTACTTCCATCATTAAAAAAATCCACTCGAAATTTTAATTTAAATAATGTTTAATATTTAAAATAATATTAATTAGTATTTAAAATAACATCATATGCTTTGCAAGATTATGTAATGCAAACAGAAACGGGACCATTACTTAATAAGACTGGTAATTTGTCAGTTTATTTAATATTTTAATTATCCCTCCTGCCTTTTTTCCTTAGAGCACTAACAAAATATTGCAGAAAAGACATAATGTAAAAGGGCAAAGAGCAATACAAGGTAGCAAAACCAAAAAGTCTGTGGTAAAGACTAAGCCAGAAAAAAAAAAAAGGCAAAAAGCCCTAGAACATATTGTTTTACATACACTTACTCAATTATTATTATTGATCAATGTACTTGCACAAATATGGAGCCAAGGTACAAATCTGGCTCTGAGCTTCCAGCAGGCAATGAAAAAAAAATGAAACAAATTACCTTAATATAGAAATTATCCAATGCTCAGGAATTGTTGCATCTCTTTTGATAGTAAGAGAATACAGGAGATTTTGTATAAGTACCGTGTTCTCATAAAAAAAGAGAATGTTATCATAAATCCAATTCAGTATTACAACTTGAGGTGTGAGCAGAGCGCAAGAAAGGTAAAAATCAAAGGTTCTAAGATCACACAGCACCAGCCTATGTCGACCTGATTCAGGAGAAGGTCTTGAAAAAACCCAGAAGACAATAATTCAAGCATATCTTTGCTGCATATCATGATTATCACATTTTTAATACATAGATTTATAATCGGCTATGATCCACATTTCTTTATAACCCATTTCTTTATACCTATGCTATATAGATACCTATGTTCAGAAATTCTAGCAAAAACACTGTGGCTGGAAAACACACTAAAAAGTTGTCATGGGAATTTTAACGTCCTTGCAGGCTTAATGAACATCTGGTACATGTCAAGGTGTTTCTGAAGTCATCTCTAAAAAGGTAAAACTGGAAAATCATCCTATCTCAGCAGGGTCATTTACATGTTACAGATGCTGGTCAGGAAAGCTCAGTGAGCGGAGGACACAAGGTCGAGTGAGAGTGGAGCTGAGAGGGGGATTTTGGTTATCAAAATGTACCAAGCATCTTTTTATTCATCACTTTTTTTTTCTCTGAAAACTGAGAAAGGAAGCTTGAGTGTGTGTCAACAGCCTTCTGCATGACCATCTTCCATAGACACTGCTTTCTGGGAGTTTGCACGCATTTGTTCTCGTTATGTTTTTCATGTACTCTTCTGAGTCCCTCAAGAGGGGAAAATGGGGAGACCGCGTGGTGTGGATAGTGAGGAATGACTCAGCAGTGGTGTGCAGACACAAAGCATCTCCCGCAAAAGGGAATGTTGTGGGGTTGTTGCATCTTTGCTCTGCAGTTCATACCTTTAACAAAGACCGGTTTACAGAATGCTCTGGGGGTTGCTGGTGTGTTCGGATCTAGGATTAGCTGTGCGGTTGTGGGATTGGTTTAATTAACTCCAACAATGGAAGCTGGGATTGGGTGACAGGTTGAATGTTTGTTTGATGGCATCTGATTCTCCTTGGGAGAGTGTTTGTGCTATTACAGGATGGTGTCTTGAGAAGACAAAATCTTCACTCTCATTCAAATGTAAGATGAAGATGTGTCAAAGATTTTATTTTGTTTTTAGATTCTATTTCTTTAGTTGAGAGAGAGCGAGTGAGCATGTAGTGCTGGGGGAAAGGGCAGAGGGAGAAGGAGAGAGGGAATCTCAACCAGGCTCTGTTCTCGATGCGGAGCTGATGCAGGGCTCCATCTCATGACCCCTGAGATCATGAGCTGAGTTGAAATCAAGAGTCAGGCACTTAGCAGACTGAGTGACCCAGGCGCCCCTTTTATTTAACTGATTAATTAATGGTTCAAAGGAGAATCCAAAGGCCAAATACATGGTCCAACAGAAATGCTGAAATGAATTTGCTTCCTAGATGCAAAACTGGCTGGTATCCGCAAAGCAAATTATTGATTGTACATCACCAGGCACAACTGACATTTCTATGGACAAGAATCATTTACGTTACTTTCAATTTTTGGCTCAAAGACAATTAAAGGTGGAGATAATCCATATGCATGACTTAGGTAGGGCACCCACTAATCTGTTTTTGTTCTTGCTTAGAAATCTTTCACTTTTCTTAATTATGCCTCAGCATAAGACACATCCTTTATGGGGAATGTTGGCTTGCTATCATATTCAGCATAAAAATCCTACCACCTTAGTGTGGCCACTAAACCTTGTGATGTGTGCCCTTCCTTTCTCCCCAGTTTTATCTCCAGTATAGGCATGCTCTGTACTCTGTCACACACCCCTTCCTTTTTTTTCTTTGTCTTGATTATGTCAGAAACCTCCCAAAGTAGAGCATTTGTTTCCCCCAGCTTTATGGAGATACAATCGACATGTAATATTGTGTATGTTAAAGGTGTATGATGTGATGGTTTGACACATGTATATATTGCCATCTATTCACCACAACAGTTGGTTAACACTTCTATCACCTCACACAACTATCTTTGTGTGTGTATGTGTATGCACATGTATGTGTGTGTGTGTAGAAAACAGATGACATGAGGGTGACAAAATATGAGAGACACCTAACTCTGGGAAACGAACAAGGGGTAGTGGAAAGGGACGTGAGTGGGCGGTTGGGGTGACTGGGTGATGGGTACTGAGGGGGCACTTGGCGGGATGAGCACTGGGTGTTATGCTCTATGTTGGCAAGATGAACTCCAATAAAAATAAATGAATAAATAAATAAATAAATAGAAAACAGATGACATCCACTCTTTAGCAAATTTGAGATCTATAGAGTATTGTTAAGTATAGTCACCATACTGTAATAGTATCCCCAGAACTGACTCATCTTATAACTGAAAGTTTGTACACTTCAACCAGCATCCCCCCAGTTTTCTCACCCCAAAGTCTCCTGGCAACCACCATTCCACTCCATTTCTATGAGTTTGGCTTTTTAAGATTCCGCATATAAGTGGTATCATACAACACTTACCTTTCTCTGACTTATTTCAAGTCTACCATAGTCTACCCATGATGTCACAAACGTCAGGATTTCTTTCTTTCTCAAGGCTAAATAATATAACATTTCATAATTTACCCATTCTATTATAATATTCTGTTCTCCTCCTCCTCTTGTTCCTCCCCCCTCCTCCTTCTCTTCTTCTCTCTTCTCCTTCTTCTTCTTCTTCCTCTCCTTCCTCTTCCTCCTCCTCCTCCTCCTCCTTCTCCTCCTCCTCCTCCTTCTTCCCTGAAATAATACTATTCCATTGAGTTATATCACATCTTTCTTATCCATTTATCTGTCAGTGGACACCTAGGTTGCTTCCATATGTTGTCCCTTGTGAGTTATGCTGCTGTGAACGTGGGAGTGCAGATGTCTCTTTGAGATCCTGATGGCATTTTTGGGGGGATATATACACACATATACACTATTTTCCCATAGTGGCTGTACATATTTGTATTCCCTCCAATAGTACACAAAGTCCCCTTTTCTCTATACCCTCCCCAACTCTTGTTATCTCTTGTCTTTTTGATAGTAGCCATTTTAGCAGGTGTGAAGTGATAGTTCTTTGTGGTTTTGATTGCATTTTCCTGATGGTTATTGGTGCTGAGCATCTTTTCATGTACTTATTGCCGATTTGTATTTATTCTTTGTAAGAATTCCTATTCAGGTCCTCTGCTTGGTTTTTAAATTGGAGTGTGTGTGTGTGTGTGTGTGTGTGTGTGTGTGTGTATTTTGCTATTCAGCTGTATGAGTTCCTTATATATGTTTTGGATATTAACATCTTATCCCATAGATGGCTTAAAAGTATTTTTTCCCATTCCAAGGTTGCCTTTCCATTTTCTTAATTGTTTCTTTTGCTGTGCAGAAGCTTTTTAGTTTGATGTAGTCCTGCTTATTTATTTTTCCTTTTGTTGCTTGTGGTTTTAGTGTCATATCCAAAAAATTGTGGCTAAGACCAACATCAAAGAGCTTTTTTCCTGTGTCTGTCTCCTGTAAAGTTCTAGAATTTTACAGTTTTAAGTCTTATATTCTACATCTTTAATTCATTCTGTGTTAATTTTTGTGAATGGCATAAGATGAGGGTCCAATTTCACTCTTCTGCATGTAAACCTATAGTTTCCTATCACCATTTATTGGAGAGAGTATCCTTGCCCCATTGAGTATTCTTGGCTTTCTTGTCAAATATCAGTTGACTGTATATTCATGGGTTTATTTCTGAGCTCTTGATGCTGGTCCATTGGCCTATATGTCTCTCATGAATAAATAAATAAAATCTTTAAAAAAAAGAAAAGACACATAGGCACAGAAAGAGGCAGTGACATGGACAGAGGGAGAAGCAGGTTCCCTGTGAGGAACCTGATGCAGGACTTGATCCCAGGATCCCAGGATTATAACCGAAGCCAAAGATGCTCAACCACTGAGCCACCCAGGTGTCCCTCAAAAGATCAACTTTTTTTTTTTAAAGATCAACTTTTATAGGCTGCCATGAGTCTGTTTATAGAATGTCCCAACCTCTGAGGTTTTTTTTTTTTCCAGAACTACAGCTTTTATAAGTATAAGGATAGGTTGTTTTGGACAATAATCCTTATTAAAAAGGGTTTTAAGAGGGCTACATATTGTTGAAAAAGTGGAAGAGGATATGGGACAAAGTTTTGCAATTTAACACCTGAGAATAATATTTTTAGGCCGATCCTAAACAAAGGATTTGAAAAGAAAGTACAGCAGAGGGAATTTGAGAACAACAATATGTTGGATTAAAGCAGCTCTTGGCTCTAACAGCTGAAATCAAATACAATGTTTTTTAAATGGTTTTTCAGGTAAAGGTGAACTTTGAGAATTGAAATATGTTAGTTATATTCTCTTTCCTGTTTGTAGACATTTTTAAAAAAGATTTTATTTATTTATTCATGAGAGACAGAGAGAGAGAGACAGAGAGGCAGAGACACAGGCAGAGGGAGAAGCAGGCTCCATGCAGGGAGCCCGACGCGGGTCTCGATCCCGGATCTCCAGGATCAGGCCCTGGGCTGAAGGCAGCACTAAACCGCCGAGCCACCGGGGCTGCCCCTGTTTGTAGACACTTAACTCCAGAATATTTGGATCTGATGGGATGCAAAAACTCATTTTTCCTTATATAAAGTCAATCTTATAGGTACACATTGTATTAGATTACTCTATTAGAATAATGACATGATTAAATTGCTCCTGTTGATTCTTTTTCTTAGCACCTGTTTAGATGCACATAAGTAAAGAATTTTGTCACCACGATATTACCTAACACCAGTCAGAATGACAAGTATCAAAAAACAAGAAACAACAAGTGTTGGCAAGGATGTGGAGAAAAGGGAACCCTCAGGTACTGTTGGTAGGGATGTAAAGTGGTACAGCAACTATGGAAAACAGTATGGAAGCTACCCCAAAATTTAAAAATAGCTACCATATGGTCAAGCAATTCCATTTGCTTCACTTGAAGAAAAAGAACACACTAATCCAAAAAGACATACATACCACTATGTTCAGTGGCAACACAACAGCCAAGGTATAGAAACAACCTAAATGTCTGTAATAGATAATGTATAAAAAAGATGAAATAGTTATTCAGCCATAAAGAAGAATGAAGTCTTGCCATTTGGGACAATGCAGATGGACCTATAGGGTATTATATTTTTTTTTAATATATTTTTTTTAATTTTTATTTATTTATGATAGGCACACAGTGAGAGAGAGAGAGGCAGAGACACAGGCAGAGGGAGAAGCAGGCTCCATGCCCCGGGAGCCTGACGTGGGATTCGATCCCGGGTCTCCAGGATCGCGCCCTGGGCCAAAGGCAGGCGCCAAACCGCTGTGCCACCCAGGGATCCCTATAGGGTATTATATTAAGTGAAATAACACATATGGAAAAAGACAAATACTTTATGATTTTACTTATAAGTGGAATCTAAAAAAAACAATTGAACAAAGAAAATAAAACAGACTCATTGATGCAGATAGCAAACTGGTGGTTACCAGAGAGACGAGGGGGATCGATGAAATAGGTGAAGGGGATTAGGAGGTAGAATATTCTGTTATAAAATAAATAAGACATAGGAATGTAATATACAGCATAGGGAATATAGTTTTATGACAGATGGTAACTAGACTTATTATGCTGATGATTTCATAATGCATATAAATATTGAATCATTATATTACATACCTGAAACTAATACAATATTGTATGTCAATTAATAAGATTAAAAATAAAAAATGTTGTCAATAAGAATGCATTCACTCAATTAATTTCTAGTTCTGTAGGACATTTTTTTTTCTCCAAGAGAAAATGCATATATCCACTCAATATGGATCTACTATGACAAATTAGCATTTATCTTTTGTTCACGGCTCACAGAAGAAAAATGTAATCAGGTATTAACCACACTTGTTCTTCCAATAGAGTATAATTTTAATGTCTTGCAATTTGAAGACTTTAAAAAAGAAATCACACCAAAGCAAATCATTCCTTTCAAAATCTAGTAATAGAACTTGCCACGAAGGTCAAAATTATCTAGGAAAGAGAGAGCTAATTCATGTGTGTAAACGAAAAGTGGGCTGTGGGTTAATACTTAGGCTTAGTGAAATATTGACTTCTGGTTTCTGGGTTTTTATAGATTATTAAATCAGCCTGGAGAATGATTTATTGTGCTCAAACTGTGCTTGGGAAGCAACACAGCAACCAAACCAAGCTTAACTTTTCAATATCAATTGAGTCTCTAGTTTTTGGTTTGACTACCTTGAAATGCTTGAAAAACAATATTTTCTTAAGGATTATAGGAATTATAGCTACTTTATATTTAGTAACAAGAATTTAGTCCCTGTCAAAGAGGGAGTCATGACAAGTGCCTCTCTTCTAAGCTGCTTATGGTGTATTATTTATCTGAAATAATTACAGTGCCTGAAAACAACAACAAACATTTCTTATCTCACATGATTTCTTGAGTCAGGAATGCAGGTGCAGCTCAGCCAGATGGTTTTGGTAAGAGTCTCTCTTGAGGTTGCGCTCAAGATGTCAGCTGGGCTGAGTCATCTGATGGCTTTTGTGGGGCTGGAGGATCCATGTCCAAGACGACACACTCAAGTGTTGCTGGTTATTGACGGACGACCTCAGTTCCTTAACACTAAGATCTCTCCATAGGCTGCTTGGTCATTCTTTGAGCTATTACAGCTAGCTTTCCTTAGAGCCAGTGATCCAAGAAAAGAAAATGGCACCCATAATATTTCTTATGACCTAGCTTTGGAAATCACACTCTGTCTTTTCTGCGATATCCTGGTCACCCTATTCATTGTGACAGGGCGTGACATGCTAGAAGGCAGGGATGACTGAGGAAAGATATCTTGGAGACTGGCTACTACAAGTTTCTTGTAAAATAGGTTATAAAGCGTATCTCAATTCTGAGGATCTTTAAATTGGCAATCAATCAATTCTAGAAGAAATATGGTATCTAAGTATTTAAAAGTAAACTGGTTACTATCAGACAAGCTTTTAACTGACCTTGAAATGCACCAATGCTAGACGTAATAAAAGCAATTACTAGTTCTAAATAATCAATGTGCTGGCTTCAGAAAAACAAGTACCTAATTCTGGCCAAGAGAATAAAACAGAAAATAATCACTGTAGTTTTTCTGGAATACACTGGCAAACGGGTACTTTTCTGCATTCTCAATTGGTGAGCATCCAAGAAGCCATTTAATTTTCTAAGGAAGGCAGATTACGGCAACCATCTAATTCTCGACATTGTTGTTTGTTACTGGACTGTCTAAAACTTTCCCTCCCTTTAACATTTGGGAATATATCTTCTGAAGCATTAAACATGAGCTTTGTTGAATTATCCACAGGCAATTTGTGCAGTCTGTACATGGAACCACTAGGTGTGGATATGATCAAAAGATGCAGTTATTCATGGGCCATTAATCTTTCCATTTGCTACTGTAATAAATTCTCTATTTTACTTATAGTAGATTAATTAAACCCAGAGTCATAAGACTTTGTTTCAAATTAAACGGTCTTGGACAAATCATTTAAACCCCTCCAAATCTGTTTTCTCATAAGTGATGTCCATTCACTTGTAGGTATTCCACAAATATTTACTTGTGCTCATGGGTTTCCTGTAAATTCTAGAAGCTGACGATGCAGAGATATCCAAGTGGGACAAGGTGTCCTCTCTCATGGCTTTTACATTTTAGTTGGGGGGGGCACAGAAAATAAAGACAGACATGATACATAGCAGATGATAGCGATGCTAGGAAGTAAGATAAGCAGGGTCACAGGAGGTGCAATTTCAGATCAGAAATTAGACAAGGCTGTCCTGTTGAGAGCATAGATCTGAGGAAAGGAAGGCACAGAACCATGCAGAAAACCAGAGGAAGGGTGTTGAAGGAAAACTCATGGTGGGTGCAAAATTCTGAGGCAAGGCTGTCCCTGATGCATTTGAGGAACAGAAGGACCCCAGTGTAACTTGAATTGAGTGAGCGATGTGAATGGAAACAGAAAAGGGGCCTGGGGATGAGATTCTGGGAGCTTTTTGTGTTTCATCATGAAGTTTCTGAATTTTATTATGAGTTATATGAGAGGACTGGAGGACTTTGAGGAGAGAAGTGGGACGATCTGATTTAGGGTTTAAAGGAATCACTGAGGATGCTGGGTGAAAAGAGGGTCCTAGGGAATCAAGCAGGGCTGAGTTCAGCCCAGCAGTAGGTGGAACAATATTCCCACATTAGCCTGGGAGAAAGGCGATGGAGATAATGTGTGAATGTGTGGGGGATGCAAGTGGAGAAAAATGTTCTCAGTCTATCTACCTTTTCAGGGTAGTGCTTGCTTCTCTCCCAGATTTGTCAAGACTCTTAAATGAGATAAGGTACATGAGAACATACCTTGGGCTCTGTGCTGTCAGAAGAGCCGTCTCATACACCTATTTATCAACCCCCTCATAACACTCATCTGCTCTCCACAAACATAGTTTTACAAACTACTAACATATATTCAGCTTAATATTGAGCCAGATGTGCAAACCTGGTTGACAAGCAAACACTTCATAATTTTCCACCCTTTCCTGTTTACCCAAGGGACTTTATAGTTACCTTAAAGGCAGAACGGCATAAATACCCAGACATCTGCAACATTTCTTCTTGCTCTTTGAGCATAAGAATTACTATATAAGGAAAAATGCTGTATCTTATGGGTGATTTAAGGGATAATTTAGGGTCATTTTTTTCTGTGCTCTGGATCAGTACTATCCAATAGAAACACAATACAGGCCATCTATGTAATTTTAAATCTATGTCTTAAAACGTGGACCCCGCTGATCTCACGTCCTAGCATTACCATTATCTGCTCTGAATATAGTTTCAAAAAGTAATGAATACAAAAATAATAATGAAATCATCTACATTATTTTTTGTCCATAGTAAGCCCTTAGAATCCAGTTTATGTGGACTTTGCATTTGTAACACATCCCAAGTTAGATTAGCCACTTCTCCACTGCTCAATAGTCACATGTGGCTCGTGGCTGCCATTTTGGATTTTGCATCTGAAGAATTTTGACTCTAACCTCACTTTCAGAGGAAGGATGGCCTGATGGATTCACATTATGTTCATCGGGGAGATTTTTGATAGTACTAAAGCTCTGGCCTCACTCCTGATCCATTCATTACAGTCCTTGGTATTGGTAGAGGCCAGACAATAGTACTTTAATTTCTCCCAGTGGTTCTAATTGGGCAGACTCTGTTGAGAAGTCTGGCAAAAGAATGAGGTCATTTAAAGAAAAAGTCACCAAAAGGGGTTAAGGGGCTCCACAAGGCATTTGTATGCATGGCTACTTTTAAGGGAATCTTTTTCAAGGACCTCCACTTCGATTCTTCTCTTTCTTACAACTGAGAAAGTGCCTTCATTCAAGTGTCATCCTTGTTCTTCTTTCTGGCCTCTTTTACAAATCACCCTTTTACCAAAGAAAGGCCTAGCTCATCCAGAATCTTACTCTTATGTATTGTGCTGCAGAAAAAAATTCCACACTTCTTTTTTTTTTTTTTAAGATTTTATTTATTTATTCATGAGAGACACACACACACACACACAGAGAGGCAGAGACACAGGCAGAGGGAGAAGCAGGCTCCATGCAGGGAGCCCAACATGGGACTCGATCCCGGGTCTCCAGGAACACACCCTGGGCTGAAGGTAGTATTAAACCGCTGAACCACCTGGGCTGCCCCACACTTCTTAAACAAACACGCAAACAAACAAAAGGAACAAAGAAAATCTGGGCACCTGGATGGCTCAGTCCATTAAGTGTCTGGTCTGCCTTTGGCTCTGGTCCCAGGATCCAGCCCTAGGTAGGGCTCCCTCTCCCTCTGCCTCTCCCCCTGCTTGTGTGCTTTCTCTCTTGCTCACTCTCTCTCTTAAATAAATAAATAAAATATTTTTTAAAAAAAGAAAAGAAATGGAAAATTGGTATAAGGGGAAGCAGCCTTTAACCAAGTCAGGGCCAATTGTCGTCACCATGTATTCAGCCATCGATCCCATTAAAGAGATGAATGTGGAATAAATTTCCTACTAACATTTGCCAAACATGTATGTTGCTTTGCTTGGTCATGTGCTAATAATAATTGTGACAACAAATCAACTGGGTGAAGCAGTTTAATGCCAAGGGGCATATGGTCCCAAGAAATTTAAGCAAAGCATTAATACTTTAGTTTGCCTTACATATTTTTGTTGCAGAGAAATTGGTTGATCAATATCAGAAGCATCAGAATATCTTCTTTTAGAGTAAGATTCTGTGGTGGATGTGAAGTAACAACAATTTCAAGGGAAAACACAAGAGGACATTTACAATTTCTGACTCCAGAGGCATGTTCTTGTTCTTATATATTTGAAGTGGATGATGGTGGATGTCAAATTGGAATGATATTTATATTCCTTCAAATAAATATAAAAGAGTGAAGTAGCTTTTTTTTAGAGTCAGAATGTTCAATATTGCAGAAATTACTTCCTTTTCAACTTGCGATGAAAAAGTGTAGGTGTCAACTTAATATGTCAAGGTATATAGAGATTTTCAAATATTTCTTAGAATGTTAGGGAACAAAAAGCAATCGAAGACCATGATTTAGTGTACTTGCCAACCGGAGTTTGAATCGGTTCTTCCTATACAGAAATTCTTTCATTTCCTGCTTAAATGCTCTTTGCCAAATTGTTTATCTTCCTTAAACCTCAGTTTCTTTATCTGTAGAAAGGGAATAATAGTAGCTGCCTTCAGGAGGCTGGTGTAGGGATGAAATGTGCTGAAAATTGAGATGTAGTAAGTACAAAACATTGATGTCCTTCATCATCATACTAACAATTATTAGGATGAGTGGAAGAAATTGTGCTATTTGTAATTGTAAAACCCATGAGAACTCACGCAAGCTTCCCAACAGCAGGTACCAGATCTTGTCAACGCTGCCCATCCTTTGCTTTTGGTATGCTGGTATGTAGTAAGCATCCACTAAAACTGATTGGAGTGATTAGGGATTAGCAATAACTTGTCATAAATATTGATTCAGCTGGAAAGCAACTCACCATTGACAATGTATGATATCTTCACACTCATAATCCCTGACGTGGTTGCAAATCTGGGTAATTCTTACAAGAAAAAATAAACACAAACAACTGAAAACGCAATCGTTAGATCACAGTTGCTTATAGACACAACAGATATTGTACCTGCACTTGTCATTTCTAAGAAGGGAGGGTCCTAGAACCTCTAGGTGTCTGCTTCCGGCTGAGGGGCGTGGATCTCTTCCTACTGACTGAATTTTGTCTTGACTCTGTGGACTTGTCACTTCTTTGCATGTATTACAAATTTTTAAAATTGTATTGAGGGTATTGGACCTAGAAGAACAGTAGAGGCTGAAATGCCCTTTCCTTTCTTAGCCAGCTAATGTAAGGTGTTCATCAGTGGGATTAAATCAAGTGTTGAGTAGATTTAGGGAATGTTTGTGACTTTAATCATGTATCAGCACCTTAGGATTAAAGTACTTAGAGGCAAAATACTTTGCTTCAAAAAAAAATGTGGTAAAGTAGACACAACATTTACCATCATAACTATTTTAATTGTTGAATTGATTGGTGTTAAGGACATTCACATTGTTGTGCAAATCTCTAGAACTTTTTTCATCTTGCAAAACTGAAACTTCCTGCCCATGAAGTATTAACTCCTTACTCCTCCTCCCTCAGTCCCTGGCACCCACCACTCTCTATCTCTATGTTTCTGACTACTCTAGGTAAGAGTAGAATCTAGAGCATTTATCTTTTAGTGACTAGATTATCTATTTAGGACAATGCCTTCAAGAGTTCTCCGTATTGTAGCATGTGTTAGACTGAATACTATTCCACTGAATGTAAAGACCATTTTGTTTATCCATTCATCTGTCGGTGGCCACTTGGGTTACTTCCACCTTTAGGTTATTCTGAATAATGCTTCTATGAATGTGGACATTCATATATCTCTTCAAGTCCTGCTTTCAGTTCTTTGGGATATAGACCCAGCAGGGAATTGCTGGATCATATGGTAATTCTATTTTTTAATTGAGATATAATTGACATATAACATACTTTATTGGTGTCAGTTGTACAACATGATGATTTGGTATATGAATATGTTGTAAAATGATCACCACAGTAAGTCTAGCAAACAACCATGGTCACATAGAGTTATAATATTTTTTTCTTGTGATAAGAACTTTCAAGATCTACTCTCAGCAACTTTCAAATATATTATACAGTATTAACTATAGTCACCATGCTGTACATTACATCCTTGGGATGACTTATGTTACAGCTGGAAATTTATACTTTTCAACCTACTTCACTCATTGTGGGCCCCTTCCCCGCTGCCCACCCCAACCCCACCCCCGTCACAGCCTCTGGGAACTACTGATCTGTTCTCTGTATCTGTGAACTTGGTTTTTGGTTTTTCGGTTTGTTTGTTTTTTAGATTCCAGATAAAAGTGAGATTATACAGTACTTGTTTTTCTCTGACTGATTTCATTTAGCATAATGCCCTCAGAGTCCATCCGCGTTGTCACAGATAGCATTTCCTCCTTTTCTAAGGCTGAATCGTATCCCACTGTATGTATCTGCCACTTTTGCTTTATCTATTCATCCATTAATGGGCTTGCATATAATGACTGTTGTAAATAATGCTACCGTGAATGTGGGGGTGCATGTATTTTTTGAGTCCGTGTTTTATTTTCTTCAGGTAATACCAAGAAGTGGAATTGCTGGATCTTAGTGGTTCTATTTTTAATTTCTTGAGGAACCTCCATAGTGTTTGCCATAGTGGCTGCACCAATTCATATTCCCATTAACAGTCCCAAAGGGTTCCTTTTCTCCACACCCTGCCAATACTTGTTGTTTCTTGTCTTTTTGAGAATAGACATTCTATGGAAATTCTGTCTTTAATTTTTGGAGGAAATTCAGACTTTTCCACAGTGGCTGCACCATATCACATTCCCACCACTAGTGTACAAGGTTCCAGTTTCTCCACATCCTAACCAACATTTGCTATTTCTTTTTTTTTTCTAAGATTTTATTTATTTATTTATTTATTTATTTATTTATTTATTTATTTATTTAAGAGAAAGAGAATGAGCAAGCACACAGAGGGAGAGGGAGAAGCAGACTCCCCGCTGAGCAGGGAGGCCGACATGGGGCTCGATCCCAGGACCCTGGGATCATGACCTGAGCCAAAGGCAGATGCTTAACCGACTAAGCCACCCAGGTGCCCCAACATTTGCTATTTCTCTTTTCTGTTTGTTGTTATTTGTTTGTCTAGTGGCCATCCAAATGTGTGCGAGGTGGCTCCTTTGCTTTTGAGCCTAGCACTCAGCTTATTGGGTAGCCAGAGTGGTGATATCTTTGATCTTATCAGAAGTTTGGTCAGACTCAGTCTACCTCAGGGTTCAAATAGTTTGAAGCTGAATTTAGGTCCCTCCTTTAAGTAGAGCACAGATCAGAAACTACCAGAATTCTAGACCTCAGCTCTGGTGGACCTAAAAAATCCAAGACATTCTGATGACAAGATCCAGATTCGGCAACACTGGTAGGTGGCCAGAAAGGGAGACCATGAAACTGTGGACAGTAGGACTGGAGTCACCAGTCAGCTGGATGCTGAGGTTGGGGGAGCATGAGACCATGAGGACAAGAGACTACAAACCCATGACCCAATACTCACATTTCAGGATGGCAACAGGCTCCAGTGCAAGAACATGAGATTTCTTTTTGAGTCCAACTCTACCTTTCACCTGTGTTTACTCATCAAAATTTCCAAGAATATGACTTGGGTGAGAGAATCATCTCTGCATTTGTGGCTCCTCCTGACTCCAATTTAAGTGTCAGCCCACAGGCTCATCACAAGTTTAGCTGTTTTCTATTTGTTCAAGCAAAACTAGTGTACCTGTAGTATGATCGCTCTCCTACCTGCCCTGCCCTCAACCTCAACAACTGGCCTGTGGTACGAAAACATCTGCTGACTCTTGCTCACCTAGGAGGAGCTTATTCCCCTGGATTTTTACTTCTATATTTCCTTGTATCCACATCCATTGGATGGCTTTAAGTACAAGTTTGACTTTTTTTCTTTATGTATCCAATGTTTCTTTTGATTGGTATCAAAGTCTTCCCTGTCTTGCTCTGTTTTTGAGTTGGTCTTGTTTGTTTGAAAGTAACAGATATCCTTTCAAATTAGTTTGGGATGGAGGGGGTAGTGAATTTGTCATACTACACCTAGCTGTCTCAGACTTCAAGGGAAAGGGAAAGCTATGTTTCCTGAGGAACAAGAATAAGGAACGAGAAAACTGTCAAAAACAGGGAGGATGGTTATTCTTATTTTTCTGTGTCTCCTCATGGTGGAATGAAATCATTTCCCAGCTTTTGCTCTCAAATTGAGCAACTCTTCCATGCCCCTTTCCAGATCCTCAGGAAGGAGAATCTGATTAGCACAGCTTTGGTAATATGGCCACCCCTGGACCAATCTGTTATGCTGGGAGGCCAGGGTTTTAATCTCACTTGAAGGTAAGATGGCTCTTTCCAAACCTGAAGGATGTGACATGTACTACCCAGATACTCTAAAAGGTGATTTAAAAATCAAGCCCTCAGGATGCCTGGGTGGCTCAGTCAGTTGAGCTACCAACTCTTGATTTTGGCTCAGGTCATGATCTCAGGGTCTGAGATCAAGCCTGGTGTGGGGCTTCGCACTTAGTGTGGAGCCTGCTTGAGATTCTCTCTCCCTCTCCTTCTGCCCCTTTCAGTCATCCTCTCTCTCTCTCTCTCTCAAATAAATAAATAAATCTTTAAAAAAACTAAAAATAAAAATCAAGCCCTCCAACCCACTTATCTCCAACCACATGCCCCCTAGACAAGACCTGAGTATAAAATCTTATTTGGACATTATTGCAGGAAATAATGGTTACATGCCTATGAACTGCCTGACATCAATTGGCATACATATTAAATGTTGATCTTATTTTAAAAAACTAATTTGGAACCGTGTAACCAGTTATCTCTTCCAATAACAAAAAATATCTCTTACTAATTTTATTGAATAATCAGAAAGGAATTCTCATTTATTGCCTAATGATTAGATAATCAGACACAAGTAGCAGTAGTCTCCTCCTGTGTGTGCTTGTTGAGGTTTATAATGTTTTTCACTGATTAATTTTTAATTAAGAAAACTGTGGAGAATCTATATTAAATTATTATTATAGGTATATTATTAGGGCCCCTGGGGCAGAGAACAAAGTATGTAAGGGTGGTGGGGTGAACGGGGAATGAGTGAGTGAGTTATATTCCTTCCAGATCTCAACTTATATTTGGGAGGATCCATTTAATAATTTATTAATAAAGAAGTTTGCTTAGATGTGGCTTTCATCCTCAGCTCATGCAATGGTCCTACATCTAGGGGTGAGATAGAAGGCCCTGTCTTTTCAGGGATAATCAACATAAATTAATTATCTGTTTACCTTCTCTCAAAACACTTGGAAACATTGAGTCCATGGGATCAGTAACTAGCTTAATAGTACCTAATAAACTTCCATACAGGAAGGAAGAGATTTATGTCCACTTATGCCAGCAGCAAAATAATGTGTCTTTTCAGTCAAATCCTTCTGGAATTGGGAATTTTCCTTCTGGAATTTGGAATACCCCATAAATCAATTCAAGGCCCCAAGTACTGAGGTCACTACAGAATTATTGGTAAAACATTGCATTTGAATTCAACAAAACACAAGCCACATGCATGTCCATAAAATGGGGCCCCTATAGTTCAGCAGTTACAAGCCTGGAGTGCTATCCATTCAATGACAGTTTTCAAGATGAAGAGCTGTATAACTCAACGAGGTACTAAATATATCGAAGATTTAGAACTGATCTATAGTCCACTGAGGCCCTTTGATTACTCACTTATGTCAGCATCGTTGGTGAATTATGTGTCTGTGTGTTCCCCATGAATATAAATCCCAATCTCTCTGGTGTAGTTATATGTAGTTAGATCATTTATGTGATGACATTCCCCATGTGCTAAAGGGAGAAGGGAGACACTTTACAGTGTTTAAAAAACATGAACGGTGTTTTGGAACCAAGAAAATTACCAAGGGCCCAGAAAAACACAATGTGCTTTCCAACTCCTGTTAACATACAATATGTCCACTTAAACCCTAACAGTAATTTTATTTCAGGTCATTTTTGCCTTCTATGCTTCTCACCTTCTACATCATTTTATGCTAAATTTAGGGGTGGGGAGTAGTAGTATTAATCAAGGTAGTTTGCTAACAGTCTATTTGGAATGTCTAGCTTATCAGTGTAGACTATTTGGGCTCGAAATTAATTGACTTGTTTTTCTTTTCTATCTTTAAAAATTGTATTAGTTAGGATCTGTATCAGTCATGGTCTTCCAGAGAAACAGAACCAGTGGGAGGAGATACAGATAGATGATGAATGGATAGATGGAGGGATGGATGGATACTTATTTCAAGAAATTGACTTACATGATTCTGAGGGCTGGAAAGTCTGAAATTTGTACAGTAGGCCAGCAGACTGGAAATTCTGGGGCTGATGTCTTGAATCTTGAGGCAGAGTTTCCTCTTTTGTAGGGAAATCTCAGTTTTGCTCTTATGACCTTTCAATTGATTCGATGGAGTTCACCCAGATTATTAAAGATAATGGTCTTGACTTGAAGTCAACTAATTGGCAATGATATAAGCACATCTACAAAATATCTTTATAGAAACACTCAGATTAATGTTTCATTGGCTAACTGGGAACTAAAGCATGGCCACACTGACACATAGAACTAAGCACCACAGGATCTTTGATTTTTAAGTTACAAGACAACTAATAAAACTAGTTTCATAATAATGGCTGACATGTACTGAGGGTTAGTTATATGGCACTTATAAGTGTTAACTCATTCCAGAACCTCACGGCTAGTAATGGCAGAGGGGGGACTTGAAATCAACCGGTCTGACTCCAGAGCTTAGATTTTGAACTGCTATGCTGTAGTGACTGCAAATATTTCAAAAAAGAATTTGTTGAATCATATGTTTGGATAATCAGAGGGTAGCTCTAGCTTTAGGCATGGCTGGATCCAGGGCTCAGAGATGTGATTAGAATGCCATCTCTTTCTTCATCTGCTTTGGCTTTATTCTCAGGAAGATCCTCTTCAAGTAAGTAACCCTCTGGGTTTATCTTGTCTGAGCTCAGTAATTCCAGTGGGAGGAGAGAGAAGAGAACTTCCCTTTCTCAATAGTTCAAAAAGAGGTCCCAAGATTCACTCTGAGATGCTTACTTGGGTTGTATACTATCCCTCACTAGATCCTCAAGGTGAGAAGAATGAATGTGCTGAGGTCCCAGGCCTGGGTCCCTGGTCTACCTCTGAGCTGAGCAGTGGTGCCCTGATACCACCTGACTCACTTAGAATGAGTGTGGAAAAAGCTTGTTTCTCAAGGAAAACCAGGGCATCAAAATCAGAAAAGAAAATAGTGCTAGGCCAGCAAGAAAAACAGCTGTTCCTCCATCTGCACTGCAAGCTAGATTTTTGCCACTACAGGTGAAAAATGTCTTACTTTTATATTTTCCTATTTCCTAGCAGGGCTCAAAAGATCCTTCTCAGTCTGAACCCAATTGCATCTGCAGCCTTGTTGCCCACCCATCTATTAGTTTGCTCCCATCGGTGTGATTTCCTTCCCCTTGTTCCTCGTGATCCTGTGCCTTCTGGCAGCCCAGGCCTATGGATGTGCCCCTGCCAGGAGTGTTTTTCCCAGACACACCGTCTTCGTGTTTGCAGACCCTGACCTTTCATCTCAAATCCTTTGTGAAGCCTCCACCATGCTTGTTTTCATTACTGGTTCATTCCTTCGTTAGTTCATTGCTGAGTACCTGTTGTATTCCATGCAGTGTGAAGAGTCGAGGACAGGGTAGGAACACAGAACAGGCTTCTTCCCTTGAGGGGCTCATCTTCTTTCATGCCACTAGATCATGAGTTTCTTAAAGGTAGAGTCTGTGTCTGGTTCATCGTATCTCTAAAATGTATGCTGTGGCCCAAAAAAAGAGGTAAGAGCAGAGGGTCCGATTTAGGCAGAGCTGGATTCCACTTCAGTTCTGCTGTGGGCACTTTGGTGAGTTGCTAGAGTTCTCTGTTCTTCAGTGTCCTCATCTCTACCGTGGAGATCATAACTCCTATCTTCTTCGCTGGCTTTGAATATCCAACAAGTTAGTGTATGTGAAGGGAGCATGATTGTATCTCTTGTATCATAAGCACTAATAAAATAATCAACAGCTATCAATATAGTAAATTCTCAACCTGTTGCTTCAGTGAACCCAATTA
The DNA here is from genome assembly GCF_905146905.1 of Nyctereutes procyonoides. Lineage (NCBI taxonomy): Eukaryota > Metazoa > Chordata > Mammalia > Carnivora > Canidae > Nyctereutes > Nyctereutes procyonoides. Next base: position 7,901,297 of record NW_026575024.1, on the reverse strand, counting down.
AATTAACCATGTAATTGCCCTGGTGCCGCTTCTCTTGAGGTGTGAGGGAAACAGGTTCCATGGTATTGCCCTCTTTCAAAGGGAAAGCCCTGAATTTTAACACAAAAATCTAAAACAAAACAAAACAAAACAAAAAAACTTGAATTGGGACGCCTGGGTGGCTCAGCAGTTCAGCGTCAGCCTTTGGCTCAGGGCCTGATCCTGGATTCTCAGGATCGAGTCCCACGTCAGGCTCCTTGCATGGAGCCTGCTTCTCCTCCCTCTGCCTGTGTCTCTGCCTCTCTCTCTATGTGTCTCATGAAGGAATAAATAAAATCTTTAAATAAAAATAAAAAAGCTTGAATTGTTATAATAACACTATACTAAGAGTTAATGTTAAAGACATTAACTCTTATCCTCATAAAGCACTGTCTTTAATGGGAGATGCTTGCAGCTTTGGTGAATTTCGTAGGAAATCTCACTATATTTTGCGATTCAGATTCCTAGCGTCAGTTTTCCTTTGCTAATGGAGTCAGAATCTGTGACTCCTTTGGATAATAGGTAAAGAAGAAAAGTTGAATGTTTTCTCCCTCCAGGAATGTAATGATTAATGGAATGTTTAACTGCCTTCTCACATTATCAACCCATTTGCCCAAGGACTCAGTACCATTTTAATATGATTTCCTACTAAATGATGCATGCCACCCAACATCTGGAGACTTGGATTCAAATCTGAGCTGGAATTACAAAAAAAAAAAAAAAAAGTGGATTTAATAGTCCCTGTCTAGGTCCTATCAGCAAATTCATCATAAGGTTGACACTGCCGCCAAGGGAAAGCAAAAGTGCTCCCAGGAGAGGCAGAGGGGAGGAGAGTTAAAAGCAGAAAGTTGCTTGTGTGCGAGGAGATGAATGCAGAGATGTTTCTTGCCGCCCTTTGTCCTCGCTAAAGAAGTGAAACATCCTCATTTTCCATCAACAAGAACTGATGAGTAAACCACAGCGGATTCGTGTAGTGGATTATGCTTCAGCAGATCTGAGTGAGTTCTGCATGTGCAACAAGGATAAATCACAACGATGTAACATTTAGAAAAAAAAAAGCTTACCATTTATTTTTTCCATTTATCTATATTTTTAAAGTACAGGAAACCATATTATATGTTCCTAAGGATATGGATATTTATATAATATATATATGAGATAGAGAGAGAGAGAAAGTGTATGACGGTGTGTGTGTGTATGTATGTATATATATATATCAAAGTCTAAAAATATGCATAGTAATTATCTCGGGAAAAAAGGAGGAAAAAGATAAAAAATAAGACAAGACAAATCTATCACTTAATTTCTGTCTTTTTTTCATTTATTTTCTTTAAAAGAGAAAGATAAAAAACTGTAAAGAAAATATAAAAATATATTAACTACTATTAAATCTTGGTTCTGTGTATACGGTTACAAAACTATTTTCTGAATCATCACCATTTTTATAATGAAGACTTTTTGAAAAACCCAGCAGTTTGCAAGGGAATTTTGTGAATGTTGGAAGACTAACACACATTATTATTACAGAACTTCTGGAAAGTAGACAGTTTACCCCCAAACTTTCTAATAATTGTAGTCATAACATGAAAGAACGTTCTGTAAGCTATTGAATTTTACATCAGCCATAAAAATAATTTCTGGCCCAGCAGGAATTAGAAATTAGGAGTAATCATAAAGAAAAGCAGCTGGCAGCTCTCAAATATCTCATCTCTCCTGTGCTTCACTACAAGGCCAATGTGGGGGTGGAAGTCTGTACACCTCCAAGTGCTGGTGGATCCCTCTCTTCCCTCACCTCCGTTTCGCCATCCTGCCTGGTAAATGAATTTCCAAATCTGGTCGTTCCTCAAAATTAGTTTGGCAGGCTGCTGTAAGAAAGAACCACAGACTAGGGGAACTTACACAACAGACCTTGGTTTTCTCACAGGTATGAAGGCTGGGTGTCTGAAATGAAGGTGTGAGAAGGTTTGGCTTTTCCTGGCATGTAGATGGCTATCTTCCCCCTGGGTCCCCAGTGGTCTCTCCTCTCTGTGTGGGTCTGTGTCCTACTCTCTTCTTATGAGGACACCAGTCATATTGGATTACAGTCCACCCTAATGATCTTATTTTTACTTAATTACCTCTTCAAAGATTGTGTCTTCAAATATATCCTATGGTACTAAAGGTTAGGACTTCACTATATGGCTTTGGCGGCAGGTAGGGGGACACAATTCAGCCTACAACATCTAGGTTTCTAGATTTTTTTTCCTTCTATTTTTATCCTACCATTCCATCTTACACTCGTTGTTCTCTGCTTCTTATTTTTCTCTTTTTTCCATCCAGTTCATGTTTTGCTGTTCAGTTTATTTCCCCAAAAACACTGCTCTGATTTCCCAGTGGCCCAGGGCTTGGGGTCAACACTATCTGCATTTTAGATGTGTGACCTGGGAGATTTAATTATGCCTCTCTAGGACTTTCCGCCTGTAATTGGAATAACACATTCTACGTTAATAGGTTAGTGCTTCATGGATGGTTTCCACAACGATTTTTCAGGTAGAGTGTCTAAGTTAAATGTTTTTTAAAACTGCTATTTATGACAAGAGACCCTTGTTTTCCCTTTATGGTGTTAATTCAGAATTTCCCTTACAAATTAACAAGAGTCATTTAAAATGATTCTGACTGACGAATCACTGAACTCTACCTCTGAAACAAATAAGACACTATATGTTAATTAATTGAATGTAAATAAAATTAAATGAAATTAAATAAAGTGACTCTGACTTTCTGTGAGGGTAAAGTATGTAGGCCAACTTGACTGGAGCACAGGGTGCCCAGATATTGGGTTGGACATTATCCTGAGTGTGCCCACGAGTGTGTTTCAGGGTAACAGTAACATTCGAATCAGTAGGCTGAGTAGAGCAGATGGCCCTGCACAATGTGGATGGGCCTTGCCAATCTGTTAAAAGTCTAAATAGAACAAAAAAAGGAGAATAAGTGAATTATCTCTCTTTGCCTGTCTTTAAGCTGAGACATCAATCTTTTGTAGCCTTTGGACTCAGGTTCAGACTGGAATCTATGGCATCAGTGTTCCTGGTTCTCAGACCTCGAACTTGGACTAGAACTGGACCATTGGGTCTCTAGCTTGCTGATTATAGATCTTGGGGCTTCTCAGCCTCCCTAATTGTGTAAGCCAATTCCAATATATTTTATATATTTTTTCCTTATGATCGACAGATAGATCTCTTACTGGTTTTTTTCCCTTATGATCGACAGATAGATCTCCTACTGGTTCTCTTTCTCCGGAGAATGCAAACAGAGGCAAAGACCAGAAGAAATCAACCCTGCAACACCTTGACTTTGTACTTCTAGTCTACAGAATGGGAAAGGGTGAATTTTTATAATCCTAAAGTTACTCAGTTTGTAGTAATTTATCATGGAAGTACTAGGAAATCATCTATACATAGAGATTTTATTTTTATTTTATTTTATTTATTTTATTGCATATTTTTTATTGGAGTTCAATTTGCTAACATATAGTATAAAACCCAGTGCTCATCCCATCAAGGGTCCCTCTCAGTGTCCGTCACCCAGTAACCCCATCCCCCTGCCCACCTCCCCTTCCACTTCTCTTGTTCGTTTCCCAGAGTTAGGAGTCTCTCATGTTTTGTCACCCTCTCTGATTTTTCCCAGTAATTTTCTCTCCTTTCCCCTATAATTCTTTCACTATTTTTTATATTCCCCGTGTGAGTAAAACCGTATAATGTTTGTCCTTCTCCGATTGTCTTACTTCACTCAGCATAATACCCTCCAGTTCCATCGACGTTGAAGCAAATGGTGGGTATTTGTCCTTTCTGATGGCTGAGTAATATTCCATTGTATACATAGACCACATCTTCTTTATCCATTCCTCTTTCGATGGACACCGAGGCTCCTTTCACAGTTTGGCTATTGTGGACATTGCTGCTAGAAACATCGGGGTGCAGGTGTCTCGGCTTTTCACTGCATCTGTATCTTTGGGGTAAATCCCCAGCAGTGCAATTGCTGGATCATAGGGCAGGTCTTTTATTAACTCTTTGAGGAACCTCCACACAGTTTTCCAGGGTGGCTGCACCAGCTCACATTCCCACCAACAGTGCAAGAGGGCTCCCCTTTCTCCACATCCTCTCCAACATTTGTTGTTCCCTGTCTTGTTAATTTTCACCAATCTCACTGGTGTCAAGTGGTGTCTCATTCTGGTTTTGATTTGTATTTCCCTGATGGCAAGTGATGTGGAGCATTTTTTCATGTGTCTGTTGGCCATGTGGAGGCCTTCTTTGGAGAAATGTCTGTTCGTGTCTTCTGCCCACTTCATGATTGGATTGTTTGTTTCTTGAGTGTTGAGTTTGATAAGTTCTTTATAGATCTTGGATACAAGCCCTTTATCTGATAGGTCATTTGCGAATATCTTCTCCCATTCTGTAGGTTGTCTTTTAGTTTTGTTGACTGTTTCTTTTGCTGTGCAGAAGCTTTTTATCTTGATTAAGTCCCAATAGTTTATTTTTGCTTTTGTTTCCCTTGCCTTCGTGGATGTATCTTGCAAGAAGTTGCTATGGCCAAGTTCAAAAAGGGTGTTGCCTATGTTCTCCTCTAGGATTCTGATGAATTCTTGTCTCATATTTAGCTTTTATCCATTTTGAGTTTGTCTTTGTGTCTGGTGTAAGATAATGGTCTAGTTTCATTCTTCTGCATGTGGTTGTCCAATTTTCCCAGCACCATTTATTGAAGAGACTGTCCTTTTCCCAGTGGATAGTCTTTCCTGCTTTGTCGAATATTAGTTGACCATAGAGTTGAGGGCCCATTTTCTCTACTCTGTTCCATTGATCTATGTGTCTGTTTTTGTACCAGTACCACACTGTCTTGATGATCCCAGCTTTGTAGTACAACTTGAAATCTGGCATTGTGATGCCCCCAGCTCTGGTTTTCTTTTTCAATATTCCCCTGGCTATTTGGGGTCTTTTCTGATTCCACACAAATTTTAAGATGATTTGTTCCAACTCTCCAAAGAAAGTCCATAGTATTTTGATAGGGATTGCATTGAACGTGTGAATTGCCCCAGGTAGCATAGACATTTTCACAATATTAATTCTTCCAATCCATGAGCATGGAATATATTTCCATCTCTTTGTGTCTTCCTCAATTTCTTTCAGAAGTGTTCTGTAGTTTTTAGGGTATAGATCCTTTACCTCTTTGGTTAGGTTTATTCCTAGGTATCTTATGCTTTTGGATGCAATTGTAAATGGGATTGACTCCTTATTTTCTCTTTCTTCAGTTTCATTGTTAGTGTATAGAAATGCCACTGATTTCTGGGCATTGATTTTTGTATCCTGCCACACTGCTGAATTGCTGAATGAATTCTAGCAATCTGGGAGTGGAGTCTCTTGGGTTTTCTATGTACAGTATCATGTCATCTGCGAAGAGGAAGAGTTTGACTTCTTCTTTGCAAATTTGAATGCCTTTTATTTTGTTATCTGATGGCTGAGGCCAAGACTTCTAGTACTATGTTGAAAAGCAATGGTGAGAGTGGACATCCCTGTTGTGTTCCTGATCTTAGGGAAAGGCTCTCAGTTTTTCCCCACTGAGAATGATATTTGCTGTGGGCTTTTCATAGATGGCTTTTAAGATGCTGAGGAATGTTCCCTCTATCACTACACTCTGAAGAGTTTTGATCAGGAATGGATGCTGTATTTTGTCAAATGCTTTCTCTGCATCTATTGAGATGATCATATGGTTCTTGTTTTTTCTCTTGTTGATGTGATCTATCACTTTGAGTGTTTTACGATTGTTGAACCAGCTTTGTGTCCCGGGGATAAATCCTACTTGGTCATGGTGAATCATCTTCTTAATGTACTCTTGGATCCTATTGACTAGTATTTTGCTGAGAATTTTTGCATTAGTGTTCATCAGGGATATTGGTCTATAATTCTCCTTTTTGGTGGGGTCTTCGGTTTTGGAATTAAGGTGATGCTGGCCTCATAGAACGAGTTTGGAAGTACTCCATCCCTTTCTATCCTTAAGAACAGCTTTAGTAGAATAGATATTATTTTTTCTTTAAACATTTGATAGAATTCTGCTGGGAAGCCATCTGGCCCTGGAGTTTTGTGTCTTGGGAGGTTTTTGACGACTGCTTCAGTTTCCTCCCAGGTTATTGGCCTGTTCAGGTTTTCTATTACTTCCTGTTCCAGTTTTGGTAATTTGTGGTTTTCCAGGAATGCATCCATTTCTTCTCAATTGCGTATTTTATTGGCATATAGCTGCTCATAATATGTTTTTAAAATCATTTGTATTTCCTTGATACTGATTGTGATCTCTCCTCTTTCTTTATTTTATTTTATTTTATTTTATTTTATTTTATTTTATTTTTAATACACTTATTTTTTATTGGTGCTCAATTTACCAACATACTGAATAACACTCAGTGCTCATCCCGCCAAGTGCCCCCCTCAGTGCCTGCCACCCAGTCACCCCCACCCCCCCTCCCTCCTCCCCTTCCACCACCCCTAGTTTGTTTCCCAGAGTTAGGAGTCTTTATGTTCTGTCTCCCTTTCTGATATTTCCCACACATTTCTTCTCCCTTCCCTTATATTCCCTTTCACTATTATTTATATTCCCCAAATGAATGAGAACATATAATGTTTGTCCTTCTCCGATTGTCTTACTTCACTCAGCATAATACCCTTCAGTTCCATCCACGTTGAAGCAAATGGTGGGTATTTGTCGTTTCCAATGGCTGAGGAATATTCCATTGTATACATAAACCACATCTTCTTTATCCATCATCTTTCGATGGACAACGAGGCTCCTTCCACAGTTTAGCTATTGTGGACACTGCTGCTATAAACATTGGGGTGCAGGCGTCCCCGTGTTTCATTGCATCTGTATCTTTGGGGTAAATCCCCAACAGTGCAATTGCTGGGTCTTAGGGCAGGTCTATTATTAACTCTTTGAGGAACCTCCACACAGTTTTCCAGAGTGGCTGCACCAGCTCACATTCCCACCAACAGTGTAAGAGGGTTCCCTTTTCTCCGCATCCTCTCCAACATTTGTGGTTTCCTGCCTTGTTAATTTTCCCCATTCTCACTGGTGTGAGGTGGTAGCTCATTGTGGTTTTGATTTGTATTTCCCTGATGGCAAGTGATGCAGAGCATTTTCTCATGTGCATGTTGGCCATGTCTATGTCTTCCTCTGTGAGATTTCTCTTCATGTCTTTTGCCCATTTCATGATTGGATTGTTTGTTTCTTTGGTGTTGAGTTTGATAAGTTCTTTATAGATTTTGGAAACTAGCCCTTTATCTGATACGTCATTTGCAAATATCTTCTCCCATTCTGTAGGTTGTCTTTGAGTTTTGTTGACTGTATCCTTTGCTGTGCAAAAGCTTCTTATCTTGATGAAGTCCCAATAGTTCATTTTTGCTTTTGTTTCTTTTGCCTTCGTGGATGTATCTTGCAAGAAGTTGCTATGGCCAAGTTCAAAAAGGGTGTTGCCTGTGTTCTCCTCTAGGATTTTGATGGAATCTTGTCTCACATTTAGATCTTTCATCCATTTTGAGTTTATCTTTGTGTATGGTGCAAGAGAGTGGTCTAGTTTCATTTTTTGCATGTGGATGTCCAATTTTCCCAGCACCATTTATTGAAGAGACTGTCTTTCTTCCAGTGGATAGTCTTTCCTCCATTATTGAATATTAGTTGACCATAAAGTTCAGGGTCCACTTCTGGGTTCTCTATTCTGTTCCATTGATCTATGTGTCTGTTTTTGTGCCAGTACCACACTGTCTTGATGACCACAGCTTTGTAGTATAACCTGAAATCTGGCATTGTGATGCCCCCAGATATGGTTCTCTTTTTTAAAATTCCCCTGGCTATTTGGTGTCTTTTCTGATTCCACACAAATCTTAAAATAATTTGTTCTAACTCTCTGAAGAAAGTCCATGGTATTTTGATAGGGATTGCATTGAACGTGTAAATTGCCCTGGGTAACATTGACATTTTCACAATATTAATTCTGCCAATCCATGAGCATGGAATATTTTTCCATCTCTTTGTGTCTTCCTCAATTTTTTTCAGAAGTCTTCTATAGTTTTTAGAATATAGATCCTTTACCTCTTTGGTTAGGTTTATTCCTAGGTATCTTATGCTTTTGGGTGCAATTGTAAATGGGACTGACTGCTTAATTTCTCTTCCTTCAGTCTCATTGTTAGTGTATAGGAATGCCACTGATTTCTGGGCATTGATTGTGTATCCTGCCACGCTACCAAATTTCTGTATGAATTCTAGCAATCTTGGGGTGGAGGCTTTTGGGTTTTCTATGTACAGTATCATGTCATCGGCGAAGAGGGAGGGTTTGACTTCTTCTTTGCCAATTTGAATGCCTTTAATGTCTTTTTGTTGTCTGATTGCTGAGGCTAGGACTTCCAGGACTATGTTGAATAGCAGTGGTGAGAGTGGACATCCCTGTCTTGTTCCTGATCTTAGGGGAAAGGCTCCCAGTGCTTCCCCACTGAGAATGATATTTGCTGTGGGCTTTTCATAGATGGCTTTTAAGATGTTGAGGAATGTTCCCTCTATCCCTACACTCTGAAGAGTTTTGATCAGGAATGGATGCTGTATTTTGTCAAATGCTTTCTCTGCATCTAATGAGAGGATCATATGGTTCTTGGTTTTTCTCTTGCTGATATGATGAATCACATTGATTGTTTTACAAGTGTTGAACCAGTTTTGTGTCCCGGGGATAAATCCTACTTGGTCATGGTGAATAATTTTCTTAATGTACTGTTGGATCCTATTGGCTAGTATCTTGTTGAGAATTTTTGCATCCATGTTCATCAGGGATATTGGTCTGTAATTCTCCTTTTTGGTGGGGTCTTTTTCTGGTTTTGGAATTAAGGTGATGCTGGCCTCACAGAACGAATTTGGAAGTATTTCAACTCCTTCTATCTTTCCAAACAGCTTTAGTAGAATAAGTATGGTTTCCTCTTTAAACGTTTGATAGAATTCCCCTGGGAAGCCATCTGGCCCTGGACTTTTGTGTCTTGGGAGGTTTTTGATGACTGCTTTAATTTCCTCCCTGGTTATTGGCCTGTTCAGGTTTTCTATTTCTTCCTGTTCCAGTTTTGGTAGTTTGTGGCTTTCCAGGAATGCGTCCATTTCTTCTAGCCTAATTTATTGGCATAGAGCTGTTCATAATATGTTTTTAAAATCGTTTGTATTTCCTTGGTGTTGGTAGTGATCTCTCCTTTCTCATTCATGATTTTATTAATTTGAGTCTTCTCTCTCTTCTTTTTAATAAGGCTGGCTAATGGTTTATCTATCTTATTAATTCTTTCAAAGAACCAACTCCTGGTTCTGTTGATCTGTTCCACAGTTCTTCTGGTCTCTATTTCATTGAGTTCTGCTCAAATCTTTATTAACTCTCTTCTTCTGCTGGGCGTAGGATCTATCTGCTGTTTTTTCTCTAGCTCCTTTATGTGTAAGGTTAGCTTTTGTATTTGAGTTCTTTCCAGTTTTTGAATGGATGCTTGTATTGCGATGTATTTCCCCCTCAGGACTGCTTTTGCTGCATCCCAAAGATTTTGAACGGTTGTATCTTCATTCTCATTAGTTTCCACGAATCTTTTTAATTCTTCCTTAATTTCCTGGTTGACCCTTTCATCTTTTAGCAGGATGGTCCCTAACCTCCACATGTTTGAGGTCCTTCCAAACTTCTTGTTGTGATTTAGTTCTCATTTCAAGGCATTATGGTCTGAGAATATGCAGGGGATGATCCCAATCTTTTGGTATCAGTTCAGACCCGATTTGTGACCCAGTATGTGGTCTATTCTAGAGAAAGATCTCTCCTCTTTCATTCATGATTTTATTAATTTGAGTTCTTTTTCTTTTTAATAAGGCTGGCTAATAGTTTATCTATCTTATTAATTCTTTCAAAGAACCAACTCCTGGTTTTGTTTTTCTGTTCTACAGTCCTTCTGGTCTCTATTTCATTGAGTTCTGCTCAAATCTTTATTATCTCTCTTCTTCTACTTGGCGTAGGTTTTATTTGCTGTTTTTTTTCCAGTTCCCTTAGGTGCGAGGTTAGCTTGTGTATTTGAGGTTTTTTTTTTTTCAATTTTTTGAGGGATGCTTGTATAGTGATGTATTTCCCTCTTAGGACTGGTTCTGCTGTATTCCAAAGATTTTGAACAGTTGTATCTTCATTTTCATTAGTTTCCATGTATCTTTTTAATTCTTCTCTAATTTTCTGGTTGACCCATTCATCTTTTAGTAGTATGCTCTTTAACCTCCACGTGTTTGAGTTTCTTCCAAATTTCTTCCTGTGATTGAGTTCTACTTTCAAAGCATTGTGGTCTCAAAATATGCAGGGGACAATCCCAATCTTTAGGTATCAGTTGAGACCTGATTTGTGACCCAGTATGTGGTCTATTCTGGAGAAAGTTCCATGTGCACTTGAGAAGAATGTGTATTCAGTTGCATTCAGAGGGAAAGTTCTATATATATCTGTGAAACTCTTCTGGTCCAATGTATAATTTAAAGCCCTTGTTTCTTTGGTGATGTGCTTAGAAGATCTGTCATTTGCAGAAAGTGCCATCTGAAGTCTCCTACTATTAGTGTATTATTATCTAAGTATGTCTTTACTTTGGTTATTAATTGATTGATATACTTGATAGCTCCCACATTAGGGGCATAAATATTCATGATTGTTAGGTCTTCTTGTTGGATAGATCCTTTAAGTATGATATAATGTCCCTCTTCATTTCTTACTACAGTCTTTGGGATAAACTTTAATTTATCTGATATGAGGATTGCTACCCCAGCTTTCTTTTGAGGACCATTTGAATGGTAAATGGTTCTCCAACCTTTCATTTTCCAGCTGGAGGTGTCCTTAGGTCTAAAATGAGTCTCTTGTAGACGGCAAATAAATGGGTCTTGCTTTTTTATCCAGTCTGAAACCCTGTGTCTTTTGATGGCGTCATTTAGCCCATTCATGTTCAGAGTAACTACTGAAAGATATGAAGTGTCATTGTAGTGTCATTGTAGTACCTATTCAGTCCTTGTTTTTGTGGATTATTTCTTTGGGCTTCCTCTTTCTTTTACAGGGACCCCTTTAATATTTCTTGCAGAGCTGGTTTGGAGGTCACATATTCTTTCAGTTTCTGCCTATCTTGGAAGCTCTTTATCTCTCCTTCTATTCTGAATGAGAGCCTTGCCGGATAGAGTATTCTTGGCTGCATGTTCTTCTCATTTAGGACCCTGAATATATCCTGCCAGCCCTTTCTGGCCTGCCAGGTCTCTGTGGAGAGGTCTGCTGTTAATCTAATATTTTTTCCCATATAAGTTAAGAATCTCTTATCTCTTGCTGCCTTAAGGATTTTCTCTTTATCTTTGGAATTTGCAAGTTTCACTATTAAATGTCGAGGTCTTGAACGGTTTTTATTGATTTTGGGGGGTGACCTTTCTGTCTCCTGGATCTGAATGCCTGTTTCCCTCCCCAAATTAGGGAAATTCTCATCTATGATTTGTCCAAATATGCTTTCTGATCCTCTGTCCCTCTCAGCGTTTTCTGGAATCCCAATTATATGTAGATTCTTCCTTTTGAGGCTATCATTTATTTCCCTTAACCTTTCCTCATTGTCTTTTAATTATTATTTTTTCTTTCTTCCTCAGCTTCCTTCTTTGCCATCAGCCTTTCTCCTACATCACTCACTCTTTCTTCCACCTCATTAACTGTCATCATTAAGACCTCCAGTTTGGATTGCATCTCATTTAATTGATTTTTAATTTTGACCTGATTAGATCTAAATTCTGCAGTCATGAAGTCTCCTGAATCCTTTATGCTTTTTTCCAGAGCCACCAGTAGCTTTATAACTGTGCTTCTGAATTGGCTTTCTGACATCGAATTGTAATCCATATTCTGTAACTCTGTGGCAGAGAGTACTGTTTCTGATTCTTTCCTTTGTGGTGAGTTCTTCCTTCTAGTCATTTTGCTCAGTGCAGAGTGGCTGTATGAACAGGTTGAGTCAAGAATATCAACCATGACCTAAGTAAATTTCACCCTAAATGATTCTTTTTCTTTTATTTCTTCCAATCTAAACACCCGATGCCCTCCTGAGTCTAGAAAGTGAAACTGTCTATACATAGAGATTTTTAAAACAAGATATTATATTGTGTAGGGTGGACTGTTTTGTAGCTTATTTCTTTTAGTTAAGGCATTTAAATCCTCTTTCAATGTCACCCAATCTTCTTCTGTAATACAATTTTAAGTTTCATAATACTTCCTTTGATGGGTGTGCATTATTTTATTGTTTGGTCTCTGAATATGGTTTTGGACTTTTAGGTTTTCCTCCAGCTTTTGATTATTAAATATACTGTCATGGTATATGTTCTCATAGCCAGATATTTGAGCCCAATATTCATGAAGTTTTCTTTAGGATAAAGCCTTAGATATTAGATTCCAATAAGAACCTTTATACAGGGGACTGGTCTAATTATTTCCTGCTACATCCATAATAGTGCTGGGTACATACTAGGAGCATTGTGCATTTGCTTAGACTTGCTGAATAAAGTAAAATTGAAAGGGCATGTCCATTTTTACATCTTTGGGAATATGTTGCCAAAATGTATATTAGACAATTTTTAAGTGTCAGGTACAAGAGAGCTCATGCAATCTAATTCCAGAGATTGGATTTGTTTTATCCTAACGTCCTCTCACATTTAGTAATTACTTTATGAATCCAGAAGTCATTTGACATGCAAGCTTCCTGATGTAGTTATTTGAGACTAGCCATGATGTCACAGGTTGTTTTTTTTTTTTTTTTTTTTGTATCTTCTCCTCTGGCACAGATCATATCTCATACCATTCAATTAGCTCGCAGATTAGAAAAGACTCAACAACTTGGCACTTGTTTTGATTTGAGTCATATTTATATTTTAAAGGAATTATTGTGGATCATGATTCAATGAATATTTCTGTATGTTATCAGAAATATTAGTAAGAAAGGCAAGAGGCAAGAAGCTGTGTAGTAATAAGGATGAATTCATCATCAACTATTGAAAACCATTTTCAGTAATTTTCATTTCCTCCCTCCCCAATAGCAGATGGCTTAATTCCTTCAACCAGCTGTTGAGGAAAGAAATATATTTGAATGATAAGGAGCATAAAATTAAGTTCACCCTTGTAACACATACAGCAAGAAAATCTTAGCAGTGCTTACATTTTGTTTTTGCTACATTATCAGATAAAAGAAAATAAAATCTAATCAGTAAAGCCCACATGTGGAAAAAAAATTTCATGTAATTTCTTAGTGGTTGTTCTAGGAATTGCAATAATATATAATATATAAATCTATATCTTAGCAGTCTACTTAAAATCAATTTTTACCACTTACATGGAATGTAGAAATTTTGACACCTGTATAGATAGGTTCCTGGACCTCCTCATTTTAGGTTTTGGGTGCCTGATGTGTAGGATTTATAGACATTAAAAACCGCATCAGACAATGTCATAATTTTCTTCTCTTCATTCAGACATACTTTAAAGAGCATTAGAGGAAAAAAGTAGTTATATTTACCTAAATATTTATTATTTCTGTAAAAATGTACTTTTAATAGATATTAAGAAGTTGGAAGGAATTAAATAGGTAACCCTCAATTGATACTGAGCAAGCATTAAGAGCTGTTATCACTCTGGATTTTTAGTTGCAAGCAACAGAGATTATCACTTATTTGTTTCAACAGAAAGGCATTCAGTAGGAGACACTGGATAGCTCACAGAGTCCCTAGGAGGGTCAGAGAAACAGAGCTGGAGACTATGCAGTCAGAAACAGTGCCCCCAAAACCAGTTTTTTGGAGACATACTTGTCATAGCTGCTTGAGCAGGGGTTTAAAGCCACTATTTGCTGCCCCCTGGAGGATGGGTGTTACTACTGCTCTTTAGCTCACTTGTCTTCCTTGTGTACTCTAATACTACTATCTTAATTCAAAATCTGGACTAGATGTGCTTGAATGGCAGAGCTTAGAGCAGGTGTTCTAGTACGTCTTAGCTGCAACAGAATCTGAGAAAGTGAGTATTTGGCATTTTCAGTTTCTATAATGGAAAGAAAGTTCTGGCTCATAAGGTAGGGAACATTTCCTGAACCAAGGAACCGAAGCTAAAAAAAAATATGACAAATTTCATTAGATTCAAGCTTTGAGTCACATATCCTACTACTTACAATGTTTGTGGTCTTCATTGGATGAGTGTCTTTTCTACAAGTTTTATTAAACATCACTATTCTATCAGAGGGTAATTTTTTTTTTTAAAGACTTTATTTATTTATTCATGAGAATACACAGAGAGGAGAGAGAGAGGCAGAGACACAGGCAGAGGGAGAAGCAGGCTCCATGCACCGGGAGCCCGACGTGGGATTCGATCCCGGGTCTCCAGGACCGTGCCCTGGGCCAAAGGCAGGCGCCAAACCGCTGCGCCACCCAGGGATCCCCAGAGGGTAATTTTTACAGTGGATCTGCTATGAGTAATTGAGATAAGAATTGCCAGACGTTTATTACAGAACCTTGCACAGAATAAGTAATTATATATTATTATTACATATCATCCAGTAGTGTCATAATTGTTATTGAATGAGAAGTCATATCAGCAGGAAATGAATTTGGTTTTGAACCCTTTGAGCTTGAAGTATCAGAAAATATAGCAAAATCTCCAAGAAGATGGTGGCTGTACAGGTCAGGGTCCCCAGAAAGTTCAAGACTAGAGATAGTAAATGAATTTTTCACTTCGTGGAAGTAGATAAACAAAGGAGAAGCTTCTGTGAAATTAAGCCATTTCCCTTTTGCCTGAAAGGACCAAATGAGCACTCAGAGAGCCCCTTTATTTCCTGATTAAGATTTAGATTCAATATAAAAGGGGGATGAAGATAATACATATTTTATGCCCTGGCCTCTCTGATAGTGATTAATATTTTTTCATGCTCTGGGGATAAAGCAGAAGCCTTTGTTTTATAGGCATTTGCATGGAAGAAATAAAGCACCCAAAGCTGTAATAGATGGGCTATGTATGTTTATGGTTAGTCTCTACTAAGTGTTCTTTGAGAGTACTACAATTTTTTGATATGTGTGTATATATATATGTATATATAGCAATATATTGATATAAATATTAATATAAACAAGTATACATTATTCATACTATAAATATACATACCTTTGATTTATGGAAAGTTATATGTGGACTTTCATTTGGATAAGACTGTAAAATTTTCTTTTTAAACCTATTTATGTATAAAACAGGATAACTTAAAAAGAAATCTTGGGGCACCTGGGTGGCTCAGTCAGTTGAGCATCTGGCTGGTTTTGGCCCAGGTCATGATCTCAGGGTTGTGAGATTGAGCCCCGCAATCAGCATGGAGTCTGCTTGGGATTCTCTCTCCCTCTCCTTCTGCCCCTTCTGTTCATGCTCTCTCTCTCTCAACTAAACAAATAAAATATTTTTTAAAATATCAAGTAAGCAACATTATAGATAGAGGTTAGGTATGTCACAATGCTACAGATACAGTTTAGAAATATGGCAAGGGTTAAAAAGGAGATATACTATAATTTAGTAATGTATGAATACGGCAAAAAGCTGCAAAGATAGTGTTCATATACTGACAGTAAAGAAAAAACTGAATTATATGGTAATGTCCAAGCTCCTTTATTTTTATTAGCCTTTGGCTATACCCTAACTTCATTGTGGCAAAGCCACTCTCCACCTTTATCCTCAGTAATGGAACCCTATCTTTTCCTTCTACCAGTTGACCACGCCCATTAGGGAAAGCTAAGCCAAGCTTGACTCTTCCAAACCAAGTGTGATGTGATGGTCTCACTCCTTTTGCTGGATGACTAGGTTTAACCAGCAGGGTGTAACCCATTCCACCCAATGGACACAAGGTTAGTCTACTTGTATGGCTCTTATCCATTTAGAGAAGTTCTCCTATTTTCCCCTGGATATAGATATGAAAGGTAGGAATGCCTGAAACTGTGGCAGCTATCTTGAGACCTAAAAGTATAAGGCCAGATGACTAGTATCTTGAGGGTGGCCATGCAAAAAGAAAGTAGGAAACAGAGTCTTTGAAGACAGTTTTGGAACTTCAAGTTAACCATTCATGGAACTGCTCCACTTTCAGACTTTTTGTTCAATGAAATAATAAATTCCTTATGTATGCCCCATGTTTGATTAGGTTTTCCTTGTACTTTTAGCTGCATGCCTCCCCAATGATTCATTCATCTCCTGTCTCTTCTTGCCTATTGGTTTACACTTCAGAAGCTCATCTGCATGTCATTCCTCTTGCTCTTTGGTATGTTTCTGGCTTCTGAGCCTTTCCCCATGTGGCTTCCTTTGACTGGAATGCTATCCTCCTTGCTCCCATTGCATATAGCAAGGGCTTTAAAAACTCAACTCAAGGAGTACCTGGGTGGCTCAGTGGGTTAAATGTCTGCCTTCAGCTCAGGTCATGATTCAGGGGTCCTGGGACGGAGCCCCACATAGGGCTCCCTGCTCAGCTAGGGGTCTGCTTCTCTCTCTCCCTCTTCCCCTTCCCCCAATCATATTCTCTCTCTCTCTCTCTCTCTCTTTTTCTCATAAATAAATAAATAAATAAATAAATAAATAAATAAATAAATATTTTTAAAGAAACTCAACTCAGAAGTTACTGGAAGAGTCTTTGATAATCCAGGTTATGTTACTCAGTTCTCACCATGGTCTTGCCATACTGGCTCTGATTTTCTGTTCATGTGCCTATTTTCTCACTAGGCTCTGCTCCTCGAGGATAGGAAGGATGGTCTATTTAAGTTGGTGTCCCAAGACACCCATTACATCTGTGGGCAGAGCAGATTATTGGAAATATTTAGCCAAAATATTTCTTCTATGGGGCAGCATGTGTAGTCATCAAGAGCTTGACATTTAGAGCGTGTGTTCTAATCCTTTTTCTATTATTTACACGATATTGAGCAAGACGCCACAGGCCTGAGATCCCTCATCTGGAAAATGGATGCAAAAATACTATTTACCTCTTGTCTATTCAAATTATGTAATGATGTACATAAATTGCCTAGTTCATGATAAATTCTGTCATCATTCATAGTTCATTAGCTTTCCCCCATGTGTTTAGGGATGTGTGTCTGGAGAGATGATAAACAATTGCATACTTAAAAAAATCTTCGATTTACCTCTGTATCTAGCTTTTGACAAAAGAATTAGGATCCCACAGCACCCTGACACTATATTGTAGAACTTCACTTGTAGCTTAGTACATGCCTGCTGTACTTGAGAAATATACCTCATCTGGTGTGTAGGCCACAAATGCGTATTTGTGCGTTTAAAATAAAGAACAAATGTTTGTGATGGTGGATGCATAATTTAACCTTTTCATCATTTGATGTGAAGTCTAAATTAATCTAAGAGCACAATATCAACATGAGGTAAAATGTTTGACCTTTAATGATGCTTCAGTATCTTGACATTCTTTATTCATCTCGAAACGTTTTGCTAATTTTAAGTGGCTCCCTCTAATATACGTTCAAGAGGACTTATTGAAGCATACTTTGAAAGGGCAAGAAGAAAGAAAGAAAGAAAAGAAAAAATTGATCCAAATCTTCATCAGTAAGTAAAATGTTTGAATAAATTGTAAGATATCTTCATGTGGAATATCATGCAAGTATTTACAAGAGTGATGTGGAGAGGGAGACAAACCATAAGAGACTCAATCATGGGAAACAAACTGAGGATTGCTGGAGGGGAGGGGCTAAGGGATGGAATAAGCACTGGGTGTTATATAAGATTCACCTCTACCTCTGAAACCAATAATATATTATATGTTAATTAATTGAACTTAAATTTTTTTAGAAAAATTAAAGAATGCGGTAGAGCTCTGTAGATTCACCTGAAGTTGTGTCCATGACATTTTAAATGACAAATACAAGCTGCAGAGTAGTATGTATAGGATATACAAATATATTTTCTCCTATCTGTATGAGCTATGAATGTATGGAAGAAGAGACAAACCGTGGAGTAACATCGTTTAACTCAAAGACAAAGGAGACAATGATGCTCAGTGTTTTCTCCTATGTCTATATTACTTGACTTGTTGCAATAAGCACATATTTTTTAACATTTTTGAGACATAATTGACCATAAAATCCAAGTATTAATGACATTAATGACTATGACATTAATGACTATGCTATGATCACCATAATCCAGTTCAAAGACATCTTACCATTCCAGTAAAAAGCCTGTGCCTGATTACAATGTATTCCTACTCCTACCCTCAACCCCAAAGCAACCACTAATCTATTTTCTATCTTTTGCAAATTTGACTTTTCTGGATATTTCTTATAAGCAGACCCTCCCACTTATGTGGTCTTCTATTCTGACTTCTACTACTTAGTGGAATGTTTTTCAGATTCATCCATGCTGTAGCATGTGTTGGTGCTTTATATTCTTTTTTGGCCAAAGAGTATTCCATTGTATGGTTAGAATACATTTTGTTTATCCATCCACCAGTTAATGAATGTTTGGATATGCCTGCCAGATTCAATGCAGAATGCCCAATTTAATTTATCCCAAATAATTTGAGATATACTCATGCTAAAAAAAATTAAACATTGTTTATCTGAAATTCAAATGTAACAACACATTTTATGTTTTTATTTACTAAATTTAGCCACTTTACATTTGGAGTTTCCACTTGTAGGCTATTAAAATAATTATTATAATGCTGCTGTGAACATTTCTTTGCAAGTGTTTGTGTGGATGCGCATGCATTCTGTAATTTTGAAAAACCTTTAAAAATTAAATAAAACCTCCTTTTCTGAATGGATGCCAATAGCACCCGAAATGTAAGTCTGTATGATAGCTTAAGATACTGTTAATGAATCTGTTGCAGAGAAAAAGCACATAAATATTGGCCTCTGCTTTAATTATATGCCAACATTTCCTACTATGGCAACTCTATGCTGCCTTGTGTTGTTTTATTACTTGCTGGATTGCCTATGGTTATTTAAGAGGATCATAAAACTTGGATACCAGACCTACTTGACATCTAAATAATCTAAGTCCAGCTCATTAAAAGCTGAGATCAATAGCTTGGTACATGCTTTAACACAGATTTCCTGTCTTTGGTTTAGGAACATTTTGGATTTCAGGAGACAATGAGATTTGCTATCTTGCTGTCTGTATTATTGAATAAAGCTGAATAGAGCCAGCATATTCCCACCTTATACCTTTGCCCTTCCTGTTTCCTGGGTCTGGGAGACTATTGTCCTAATGGTGGCATGACTCACTTTCCTATTTCATGCAGGTCTCTGTTCCAGGATCCCTCATCAGAGAAGCCTTCTGCAACCACGCTGATTAAAGCCCTTCCCCACTCAGGCCTACCCAGAACTTGGCCTATGCCCATCTTTCTTGGTAACTCAGATTGAGAGATTTAGCAAATAAAAATACAGTTAACTCTGCATGTTAGACAAAGCACACATAATTTTTTGGTAAATGCATGTTCCATGCAATTTACTTGTTGTTTATCTGATATTAAAATTTAACTGAGTGTGTTCAATTTTATCTGGCAACTCTATTCATAACAGCACCACAGGACATTATATAATACATTTATCTGCTTCTTTATTTTATTGTTGGCCTCATCCTAAGAGCACATGACCATATTAGCTTCATAGGGCTGTCCTAACTAATTACTGCAACCTTGGTGGTTTGATACAACAGAAGTTTATCCTCTCACAGTTGTGAGGGCCAGAGGTCTGAGATAAAGATGTCAGCAGACCTGTGCTCCATCCCAAGACTCGAGGGGAGAATCTTTTCTTGTCTCTTACAGCTTTGAGTGGCTCCTGGCATTCCCTGGTTTGTGGTCACATCACTCCAATACCTGCCTATATTGTCACATGGCCTCCTTCCCTGTATCTCTTTGTATTTTTTTCTTTTCCTTCTTCAATGGCTACCTGTCATTGAACTTAGGACTCACCCAAATCCAGGATGTCTTATTTTGAGATCTTTAACTTGATGGTATCTGCAAATATCCTTTTTCCAAATAGGGTCATGTCTGCAAGTTTGGGATTGACACATCATTGAAGGGGCCATTATTCCACCCACTACAGCAACCCACTGGAATTTGACAAATATCTGTTGAATGGTTGAGTGGGAAAATCAGTGGAGCTGGGCATTTTGGGTTTCAGTTCTATTCCCCAAACATCCATGCAGAATCTATTGTGTACTGAGGTTAAGAGGGAGCTGGGTACACATTTTTGCTTTATAGTTTCTGGGGGACATTCTGGTGGAGGTCTTCCAATGCTGAGAAATCAAGTTTTGAGCTGTACCACAGGCACCACAGCATATGGATGATGGTCGAGGTATCTCAGCCTGCATGTGAGGAAGCTGCAGAAAGTTCTAGGAGCGGAGCCTGCAAAAGGCCCTCCAGCAGCAGCAGCCACACGGGAGTAAAGAGAAAGAGAGCCCATGGGCAGAGATAAATCCACGTGCTCACATGCCTTCTTTCAATGCCAAGAGCCCATAGCTTATATATTCCCAGGCAGGGATCAATCCAACAGCCAAGAGCTATAGCACGGCAGCCAAGAGAGTCTGCTTGTCAGGAAGCTTTACCTCCTGGTTTGGAAAAATTATTTTGACACCTGCTCAGGCCTGAGGAGTCCATAATCAAATTTTCCTGCTTCCTCTTATGAACTGGAAACCAAATGGAATTTGCAGGAGCCTAATTGCCACAGAAAGGCTGTGCCTGAAATCACTCTTCAGTTATGGCCAATACGGCCATAGGGCTAAGGAGAAAACACAGTGCAGAGTGTTATTAGGTGGACGCTTGCTGAATTTATGATGAACACTCCCAAACTAACAAGAGAATCATCCCTTCCAAATTAATCACCATGAAAGTATATATTCATGTTTCCAGGGCTGTCTTCCTGGGAATGCAACGTGGATGGTCACCTAGGCCTCATTCTCAGAAGGGCGTGGAATACTCCTCAATGCTTAGTTTAGTGCCCTGTTGCCACCTGCTTCAAAGTTTTAATCACCTTTTAACATGGGACTTTCTTTTCTTTTTTGGGGGGGGCACTTTATTTTCATTTTGCATGGGGGCTCACAAATTATACAGTCATGCTTGTTTTAACAACGTAAGGGTTGTTCAAAATTATTTTGGTATTTCTTTTATGGAATTTCTTCTAGGGGAGAGAATGAACTTTGTAGGACCAGTAGGATTGTTTATATAGGATGCAGAGGCAGAGCCAGTGGGATTTGACTTCAAAACCCAGGATTGCCTCTTACTAGCTGCCTCTCCTTCTGGTCTGAATTTTCTCATCTATGAAATGTGGCTAATATATCTACCTCATGCAGTTGCTGTGAAGATTAAAAATATCCACATAAATGTGTAAAGCCCCTGGTTCTCTGCCTGACATGATAGGTTTTCACTACATGGGTGTTGCTCTCAGATTCATAACCTGTCCAGAGAGGCCAACTAAACAAAACCTTTAGTGACATGGGCATCTGACCTTTATTCAGCAAGTGTTCATTGTTTGCCTGCTGTGCCCCAGTTGAATAATCAGATTAAATCCCTGACTTTATAGGGCTTTTCCTTGCAGTATAAGGGAAGACAATAAAACAAGTATGCCAATAAGTACGTAACATAATTTCAAGTGGTAATGAATGAGAGGGAGGAAAATAAAGTAGCTTGCAGGGATAGAGTAGGCCTGAGGCAGAAATAGGGGAGCTCCCCTAGATACAGGGCTTGGCAAAGATCTCCTTAAGCACGTGACTTGGAGCAGAGACCTCATGATGTGATAGAAAGACCCAGTGGATCATATGGAGGGAAGATTCTTGTAAGCACAGTGAACCAAAGTAGAGGTATCAATGTGGAAAAGAAGGTGGAAAAATTTGGGCATCTCTCACTCATAACTGTGGCCAGAATATCTGCAGCAAAATATGCTCATGGGTATAATGAGTTGATTTAATACATGTTGCATGTGTGACAGTGAACGAGGCTGAGGGAAGAGCTACAGTCCTGTTCAAAGGAGAGGCAATATAATTGAGGAGATCAATGTATATGAATAATTCAAGTGAACAAATAAAGGAATGGTCTGGGGAAGGTGGAATAAAGTGTTTATTAATGTCAACAGTTCAAATACAAATGTTGTTTACACGGGGTGGAAGAGCCACTTTCAAGTTCTCTGGATGAGGTTGATGAGATCACTTCCTCCAGGGTTTGGGGTAAACAAATTGGATAAAGAAAACCCCTCTAAAAATGCTGTCCTCTGACACCATCTTCCATAATTTAGGAGTAGGTGGAAGGAGATCAAAGATTAATGTATTCCAAAAATGTAAATCCAAATGTGTAGAACCCAGAAGTCAACAGAAGTCACTGTGTTGCTTAAGATACAGATAAGATGGGCTTCTACCGACCACGTTGTCATTCCGTGTGATGGAAGGAGTTTGTGCCTGCACCTGACTCTTTTTTCTACTAAATTTCCCAGGAGGCCCTGTTTTTTTCAGTACCTGTACCAGTCAGCATTCTCCAGAGAAATAGAACCAATAGGATGGATTTCTACACCAGTCGGTTTTTAAGTAAGATATTTCCCAAATCCTATTCTCTCTTTCTTTCTCTCTATGTGTAGTCATCTTCCTATAATTTGTCACTCATGATTTGTTACGGAACAGCTAGCATTGTTTGTGTGAAGTCCAGAAAGGCAAAAGGAAAGTTAGTCCTTAAGCCAGTGTTGGTGTTACAGGTTTTCATCAAGTAATATAATGAAATTTTACAATATGAGTACATGACTATATCTTTAATATTCATACATTGCTTCATCTTGCATTTGTTTTCATAATTGGTGATCTTATGGCTTTCCATTTTTTATTTACTAGAAATTTTTGGATCACCCAGGTATTAAATTTTGTATTTTCTTTTTTTTGGGTGAACAAGGCCAATAAACAAACAAAATGAAAATGCCATTGCTTATTGAACTACAGATATAAATCTCAACTCCTATGAGATTCTGGAATTAGAGATGTAGTTCAGAGATTATTTGCTCCAATAAACTTTTTCTGGAGCTGCTATATGTAAATTTCTCTTCAGCACAGATCTGAAACATCTACTGCTCCAGGAAATAAACAGGATGGTTTTTTAAAAAATTAAAAATATGTGATTCCAATAGCTGATAAGATTAACAAATGAGTTTACAGTGATCATGTTAGAAAAACAACCAGAATACTTTGCAAGAACCTTGCCATTTGTAGAATGTAGCATCATTTTCAAATGAATACAACTATTATCCCTTAGCCATACATTTTCTTTTATTTTAAAGTAGTGATTGCCAAGCACTGTATCTGTTTACGTTTATAGCTATGTTTACTGCTGAAGAGGTCTAGATGTCTTGTCTAATCACTCCTCCTTTTGCTTATAATTTAACTTAAAGGAAGCTAAATTATAACAACTCAGATCCCCATCTCACTTCAGACATTTATCAGGATAGTAAGATATATGTGTAGCAAAAATTTCTTTGACAATTCCTGTTGTTGACTTTATTATTGCATTGTGTAGTGCACATGTCTGAATAATGTTTATTTTAATTTGTGATAACAGGATTTAATTTTTGGATGTAGTGAGATAGTTGATAGCTCTACACACCTGAAGTTAATCGGGAGAGAGATCATGTTTGTAAATGAGAAACCTCAGTATTACGAAGATGCAAATTACCCCGAGTGAATCTATAAATTGTCATGTTAGTTGGAATCACATGGAACAGGGTTTTTTCCATGGAACATGTTATAAAACTCATTTGGAAGAATAAAAAAGGTCCTGAACAATTTGACAAAGAATGAGAAGGGAAGCATTTCCCTTACTTGGACTCAATCTTGTTGCAAGGTATAGTAATTAAATGGTTAAAACTAATAGCTTAATGGTCAAATTTCCCAAAATTGTTCTTGCAACTGATTTATGCTGTAGATGCTGGAAGGAATAGGAGGAGCTATATGAGGGTCTGAGGACATGAGTAGAGCAGAAAATAATTAGAGGCAGTGGACAGTTGAGGCATCCCTTAGCTCTCTCCTTGTCCAAGGCATTAGCTCCCAGATGTATACGATGAACTTAAACTTATCAATGCTGGAAGTGCTGTTGGTGCCAACTGGATGTGCCATGTGTTGGGATGGGCAGGGAGAAGATGCCCGTCTTCCCCTGTTAGTTAAGATTCTTGATTGTGAACAAATAGGATGTCCTTGGACAAAGCCTTAGACTAGTACTCCCTTTATCACAACCAGAAGAAAATGAATCTTCTGTGGGATCACAAATTTAGTTTTGCACCTACGAGGGAGCCCCCTCCCTAGCAGTTCTCCAGGAGCTCATGCACCCAGCTGGACTCTCCTTCTCCGAGATCAGCAGGCCTAACCTGTCTAGCCTTTGAATCTGGCCAAGAATTCTGATGATGTGCTGAGCAACATGCAATCCTGCTTGTTCCTGCACAGTTTTATTGGCTCTGCAAGTTTTAAAACTCATAAAAGATGTTTTATCAGTAAAAGGAGCTGGCCTACAGGGAACAGATGATTATGTAATAAGGCATCATCTCCCGTGGTCTAATAACCATAACCGGTTTTAAATATTACACATCATAATATCAATAAAGCCTTGGTCATTTATTATCTACTTTTCAAATCTTCTTCTTTCAGTAAAAGATATTAGGAAAGGTCAGAGCTGCTGTCAGACCCCAGTGATAAAGAGCAGGATGGTGCTTTGGAAAATGGTAGTTCTCACAACGTTCAGGACTATAAACTTTTTAAATTGAATTGTAAAAGTTTATCACTAATAAAGAAACTCTTTTAGGTGATTTTAATGTTATTTGGTCGTTTGGAATATTCCACAGATGGAAACAGATGGTAAGGTCATGAAGTGGGTGAGTATTCGGCATCATAAAATGCAAATGCATTTTCTCCATGTTAGAGATGCAGCAGTGTAGTCCTGATAATGTTATAGGTCATTATTTAGTTTCTACGAAGATCAGGGACTTTAACATAGCAACATAAATAGGGAAGGGACTGAGGCTTCTGCTGGCAGGAAAGAGGCTGAGAACAGCCAGCAAAGCTCCTTTTGGTAAAATAAATATATATCTCCTATTTTCTCCTTCAAATGACCTTGGCCAATTCCTTTCTTGTGATGAGCAAGAAACAGTCCACCCTGGATGACAATGGAAATTTATTATTAGCAAAGGGTAATTTTAATAAGAGGATTGGTTTCTAGGAAGGCAAATATACCAGATCACAAATTCCTTGAGGGTGGACTCTTAGTCTTTGATTTCAGGGTCGTTCATTCATTCAGCAAATGATTAGCGAATATCTACTCCATGTGAGGCATTTCTCTAGACACTTAGAACAAAATCAATGAACAAAATAGGGGGGAAAAGTCCCTTTAGGGAATTCACATTTAAACAGGATAGGTCAAGCAAAAAAGCAATAGATAAAATAGGTAAGTAAACTAGTATGTTATTGTAAGAAGTATGTCCAAAAGTGAAAAGTGCAATAGGGAAAAAGAAGAGTAAAGCAGATTCAGTGTGATCAAGATGGCTGGGGTGAGGCATGGGGTCCTCTAGAAAATAATTACTGTTATTTTATTTATTTGTTTTAAAAAAGATTTTATTTGTTCACTGATGAGAGACACACAGAGAGAGGCAGAGACATAGGCAGAGGGAGAAGCAGGCTCCCCATGAGGAGCCTGATGTGGAATTCGATCCCAGGACCCCAGGATCATGCCCTGAGCCAAAGGCGGATATTCAACCACTGAGCCACGCAGGCATCCCAATTCCAGTTATTTTAATATGCATCTTGCAGACCTTTATTTTGCAGTGCCTACACATGCATATATATATATATTTAAAGATTTTATTTATTCATGAGAGACACACACAGAGAGAGGGGCAGAGACACAGGCAGAGGGAGAAGCAGGCTCCACACAGGGAGCCCGACGTGGGACTTGATCCCAGGACTCCAGGACCACTCCCCGGGTCAAAGGCAGGCACTAAACCGCTGAGCCCTCTAGGGATCCCATGCATATATTTTGAATAATGATAGATTCTGGTGAATACATAGCATTGTTGCTTCCTTTTAGTCAATCAACCCTATGTCATAAAAAATTTCCTTATCAAGGACTACTTTTCCAAAATGTAAATAAATAAACATGGTAATTAGGGAGGTCCTCTTGGAGAAGAGGCTACTTGAGGGCTACTCGAGTGACTCGAAGGGAATGAGCCATAGACATAGGGAAGGGCGTGTACCTGGCATGTCTGAGAAACAGCAGAGAGGCCAGGATGGCTGTAGAGGTGTGAGCAAGCAGGGGAGGAGGGAAAGAAAGCAGAGAGGAAAGGAGTAGGTGGTGCTGAATCATTTAGGGCACCGAATGCCATTGTCAGCGCTTTGGATTTTACTTTGAGTGAAATGGATAGCTTGTAGGGTTTTAAGTACAGAAGTGACATGGCATAATTTATGACTTAAACTCTCTTAAAAAGACATCTGCACCCCCATGTCATTGCAGCATTATTTACAATAGCTCAGACATGGCAAAAACCTAAGTGTCCACCAGTGGATGAATGGATAAAGAAAATGTGATATATATCTCGCATATTAGTCACCTACAGAAAAGAAGGAAATCCTGCCGATTGAGACCATATAGATGGATCTTGAAGACATTATACTAAGTGAAATAAGTCAGATTGAGAAAAACAAATATTGTATGATCTCAGTTATATATGGAATCTAACAAACCAAACTCATAGAAGCAGAACAGATTGGTATTGCTAGAGCTCAGGGGCAGGGGCTAGGGAAATGGGTGAAGGTGTTCAAAAGTTCTAAGTTAAAAAGATAAATAGTTTCTGGAGATTTAATGTACAGCATTACATTACATTAGGTGACTATAGTTAACACAACTGTATTGTAAGTTTGAACGTTGCTAAGAGAGTAGATCTTAAATGTCCTCATCACAAGAAAAAAATTGTAGCTGTGTAAGGTGTTGGATGTGCAACTAGACTTATTGTGACCATTTCATGGTATATACATGTATCAAGTCATTATGTTGTACACCTAAAACAAAAACAAAATGTTATGTTATGTGACATATATATATGTTATGTGACATATATATATCAATATATATGTTATGTGACAATTATATATCAATAAACCGGAAAGAAAACCCTCTGGACACTGATTGAAAATATACTGTTAGGGGATCCCTGGGTGGCGCAGCGGTTTTGCGCCTGCCTTTGGCCCAGGGCGCGATCCTGGAGTCCTGGGATCGAATCCCACGTTGGGCTCCGGTGCATGGAGTCTGCTTCTCCTTCTGCCTATGTCTCTGCCTCTCTCTCTCTCTCTCTCTCTCTCTCTCTCTGTGTGTGTGTGTGTGTGTGACTATCATAAATAAAAAAAAAAAAAAAGAAAATATACTGTTAGCAGGCAGGAGATGAAGCAGGAAGACCAGCAAGGAAACTATGTTGGCAGTCCTGGAGAAATGAGGATACTTGGACCAAGTGGGGCTTTGGAGATGGTGGAAGGTGATCAGACTGGCTGTGTTTGACCCTAGAGCCAACAAGACTTCCTGCAGAGTCTATGAGCACTGTCACAGAAAGGAGGAGCCAGGGAGAGCTCCAGGGTTTTTGGCCTGACCAATTGAGGGATAAAGCTATGGTTTCCCTACAGGGGGAGGGCTGCAAGAGGATATGGCATCATTTCCATTTTGGACAAGTTGAGTTTGAGGTGTCTGTTAGTCATCGAAGCAGAGATGCCAAGTAGGTAGTTGGATATTTGGCAGAATCTTGAATTTGAGAGAGAGGGGTCTGGCCTGGGGATATGAATTTGGAAGTTATCAACACATCTGATATTTAAATCTAAATATCATCTGATATCTGATATTTAAGCTATGAGCCTGGATGAGATCCCTACAGGCGTGAGTGTAGATAGAGAAACAAGAGGTCTCAGAAGTGACTTTGTGACTAGCTCAGTGAAAGTGGAATGAATAAACAAAATGAATGAGTCATAACAGCATTTAGTGCCCACAAAATGGTAACTCAAATAAATAGCACTAGATACGGAGTCCATGAAAGCAGCAATCTGGAGTTATTTACAAATGAAATGTGGCTTCTTTTAGGTCCAGGATGGAAGTGATGAAGAGGGTCACAGTGAGAGGAGAGAGTAATCACAACTGTACTATGTTTATTCACTCGTTCATGTGTTCATTCCTCCTAACAGATATATTTTAATTGCCTAATATGTGAATATGTGCCAGGCATTAATCGCTCATGTTGAGCACTTATAGTTTTTTTGCCACCCAGCATCAATTTCTTCTTTCTGACCACTTTAATTTCCTTTCAGGTATTTCTGCTCCCCGCTGTGGGCCACCCTGCAGGGACAGTGAACCCACAAGCCAGTACTGCATAGGGTACTGCCAGGAGACCAGGCATGTGACCGAAGCTTGGCCAACTAGACTCGCTACACCAGTGTTTTGGCCTTTCAGCAAGGAAAGAGGAAATGACTAGTGGCCCAACAGAATATAATTCAAGTCACCATTGCAAGCTACACATACAACTTTGAATTTTCTAATAGCTACCAAAGCAAGGTAAGAAGAAACAGGTTTAGCTAATTTTAATTATATATCTTACTTGACTTTACATATCCAAAATACCACCAACATGTTATTATCATACAAATTATTCACAAAGTATTTTACATTATTTTCCTTGTGCTAAGTCTTTGGAACCGGATGTGTGTTGTACCCTTACAGTGCATCTTTTTTTGGATCAGCCATATTTTGGCACCCAATTGCCGCAGGTGGGATGTTACTGTGTTAGAGAAGGTAGGATGCGAGTTCATTCATTTTAGCAGCAGCACGCTGAGCTTCTGCAGGCTCTTAACAGCAGGGCTGGCTTCCTGACCCTTCAGAGCTTCCCCAGTCTTTGGGGGAGCCCTCTCCACTGTGTCCCCCATTCTGACAAGAACAAATCAGAAAGTTTCCAGCAGCCTGGAATGCAGTTTCTTTTGCTTAGGCTGCTACTGTAATTTCCTGTTACTTGCACTCAAAGAAACCGCAGGGCTCTACCCCTTTTTCACTCGAAAACAAAGAAGGATGTGTGCTGGATCAAGACCTTTCACAAGGGTTGAGTCAAGAAGATTAAACCTTCAAAAAGGATGACTTGAGTCTGCATGTGTTTAGACAGGACAAACCTCCAAAATAGAGCTTTCAGTAAAAAGACAAAGATGCATAGAATGTGTATAGTATGATCCTGTTTGTATAATTTCTTCAACAACCACACATGCGTGTATATTTGTGGACATATACACACATAATTATTAAATGGAAAGGAACAAACTTGTAGAGCAGAGGGGACCTTTAGAAACCATGGATGGGCAATGGGCAACAGGTAGATTATGGGCTGAGTTCCCCCCATTCATGTGTCAAAGTCCTAACACCTAGTACCTCAGAATAAGACCGTGTTTGGAAAAGGAATCTTTGCAGAGGTAATTAAGTTAAGATGAGGTCACTCGAGTGGACTGTAATCCAATATAACTGGTGTCCTCGTAAAAATTGGAGATTTGGATGTACCGCATATGATAAGAAAGAAGGTGATGTGAAGCCACAGGGAGAAGATGGCCATCTCCAAGCCAAAGAGCGAAGGCTGAAGCAGATTCTTCTCTCATGGCCCTTAGAAGAGCCCAACCCTGCCAGGACCTGAATCTCAGACTTCTGGTTTCCCCATAACTGTGAGAAAATAAACTTCTGTTGTGGAAGCCACCTCATCTGGGATCCTTTGCTGTGGAAGCCCTAGAAAACTCATGCTGGGAAGTAGTTAGAAAGAGGGGTGGACTTTTACTTATTTAAAAGGTTTCTGTTCTAATATTTTTACAAAGTGTACTTCTATGTAAACACCAAGACGTGGAAATATTACAAAAAGAAGAGTCAGGGCCCTCCCTTAACCTTCCTACTTCCTTCTTTGTACACATTCCCTTCTTGGAGTTTCCCCACACATGAAGCAAGCTCCTCGGACTTGCCATCTGCAAAGGGAGGAAGGTGGAATTTATGACTTAACTCCTCCTTGCTCAGTTAATGTACTTGCCTGCTTGTGTAACTGTGGGTACACAATCATTCATTGTTCAGTGGGTACACAATCATTCATTGGAATGATTATGGAGGCATCTTTGTTTTATTTCACTCTGGTCTTTCATCAAGTTCACTATTAGACTTTTATGAAGTTCCTCATCTGGAACTACACCAGTTACAGGTCTTTGCTTGTAGGCAACAGAATGTATGGCTTATAGTCTTAAGCAGAAAAATAATTCATTGAAAGGAAAGAAGGGACCTAACAGATTCTAAAGGAAAGCTCTAGGAATGGGTTTGAAAAAACAAAAAAACAAACAAACAAACAACAACAACAACAAAAAAAAAAAAACAAGAAGGCAACAAAGTTCATGGGGAGAGGGGAGTCATAGCCAGAACTGATGGGTTCTTACTTTAGGATGCCACCAATGAAGTTAATCAGCTGATGCTTGTTCTTTTTTGTTTGTTTCTGAATCATTTGCTTTAGGATTCCATACTCAAAGGAAAAAGTGTCTAATAAGCTTATGTCGGCTCATAGGCCCATCCCTTGATCAAGAAAGGCAAGAGACTCTCTCCAGCAGGGTAAGTGCTCTCTGCAAGGCAGGCCCAGTTCTCTCATGGCCAGAAGAAGGGGATCCTAAGTAGCAAAAATAACACAACATTTCTCTTTGATTCTTGGATGATAATTGGTTTGTTTATTCCACAATGTAGTTATCTGACCAGGGGCTGTGTTCTGCAGGAAGATCTTTCCTATAGCATCATCTCCCAAAGCACAGAGTTGGATTTACAGTTTTCTTACATGACATCCAAGAGGATGAGTGATTGATAGGTGTCTAGAGTTACAATGTGAAGTAAATTCCATTACATTCTGCCTAGATAGCTTTCTTTATACTTGTTATAGGGGTCCTTTTCCAGGTTTTGCTTCTTACTAAAAAGTTGTTCTCCCATTTCAAGGCAGTGATCCCTGTGTTGGCCAGACCTTCTTTCATTTTTCAGGTAGTTGAAAAGTCTATCCAGTACCCTCACCAGTGGGGGAAAAAATGTAGACTGTTGAAATCGCTTCCTTTCATCCATGGATTTACAGACCCAGGGAAGGTTTGAGTTCATCTCTTTACGATGCAGATCTTAGCAACACATTTCTTAAAGTTTAGAATCAAGTTATTCAAAGGCACATCTAATTATGGCCCAAACACTTGATTTCATTAACTTCAGTAGCATATTACATGGATTTGGGCTGTGGTTATGAGATCATGATTTTATTTTTACCTTATTAATTAAAATATGGATGTTTAGGTCTAGCTTTTAGTCATATTCCCCACGAGTGACTTTGGTTGAGATTTTGTAATGCAGTGGAAACAACATGAGCTCCTGGATTTGGGCAGACCTGTGTATCCTCGGTGTGAAACCAGTTCTCATTCCAGATGTGAAATACATACCAAATGCAAACTGCGGTGTGCAAACCTTCTGGCAGAGATCGTGTGGGCAGCATTCAACAAATGTGAGTGCTTTTCATTTATGCTCCTTTTAAGAAATATTTTAATTTCTTTTTTAATTGAAGTATAATTAATATACAGTGCTATATTAGTTTCAGGTGTACAGCATAGTGGTTTGACAATTTTATGCTTTACTCCTTGCTCACCATGATGAGTGTAGTCACCATCTGTCCCCATACAGTGTTATTACAATATTATAGACTGTTTCCCTCCGCTGCATTTTCGTCTCCATGACTTATTTAATTGAGTGGCAATGGTAGGCAGAAGAGAAAGGGGCAAGGCGGTTGCAGGCTGAGACCTGAAGTTCAAACCTGAAATCTGCTGTATTCCAGCCACGTGACTGCAGGTAAGTTGCTTAAATTCTCAGAGCCTTAGTTTCTTCATCTATAAAATAGGGCTAAAATATCTATTCCTTACTGTGATCTTGAGGATCAGAGACACTTGAGGTGTCTATTTCCTGTACATAGTGAGTTCTCAATAAATTGTAACCATTAGGACTTGGCAACTAACATTTTATGTGGCCGACTCATTTGTGTTCCCTAAAACAAATACTCTATAATGCATTTAAAGCAGCTTAATGATTACTAGTTTGTTTAATCTGTAGGTCTGTTTGGTTTGTATGAATATAAGAGTTGGACCAGAAAGCAGAGCAAATCATATAACCTACAATTTCCTAAAATGCATCTAGAGTGCTAGCCCACCATACAAATGTAACAAAATGGGTCATCAGGAACATGTTTTCTAGTCAAATTGAATTGGGGAAACCTTTTTTTTTAATTACTTATTTATTCATGAGAGACACGGAGAGAGAGGCAGAGACATAGGCAGAGGGAGAAGCAGGCTCCATGCAGGGAGCCCGACATAGGACTTGATCCCCAGACCCAGGATCATGCCCTGAGCCACAGGCAGACGCTCAACCACTGAGCTACCTGGGTGTCCCTGAATTGGGGAAACTTTAACAAAAGTCAAACTGCTATGTTTTTTTTTTTTGCGGGACTTTTCAGAGCCTTTAACATACATACACAGAGCATAACTAAGTCATGCATTGTGACTTTCCAGAGGCAAATAATGTAGCAAAATTTTCTAATTTACTTGAAAAGAAAACACATTAATATGAGGTTAGGATTATTCAGAAAACACTGTGGAGAAGTGATGGCATAGCTGTGTTACCAGCCACTTGCCAAGTGGCACAGGAAGTGATCACGGCAGACAATCCAACTTGCCCAAAGCGGCCATTGGGGATGTAATCTACTTGCTCTTGAAAGCAGAATTTTTCCCCCAAAATTGAGTTGCAGCCTACGAGGGAGAAACAAATTGCCACCCCACTGTTCACACTTCTGCTCTGTCTGTAAATGTTAGCAACTACCATACAAAGAAATTTGAATTCCTGCAGCAATAAATATGCAAATACACATTTTCTCCAAATATGGCTGGGGCATCATTTTCCCCCTTTTACCACCACAGAGTCCCTAAACAGGTTTGAATCTGTTGACAAAGCTTTTTAAAGCCATCTAGCTGACTTTTTCTTTTGTGTGCTTGCAATCTGTTAACTATATTCCCAGGGAACTCAGATGGAGCACTCTCTCTCCCTTCTCACTCTCCCTCCCTTATTCCCTCCTTCCCTGGCTCTCCCCCCTTCCCTATTTCTGAGCAGTCTTGCCTCTGGATGGACAAATGGAAACTCATTCAGTCACTGCCATGTGAAGCCCCAAAATCTAGAAAAATCCTGTTCTATGTCATTGGCTAAGTAATTACTTGAAATGCATTACCCACAGTTTAACTCTTTGACATCAAAGGAGTTTTACCTGCAAATGGACGAGGTCCTATTCTTTATGTCCAAAATATTCTGGTTTTCTCCGGACTCCTGTGCCTGAGTGAATCTCAGGATGGATGGATGGATGGATGGATGGATGGATAGATGGATAGATAGATAAAGTTTCACACATCCATCAACATTTAGAAGTGCAGTGATGTTTCCATCTATAAATGAAGCTGGAAATTGAACATGAAGGAAAAATAAATCTCATAGAGTATAAAAAATGGCTCGAAGCTTACACTTTAGGTCAAGGAGGACCATTTTCTAAGGCTTACATCTTGCTGCTTTGGCAAGATTTTCTTTAGCCTCTTGGGCAATCATTAAATTAAATGATAATATGCACATTTGTAGGGTCCTAATGGTGATGGGCATTAGGGTAAGATATAGTCATGTCTTCATATTTAGGGGGAAATAATTGGTGCCTTACAAAAGTGAGGCATAATTGGGGGATGATGCCAACAGGATCTATGACGTAAAAGCAGATTCTGCACCATAATGTGAGCGTCTGTCTATGTGGCCCATCCATGTGGTTCCAGTGCCTAGGAGGATGGTGGGCACACAGTAGGTGCTCAGTCATTGCTCCTTTGAGGAACAAATAGATAACTTGAAAGAGGTGGCTTCAACCATGGACATGTGTCCCCTCTACCTATGGAGTTGTATTCAGTTATGTCATGACTAAGTGGCACAGTGTCATAGTTAACACTGGCCACAGAGTCAGGGAGCCTTGAGGGTCAGGGTCAGGCCTGTCCCATCTGTGTGGCTTTGTGTAAGTTACTGAGTCTAAACCTCACCCTCCTCATCTCCACAGTGGAGACAGCGATCACTAAGACAGATTGGGAGCAAAGACTGGTTAAGACAGTGTGTGTCAAACACCTTTGCACAGCACCTGGCATGTCGTAAGCATTCACTAAATAGTAATATTATGGCTATAAACTTTGTGTCAAATTGGGCCAAATAGAATAAATCCTTGGGTAGAGTAGAATATAATAAGATGCTCTGCAGTGTAAATGGTATGTACTAACTTATCAATGTGGGCCCTGGGTTGAAAATGCAAACATGGCACTAGGTCACACTGTTGATAAATCTCTATCCCTCATCCTCAGCCCCGCCCAGCATGGCTGGAAACATCAGGGCAATAGTGGAGAGCACATCCCAGAGGGCCCTAGAGATGCTCATTTCAAAATGTTGCTCTGGATCAGCGGTTTTCAACCAGGGACAGTTATGCCACCCACCCAACCCAAAGAACGTTTAGCAATATCTGGAGTCATTTTCAGTTGTTACAAGTGTGGGGATGGTTGGCAACAGACTACATTTCGGGCTTCTGTGGGTAGGGGCCAGGGGGGCCGCTATGCATCCTCCGGTACAAAGGACAGCCCGCAGCAGAGAATGATCAATAGCATCCCAACTTTGGAGTTTGGGTTTAAAAAATATGTGACTTTTTGAAGATTCTGTTGGAGTCAATGTTTCTTGAGGATAAACGATTTATAAAATTATTTTCAGAGTTTGGAAAGGGGTTCAGTCAAGTGGCTCAGTTTGGCTGTGAGAACTGGGGAGCGAGATCCTTTCGGGGAGTCCAAATCTGTTATACTTCCTGGGGTGCACAGCAGGGCCAGTGCAGACGGGTGCAGCCTTATGAAAATATGCCTTGAGCCAATATTCTGCTTTGGAATGTTTTTAATGAGTCGTTTTAAAATACTTGAATGCACTGACTAGCGACAAAGATCCTAATTAACCCAGATTCCACTAAAAATAAGAAGAGCCCATCGCATTTAGGCAGAATTATTTCATCAGTTGGTAAAACAACCCTGCAAGGTAGGCAAAGAAAAAAAAATTGGGGGAATAATGATACGAACAACAATATCTCTTGTTTATTAAGCTTGGGCTCTGTGTTACATGCTGCAGTAGAGCAAGATGAGAAGGAACTTTGGGTCTGGAGTTATACTTCAGCCCTATTGCCTACCAGCTGTAGGATTCTGGGAAATTTATTTTTCCTTCCTGACACTTATGTCTTAATCTGTAAAATGGGAACCGTAATAATATATGCCTCATGGGATTGCTGTGAAAATGCAAAAGAATAAAGTCTCCAAAACATTCAGTGCAGTGCCTGATGCATACACTTCCAGGAGATGTGAGGTCATTCAATTTGGAATAATCCCCACAAAAACTGTGTGGAAGGGAGATATTTAAAGACGAGAACATTTAGAAATGAGAAAACTGTGTCAGAAAGAGATTAAGTGAGTTGTCTAAATTCCCACAAATCATGAGTAGCCAAATTGGGTCGAATTCCAGAGCCCACTTGGGAAGCCTCGTCCTGGAAGCGTGTCTGGCATATATAAGGACTCAGTACCTATCTGTTGAAGAAGGCTTCCCCTACACTGTATCTTCAGTGATCTACATTTTGGGCTGATTTTGCCATTTATTACACTTCCACTCTTTTTTTTATATATTTTTTTTAATTTTTATTTATTTATGATAGTCACACACAGAGAGAGAGAGAGGCAGAGACACAGGCAGAGGGAGAAGCAGGCTCCATGCACCGGGAGCCCGACGTGGGATTCGATCCCGGGTCTCCAGGACCGTGCCCTGGGCCAAAGGCAGGCGCCAAACCGCTGCGCCACCCAGGGATCCCTACACTTCCACTCTTGCTGACATCACAGGAATGGGTTCTCAGGTCTCCAGTGGGTGCATCAGGTTATTCAAATACCATAAATGGCACATTTCACACTTGGAAAATTGCCCTCGGAGAAACAGCAAAAGGTGTGTCAGTGTTTCCACCAAGAACTAGTTCTCAGCAGACAGGACTCACGAGAAGCCTGTGTGCTCTGGTCATATTGCCTGGACCTTATTGGAGCTTCCTTCAAGTGTTCCCTGGAAGAGCCTCCGGGGAGAGACGAGTCCGTAGGCTGCCTAGCACAGTTAGGAAGAGCACACAGCCTGTGTGTGTGTGTGTGTGGGGGGGTGCTCACATGTGTTTGTGTATGTGAGTGTGTGTGAGTGTGTATGTGCCTGTGTGTGTACGTGTGCCCATCTGTGAGTGTGTATGTGTGTACTTGCGTGCCCATGTGTGTATGTGAGTGTATGTACCGCTGTGTGTGTCCATGTGTGTATATGTGTGCATATGAGTGTGTATGTGCCTGTGCCTTTGTGTGTGTGTGAATGTGCCTGTGTGTGAATATGTGTATGTGTGCACCTGTGAGTGTGTATGAGCCTATCTGTGTATGTGTGTGTGTTCCTGTGTATATGCCCGTGTGTGTGTGTGTGTATGTGAGTATGTATGTGCCTGCGTGTGTTGTGTGCCTGTGTGTGAATATGTGTATGTGTGCACCTGTGGATGTGTATGTGTATATGCCCATTATGTATGTGCCTGTTCCTCTGTGTGCACCTGTGTGTGTACATGTGACTGTGTATATGCCCATGTGCATATGTATGTGGTGTGTGTGAGTGCGTGTGTGCTTATGGGTGTGTACTCTGGTCACAGACCTGAAGCAGCCCTCATCACACAGTCACCTTGACCAATGCCATGGCAATGACGAGGCTGACATTGGAGTCGTGGGAATAGCTTGGAGTTGGGCTCCTCCTAATTCTGTTTAATTGCGCAGCCCTGGATTTGACATCAGTTGCTTGGAAATGGATGGTGCGAAGGGTGGACCGTGTCTTCCCAGCTTGGCAAGATTGAGATAGAAACAGCAACTGATGGGCATGGCCCCACCACAGCCCTGAGAACCTTCTGTGGGAACCTCCCTGATGGCTCCAGGGTTCAAAATCACAGCGCCACTCACCTCTCGGCTGTGGCAGCCTTGCCCTCAGGACTATGCCCACCCTTCCTTCCTTCGCTGCTTATACTTTTTCACCATTTGATTTTTTTCTGGTTTATTTTTTGGCCCGGTCACCTGATATTGGGCGAATTGAGGAAATGAATATCAGAAATGACTCCTGCTGTTAAACTCATCAGTGTCCTCCCCAGGATAAGAATTCGATTACATAATTTGATGCAATTGTCTACCCCGAGCACAGCTGGGACGCCTCACCAACAACCATTCTTTACATGTCCTCATGCCACAAACTTTTCTCAGGCTCACCCTAGTTTTAAAATATTTTAGATATCTCTGATATTCTTTGGAGTCTTTATATTCTGTAAATATACAACAATCTACCCTTTGAACTAGCAATTCCTTTTCTTTCTTTTTTTTTAATTTTTTTTTTATTTATTTACGATAGTCATAGAGAGAGAGAGGCAGAGACATAGGCAGAGGGAGAAGCAGGCTCCATGCACAGGGAGCCCGACGTGGGATTCGATCCCGGGTCTCCAGGATCGCGCCCTGGGCCAAAGGCAGGCGCCAAACCGCTGCGCCACCCAGGGATCCCTAGCAATTCCTTTTCTAAGAAATTATTCCACTAATTTTTATTTTTGCCCAAGCAGTATAGTAGAATAGACTATAATGATATCTATTTCATCATTATTTATAACTTATTTGTTCATTTCATGCCTTTTTAAAATATTCACTGTTCAAAGCCTTAGGAATCAGTTGTAAACAAATACTTAAATCTGTTTATCTTTCCCTTATAGGGCTTATGCTGTCCTTGGGAATGATAGACCATAAACAGAATAAGTAAACAAATAATATTAAGTTGTGAGAAGGGAATGGGAAATTTGCAGGGGATATATGTGTGATGTAAATATGGTTGTGGGAAAGGCTTTACTGAGAAGCGACATCTGAGTCAAAAGCAGAAGGAAGCGAGGCGGGGGTTCATGTGGACATCTAGGGAGGGATGATCTCAGCAGAGGGAGCAGCAAGTGCAAAGGCCCTGAGGTAGGGTGGTACATAGCATGTTCAAGGAACAGCAGGGAGGCCAGTGCGACTGGAACACAGAAAACCAGGGGAAATGACGAAGGTGGACAGAGGCTGGTTGGTGATGATCTTGGCTTTTCCTTGGAGTGAGGTGAGATAGAGAGGAGGGTTCTGAGCAGAGGAGTGACATGATGTGCCTTGCGTTTTAATCAGATCACTCAGGCTGCTGAGTGGAGATTGGACTGCAGGGTGGCGAGGGCCAGAACTGGAAGACCAGAGAGGAGGCTGTTGTGAACCTCCGGCAGGGACGGGACAAAGATAGGAGAGTTGGAGGTGGCAAAAAATAGTCAGAACTGGATATAACTGTAGGTGGAGACCCCAAGGTTTATAAAGTACCTACTGTCTATCTGGAGGGTAACCGTTTAAAGACAATTACAGCATACTCGTTCAATAAAATAACAAAAGTGAGCTTTAAGAATATTTCTATGTCACAGAGTTGCATGAAAGCATCAAGATGTATAGCAACAGGATAGTAAAATTCCTGAGTTATAAAAATGCATATACACACACAAATACGCTATTTTCATATTTTAAAGAAATTTAAATATATCAGATTAGAACAGTTGTTTCCTCTGAGAAGGGAAATTGGAGTTGGGGCGTGAATGGGAAATTTCAGGTTTTAACTGGGTTAGTTTTTGCAGTTTTTTTGTCTCCCGGGAAACATTCCATTCATTGCTTATTATTATTATTATTATTATTATTTGTAAAAGGAGAAGGGTGAAATATTCAGAAAAGAAAAATATTCACCTTCTTGAGCTTCTAAAGACCTTTTAATAAAGACCTTAACTGGGGATCCCTGGGTGGCTCAGTGGTTTAGCGCCTGCCTTTGGCCCAGGGCGTGATCGTGATCCTGGAATCCCGGGATCAAGTCCCACATCAGGCTCCCTGCATGGGGCCTGCTTCTCTCTCTGCTGGTGTCTCTGCCTCTCTTTCTCTCTGTGTGTCTCTCATGAATAAATAAATAAAATCTTAAAAAAAAAAAAAGACCTTAACTAACCCCATGCCCCACAAGGCAGGCGTCTGTGCTTAGAAGGGTCATCGTCAAGGTTTACTTCAGAATTTGGTTTCCTGTTGCCCAATGTAGGATGTTTGGGGAAAGGCAATCTTTTATCTCTATATTTGATCCAAAACCTTCACCATCTCTGTGGTCACCAAGAACAAAATTGGGTGCTGTTGATTTGCAGTTAGAGCCTTGTCCTTCAGGGGAGCAAATTCCAATAACTCTTCCCCTGACAGCAGTCAGAATGGAGGTAGAAGATGAAATACTTTCAGGATCTCAGAAATTGCCCTTCTAGTGTATGTTGGGGGCCACGTGAAATGAAATTGCACTTTCTCAGATGTATTTACACGTTCTGTTCTCCAAGGATTCACAGAGGTCCCAGTGACAGCACATGAATGGATTAATGCAGGATGCTTAAGAAGGGATGGTTATGGGGTGCCTGAGTGGCTCAGGGGGCTAGCGTTTGTCTTCAGCTCAGGTCATGATCTTGGGGTCCTGGGATCCAGCCCCGCATCAGGCTCCTTGCACTTGGTGGGGAGCCTGCTTCTCTCTCTGCCCCGCTCCCTGCTCATGCTCTCTCTCTTTTTCTGTGTGTGTCTCTCTTAAATAAATAAATAAATAAATAAACAAACAAACAAATAAATAAATAAATAAAACAGTTTTTAAAAAGAGAAGAGATGGTTGTGTCAAAGACCTAATCCCCCTAATCTGATCAGATCTCCTATAAAGTCCTACCCATACCAAGAAGGTAGGCATTTGAGAAAGAAGCAAGTTTTATAGTTTAAGGGAAATCTATAATGTCCAATGGCACATCTGGGCTTTATATCTGACTTCTTCTAAATATTAAATTAATAAGAATAGCTGCAATCCTACTAGACAGAGCTCTCCAATAGTCAAAGATGATCCGTATAATGGAAGTTGTCATATTTATCAAGAGTAGCAACAGTTACCATATAATTATTTGCCAACTGTGAGTCCACTGTGACTGACTCTTTTTAAAAAATATGTGAAATCAGACATTTGAGAGACTGTCACAAAATGCCACCAGTCTAAATTTTCTTTTGCTTAAGGGCACTAGTAACAAGGCATGGTGCCACATATAGATTCTTTGAGTTTGGAAGTCTGCCACCAGCAAGGATAGGGCCACCCGTGGATTTGCTGCTGCTGCCTCAGATTGAAAAAAAATTGAATTATAAAGAACATTGTTTGCAACTTGCACCTTCCACTGAAATGGTGACTGCTTGAAACTTGTCAGAGTGTTGAGTCCTTCAACTTTTTTTTAAGGCACTTGCCATTTTTACAGATTGAAACATCAAAGAACATGAGTTAGCTGCAAGAAGATATTAACTACACTGGTGTTCCCCAAAGGGGTTGATGCCAGGAAAGAGTTTGGATCTGTTGTTCTCAACCTAGTACAGTTTTATCCACTCAAGGAGTATGGGGCAATGTCCGGAGATATTTTTGCTTATCCCAACTTGAACGAGGTGGACCACTGGAATCTAGGTCAGGGATGGTGATAAATATCCTACAATGCATAGAATGGCCCGGCTACAACACAGAGGGGTCCCTCCCCAGGAGTCCTTGTGATCTGGAATTTATCGTATATACTTGAGATGCCAATAGGAATACCTATTCACATAGCTAACTTAGGGCCAAATAATACGTACTGTGTATTAATTGGCTTGGGCTTCCATAACAAAATATCATAGACCGAGTAGCTGAAGTAACGGAAAATTATTTTCTCACAGTTTTGGAGGCGGGAAGCTTGACATCAGAATGCTAGCATGGCTGGATTCTGGTATGAGCTCTCCTGCTGGCTTCTCAATGGCTGCCTTCTTGCTCACTTAGGTGTGTGTACTCAGAGAGAAAGAGAGACAGAGACAGCAACCTGTCTGGTATCTCTTCTTATAAGGGCGCTAATTCCATCATGAGATGACCTCATCTAACTCTAATTACCCCTCAAAGGCCCCATTTCCAAATTTCTTCACCTTGGGGATTAGGGCTTTGCTATGGTCTGAATTGTTTGTGTCTTCCCCCAAATTCCTCTGTTGAAATCCTAACCCCCAAAGGTGATGATATTAGCAAGTGGTACCTCTGGGGACTGCTTAGGTCGTAAGGATTGAGCCCTCATGAGTGGGATTAGTATCCTTATAAAAGAGACCCCACAGAGCTCCCTAACCTTTCCCACCATGTGAGGACAGAGTGAGAAGGCACCAGCAATGAACCAGGAAGAGGGCCCTCAGCAGAGAATGTGACCCTGCTGATGGCTTGATCTTGGGCTTTCAGCCTCCAGAACTATGAGCTATACATTTCTGTTGTTTATAATACCCAGTGTTTGATATTCTCTTACAGAAGCCTAAACAGATGAGATGGGCTTCAGTATATGGGGCAGTGGGCATGTTCAATCTATAGCATATAGAAAATCTACACAAATGTTTATTATCTTTTTTTATCATTGTTGGTCTCAGCTGTTATTATTTGGTAACACACAGAGGCATAATGGGAATACTTCATAGTAAATAGAGAAGGATGGTGGGGTCTACTGTAAAAGATGCCTACAATCAGGATTTAGTCAATTTGTGTATATCTTTATATTGGCCAATAGAAAAAAAAACCCTGTGTTTCAAGCTTGTTTTTTTTTAAGATTTATTTATCTATTTTAGAGAGAGAGAGAGAGAGAGAGAGAGAGAGAGAGAGAGAGAGAGAGAGAATGAGTGGGAGGGGCAGAGAGAGGGAATCTCAAGTAGACTCCATGTTGAGCACACAGAGCCTGATGTGGGGCTCGATCCACGACCCTGAGATCATGACGTGAGCCGAAAACGAGAGTCAGACACTTAATGGACTGAGCCACCCAGGTGCCCTGTTTCAAGCTCTTATCTGTAAAATACCCATTCTTCAGGGAGTTCTCTGCTATTGAGTTAACAGGGTTCAGAACCTGCTCTGAAACAACAGTTTAAGAATTTTGTGGATAGGCAAATCTTTTCATGATTTATTTATGAAGACTTGAAACTGATGTTTTCTCTTGTCTTTTCTAAATGCTAACTATGGTCTGGGGTGGGTCTTCCAGCTCACAGATAGCTTTTTCTTCTTCTTTTTTTTTTTTTTTTTTTAGTATTTATGGACTGTTTGTAAAAATAGTCATTCAACAAATAGATATTGGGTATCTCCTCCAGTAGAGTTTCTACATTCCATTTTGAGTGGGGAATACAAGAAGGAATTATCATTCCTGCTCACAAGGCACCTTCACATATATATATTTTTCACGATAAAATATTTTGAGTGCCATAGCAAGAACCAAGAATGATCTAGAAAGGTGTAGGAGAGAATGACTCAGCAAAAGTGGAAGGGACCAGTGCCTGAGGGGACCATGTCGAGGGACCATAAATGGGTTCTAATCAAGAGCATCCCCTGTCTCCTGAGTGAGGAGCCTGCACAACATGATCATCTAGGTTTTAGAATTGTTGTAGATTAGTAACTGTTCTGTACTCTTCTTTCAAGCACTTTTTTTTAGTGGAAAACGTGTACTCTAGTTATCTTGTCCCAACCCATAACAAGTGTGACTATTTTCTTTTTTTTTTAATTTTTATTTATTTATGATAGTCACAGAGAGAGAGAGAGAGAGAGAGAGAGAGAGAGAGAGAGAGAGGCAGAGACATAGGCAGAGGGAGAAGCAGGCTCCATGCACCAGGAGCCCGATGTGGGATTCGATCCCAGGTCTCCAGTATTGCGCCCTGGGCCAAAGGCAGGCGCCAAATCGCTGCGCCACCCAGGGATCCCAAGTGTGACTATTTTCTAAAGAAAGAAGGGCACTTATACTCTGAGCAGTGGAACAGTGTGGTCTGAGTTGCTGTTTGTAAAGGTCCCTCTGGGGAAAGTACAAGTGAGTAAGCAAGAGTGAGAGCACTGAGAAGTCAGGAGACTATCGCCACAATCCAGGTTGGAAACGATGATGGTTCGGTTGAAGGAGCAGCAGTGGAGATGGAGAGAAGTGGAGGATTTCCAAGGTACGTTTACAGATCAACAAGATGGATGATAGAAAGGAATCAAGAATGATATGACTGGTGGGTGAAGAGAAATTTCATTTAACAAGATGACGAAGCCCAAGGAGGAAACAACCATTGAGTTTACGTGAGATGCAGGATGGGGTAGTGGCTTGAATTAGAAACTCTGCATTAAATGCACTAAGTGGAGACAGTGATTGGATGCCAAATAGTAATTAGGTATATAGGTGTGTCTGGAGGTCAGAGGAGCGCTGTGGGCAGGAGACTGGTATTTGGCACATTGTATCATATACACAACATTTAGGAACATGGCTTGGATGAGACCTTTCTAGCTTGAAAGCTAGAGGGTTGATGATAAATTTCCAGGGCACTGTCATGTTCAGAGATCAGCTTGAGGAAGAAATTGAGAAAGAAGCCCTAGAGAAGTAGCAAGAAAAGAGAAATAAAGAATGTCTTAGGAAGGATAGGTGGACACACTATGCCCACTGCTGTGGAAGGA
The DNA here is from genome assembly GCF_905146905.1 of Nyctereutes procyonoides. Taxonomy (NCBI): domain Eukaryota; kingdom Metazoa; phylum Chordata; class Mammalia; order Carnivora; family Canidae; genus Nyctereutes; species Nyctereutes procyonoides. Next base: position 7,857,507 of record NW_026575024.1, on the reverse strand, counting down.
CAAGAAAAGATCCAGAAGCTTTCACAACATGGAAGTCTTCAGTGAACTCAGTCAAACAATTTCTATAGCATCTTATGGCGGGAGCCCCGGTCAGCATTATTGGAAGATGAGATGAGACATGAGAAAAATTTGCTTAGAAAGTAATACTTGTCTGTTGTCATCCATCAGCACCCTAGACTTTCTTATATCAGTAATATTTTATACTAGCAGATTTAAGACACTAATAATCAAATTTAAATTTGTTCAACTGATTTCATACATGCACAATACATGCTAGTAAATATCTTACACATGTTCCTTTATCTTTTATTTTTTTTAAAGATTTTATTTATTTATTTATTTATTTATTTATTTATTTATTTATTTATTTATGAGAGATACACAGGGAGAGGCAGAGACATAGGCAGAGGGAAAAGCAGGCTCCCTGTGGGGAACTGAATGCGGGACTCGATCCCAGGACCCCGGGATCACACCCTGAGCTGAAGGCAAACACTCAACCACTGAGCCACCCAGGTACTCCATTTATCTTTTTTCTTTTCAACAAAATATATATGACATGTGTCACATAGACTTCAGGGTAGGTGCCTAGGATTAAAGAGGTAGAAAAGACGTATAATTTCCCTACCCTTATGGTGCACTGTTCTAGACAAGACAAAAGAAAAAAGTAAGCAGCAAATAGCTATGTAAGTTGGATGAGCTCTTTGGAGGCAATAAACATGGTGCCTGCATTGTGAACATTGGGTAGGTCCATTTTAGATGTGTTGGTTAGACAAGGGCCCTCTGAGGAGGTGACATTTTAGAATGAGACTTGAGTGATGCAAAGATCCACCATTCTGGCTGCTGGAGTAGAGCACTGCAAAAGGCAAAGCCCAGTGGTGCCAAGAGCCTGCAAACACCTTGAGTGGGAAAGAGCTACTATATTCTGGGAAGCAGAGTGTACAAGGGAGCAGTCATATGCTTGGGCTGGAGAAGTATGCAGGGGCCAGACTATGCAGGAATTTGTGAACTTACTTGGAAGATCTTTCCAAAGTTACCTTCATGACTATGTCTTTGAAAAAGTGTTCTGGAATCATACAGAAGTATCGCCTAGCACAGCATTTCTCGACAGCATCTTAGTAATTTGTATCAAGAAAAATCTTTTTTTTAATAAATTTATTTTTTATTGGTGTTCAATTTGCCAACATATAGAATAACACCCAGTGCTCATCCCCTCAAATGCCCCCCTCAGTGCCCGTCACCCAGTCACTCCCACCCCCTGCCCTCCTCCCCTTCCACCACCCCTAGTTCGTTTCCCAGAGTTAGGAGTCTCTCATGTTCTGTCTCCCTTTCTGATATTTCCCACTCATTTTTTCTCCTTTCTATCAAGAAAAATCTTGAAACACATGCACATTTTGGACTAATAGTTTCATTTCTAAGAATTTATGTTAAGAAAGTAACTTGCCACATGCACACATTTTTGTCTAGAAGAATATTTGCTTGGATCTCTGAAATTCTTTGAATTTTTCCCTTAAAACCAGTAGATTTGATGACATGTTAAATTATACATCATGAGAGCTGATTTTTTTTTAAAGAATGCTATAGCAAAATATTAAAAATAATGTAATGTTCATCAATAAGAGATTGGCTGATACATTCTGATCCATCCACACACTCCAGTTATACAACCATAACAATCGCTGACAGTTGTTTTACTGACATGCAAAATATCTGACATTTAGTATTAGGTAAAAAAAGAAGTCAAACGAGTGAATATAATTTTATTTTTATTTAAATTAGAAAGATACACAATCTGTTGGACATATATAAAAGGACAGTGTTAATAGTCTTTTTTTCCTGAGTGTTGGGATGATGGGTGATTTTTACTCATTTTATTATGTTTTCCTTTGTTATCCCAAATTTTTTACTATGAACATGAAGTACTTTGTGACTGGAAAAAACACTAACGTTATTACCATGTTGAAGCACAACAAATGTTAACAGCAACAGAAGAAGATCTTCTCATGATTAAGTGCTAGAGCTTCAGGACCTCTCTGGAGACCACTGAATCCAGCCCCCACCTCATTTCAGAAGAAATGAACATTAGAATTAACATCAGCTGTGATGACCAACTGTTTTGGAAAACAGGCCAGATGGTGTTCGTCGTCCCTCTCTGGTGTACTTTGAGAGGGTATTATTGGACTTCTTAGAGCAGCAGTTACAGAGCATCTTTGCAGCTAGGTCATTCCAATTACCTTCTAGCAAAGATGCAAGATATTTTAAAAATGTCTCCCTACCCCGCAATTTGTCTTTGCCACACGGAATGCATTTGTCCAAAGGAGTTCTTGTTTATATCCTTGAGTTTTTCTGAAATAGGGTGCATTGAATTGTGCAGCCACATCCTTCCTCATTTGAGTGGCTGATCATGCGGGGAACAGAGCATGATTAACCTGCAATTTGCCCAGGTGAATCTTGTGATTACATATGTCCACAGGCAGTTTAGCTACATGGTCGATGGCACAACTAGGATAGATTAGTGACGAAAATTGCATTGCGAGGCAAATAGCATTTCCAAAGTTTCCTAAGAAAGCAGTGTACTGAAGGCATACTACATGTTCAGACTTTTAATTGGCCAAACTTGAGTACTCATGTTTATTTTTATGGCCACATGGAAAAGTCTATAGCAAAGACCTCATTGCTTTTTATTGTAAACTTAGAGACAGCACCCACGCTAATGTAGATTTGTGGTCTTTCCTCAATGCTTCGTCTTCCCTGGGAGCCTGAATTATTCTTCCTGTGGATTGTTCCCCCCGCAAGTGTTGGTGAACACTGGACTCCCAGAGGTGCTAAGTGGCTAAGGTTCAACATGGTTTCTGATTGGCAACAGTTCAGCAAGTGTGTTTTGAACACCTCCCTATTACAGTGGCCTTCAGTCATTCGAGTTTAGGACATGTTTTCTAATAAATCCTGGAATTTGGTGTGGCACAGATGAAAGGATTGAGAGTTAAATTCCAGTTCATCTTTAAAGGAAACTTTGGGACATTTTGTTAATGTGCATGTATCGCAATGCAATGGGCTGTCATGTTAGTCGGGGGTCCTGTTCTGCAATCTGTGCTAAGGTGGAGATCATGTCTCTCCAAGCCCACTTTCTCTCTTCTTTAGGATCCCACAAATCTACCTGTATAGCAGGCAGGGGGTTTCTGGGGGGGATCCCTAATATCCCTGAAGGCTTCTTGTTTGTTTCACTTTAATTTCTCCCTTCCTCCAGCCTAAAGAAGTATTTTCTAGGGGGTCCTGGGTGGCTCAGTCAGTTGAGTGTCCGAATTTTGGTTTTGGTGTGGGTTGTGATCTCAGGGTCGTGCGATCAAGCCCCATATCAGGATCCATGACTCTCTCACTCTCCTTCTGCCCTTCCCACCTCTCTCTTTCCCTCTCTCCCTGCCAAAAAAGTATTTTCTGCTCTGCTGGGTAGGGAGGCAATCCTTTTATTCATCATTTATTTCCCCAGGTTTATAGCTCCTACTCTGAGTCTTTACTGCCTTCCCAAGGATGTCACTTTTGAAATTCCCAAACAAGGAAGAGACCATTTTCTCTGTTGTCTGCTGCCACATGCCTTCTCTGAGCAGTGACAGCAAACCAGCCTGGTTCAGTGATCGCCACAGCAAGGTGCCTACATCCTAATGGGACCTAGGAGAATTATACAGGGGTTTTTTATACTTAGGTTTATGCACAGAAGAAGGAAATTGATCTTTACCAATAATTATTATAGAAACCAACTTTGGCATCTTTACCCAATTCTTATGCTTGGCAGTCATTCATCAAACACTCCGTGCATGGCAAGGGGAGGAAGAGGGAGGGAGGGAGGGGTGGAAGTCCTCAATGCAGAGTGTCCATAGCTGTGCCCAGGCTCCTTGGGTCACTGCTGAGGGAATGCAAAGTCCATGTACACTGTGAAGTGACTTATAGATAGTGCTGTCTGATTTTCAGTAAACTTAGCCTCACAAAATTGCAAAAGACTGAATAAGATTCCTACAAAGAATATATAGATTGAAAATAGCAAATAATTATAGCGCAAGCACATAGCAAGCAAACACTAGTGCTATACCACTCCTACCCTTAGGATCTGCAATTCCCCAGTCATATTTCAAGGTTAAGTGAAATCTGATGGAATGTGTCCCACTCCCACCCCCATGCAGTTCTCTGGGTGTGAGGGCTGCTTAAACTGTCCATTCATGATAATGGTGTTGTTTTAACAGTGAGAAGCAAAGTACTTTTAAGAGAAACTTGTAGCAAAGGCCTTTTAAAAGTGGATCTGTGGGTGGGTGGGTGGGAGTTTAAAAATAAGTAAAAGTAAAAACATGGAGACAGAATTTCTATCAGGTAAAGAATATTACAGAGGGAGACTTTTATTGGGTTTATGAACTCATTTGCTTAAAAATAAAAAGCGATCTTTCATTTATAAAACTAGCCAATCGACATCAGGAAAGCAGGATTTTTTTTTTTTAATTTACAAAATTGGCAGTTCCACCTGAAAATGAACATAAAAATTTAGGATGACCACTAGCCGTCTTCTGTTTGGATCCATGTATCTTTTTAGATCTCTTTGTAAGCCTTGACTGCCACGAAGAGCCAACATTGAGCTTAGAGCCATACCTTTGAATTGTTGCTCAATATACATTTTAAAACATAATAAAGCATAATCAATCATACTTTTCTCCATAAAATATTTGTAATGATTTTTATGGAACAAAAAAGATGTTTTACCGTGAGCATATGAAATTAAATTTACAAGTATTAAGATATTCAGTTCTTGAAAAAGTTCTCTTTATAAAGTTCTGTTTTTAATTTAGGGGCTACAACATACATAATATAGTATAGTATATATCATGTAATATAAAATAAATGATTATACATGTATTGAAACGGGTTCACAATGTTTTAACTGAGAGGAGTACATGGATCTTTATTTTTTTAGTGGGGGTTGGGCTTGGCAACCTGTGACACAGTAATTACATTTGAAGAAGTCAAGGTATAATACGAATGTTCTTATAGAGTAGAGAAGATAGAATCTAATATTTCTCAGCTATTTCCTAGCTTTTCACACATAGCATCTGCTCTTAAAGGATTTGCAAGCTCAGGGATTCCCCAATGGATTGCCCATTGGATTGCCCATTCCCTAGCCTGGACCAATGGAGGGGTGCCCACATGTCTGGCCCTGTCCTTCTCCTGTGTGCTCACGGCCACCATTGCTTTTGCTCAGACAGGTCACACTACCTGGACTGCCACCCTCCCTTGATCTGATCTTGCTTACAATGACCTCCTTGACCATTTCTGGTAAAAATGAGATTTCTGCCTCCTGAAATCCCAAAGCAGTGATTCATGGACTGGGCCAAATCTGTATGTCTCATGATGATCTGGGAACTCTTTAAACATTCAGTTTCCTGGGCTTTCCCCCCCAAAGAGCCTGATTCACGGGATTCAGGAAAGGATGATCTTGGGCATTGCTTGAGAATCTGTATTTCTGGAAGGTTTCCAGTTGATTCCAATGGTTTGTTATGCTCAGAAGTCAATATCCAAGAGATCTTATTTATCGGATATTTAGCACATGCCCCTTTGCGGTATCCATTATCTTTTTAGAAATTACTTCATCTTTCTAATTAGCTTGTAAATAATTCAGAGGCAGGGATTATTATTGGTTTTTTTTTTTTACCATAGTGGGTAAGAGCCAGACATCATTTATTCATTATATAGTAAGGATTAATAGATGGATGGACCTTAGTACACTAAACTCTTTTTAGAATGACTCCATGAAACCTTGTAAAATACTGATGAAATTAATGGGATCCTATAGAAAACGTGGTGACAGGAATAACTGAACCATTTGAATGCCAATAGGTAGGTCTTAATTTTCATTTTTGAAATTTTATTTAAAAAAAAAAGGTTTTTCTGCAATGCCCGGATGTGTTTCTTTCAATACAAGCAAATGATCTTTTAAAATTTAGAGCTATTTCTACACATTTCTCTCCAGTTATCTCTAACCAAATAACATTCAAAGGATTTTATTTTTAATGAGGGGAACTGTGAATCAGAAAACAAATATGCAGAAACCTATTAACAGGCCAGTAATTTAGAATGAAAAGAAAGAAATTTTCTACTACTAAAAGAGAGCTCTAATTTACATGCAAATGTGTGGAGGAAAAAAAACCCCGCATGCTGGAATTTGTTTTTAATAGATAGCAGATCTAGATAAGAGACAAGAGGTAAAAATGGATGGCCTCTCAATCCCACTGCTGGTTAGAACTGCAAAGAAATGGGGCAGTGTCCTTAAGGATGAACTATTTTAATAATAATCTTGCCACTTGAGAAAAATTATTAATTCATCTAATTAACATTAGTATGTAAATTATTCATTACTGCAACTATCAGAATAAAATTAGAATTTCTAGGTTCATAAATTGTCCATGCTTCTGTCTTCAATACTGTGAGAGATGCTGCATTTTGGAAGAATAGCAACTACTTTAATGAAATATAATTACAGATGGTAGAAAAATAAGGGCATCGAGTGTTGTTATAGATTTGCTCTTAGCAAATCACTATGTTTAGTTATTTTGGCATTAGCAGAGGACTGGGCCGGCCCATTGGCTATTTTTTTGTGATTTTAAAAAAAGTTTCCCTAGTGTAGTGGCAATTAGCTGGTGGTTTTGATACTTGTTAATAAGAGATGTTTTTTCTTTCATAAATGGGACTCTGCTAGCCCTCTTTCGCCTGTGAAGCTCAAGATCCAGCCTTCATTACGGCAACCAGATGAATGGGATCAAAAGATTTCTCATCTTTGTTCTTCCTCGGTTTGGCATCGCCAAACTTTATCCATTGACAACTTTTTTTTAAAAAAAGATTTTATTTATTCATGATAGAGAGAGAGGCAGAGACACAGGCAGAGGGAGAAGCAGGCTCCATGCAAGGAGCCCAATGTGGAACTCGAACCCGGGACTCCAGGATCATGCCCTGGGCTGAAGGCAGTGCTAAACTGCTGAGCCACCCTGGGATCCCTCCATTGACAACTTTTGCTGTCAGTTTAGGAAGAAGCACTTTGGCAGGTGGCATTTATTTACTTATTTAGATTTTATTTATTCATGAGAGAGGCAGAGACATAGGCAGGGGGAGAAGCAGGCTCCACACAGGGAGCCCAATGCAGGACTTGATCCCAGGACCCCGGGATCACGCCCTGAGCCAAAGGCAGATGCTCAACCACTGAGCCACCCTGGTGCCCCTGGCAGGTGGTATTCATGAAAGCCTGGAGCAGCTAAGGCATGGCGACCTAACCTGAGGAATAATTTTCACGGAAAATCTCTTACTCCAAAGCAGGTTCACCTGTCATGGCATGGGAAGTTTTCACTCCAAAGCATTTTCCAACCTGATTATCTCAGACTAACAGATCAATTTGTTTTCCTTCTTGGAAAAGCAAACTACTCGTTTCAACAAGACAAGCTTGAGGAATCTATCTATCTATCTATCTATCTATCTATCTATCTATCTATCTAGTATATATTGCTACGACATATATATCATGTATATATACGCTATGAATATATATATGCTACGATACATCTCGTGTGTATTAATATATGCATTTTGTTGGCATTATAAAGTAAGTACTTTGTTCGAGTCTCTTCAGCTCATGCTGTTCTCTTACTCAATACTCTTCTGACATTGTATCCCTCTGAGAATCAAACCCAAAGTCCTCACCGTGACCTATGAGACAGGTAAGAGGGGTTTCCTCCTTTTGTATATCAAACCCAGTGACCCACTTTAGCTTTTCTGTGCCTGACTCCAGCCACAGTGGTCTTTTCTCTTGTCCTTAAATTCAACAAGCTTGTTCTTGTTTTAGAATTTGCCATCTTTGATTTCCTTGCCTGGAGTAATGCTCTCCCTCCTGATTTTTTTCTATGGCCTCCTTTTGTAAATCCAGCTGTTGGTTGAAATATCACCGCTTAGACAGAGAGGTTGTCTTAGAGATCTTTGCTTGTCTCTCTAAAGGAGCTACCCTGGAGTTCTATCTTTATGGTCCTCAAACCTGATCATGTGTCACTATCACCTGGAGGGCTTGGTAGAGACTACCTGATGCCAAGTTTCTGTTCAGTTGGGTCTGGGGCGAGGCGCAAGAATTAGCATTTCTAGGAAGTTCTTAGCTACTTCTGATCTGGAGATTCTTCAAGAACTATTGCTCAACCATGTTATCTGATTTTTAAAAAAAATTTTATTTACTTGTTTGCTTGTTTGTTTATTTATCTGAAAGAGAGAGAGAGAGAGAAGAGAGCATGATCATGGGGAGGAGCAGAGGGACAAGTAGACTCCCCACTGAGCAGGGAGCCCAATGCAAGGCTTGATCCCAGGACCCTGGGATCGTGACCTGAGCTGAAGGCAGACCCTTAACCACTGAACCACACCATCATCCCAACCATATTATCTGATTCTAATTCTCTTCATAACACTTATCACTAACTGGTATTTTTTTTCTTGTTCATGTAAATATTTGTCTATTGTTTGTCATGTCTACTCGAATGTAGGCTCTGAGTTCGTTACCATCTCTCCAGTAACTAACATATAACGGACACTCAATAAATGTTTGTTGACTCATTCATTCAACAAACTATTTTGTATACTCATTTTATGTCAAGTTCTGGGTGAGGAGCCACGGATATCAAGATTAATAGGCATGGTCCTCTCTCAGAAGGCTCATAAACTGTTGAGGAATACCACCCCTAGCCTACATAGTCTTTAATGTAATGCGATAATTGCCATAACAAAACAATTGTTACCTGACAACACAGAGGATGGTGGTTAAGTGGTTTTCTAGCATTTGGTTGGAAGTGAATGCATTTATGGAAACTAGATTAGGGGTTTCATAACCTTTTAAAATTGTGTGTGCCTCTGGATATAAACAGGGCCTTCATAACTGGGAAATGCTAAAGAGTTACTTGATTGGCAGTCTCTCGACAGAGCTCATTAAGAGTTTGCTGTTTTAAAAATGACTTTGGATGGAAAAATAGGGGAAACTTTTCTCTTGTTTGCATTTATGAAGCCCAGCAGAAATAGGCTTTTGAATGTTTGTCAGCAATAGATCTTTCTAAGCTAATTATTAAAAATAAATAAATAAGCAAAAAACAGCTGATTGAAGCCAGAAAAACAACAACAAAAAAAGGATTTGGATTATTACCATATGACCAAGGAAAACAGAGATTTTTAGATACGAAAGAATATCTAGTTGGTTACATTTCATCAATTTCAAGGGAGAAATATAAATACTGAGACAAATCCATATTGCCTTTTTCCTTAAAGATCAATTACGGTTGAAGCTTGGTTCCTTGTCTCCACTGAGTAGGACAGGTCTCCTCCTCGTTATGTGAGCGATTACCTACCTTCTCTCAGCCTATAAGGAAGCAATTTTATTTGCTGTTCAGGAAAGAAAGACAGATCATTCTGTAAACAAGCCAAAAGAAGTCTGATTCTCCAGTTCTCAAATTAAGACTCTGTTTATCATTAGTTCTCATAAGAATAAACAAGTTGTAATGTTTTGAGTGCATCAGAGGTAAATAAAACCAAACCATATTACAAAATAAATTGGTGGAAAAATGCCTTCGTATTGCATAGCAATTAGCTGCATGATTGGTTATTGTTTTGTCTTGAGTTTTATGCTGGAAAATCAAATTTGAAAATTAGGTTGGGAATAATGCAAGGCATTTGGTACATTTATTACCAATTACTTTTTGAAGGCTGTACTTATGCATAAAACTATTTGAATTTTAATGTTGTGAAGAAAATTCCTGACGTGGAAAGTTTCATTTAAAATTTTAACCTGAGGAAGAAATTCATTAGTTATCTATTACCTGATGACTTTGGGCTGTTGTAATGAGAAAGTGGCATTAAAAAATTATTTGTCGAGCAATTGCTTTCCAAGGCCTTTGGTGTTTACAAAGCATAAAAGATGCATATGTTTTATGAAAGATGGTTCGTTGGAGATCAATTTAGGCACTCATATATTCATAGCCTCTGTGTTTTGAAAATTCTAATTGCCAACACCAAATTAAAGTCATCGACATTTTAAAAAATGTTCCTACATTTTATTATTGTAGTGTTCTGCATATGGGGTTATAAATATTTATATACCTACGTGGAATTATGTCTCTTAGCAGCTCCATAAGGTAGATATATAGAAAAAAAAAAAAGAATGTTTTCAGAAAACAGAACAAAAACAAAAAATCCCCACCACCACCACCAAAAAAACAAACAAAAACAAAGACCCCACAAAACAACCAAGATCAAATCAAACCAAAGAAAAAAAAACCCCACTACCAAGGACCAGTCCTTTGCACTCTTTTTCCTTTGTAGCATTTTCCTTTCCCAGCTCCATGAAACCTCCAGAGAGGAAAAGTGGACAAAGCAAATTTTAAGAAAGCAGTAAGATCAAAGTCTTTTGCTTTGCTCAATGACAAGTTGTGTATAGCGTTAGGCAGATCTGACCTGAAAACCAACTTTCAGAAACATCAAAACAGATGTCACGCTTTGTATAATTCCTAGGCTAATATTTCCACTACTGTAATGATTTTTGCTTATGAAAGTTGCGTGTCAATTATATGACTCGACTCACTCCTTTAGTTAAGTATCTCAGAAAACTGCCAGATTTCCACTTCGGTAGGAACCAAATTGATCTATTTGGTGCAAATCTAGGTGGTGTGTTTCTGGGGATGAGGATGTGGGATTCATTCAGTGGAACGCTGTTGTTTCAGGTCATCCGGGAAAATCTCATTGAGAAGCTTTATCTCTTGCTGAGACTTTTAACAATAGCAGCAGCAACCATACTAATGGCTTCTGCCATTTATATGGGGTTTACTGTGTGCCGGGGACTACCCTATGTCCTCTCATTTAATCTCTGCCCCTTCCTGATGTAGGACTACATTGATACCCCTATTTTAAGAATGAGGACATTTGGGCTCAGAGAAGTCATAAAACTTGCTCCAGTTTCCATAGCTAATAAGTGATGGTGCCAGCATTTCAACGCAGATTTTAATTTCAGAGCTTGAGCTATACACGTTCCACAGCCTATGACCTTAAACCATTTTATACCATCCACTGGTATGAATTAAACATTCACATATTAGGTCCACTTATTTTCTTCCCTTTGCAAAGCTGAGATTAAACCACCGTAGCATAACTGGACTTCAACTCAATCATACATTCAATCATACATTCAACTCAATCATACATTCATACTTTGGCACTGAGTAGGAGCAACAGTACTGGGAGGCATGGTAACTGTTACACACGTACCACCACATTTGCAGTTCTTGCCCCCTTTCTGAGACAGGAAGACTACAAATTCCCCAGTACATGAAGCTAGGTATAGTGATGGGCTTGCTTTGGCCAATGAAATATGAGCAGGAGCAGTAAGAGCCAGTGCTCTGGACTCCATGTCCTCTTTCCCAGCTGCAGTCACTGGGGGGGGAGGACACATTTTGATAACCTTTCCAGTGACTGAAGCAGCCTCTATCCCTGAGCCGAGTCATGGTCCCGCACAGAGAAATAAATATTGATTGTATTAATCACTGTGATTTTTGGAGCTCTTTGTTCCATCGGTATAACTCAATCTAATCTGACTAATGCAGAAATCGTCCACAATGTACTATATTAGTTAAGAAAGGGTGTTACTGTTTAAATGAAAATATGAAATCAAAAAGGTTACTTAGGGACATTTTCAACATCCCAGTATGTTCTAAAGGCTTCCAGTGTCTTCAGTCTGCAGTTGTAAACCATTAATCTCTGTAGAGTATTGCTCCTTCTCTTGTAAATGACATTTTCTGATACCACCTGGATATAGTTGCCTCTTTATTTAAAATTCTCTGAGCTGTGATCTCGGTCCCAGGAAATTGCTTGCTGGTCCTAAATTGATTGGGTCAAAGAAAATCCAATTTCCTGGCTGGCTGCATCAGCCTACTTCACCTAGAAAATCCTTTTGTGTCTAGAACTTAAGAACATGAAGAAACAGCCACCAGGCACAGAGTGCTTATACTATTCCATGCTTGAGTTAAGTGTTTGTAGCCAGCACTCTAGTTTGGTGGATCCAGTACCCATTTCAACCCACTCTTCTGTAGAGGCTGGGAAAGCTAAGTATCCACATTCACAGCCTTCTCTACAGCCATCTGTGACCCTGTGATGCATTCTGGCTCATGAGGTCTAATCTGAAGTTTGGTGGGGAGGGTTCTCCGATAGCTGCTACTTTACTAATAAAAGTGATAGCTTAGGCTGGCTGTTCTCCACTTCATCTTGCTGTGAATACAAGTGTAATAGCTAGAATCACAGCAGCTGTGTTTGGAGTCTGAGGGAAAAATCAAGAGACCTTCCCATGTGGAGCCATTAGAATAACACCAGCAACTGTCTACTTCCAGACTGTTATTACCTATGACTGACAAACTTCAAATTAGGCTTTTCTGTTACTCGTAGCTGAATACAACCCCAACGGAAATGTACGTGAATTTCCTCAAAGCCTCACCTAGTACAGAAATGGCAGTAGTAAGATTATACCCATTCTAGAGGTCAGAAAAAGAAAATCCAGAAAGGTAGGTTAATTTTCCTGTATACTGTCTTCCTAGCAAGGATCACATCCTATAGTTTATAGTTTAAGCTCCCTGAAGAGAAGGCCTTGGTCATCATTGTCCTGTCATGGTTCAAAAAAATTCATCACCATTATATTTGGTGATATATCTGGAATATGCTCAAAAATCTGTTAGATGAATTCATAAAGGTCATACAGAGTTAGGAAGGAAACTCCCACAGTTTTAACCCCATCATGCCAACAAGAATGCCAGGCTCCCTATCAGAAGCCCACTCTTAATTCCCTTTTAGTCAGAAGGAGAGTTGTTATACATATATAGATCATGAGATTATCCCCTTCAGGAAAAAAAATACCTCTTAGGAAAAATCTACTCTACAAAGCCTCTCTTAAAATCACAAAAGCCCTCACCCAACACTAAGATATTCTAATTAGTAAATTCCTCATGGCATCATGCAAACACCCAAAGGAAAGAGAAGAGCCAGAGATGTTTGGAAAATGTTCCTAGGGGAAGAGGTTGGAGAGAAAGGAGGAATCTCAGTCTGCTAATTAAAAGAATGAACTTGAGCTAAAGAGCCATGTGGGACTGTTGTCGTAGTAACACGACCCAAGTCAGAAAGCATTTCTCTGAGTTGCTATTAAAAACAAAAAACAAACAAACAAAAAAACCCTCTTGGTCTGAAAAGTGTGGCTTGTGATACAAAATGCCAAGTTTCGATCCTAAACGTGGAAGATTTTGAAGCATTGATCCCACATCACTCACACTAATCCCCAGACACAGGGAAGACTGCTTATAATGTTCTGCTAGTAAAGCCAGGGGAGAAAAACACAAGGTGATCTCCAAGCATCATTTGTTAATGTTATTAAATGTCATTGAAAAGAAAATAATTGGGAAGACTCATTCCAACAGTCCTATCTTCTCTCATTTCTTTTGAGTAGTTAAGAAAACTTGAGATTTAATTAAATATGTCATATTAAATCACTTCATTAGAATGCATTAAATATTATGCTTTATTATGTATATATATGCATGTGTGTATATATGTGTATATATGTGTGTATATGTGTTTGTGTATATGTGTGTACATATATATGTGCATACACGTGTTTGTGTGTATATTTATATGTATCAGTTAGCTACCGCTGTGTAACAACTCCCCTCTCTCAAATACACTGACTCAGCGAGCATTCATCATTGATTATGAGTGTATGGGTTGGCTTGGTGGTTCTGCTGATCCATGCAGGATTTGGCTGACCATGGTGACCAAGGGAGTGGCTACAGACCAAGTGAGTAGCTCCATTGAGGCTCTTTCAGATGTACAGGGGTTTGTTGACTGCACATTGGTCTAAAAGGACCTTAGCCAGAACAGTTGGGTTCTCTTCCATGTGATCTCTTATCTGTCAGGAGTCTTGTCCAGGCTTGTTCACCTGTTGGAGGCAGGGCTCCTAGAAAGAACAGAGGTGTCTGGGGCCTCTTGTGTTAGCTTTTAGCCTTATTCATTGTACAGCTCCTAGCCATCCTTTGCTCAGCCTTGTAGAGTTGTGCTCTGTGCACGCCCAGTTTATCATTCAGCAGAGACTAATGAGACTGCTGTGCAGACATCTGGAGTTCTTTTTCTCCATAGCTACCTCTTTTTGGGAACTCTATCCAGTATCTTCGAGCAGCCTCAGCTCCTTTCTATCTTCTCAACTCTGAGTGATCACCATGCTCTTCTCTGCATTTTCCTTCTTGGACTTCAGTCTAGAGTGTGTCTGTAAGCCACAGAGCTGTCACATCGATGGGGCTTGCTATTTTGTAGTTAGAAATCAATCCTTCACTGACTGTTGGCGGCATCTGAAACGGTGGTTTCATATATTTTCCCCAGTTTTCTAGTTCATGGGTAACTCCAGTGCTGGGTACTCCATTATGACCAAAGTTAAATGCCATTTTGAGCCAGAATTCTCAGCAGACGATGAGTGTCTGCTCATGGGATATTTTTAACCAGACTCCTCCTTAGCATCTTTCCCAAACAACTAGCCAGATTGTGGTAGAAAAGCATGCTTATTTTAATATTTGATTAAGCATATTAGATATCCAAAACATTATTACAAAAAGAAACCTGAACGAGATCCAACCTCTACAAAAATCACTTTGTTCTGCTATCTTTTGAACTGGATTATTCTTATTGTTCTTTTGGCAGAGATGATTGACATGTGATTCTTTTCAGTAAATATTCTGGGATCAGAACCACATCATCACTCATTTTTTGCATCATTGAGAAGTCATTCAAATGCACTGCATTTTTGAAAGTGAGAGTTCACAGTGGTAGAAGCAAATATGTAATTTCATTTTAGTATGGTATGGTTATTATTTTTATTATATTTCAATTAGGAAAGGGGTTAACCTTAGACATTTTTTTTTCTTATGAATTTTCTTGCATTTGGATTAGAAATACTGGAAGTTTGAAATGTCTTTTGGTGCCTATACGTCCTTGCCAATTTATTCCTTGTCATGGAGTCTGCTATAGGGATTACGCCTCTGAGACACTCCATAATAGTGTGGTGATGATAGCTCATGTGCTCATAGCTCCTAGAAGAGCACCACACACACACAAATGTAAGATACAGGGAAGGTAAAAAAAAGCAATATCTGCTTTTTTCAATTTCATATTTGGGTTAAATCTTTAATAGAAGTCTTTAATAATAAAGTCCTCAATGGAAGTCAGCATAGATATTTAGATAAAGTTTAATTTTTTTTTCTTCTTAACTCACAGTAGATTTAAAAATAATGTTCGTGACCTCAGGCTCAATTTTTATGAGCATTTTTCAATTCTTGCTCCAGTAGAACAGAAATATAAATCACTTACCACATCAGTGCACTAACAAAATATTACATCACTAAATTGCTCAGAAACAGCCCCTGTGCTCACTCAAGGAACAGCGTGTGCGTGCTCATGTACGCACACACCTGTACACACATTACCTGTACACTAAGGCAGGAATCTAAGTCCAAACCTTCATCCCGTCATATTTCCCTTTTCTGAAGAAGACATCTTGAGCCTTATAGGCAAACAAAGCAAGTGACACTTTGGTGTGGTAGCAATTTCAGATTAATGGCCTACTCGTGTGTGAAGACTTAAAGAAATGATAGCCAGTCACAAGTATTAATCATTTCTTGACAGCCTGCCCTAATAGCACCATTTTTATAGCTCTGTGGTAAATTCTGTTTTCAGACTGAAATCATTCGGTTATATATCATCCGTGTTCGTAACAGCTCTCCTAGTTTTCAGTACAAAATCCAGAACCAAGAAGGTGCTTGGAAGAGAGGAGGTAGACTGATGATGCATTTCCAAGGAATCGAGAGCTTTCGTGTCAGCTTTGATTTTGAGTTAAATTCAAACATGATGATATTAAAAATATGACCAAAGAGCATTGCCTTTGAAGTTGGAGATAAAAAGCACATGCAAAATAAGAGATAAGCTCCCTTTTTCAATGATAACACCATCTCAATGCTATGAAATATAAATATAAATGGGATTTTTGCCCTGGTGGCTCGTTTGATCTGTTGATATTTTTCTTGATGACATGTGTTTATTTTAAACGCTGTAATAATGGGTTGAAATCATGCGGGCTCATTGTCCATTAGTGGAAATTGCATATATGCATTTGGAATCACAAATGGCCATTCCAACCACAATACCCTTAATTAAAAGGACAGTTAATATCTTTTTTTGTGCAAAACCTCTCAACAAGTTTCTGTTCTTCTATTCTTGTCACCTGCTCTCAACACGAGACAGAAGAGCCCTTTTGCTCTGGTTGAAGTCACATTGTGCTGCTCTTCTGTTCAAGCCTCCCATTCCTTCCCATCTTAGAGTGAAAGCTAAAGCCTTCTTCGGACCCACAAGGCCCCAATGATAGGGTTTGGCTAGCTACTACCCGGGAGCCAGAACTAGCCCACTGCTGATTTTTCATAGCCAGTGAGCTTAAAAAATTTTTTTTTTAATATTTGTAAATGGTTGAAAAAATAAAAAATATTTTGTGTTATGTGGAAATGATGTGAAGTTTAAATTTTACTATCTATGGGTAAAGATTTATTTGAACACAGCCAATAGCCATCCACTTACATGTTTTCTGTGGCTGCTTTTGTGTGGCTGCATT
This sequence comes from Nyctereutes procyonoides, assembly GCF_905146905.1. Lineage (NCBI taxonomy): Eukaryota > Metazoa > Chordata > Mammalia > Carnivora > Canidae > Nyctereutes > Nyctereutes procyonoides. The sequence goes on along the minus strand of NW_026575024.1, from coordinate 7,840,787 downwards.
GGAAGTTAGTGGTTGTAATGGAGACTGCATAACCTGCAAATCCTGAATTATTTACCATGCGACCCTTTGCAGAAAAAAATGTGCTGCCTTCTGCCGCATATCTGCTCAGGGCCTTTGCATTACTCCTTCTTTGGCTTAATGTGTTTTTTTTCTGCAAACGTCTTCTTAGCTTTCTACCGCATTTGCTTCTGGTCTGTATAGGCAGAGGTTACCTTCTCTCTAAGGCCTGCTGAGTCATCCTATTTAAAAAGATCCTTTGGGGGTCCCTGGGTGGCTCAGCAGTTTGGCACCTGCCTTTGGCCCAGGGCGTGATTCTGGAGTCCTGGGATGGAGTCCCATGTCGGGCTCCCTGCATGTAGCCTGCTTCTCCTTCTGCCTGTGTCTCTGCCTCTCAATCTGTGTGTGTGTGTCTCTCATGAATAAATAAATAAAATCTTGGGCAGCCCCGGTGGAGAAGTGGTTTAGCTCTGCCTGAAGCCTGGGGTGTGATCCTGGGGACCGTGGATCGAGTCCCAAGGCTCCCTGCATGGAAAGAGGAGGAGAAGGAGGAGATCTCTCCTCTGCTTGTGCCTTCTTCCCTCTGCCTGTGCCTCTTCCCCCACCCCCCCACATCTCTATAAATAAATAAATAAATAAATAAATAAATAAATAAATAAATAAAAATAAATAAACATCTTAAAAAAAATTTTTTTTAATGCTCCTTTTTCCTCTTGTGAATTTGCTTCCAAAACATGTCTCCATCTGACAATCACAGATTTACTCATTTGATTATCGTTTGTCTCCACATTCTAGAATGCAAGTTCTATGAGATCAGAACATTTCTATGATTTCCTGGCCCATAGCAGAAGCTCAGAATATCTATATATTTGTTTTTGATGCTGCATCAATGCATGAGTATACATTAAACACACATATACATATTGTGATTGTGTCATTGATTTACTATTTACGCACAGAAACTGTTGGTAGATACTTTCCTTATAGAGGACTTAAGTGTTGAGGATAATGTCTTTGGTGTTAAATTTGTCTTCACAAGGATTCTTATAGGCTCTGCCTTTCTAGTACTTTTCCCTTCCGTTTCTTCCAAGCTCAGGACTACCTCCAATTCTCTTGGCAAGATCATTTCTGTGTGAGGTTTTGTCAGTCCTGCTGTAGGCAGATCCTTCTGGCAAAAGTACCTGAAAGTTCTCTAGATTCTGTTCATTGGACTGGCCCCGAACTAGGCTCTCCTTTCTCTGGGCTCATTATCCCGAGTGCAGTTCCTTAAATTCTGTTCACCCCATAACGATAATTATAAAAACCCACCTTGACTGTATGCATTTTCGTACCACACTCTTGACACAGTCACAGACTTATTTCCTCTTGACTCATCTCCCCAAATTCTTCATAATGCATTTAACTTCTTACAGAACAAAATATAAGTTGAAAAATAAATTCAGCTTTCCTTGTAGGACATGAGATATTGTCACGAGGTGGATATTTTTCCACCAAGACTTTCCATGGCCTTACTAAAATGATAGTTGTATTAGTCAAGCAATTAGACAAATGATGTTATGCTACAATAACAAATACGCCCCATCCCAAGTCTTGGTGACTTAACACAATGCAAGCATATGTGTTACTCATGTCACAGTCAAATGCCAGTCAGGCAGCCTTCCTCCCTCTGGATTGTGGGATCTCCAAGGTTGTTGAGGCAGAGAAAGAGATGGAGGGAGCACACTGGCTCTGACTCGTATTGGCCTGGCAACTATAGATGTCACTTCTACTTTTACCCCAACCTAACTCCAAGGTTCATGCCTTAGGTTTTAACAGGGTCACACATACTGCTGTGGGATACAAGGATGAAAGCAGGTAACTAGCTAGGAAGCCATGGCAGTTGTTGAGGTAGATACAGTGGTGATAGAAGATTTGATCTGTAATCAATGCCCCAGATTTTTCACAGTTGGTTGATTTTCCTTGCCAGGGGCACCATTCTCACTTTTCCCTGAGATTAATGCTAATTTCTCTTCATCTTTGGCCTCATTCCCTGCCTCTTCCCCCTACCCAACTCCCTACATGTAACTTAGACTGTGTATTTATCTCTTACTGAGAACCTCCCTTGACCATTTCCAGAACAGGTGTCATCTTGTATCTGCAGAATGGATATCCTATCTTTAAATTCAATGGCATAGATGCTCTTTGCTCCGAATCTGCATTATACATGTGCATAGTGGGTTACGTTACATTGAACACGTAAGCTGACTGTGATTTTGAAGAGCCATGTGTTTACATATCATGTCTCAAGTCAAGCTGTTATCATCTTTATTATAGCTCAAAATGATTTGGCATTAAATTGATCCTCCCGTATGTTTCTGGTAATAAAACTTTCTTGAAATAATGCAATATTTCAGTCTCCCCTGTGTAGAATTCCTGCTGTGGCTGCTGGGCACTGAGAATGAGAGATGTTTCTTGTTTATCTGTGTCTGTTCTGCTCCCAATGCAGAAAGCATTGCCTCTCAGCTGCACACCCCGTTGAACGTCCAGCTTTTGTTTGTGTTGAGAGCCAAATCAATAGTTACAACAAGTGATTAAATACAGCATGGAGATGCTAGTCATGGGTCAATTCATTAAAGAGGGAGCAGCAGAGAAGGCAGCTTTAGAATAATACAAGGAAAACATCAGTCTGAGAATAAAGACCAGGCTTCTAGTTCTTATTGTGTGCCTCCGTGACTTATTCTCTCTGCTTCTCCCTTTTTTCACCTGTATTGTATGGACATTAATCTGGTAAATTCTAAGATTTATTTACTTATTATTTTGAGAGAGAGTGTGTGGGCAGGGTGAGAAGTGGAGGGAGAGGGAGAGAATCTCCAGCAGACTCCCCACTGAGTGCAGAGCCCAACTTGGGGCTTGATCTCACCACCCCGAGATCATGACCTGGGCCAAAATCAAGAGTCAGATTCTTAACCAACTGAGCCATTCAGGTGCTCCTTATCTGATAAATTCTAAAGCTCCTTTCATCACTACAATCCTATTATTACATACTATTTACAAAACATATTGGTAGACCAAACAGCTCTGCTAACGTGTCCTAAAGGAAATAGGTGGAATTATTTTTGATGAAATATTATGCAGCCACTGAAAGAGGTATTTTAAAAGAATAATTAATAACATGCAGGAATGGGACACCTGGGTGGTTTAGTGGTTGAGCACCTCCCTTCGGCTCAGGGCATGATCCTGGAGTCTGGGGATCGAGTTCCATGTTGGGCTCCCTGCATGGAGCCTGCTTCTCCCTCTGCCTGTATCTCTGCATCTCTCTCTGTCTTGTAAATAAATAAAATCTTAAAAAAAATAACATGCAGGATCATAATTAATAATTGGTTAATAAATGATCATTGTGTAGGAAAGAATTCTGAAAGCAGTAAAATCCCAACTTAAAAAAAAAAGAAAATATGTGTGGGAGGTAAAGAGGGATAAACAAATTAACAGTGCTTATTTCTGGATTATTAATTCATGGATGATTAATTTATGGATGATTTTTAATCTTAACTTTTTTTCTGTTTTTTTCAAAATTTCTAAAATCTGTCAAAATTTCTTTGATACTTTCTCATTACCTCTCAGATTTGAATCTTTGTCAAGTGTCCAAGCCTTGATGTCACCTGTAGTTTGCAGCCATACAGATCTAAGTCCCTCTCCACCTTTTTATAACAAATATTTGTAAAATATTTTTAATTATCATGAAATTAAATTCATAAATAATATAACCTAACTATACATGTAAGATAGATAAAATGCTGTAACCATAATTTAAAAAGACATAAAAGCAGAGTAAATTACAATAAAATAATAGGTATTTTATTTTTAAAATTTTTAAAAAAGATTTTACTTATTTATTTACTTATTTATTCATGAGAGACACAGAAAGAGAGAGGCAGAGACACAGGCAGAGGGAGAAGCAGGCTACCCACTGAGCAGAAGCCCAACGTGGGGCTCGATCTTGGGACTCTGGGATCATGACCTGAGCCGAAGGCAGACACAAACAAGGAAGCCACCCAGGTACCCCAATATCATGTATGTTAAAACACAAGTGCTTGAGTTTAACTACACTGGTTGTCACAGTGAAACCTCTTAACACTTGTGCCACAGATGAGAGCGTCATGGATTTGGTGGCTTCTGGTAGAGGCTGATCCAGGTGTGTGGACAAGCCATTCAAACCCCGTGATCCACAGTTGTGCAGGATGGGATTTCGCAAAAGAGAATAAGTTGGTAAAGATCTCAGAAAACAAAGTAGAGACTTTCCTCCATTTACATAGTAGTTTCACGTTTGTGAAAGTCATTGAATATTGCGTCGTGTTCCTATGTAAATGGAGTTTAGGTTCTATTCTCAGCTTGTTGTAAACAGGTGCTTCACTGTGAGTGGTGTTTAAAACATAGGCAGAAGGAGAGACAGTGCTTCGGGGGCAGGACCATCTTATGCACTGCAAGACACTGGCGTCTCAAGCTGCCTCCGGTCTTCACTAAATGCTTATAGAAACTCAATTACGATGGACAACCGAGAACTGCCTCGTGTACTTCCACTTTCCTTTAGGGAAGCGCCAGTGCTTGTCAGGAAGCCCTGTTGTCACCCGATTCTGCATTTACAGTTTCAGCTCTTGCCACATCTCCCAGTCCCCTCAGTTGATTCCTATTCCTTGACAACAGCTTGCCGGTGCATGCCTCTGCACTTTTTGCACACACTGGTTCGTCGACGTGGGGTGTCCCACCTCTTGAGCTTCCTGCCAACGTGTCATCACGCTTCATCAAATCTGAGATGCCTTTGACATCTATGATGCGGCATTATTTATGTGCCACCAGGAAAGAAAGAATGTTGCCAAAGTGGCGTGCTATTGAATGTAAGATGCATCCCGATTTTGAAACTATAAAATGGGAAGAAAAATGTGCATTTAGAATCTATGAAATCTGGTCTTTACTGTTCCAAGTCAGACTGCCTTAGGCAGATGGTATACCTAAGTAAATACTCAACCAGACTCAGAGCCAGAAATCCCCCTTTCTAGATTTTTTTTTTTTTTAAAGAGAGAATGTACCAGCAGAGAGTGGAGAAAGAGGGAGAAGGAGAGAGAGAATCCGAAGCAGGCCCCTTGCCAGCGTGGAGCCCAATATAGGGCTTGATTTCATGACACTGAGACCATGACCTGAGCCAAAGTCAAAAGTTAGACACAGGCATCCCTCCCCTTTCTTAATTCTTAAAATGGAGAGGATGATTAGGTACTGGGAGAATTAAACAAGATAATTCATGTGAAGCACCAACCTCGATGTCTGACACATGCTTAGCCCTCAATGATTGTTGTTATTCATCATTATTAATAACAGACAGTTACAATGTCACCTTTACCATGAATTTGTCCTGAATTTTCATAATCAGAAGTACCTCTTCCTTTCTGTGAGCTGTTCCAACATTCCCATTGAAATTCTGTTTCTTTGTTTCCTCACTTGGGTGTGAACATGGTAAGAACGAGGCTGGGGACCAGCCACCTCAGAAACAATGCCTGCTGTGGAGGCCGGCACACAGTAGGTCTGCAATCAGCCTTAAAAGGTATGAACAGCAGGCTCAAGCTGGGAGAAAATACAGACTGGATTTGCAAGCTCCCCCACCCTCTGCCGCCTTCTTTTAAAACAACAGAGCATCTTCTTTATCCGTTCATCTTTCGATGGACACCGAGGCTCCTTCCACAGTTTGGCTATTGTGGACATTGCTGATGTGGTCTAGGTATACAATGGAATATTCCTTAGTATTCCTTAGCCATTATAAATGACAAATACCCACCATTTGCTTCGACGTGGATGGAACTGGAGGGTATTATGCTGAGTGAAATAAATCAATCGGAGAAGGACAAACATTTTACGGTCTCATTCATTTGGAGAATATAAAAAATAGTGAAAGGGAATAAAGGGGAAAGGAGAAAAAATGAATGGGAAATATCAGAAAGGGAGACAGAACATGAGAGACTTGTAACTCTGGGAAACAAACTGGGGGGGTGAAAGGGGAGGTGGGCGGGGGGTGGGGGTGACTGGGTAACGAACACAGAGGGGGGCGCTTGATGGGATGAGCACTGGGTGTTATTCTATATGTTGGCAAATTGAACACCAATAAAAAATAAATTTATATATAAAAAAATAAAACAAGAGAGCACTCTTCAAAAGGAATCTTCAGCAGAAGCCTAGGTTGTAGAAACGCAAAGGGGGGAGCTGTTTTAGTTGAAGTTCTTGGGAGCCTCACATCCCCCCAACCTTTCTAGCCATTAAGAGGTTCCCCACCATCCCTAAAAGTGCTCAAGGCACATGTAGAAAGTGACATTGACGCATGCATGTGTGCACTCCTGCACATGCGCACACACACAGAATGAACAACTTGTTCAGTTTTTCAAATAGTGGTTAACATTTGCCCCATGTTGACTCTGGGCTGGGCCCTGTGCCAGCGCGTCCCAGGCCTGATCTTTAATCCTTGCGACAACCGTATAAGACAACCATAGCATATTCCTAATCCGCAGAGGAAGAAGCTTCAGATTAGCTCACAGGGCTGATGTGATAGAGCTGGGCTATTTGAGCAGGGTCTCTGATTCTAGAGCCCCACATTTGAATCTATGATACATCTTTGGTTCATTAAATCAATGTCGGAAGCACATCCATCATCAGCTGGCTTGTCTTTCAAGTTTGTGTGTCTTCTCCACAAGAACCCTACTGGGAAGGTTTATTTGATGATCTTTCACATTCAGGGATTTTAAATACAGCAATATTTGGTCATTTTTCAGCAGTTTCGTAGTACTTACAAAGCAGTGTATGAAAGAAAAGAAGATTTTCTATCTATAATTTCAGTCCCAAAGAGTGAGTTAGGTAGAGAAGAGAGAGGGAAAGGAGGCAAGATTTTATTAATGCGTCAAGCCCAGCTCTGTACTGGGATGAATTTCTGAAAAGAAAAGTAAAATAACATTCTGATAAAGCAAGCATCATTACAGCAGACATGTGGCTCCTCCAGATAAACAACCGAGTTCTGATTTCTCTCTGAGGAGCAATACAATAGTATAGTTTTACATTTGATGGCTGGAAGTCAGAGAACCAAATGCTAGATTTTTGTTGGGGCTTTGTGGATTCAGCCCCTTTATTCTCTTCCCTCCCCAGTGATTCATGGTCCTGAAAACAGAGCAAAGATGATGAAAATTGTAACCAACAGCTTAGTAAATATGCAGGTCATTTTTCCTTCTTATTTTCTTTGAAAAGATGGCATTGCAAATTTGCCAACTCATTTTTTTTTCCTAAGGCAGTGAAAGCAGAACTATCTGTTAAGAAATGTGTGGAGCTGCCAAAACCCTGCTGAGCAGCCCCCGACATCTGGAACTCAAACTGTTGCAAATGTGGGGAGTAAGAAAGTTATTCTCCTGCTGTTCCTGGAAGATAAAGTAATGCTCATTAAGGCTTAGAGTGATGTCCAGAGATTCAATTTGACTGTTAGGATGCCTATCATCCTGTAGAAGTCTTGCCTCATGTTACTGAAATCTCACAAAAGAGTGCCAGATGCTGTCTAAAATAGTGGGGATGTTTCCCTCTGTATATACTCTCCATTAAGGGACTTTTACTTAAACACATAGCCGTTTGATCTACAATAAATGTTTGCTTACCTAGAACTCAACCAAACAAAAACTTTTAGTTGGTCCACGATTGATGTTCAAGTCATGAACATCATTTGTCTTGTAATAGTTTAAAGTTTCTTTTAGGGCCGCCTGGGTAGCTCAGTCAGTTAAGCATCCAACTCTTGATTTCAGCTCAGGTCATGATTTCAGGGTCATGAGATCGAGTCCTGCATCAGGCTCCACGCTGAGCATGGGGCTGACTTAAAATATTCTCTCCCCGCTCCTTCTGTCCTTCCCCCATGCCCCGCTCATGCTCTCTCTCTAAAAGATAAAAAAGGCAAAAATAAATAAATGAATAAATAAAGTTTCTTTTGAATCGTCAAAGAAAGATCAGACTCTGCTAAGTGTATTTCTAGTGTTCTGCATTTGTACGTGAATTTCTTTCTAAATTTTAACTATCAAAGTCCAGGATGGCAAATGCTACCTTCAATCATGCGTGTCTGCCCTACACCTGCCCAGGTACCCAGAGCAGCCATCCTTAATTGATAATGGAGCCCTAGCCTCCAGAACTCCAGGCTAGCCTCGTCATCTAAGCCACTACTGAAACCTGTGCAACACTGATGCTAAAATGTGGAATAATATTTATTTGTCATCAAGTTAACAGATAAGATTTTGTAAGAAGAATATTCCATTAAGAGCTAGATAAACAGGGTTCTGTTGATCTTATGAAAAACTGTTGTGTGGATTACATGTTAATATGCTTTACTCTGTCTTTTATAATATTAGGTATTTTCTTCAGTGTGTATAAAGCTGAGCAAAGTTACACAGGATGCTGGTGGACTTAGGCAATGTCAGTAATGTAAAATAATGATCCATATATTTTAAAAGGTTAAAATTTGATTACATTAACTTGGTATACAGCGACATATATATAATATATGATGTATAATATACATTATATTCTTTGTATCTATTACATATATATGTTTTCCTTTCTCTTGGGTAAATATAAATGAATAGAATTACTAAATCATACAGTAGATGTGTGTATAAATTTCTATGAAATTTAAAGGCAGTTTGCCAAGATATTGAACTAATTTCCCATCCTATCATCAACTTATGAGACTTCTAGATACTCCACATCCTTACTAATATATCATAATGTCCGTTGTTTTAGTTTTAGCCATTCTAGAGGGTGTGTGGTAATCTCTCCCTGTATTTATCATTTGGTTCCCTGGTGACAATTGATAATGAGCAGTTTTTCATGTGCTTATTGGCCATTTATATACTTTCTTCATAAAAGGCTAGTGAAGTTCTTTCTCATCTTTTCACTGGATTATCTTTTTATTAATGACTTGTAGGAATACAACAACTTCATCCTAGATACTGGTCCATTGTTAGATATAACCTCTGCAAATATCTTCTCCCACACTGTGGCTTTCCTATTCATATTCTTCATAGCACCTTTTATTTTTTTATTATTTTTTTTCATAGCACCTTTTAATGAATGGAAGTTTTTTATTTTGATAAAGTCTAATCTGTGAGTTTTGTATCCTGTCATAGAAATTTTTGCCTTCCCCGGGTTGTAAAGATATCATTCTATATTTTCTTAAATCTTTATAGTTTTACTTCTCATATATAGGCATAGGATCCATCATGATTGTTTGATTTAATTTTTATCTGTGGTATGAGGTAAAGATTAAGGTTGTTAGATATTCCAATCATGATCTATCGAAAATCCCTTCTATTTCATAATGAGTTGCTTTGCAACCTTTGCAAAAGTCAGCTGACAATATGTATATAGATCTATTTCTGGAATTTTATTCTGTTCCAGTAATGGATTTGACTATTCTTATACAAATATCACATTTAATCTGGCTTTGGTAAGTCTTAAGTCTTAATAAGTCTTGAGAGCAGATAATGTCCATCTTCCAGTTTGACTCTTGTTTTTCAAATATATATTTCTAATGCTAGCAATGGAGAATTAGGAAATGAAATTCAGAATAACAGTACCATTTACAAAACATCAAATAACACAAAATACCAAGGGATAAATTTAATGGTAGATATGCAAAACCTGTACATAAAAACAATACCAAGAGAAATTAAAAGGCAAAAAAATAAGACGGGTATGCTATGTTCATGGATAGAGAAATATAGATAAGATGAACGTTTTCCAAAATTTACCTACAAATTTGGTCTTAATCCAGCAGATTTTATTTTGTAGGAATTGACAATCTGATTAGAAAGTTTATGGGGAAATACAATTAACCTGGTAAAGCCAAAACAATCAACTCTTCAAACTCTTCTAATCTGGTGGGGTCTCAGGCTGTTCTTCTCACTTGGATAGTGCTGCTGGCTGAACTGTGTTCAGGCAGGGCTATGGTCAGAGGGTTTCATGGTTGGACCAGAGCCTGTGTGATCAGGCCTGTTTACAAGCTATAGCCCCAAATTTGGCCAGAGCCACAGCCTGGGCTTCGTAATTAGGTAAACCACTTGTTATGATCTACTGCTAGGCAAGTTTGTTGGCTGATAAGAAGGGGTTCCAGCTGTATCCCACAGCTGAGTGGGGCTGGAGACTTTTTCTCTGCATTAAAGCAGGGTCGCTGCCCAGGACTCCACACTGGGTAGGGTGGTACACTGTGCTCCATTATGGGACAGTGTCATTGCCTGGGCAAAGCCTCAGGCTGTGTTCAGCAATTGACAGGGCCTTAAGCTGAACTGAGGCTACTCAGGGTCACTGTTTAGGGTCCTTGGCTATGTGGGGTCAGAGGCTATGCTCAACTGTGAGACAGGGCTGCTGGCTTGGCTCCTGCATAAGTGGGGCTGTAGGATGGGCTTGACAGCTGCCCAGGTTCTCAGACCAGGCTTTCTGGTCTGACTGGACTGGAGGCTATATTTGACAGTTGAGCCGAGCTGTGGATTTGTTTCCCTCCATAGGTATGTCAGTACAACAGGTTCCCAGCCAGCACAGTCCATTGCCTGGGATCACATCAGACAGACCTGCCCACTGAGCTCCCTCATCAGGCAGGGCCCCTGCTGTGCCCTGCAAATGGGCAGAGGCATTGGCTGGGATCTCTGCTTAGGCACCACTGCCAGGAGGAATGTGGTCCACCCAGATCTGAGTGTAAGTCCAGCCCCTTCTCTATCATGATCTGATCCCCGGTGGCTGAGCCTTGCAGATTCCTCCAGTGATCCCCATGTAGTGAGAACCTAGTGGACCTCCCAGCAAGTGCTCACCTGGGGCTCTCTTTTCCCCTAGGAGGAAACCTGTAGGGGTGGTGCTACGCCTGCCTTGGGGAGTGGGGATGTGGTCACAGTGTAGCTGCTCCTCCTACCCTCATATTGCGTTCTGGTGTTCTCTGGTCCAGGGATTGTTTCAGCATCATCCCCAGGTTCTGAGATTTCTACCATGATGTCTTGTCCATTCGGAGTTGCTAGCTGTTCTTGTGAAGGGGACCAAGGTCGGGAATGGTCTGTGTCACCACATTAATGACATCACTTCAACAGTGTCATTTTAATATTCCACGCACATCCCATCTTTACCATAGAATGAACATTTCTATAATTGTATTAAGCAAAGCTGTACGCATTATTTTGTTTTATTCACCCACAAACAACATCAGAAATTTCTATTTCCCGTTTACAAAGATTGAATCTCAGACACAGAAGATGACGTCAGCAAAATGACTTTGCAAATCAGAATTTACTGCTTTATTACATGGCTTTGCTTTTTAAAAAAGGACATAGACTACTACCAGAGTTCATATTTAAGCTTCATATAATAGAGACCAATTTTAAGGATATCCACATTTATAACAGGACTGGAGAAGGAAGTACAGTTTAGAAATACTAGAATTGGGGCATCTGGGTGGCTCAGTTTGTTAAGCATCTACCTTCAGCTCAGGTAATGATCCCAGGGTCCTGGGATCAATTCCTGTGTCAAACTCCTTGCTCAGTGGGAAGTCTGTTTCTCCTTCTGCCCCCGCCCCAACTCATGCTCACACTTTCTGTATCTCTCTCAAATAAATAAATAAAATCTTAAAAAAAAATACCAGAAAGTAGACCACAAATTCATTCTTTCTCTTCCTAAATCTCCAAGTGAAAAAAACAAACGGAGCTTAACCATAGGTAAGTTCCAAAAGATGGCCAGTAAAAGAAATGTGCAAAAAATCCATAGTTATTTCATGTGCTAAAAATTATCAGAAAATATGATACAATTTAAGACCCTATTCACTGTAACAACAATAGCAACAAGGTTAATACCTGGGAATAGACTTTTAAAAATCCAGGGTCAGATTTAAAGAAAAAAGCAAAACTTTTCAGGGGGACACAGAATAAAACAGGAATAAAGAAGAGCCATGGCTGTGGACATTATGCAGCTAGAACTGAGAGAGAATATTTATCTGGAAGAGGAAACCCAACACCTCGTACTCATTGGAACCTGAGCTCCAGTAGGCTTGGCTGGTCAGTGGCAATTCACTTAGCAGAGTCCTGGGTGATGTGATGACACAGCAGGAGCAACTTTGCTAATAGGCATGATGTAAGAAAAAATCAGACCTAGAAGTATCAGAAGGGATGCTACTCACGGGATATGTTGACCTTTATTGTAACTCTCCCTTAAGGGGATAACCTCTTAATAGATCTAGACTTTCTGTGTTAAGCAGTTTTTCCATGGAAACAGAAGAAAAAAAATGAAAAATGGCTGTAAGATACCAGTTTTTACGATATCTTGTTTGTTCTCACAAAGAGGAAATCTCAGCATCGTGCTTGGCAGCTGCATTGTTGTTGTCACTGTTACTGAGAGGATGAGTCAGTCTCATTACTGTGTCAGTTCATTAAGTTTTTCTGCTAATTGCGCCATTGGCCTCAGCTTCGGTAGCAGTGATGTGAATGTGCCATCAACGCACACGGCAGCCCTCTGAGAGAGGAGACAGCAGAGCGGCAGTCTCGCTGCTTCCTCTTGGCTTAGAACAGAAGCAAGTGATATATATTTGTTTTTATGTTTTTTTAAAATTTGTTTTTATTGAAGTTTGATTTGCCAACATATAGTATAACACCCAGTGGTCATCCCATCAGGTGCCCTCCTCAGTGCCTGTCACCCAGTTACTCAAACCCCCTGCCCACCTTCCCTTCCACTACCCTTTGTTCATTTCCCAGAGTAAGGAGTCTCTCATGGTTTGTCTCCCTCTCTAATTTTTCTTTTTTTCTTTTTTAAAAGATTTTTATTTATTTATTCATTAGAGACACAGAGAGAGAGGCAGAGACATAGGCAGAGGGAGAAGCAGGCTCCATGCAGGGAGCCCTATGTGGGACTCGATCCCAGGACTCTGGGATCATGTCCTGAGCCAGAGGTAGACACTCAACCACTAAGCTACCCAGGTGTCCCCCTCTATTTTTTTTCTAAACCCAAAATGAGAATCTGGCAACCCTAGACTCAAACAGTAGGCATATACAGTGGTTATAATTTTTTTTTGCAAGTCTAAGAAAGACAAAAGATGATGTCTTTGTTTTTAATCAGTATTGAGATTTTATTTCACAAAGTTCTGACTGTTGGTCAGCAGCCTACCGAGACCTTGGGACCTAACTGTACTTCACAGTCCAGATGAGGGCAGGGATCACCACAGGTCCTTGTCAAGAGCCAGAGAGTAAATATTTATTGCGTTGCTAGCCAAATGGTCTCTACTGCAACTTCTCAAATCTGCTGTGGGTTCACAGAAGCAGCCACAGATGGTGAGTATTGAGTGAGCCTCTCGGTGTTCTAATAAAACTTTATTTGTGGACATGGAAATTTTAATTTGATATAATTACATGTGTCAGAGTCCTTTTTAGATTTTTCCCCCAACCATTTAAAATGTAAAAATCATGCTTAGCACCTGTATCAGTCTCACTTGTAAAATAGGGACATTAATTGTCCTAACTTGTAGGGTTGTTGTAAAGATTCAGTAAGCATAATCCATGTAGGACCCGGCACAGTGCCTGGCTCATAGGGAATATGTTATTTCCTATGATTATACCACATATGTGCATTGTGTAGAAGCTGCTGACTACATGTTGACATGGCACTCGGGAGAGAAGGAGGCGTGATGGCGCTCTTGGGGAGTGAAGATGGACTTTGATGTCCAGAGGGGCCCGTGGGCACCAGAGGGAATGAGTCAGAAAGGTTCAGTTTCATTAGACTTGAGTGTGCATCCTATGTCCACTTCCCATATCCGTAGCATGGCCACTTGAGCTGGAGGACAATTGACACATAGAAGGCTTAGAAGTAGAGGATCCCACACATCTGCATGGGTCCTGTTTGCCTTGTTATGGAGACAAGCATGGTCTGGGCCTTATACATGGAAAAGTGGGGTGAAGGTCACACTTACCGACTGCAAGGACTCAGGGACTCTGTAAAATGTTGCAGACTCATCTGGCTGCTCAGTCTCCCCTGACTCACATCCGTGAAGCTGAGCTGGTTGTTTGCTTGCAGCTGTAAAGCATGAGAGCTTCCTCCTGCCCATATACCCCAACAGCCAGATGTGGGCATGGACATACAGGCACTCAGCTCAAAAGCAGGATTAAACTGTCACTTTTAGCCAAAGAGGAGGAGAGAGGACTGACAGGGGCCTTTAAGGAACTCCTGTGATTCACCAAAGGATGTGTCTCAAGAAAGAAGGTGTAGAGTAGAGTCACAAGCAGAGCAATTAGGCCGAGTGTCTGAGTTTTAGAAACTCAAGCTCTTGGGGAGCCTTGGTGGCTCAGTTGATGAAGCATCTGCCTTTGGCTCAGGTCATGATCCTAAGGTCCTGGGATTGATCCCCCTGTGGGCTTCCTGCTCAGTGGCGAGTCTGCTTCTCCTTATCCCTCTGCCTCTCCCTGGCTCCCTCCTCTTCTTGTGTGCTTATGCTCATGCTCTGTCTCAAATAAATAACTAAATTTAAAAAAAGAAAAGAAACTCAAGCTCTTGGTGTCAGTCTCCACCTGCCAAATGGCTAAATTCCTACCGCAGATTGTTCACTCAGGTCCCGCAGGCTCACTGGGGTGTCTTGCCGCTCCTCATGAATGGCCTTGGCTGTCCTTTCTTGGAAGCACATCGCTACCAAAATTGGTTTCTATTAGCAATTAAAGTTCATGGCAATTTGTGTCCTACAGGATGGCTTTAGTAGCCTTTTAGAATGTTTTGTTGTTGTTGTTGCTGTTGTTATTCCCCAAAGTTTTCTGCTCTACAGTGGGAGTGCTACAGCTCTTCTACCACACTGGGCCCTGGCTCCTGTCTGTCAGCGGTGGGCACCTACTATCCTGCTGTACCTGCTTCCCCATCACAGCTCATCCCTCCTGAACAAGAGGGAACAGACTCCAGAACTTGCCTTCCGTGTGATTGCCAGTTAGCTGAGAGACTACTAGGACTCTACCAGCTGTCTGAACACACACACTCCATGGGGTAGGCAGGGGAGGAGTGCTCCCTACTCTATGTCCCAGGTCCAAATAGCAGCCCTGAATGCTACTAACCTGATGTTGTGATTTTTATCTCCAAAAGTTTGAGTTTGGGGCAGACTCGTCATTCAGCAAATTGAATGTTTGGTGAATTGGTTTTCAGCCTCTAGGCTACGGTCTACAGCCCTCCCCTTTGCCATCTCTGCCTTATACCATTTCCTCTGTCCTTCCAGGTGCTTCCTTCCTGTTCAGCCTCTTCTCTCCATGTTGGTACCTTGGAGGTCTTTCTGTCCCACTCCAGTAGTCACTATGTGGAAGTATGGAAGTGTCCTCTTTCCAACTGTCATGCCTTTGTGATTAGCATCCAAATAATTCCCTTCAATGCATGGTCTGTGCTTGCAACTCTTGTGAAGTAGCCACAGTCCCTTGCAATAGCACCGCCAGAGGTGAATTTCAGATTGACTTTTCTAATTTGCCTGGTTCTTCTGAGACCTGGCTTTGACCACTCTCAGAGTTTTGTATTACATGTGTATAATGACTTAGGCCAACATTTCCAGCTAGACAAGTACCCTAAACCCAAAGGCATTCTCCACTTATTTCCGTTTGCAAATATACTTCTTTTTTCCAGCCATTATGGGGTGTCAACAAGCATCAGAACAAAAGAAACTGACTTGTAAATATATACATAAGTAAGAAGATAGATTAACTGTATAGAAGAGGAAATATGTGTATGTGTTGTTGTAAAAGGCAGAATGCAGGCCCAGCAGAAAAGCAACCGTTTTAAATTAGGTCTCGAAATATTTCACAGAAATTGAATTTTACGGCTATTGAAGTTTTATTACACCAATAACAGGGGCAAATTACCTAGCTCAAGGACCAACAAACTTTTTCAATAAAGGGCCAGCTGGTAAATATTTTAGAGTGTGCAGGCTACACGATCTCTGACCCAACTACTCTACCACTGTTGCAGGAAGCAGCCACAGAGAGTATGTTCAGGAACCAGCCAGGTGGTGTTCCAATAAAACTTTATTTACAAAAAGCAGGTGCTAGGCCAGATTGTACAGCCATACTTTGCTCATGTCTGATCTATTTAATTTCCTGTAAAGCAAAATACATGTTATTTTATCCCAGTCTGAAATAAAATATTTTTATATTTTTACTGTATGGGAAATAGATGCCTTCTATACCTACTTTGTATTAAGTTTGATCAGTTTCCTGTGCCATCTTTGTGTCTTTAAAGATCATCTCACTGCCCCCCCCCCCAGATTTATAAAGAAATAGTTGACATCTGTCATTATGTAAGGTTAAGGCATACAGCGTGATGGTTTTTTATTTGCATTTATTGTGAAACGAATACCACAATGGGTTAGGTTAACATCCATCTTTTCATATAGAGACAACAATAAGAAAAGAAAAAAGAAAAAATCTTCTCCTTTGTGATGAGAACTTTTAGGATTTACTCTTTTAACAACTTCCCTATGTATTGTACCGAGTGGTGGCTATAGTCATGATACTGTCTGTACATGACAACCTTAGTTCTTCTTTATCTTATAACTGGAATTTTGTAGTCTTGTGACTGCCTTCCTTCAATTCCCCCTCTCCTAGCTCCCTTGCCTATGATACCTACAAGTTTGATCTCTTTTTCTACAAGTTTATTTTTTCCCCAGATTCACATATAAGTGAGATCATACAGTATTTCTTTTTCTCTGACTTATTTCACTTAGCATAATGCTCTCAAGGTCTATCATGTTGTTGCAAATGGTAAAATTTCTTCATTTTAAAAAATATTTTATTTATTTTAGAGAGAGATAGAGAGAGCACAAGTGAGGGGAGGAGCAGGCAGGGAGGAGGAGGTAAAGAATCTCAAGCCACGTCCATGCTGAGTGTGGACCCCAGCATAGGGCTCAATCTCACAACCCCGAGTTTGTGACCTGAGCCAAAATCAGTGTGTTACTTAAGTGACTGAGCCACCCATGCACTCATTTCTCATTTTTAATGGCTGAATAATATTTCATTGTATATGTATATCACATACTCTTCATTCTTTCATCTCTGGACACATAGGTTATTTTTGTGTCTTGGCTACTGTCAATAATGCTATGAATGTGGGAGTACAGATACTTTTTGAGTTAAAAAAGTCATCTTTTGAAGTAATTCAACCAGTTGTAATATTTTGAAATTGCCAAGTTTGCTTTGATGTTCCTGGGCATATAATCCTTTTGTAGTTCTAAGAACTACCAGCATCTCTAAGAATTCTTTAATTAATACATCAAAATAAAATAGCTGGTCGATTCTTATTTGGAAAAATAAGATGCAGCAGTGGCAGTAATGAAAAGTAGCTGAGGCATCAAATATTAGAAAGATTAAAGCCTTCATTGCAATGATAACAGTACTATTTACTTAGTGCTCATTTTATGATCAATTCTGCTAAACATTCATACCTTAAAAGAGATCATTCCCCCTTATAAATTTGAGGGAACTGATTTTGTAAGGTTTTCAGCAGTGTGTGTCTAGATATGTCTGATCCCAAAGTCCAAGCTCCTGCAGATTATGTTGGTTGTAGAGATGGCTTTGGGTATCCCCAAACAAGTAAACCAATAGTTCATCACCACATTTTCTAAATGGTCAAGTGAACAGTTTATATCATTGACTTTAATGTCCTTCAGATATCCTTGCTCAAGATAATATTCAGTCAGTCAAAAAGTATGCCTTGAGTGTGGGCCCAACATTGCTCTGACATAGGTATTTTCCCATAAAATGTGCTTTCTAGAAATAAGAAAGTGTTCTTTCACATAGAACATAGGATATGTTTTACTGCTGTTAAGAAAGTAATTTCTATGAGGACAAGGATATTCCCTTTTAAAAATATTTTTATTTACTTATTTGAGAGAGAGAGCAGAGTGAGGGAGAGCACATGACTGGGGAGCAGGAGCAGAGGGAGAGGGAGAAGCAGACTCCCAGTGGGGAGCCCCATGCAGGACTCAGTCCTGGGACCCTGGGATCATGACCTGAGCCAAAGTCAGATGCTTAATGGACTGAACCACTCAGGCACACCAGGATAAGGATATTCTTATTAAAACATACTATGGACCACAGGGTTTAAATATAAAACTTAGGGACACCTGGGTGGCTCAGCAGTGTGTGACTCTGTCTCTCTGTGTCTCTCATGAATAAATAAATGAAATCTTTATAAATAAACAGATAAACAAACAAACAAACAAATAAATCACTTAACTCTTACATGTAGTAATATAGCCAATGAAAATAAGTCACCTAAAATTTGGATGGAGGATTTTATTTAAAAGAAAAAAGCTATGGAAGAACTGGAGATATTTAATTTAAATGTGGGAAGTAGGAGCAAAGTCTCAGCTAATGACAAAAATGGGTTTTAACTGGAAGAATTCATGTGCAGGAGATAATAACAATTGCCTGTGTTCGAGCTAATCTGAATAGGAGTTTTATTGGTGTAAATAATAGAAAGCAAATGTGGCAAATGTAAAACAAAGAATTGATTAAACTAGGGTGGGACCATAGGATTGGTTGACTCACAGAATTAAGAGGAAAGTAAAATATATCAGGTTTGGGGATGACCCAGAATAAAGGATGCAGGGAGGTTAGCAAGAATATTGTATCTGAAACAACCTGCTTCAAGATGCCGCATCATTTTCTTCTCACTTTTTCTCAGTTGTTCAAATTAAAATACTGGGAGAGTGTGCCTAATGAGGGGGGTTATTCACAAGCAAGGACCTATCCCATGCCAATGAAAGAATTTTTCCCTTCCAAGCTTCCTTAGAAAGAGACAATCCTTAGGATTATCCTCCTGCCAAGACTCCATACAAATGTGGAGAGAAGATCCCTAAAAGGAATTGGATCAGAATGGGCAGGCAAACAATAAAGTGTTCTCTACTATTAATACTACCTAAAAACAACCAATTTATAAATGAGTTAATGCCCAATTTTTGGATTTATGCAGGTAAATGCCAGAGTTTATTGTTAAGTGATAACCCGCTTATTCCATTTGGCCAAATCTGATTGTAGATAATTAGCTTTCATGTTTCCAAATCATTCCTAAAATGCAAATTGGATTCCTAATTTCCCTATCCCAAACAGTAGGGAGATATAATTATGTACTATTAAACACCTGCTAAATTAAAATGAGATAGGTGGGGGAAACAAGGAATCTGGAGTAGTTGAACATGGCTGTTGTGGGGATGTGAAACTGATTTTCATTATATGAAAACCCCAGCCAGAGGTGCTGACTATGGTTCTATTCCAGGAAAATGAGAGATTGGATGGATGTGATGTAGTATTAAGTATTTTTATTCTGTCCACTGCATGTGCCTCTCTAATTGAGCTCAGGAAGTTCACTGGATTTAGTGCCATGCAAGCAAGATACTATTTGATGGTGAATCAAGCACTTCCTTTACTGCTCCCACTTTTCAGTAGAAATCTTCCATTTATTCAACATTTTATAACTTCCTACTGTGTTTAAGGGCTAGGCTAACCCTTGGGGGTTACAGGAATGAAAAAAAATAATGGTTCTAATACTAGAGAAGAGTGTAGTCTAGTTGGGGGAACAAATATGCTATGTATTATGATGGAAGCACAAGCTAAGTGTGTATCTATCAGGCGGTATGGAAACAGAATAGGATTATAACCCAGCTTGAGATTTTAACACAGAGGTTCCTGGAAGATGAAACATCATCCTGACACCAAAAATATAGCCCAAGTTCTTTTCAAAATATGGTCCCCTGATCAGCAGTATAACTTGTTATAAACCAGAAATGCTGGGGAAAGGGCCCAGCAATCTGTGTTCAAATAAGCCCTCCAAGGATTTGGGGAGGCTGGGAAGATGGCAGAGAAGTAGGACCCTAAGCTTACCTGGTCCCACAGATACAACTAGATAACGCTCACTTTGGTGTAAATCACCCAGAAAATGACCTGAAGACTGGCAGAACAAACTCCACAGCTAAAGGTTCAGAAAAGGCTACATCAAAGAGAGTAGGGAGGTGGAGAGACAGACTGTAACACTGGGAAGCCTACATGGGGGAAACAAATCCCCATAGCATTGGCTTTGAAAGCAAAGGGGGGCTGGATTTTATAAGTTCTTACAACCAGTGGGACTTAACATCTGGAATTTAAAAAACCAGCACCTCAGCTCTGGGAGAGGGAGCTGAGTCCCTGCCCTTCTGGGAGAGGGAGCTGAGTCCCTGCCCTTAAAGGGATATCACAACAAAGAGCCCATAGAGATGCTGTGTAAAAGCAACGGTTTCAAAAAGTCCTGGAGCATATGGAAGGGAGAGTTATGTACTCATCTCAGTTACCTGAGGGACTTCTCCAGGGACAAATGAGCTGGCAGGCACCATTTGCCACCCCTGATACTAGCATGAACACACGACCACCTGCAGGAACCCACATGGCACCAGCATTCACTACCTAACTTGCTTACACTGTGCCCTGCTCACTCCAGCTGGGCCTGCCTCAGTACCAGCACTGTGAGTAACTTCTCCAGATGACCTGTGCAAACTTTGCCAACACTGTGTCTCCTGACTGCACACTTTATGGGGCCTCGACCCCAGCAGAAGTGGCTGGTCACCTCTCAGGAAGAATGTATGCACCTTGTTAAAACTGCATCCCTCCCCAACCCTCCCTGCTGCTACCTGTGTGTGCTTTGTGGAGTGGCTCTGGCCAGCCCTGAGGACCAACACTACCTTGTTAGAAGTGTGCACCCTCCTACTACTTTTTTAAAAAAAGATTTTATTTATTCATTAGAGACACACAGAGAGAGGCAGAGACATAGGTAGAGGGAGAAACAAGCTCCCTGTGGGGAGCCTGATGAGGGACTTGATCCCAGGACCCCAAGATCACAACCTGAGCCAAAGTCAGGTGCTCAACCACTGAGCCACCCCAGTGCTTCCTTCCCATTACTTTTAAGAGCAGGAGACATAGCTGATTTTCCTAATACACAGGAACAGACACAGAGAGTTAGACAAAATAAGGAAACAGAGGAATATGTTCCAAATGAAAAAATGGACAAAACCACAACAAAAGACTTAAGTCAAATGGATATAAGTAATATGCTTGATAAAGAATTTAAAGTAATTATCATAAAGATACTCACTGAACTTGAGAAAAGATGGAAGACATTGGTGAGACCCTTAGCAAAGAGATAAAAAAAAGAGCCACTCAGAAATGGATACAATAAATGAAATTAAAAATACACTAGATGAAATAAATAGCTGGTTGAGGCAGGGGGGAGGCAGAAGAATGAATCAGTAACCTAGAAGATAGAGTAATGGAAAGTAATCAAACTGAACATATGAGAGAAAAAAATATGCAAAATGAAAATAAATTTAGAGAATTCAGTAGTTCCAGCAAGTTTAATAACATTCATATTATAGGTATCTCAAAAGAAGAAGTGAGAGAAAAGGGGGCAAAACACTTATTTGAAGAAATAATAGCTGAAGATGTACTTAATCTGGGGGAAAGAAACAGACATTCAAATCCACAAGGCACAGAAATCCCTCAACAAAATCCACCCAAGGAGGCTCACACCAAGGCACACAGTGATTCCAATGGCAAAAAGTAGTGACAAAGGATTTTAAGAGAAGCAAAAGTAGACAGTTACTGGGACACCTGGGTGGCTCAGTTAATTAAGCATCTGACTTTGGCTCAGGTCATGATCTCAGGGTCCTGGGATCAAGCCCTGCATGGGGCTTCACACTCAGTGGGAGTCTGCTTATCTCTCTGCCCCCACCCCCAGCTCGTGCATGCACTCTCTCTTGCTCTCTCTCAAATAAATAAAATCTTAAAAAAAAAAAAAAAGAAAAAAGGACAATTGCATACAAGGGGAAACCCCATAAGGCTATGTACAGATTTTTCAGCGGAAACTTTGCAGGCCAGAAGGGAGTGGAATGATATATTCAAAGTGCTGAAGGGGAACAAACTGCAGCCAAGAAAACTCTATCCAGCAAGGCTATTGTCGAGAATCAAAGAATTTCCCAAATGAATAAATGTTAAAGGAATTCATAAACACTAAATTAGCCCTACAAAAAATGTTAAAGGGGACTCTGATTGGAAAGCAAAGATCATAATGAAGAATATGAAAAGTAGGAAATACAAAAGCAATAAAAATAAGTATATCTGTAAAAATCAGTCAAGGGATTCACAAAATAAAAGGAAGTAAGAAAGAACATCATATGCCAAAAAGTGTGGGGGAAGAGAGGTAAAGAATAGGTTTGAGCTTACGCAAACATGAATTTAACATACTGCTATATGCAGAAGATGTTATGTACTAACTGAATGGTAGCTACAAATAAAAAACCAGTAATAGATATGCAAAAAATAGAGAAAGAAATCCAAGTATGTCACTAAAGAAAGCCAGTAAACTATGAAAGAGAGCACAAGAAGAAAGGATCAGAGAAAAACTACAAAAACAACCCAAAACAGTAACAAAATGGCCATAAATATGTATCTATTAATGATTATTTAGGATGTAAAGGAACTAAACATTCCAATCAAAAGATAGGGTGACAGGGTGGATTTTAAAAAGACTTATTTATATGCTGCCTATAAGAGATCCATTTCAGACTTAAAGACACCTGCAGATTGAAAGTAAGGGGATGTAGAAACATTTACATGCAAGTGGATATCAAAAGAGAGCCAGAGTAGCAATACTTATATCAGGCGAAATAGACCTTAAAACAAAAGACTGTAACATGAGACAAAGAAGAACACTATATAATAATAAAGGGGACAATCCAACAAGAAGATATAATGATTGTAAATATTTATGCACCCAACATAGGAGCACCCAAATACATAAAATAGTTAATAACAAATATAAAGGAACTAATTGATAGTAATACAATAATAGTAGGGGATTTTACCACACCACTCAACATCAATGGACAGCTCATCCAAACAGAAAATCAGTAAGGAAACAGTGACTTTGAGTGACACATTGGACCAGATGGATCTCACAGATATATTCAGAACATTTCACTCTAAAACAGCAGAATATACATTCTTTTCAAGTGCACATGGAACATTCTCTAGAATAGATCTATTAACCTATAAAATGAGTCTCAACCAGTTTAAAAAGATTGAAGTCATACAATGCATCTTTTCTGACCACAATCCTGTAAAAAAAAAAAAAAAAAAATCAACCACAAGAAAAACTGCAGAAAGAGCACAGATACATGGAGGTTAAATAACATGCCACTAAACAATGAATGGATCAACCAAGAAAACAAAGTAAAAATATTTTATTACATGGAGACAAAAGTCAGAACACAACAATCCAAAGTATATGGGATGCAGCAAAAAGTAGTTCAGAGAAGGAAGTTTATAGTAATACAGGCATTTCTCAAGAAGCAAGAAAAAACTCAAACAATCTAAAATTGCCCCTAACAGAGCTAGAATATGAAGAACAACGAAACTCAAAATCAGCAGAATGAAGGAAATAATTAAGGTTAGAGCAGAAATAAATGATATGGAAACTAAAAAACAATAGAACAGATCAATAAAACAAGGAGCTGGTTCTTAGAAAACATCAACAAAATTAATAAACCTCTAGCTAGACTCATCAAAAAAAGAAGAGAAAGGACTCAAATAACAAAATCAGAAATGAGAGAAGAGAAATAACAACTGACACCACAAAAAAAAACAAAACTGACACCACACACCACAAAAAAAAACAAAACTGACACCACAGAAATACAATTAGAATATTATGAAAAATTATATGCCAACAAATTGGATAACCTAGAAGAAATGTATAAATTCCTAGAAATGTATAACCTCCCAAAACTGAAGCAGGAAGAAATAGAAAATTTAAACAGATCGATTACAAGCAATGAAGTTGAATCAGTAATCAAAAAACTCCCACCAAACAAAAGTCCAGGACCAGATGGCTTTGCAGACACATTCTACTAGACATTTAAAGAAGAGTTAATACCTATTCTTCTCAAACTATTTTTAGTTTGAGGGGGAAGGGGAAGGAAAACTTCCAAATTCATTCTATGTGGCCAGAATTACCCCGATATCTAGACCAGAAAAAGACACACACACAAAAAGAGAATGGTAGACCAAATATCTGAGGAACATAGATGCAAAAATCCTCAAAAAAAAAAAAAACCAGCAAACCAAATCCAACAACACATTTAAAAAAGAGCCATTCACAAAGATCAGTGGTATTTATCCCCAAGATGCAAGAGTGGTTCAATATTTGCAAATCAATCAACATGATACATCACATCAATAGGAGAAAGGATAAAAACCATATGATCATTTCAATTGATGCAGAAAAAGCATTTGACAAAATACAGTATCCATTCATGATAAAAAAAAAAAACACCTCAACAAAGTAGGTTTAGGGAGAATATCCCTCCACATAATAAAGGCCACATATGAGAAACCCACAGCAAACATCATAGTGAAACACTGAAAGCTTTTCTGCTAAGGTCAGGAACAAGAGAAGGATGTCCACCCTTGGCCACTTTTATTCATCATAGTCTTGAAAGTCCTAGCCACAACAATCAGACAACAAAAAGAAATGCAGGGCTTCCAAATTGGTAAGGAAGAAGTAAAACTTTCTCTCTTTGTAGATGACATGATATTATATATAGAAAACCCTAAGAACTCCACCAGAAAGAAAAAAAAACTACTAGAACTAGTAAATGAATCAAGTAAGATTGCAGGATACAAAACCAATATACAGAAATCTGTGGCATTTCTAGACACTAATAATGAAGCAGCAGAAAGAGAAATTAAGAAAACAATCTCATTTCCAACTGCACCAAAAATAATAAAATAACTAAGAATAAACTTAACCAAAGAGGTGAAAGACTTGTACTCTGAAAACTATAAAACATTGATGAAGGAAATTGAAGACAATACAAAGAAACAGAAAGACATTCCATGGTCATGGATTGGAAGAACAAATATTGTTAAAATGTCTATACTACCCAAAGCAATTTACAAATTTAATGAAATCCCATCAAAATACTAACAGCATTTTCCACAGAACTAGAACAAACAATCCTAAAATTTGTGTGGAACCACAAAAGATCTCAAAAAGCAAAAGCAATCTTGAAAAAGAAAAAACGAAACTGAATGTATCACAATTTCAGACTTCAAGTTATCTTACAAAGCAGTAGTAATCAAAATAGTATAGTACTGGCACAAAAATAAACACGTAGATCAGTGGAACAGAATAGAGAGCTAAGAAATAAACCCACAATTAAATGGTCAGTTAATCTTTGAGGCAACAATATGCAATGGGAAATAAAGCCCCTTCAACAAAGAATAGTGGGAAAACTGGACAGCTACATGCAAAAGAATAAAACTGGACCATTTTCTTACACCACACACAAAAATAAATTTAAAATGGATTAAGAACCTTAATGTGAGACATAAAACCATAAAAATCCTATAGAGAGCAGAGGCAGTGATTTATTTGATATTGGCCATAACAATATATTTCTAGGTATGTCTCCTGAGGCAAGGAGAATAAAAACAAAAATAAACTGTTGGGACGATTTCAAAATAAAAAGCTTCAGCACAGCAAAGGAAACAAGCAACAAAACTAAAAGAAAACTTATAGAATGGGAGAAGATAATTGCAAATGACATATCTGATAAAAGGTTAGTACCCAAAACATATAAAGAACTTATACAACTCAATGCCCAAAACCCCAAATATTCCAATTAAAAATGGGCAGAAGACAGGAACAGACATTTCTCCAAAGAATACACACAGATGGCCAATGGACACATGGAAAGATGTTCATTGTCACTCAGCATCAGGGATATACAAATCAAAACCACACTGACATATCACCTTACACCTGTTGGAATGGCTAAAATAAAAAACATAGGAAACAATTGCTTACTATTTTATTTTATTTTTTATTTTATTTTATTTTATTTTATTTGGGGGGGGGAAACAGTGTTTCGAGCATGTGGAGAAAAAGTAACCCTCGTGCACTGTTGACAGGAATGCAAACTGGTGCAGCCACTATGGAAAACAGTATGGAGGTTCCTCAAAAAGTTAAAAATAGAACTACCTGATGATCCAGTAATATCATGACTAGGTATCTATTCAAAAAATCCAAAAAATACTAATTTGAAGGGATACATACACCCTGTTTATATGTTTATAGCAGCAAGTAGCACAAGTGTCCATCGGTAGATAAATGTATACAGAAGATGTTATCTGTTGAACAAGGAATATTATTCAGCCATAAAAAGAAGGAAATCTTGCCATTTGCAACAACATGGATGGATCTAGAGAGTGCAGTGCTAATGAAATAAACCAGTCAGAGCAAGACAAATACCATATGATCTCACCAATATGTCGAATTTAAGAAATAAAACAAATGAACAACGGGGAGAAGAAGTGAGACAAACCAACAAAGAGACTCTTAACAAAGAGAGAACAAACAGGTGTGAGAGGAGGGTGGGCAAAATAGATGATGGGGATTAAAGAGTATACTTACTATGATGAGGACTAAGTAATGGATAAAATTGTTAAATCACTATATTGTACACCTGAGACTAATATAACTGTATGTTAACTATGTAGGAATTAAAATTAAAAATTTAATAAAAATAATCCTTCCAGGTGAGTACTTCTGAGGTGCCTCAAGCTTAAGACCCATTAATCCATCAAAGCGGCTGGGAGTACAGAGACTTTCCTATTAGACCAAGGGTTCGCAATGCTGGCTGCACATTGGAATCACCTGGGGAGAGAAGTGTTGACGCTCCTGATGCTCAGACTGAAGCAACGAAATCAGTTCTCAGTCGTTGGGGGATAGGCCTCTCCACATATGTATGTTTGTATATAAATACAAACACTTCTAAAATTTTTCCAAGTGATTTGAATGTAAGACCAAAGTTTACTAAATTCAGTCTTCAATCATGGCACATATTCTAAGTGACAAAGCAGGAGGTTGAGAACAGGAGATGTGAACAAGGAAAGAAAGAAAGAGAAAGAAAAGAAAAGAAAAGAAAAAAAAAGAAAAGAAAAAAAGAAAGAAGAAAGAAAGAAAGAAAGAAAGAAAGAAAGAAAGAAAGAAAGAAAGAAAGAAAGAAAGAAAGAAAGAAAGAAGAGAAAAGTAAGAAAGAGAAATAACATGTTTTTGGAATACTGTGTGCCAGGCAACTGAACAGGGAGCTGGAGAGACAAAGAAAGAAAGGAATTTGTGAAGAAAAGGAGAGAGGAAGAGGGGGCAAGAGACAAAAAGATTTAGCCAGTTGTGTGCTATACACTCGACAGACATTTCCTCATTCAGTTCTCATGCCAACCCTCCCAAGAGGCTGACATTAGACGCATTTTAAAGAAAGAATACTGATTTCAGAAAAAGCACGTGATTTCTCAAGGCTCTGGGACTAGTGAGCAGGAAGGGTCAGCGGCTGAATGTAAGGGTGTCTGCCATCTGGTTTCTTGCCCTCCCTCTGCCTACTGAAACCTGGCGCAGCCCAGGGCCTGTCCTGTGGGCTTCAGCTGCTTTCAAATACTGTCCCTTGCACTCTGGAACTGTGCAACCATCAGGAAATTACTGAGCCAACCCTGCCTCAGTTTCCCTCTCTGTGAGCTGGTCACGAATAGTGCATAGATATTGTTGAGATGAGCTGACAGAAATAAAGCTTTTAGAGCAGCATCTGGGCCATTAGTTAAGTGCTGATGCATCTGCCAGCATAATAAGCATAATTTTAAAAATCACAGGGCTGTTACAACAGGCCCGTTATTACAAAAATCACTCAATAATAAAAGAAGAGATATAAATATAAACAAGTAGACTATAATGTAGCTATTTAAACAAGAGTAATTCAGATGAAATAACTGTATATATTGACATTAAAATTTTAAGTATGCCTCTGTCTTGGAAATCCCACTTTTATGAATCTTTTCTACAGAAATGAGAAAATTTCAGTGGCAATGACAGTACAACTCACATGTGTTTCTTGCACATTCCTTTGGAAGTGACCACAGGAAAAAAAAAAAAAAAGGAGAATCAGAAGAAGAGGAGGAGGGGAAGAGAAAGGAGGAGAAAAGTTACTAGAGGAAAAACAAAATAGCCTGAATGTCTACCAATTATGGGAAAGTTGAATAAAATGTATATCCATAAATAAGTTATACAGTTGCTTAAAAGATTAGATTTCTCCACATATGCTTAAAGAGATACCAACCAAACAAAAACCAGGGTGCTGTGTACATTATGTCACCCGATTCCATTTAGAAAATAGAAAAGTCCCTTTCACTATTATTTATATTCCCCAAATGAATGAGGGAAGGGAGAAGAAATGGGTAGGAAATATCAGAAAGGGAGACAGAACATGAAAGACTCCTAACTCTGGGAAACAAACTAGGGGTGGTGGAAGGGGAGAAGGGCAGGGGGTGGGAGTGACTGGGTGGCGGGCACTTAGGGGGGCACTTGATGGGATGAGCACTGGGTGTTATTCTGTATGTTGGCAAATTGAACAACAATAAAAAAATAAATGTATTATTTTAAAAAAAATAAAATAGAAAAGTCTACACAGTTTTTTATACATTTACATGGGCACAAAAAATTGTGAGGTAGATTCCATACAGATTTTGTTTTCATGGTAGCTTCAGTGAGTAGATGGAAATTGCTCCCTGTTTACTCATTTGGCTTTGTTTTTATTTTTGTTTATTGAATAAATGAAGAAACAGTACCCAAACTTTGATATATTTAACTGTATGTTTCTCCCATCAGGTCCTGGAGGGCAGGGGTCCTCATAGATTCATTTTTCCACCACCAGATGTAACATGGTTGTGGTGGTAACTACTAATAGGGTTAGCTTCTTTTTCTACTTCAGAGTCTTTGAGACTCAACACTGAAGGAGAAAATCAATATAGTCTTGATCATTTATATTTTGTGTGTAAGGGCCCTGGGACAGACTAATCCAACTTTTTATGCTGTGAGGTCTTCCATATGCAAAACATGATGATTTGAGTCAGGTTTGCAGCTAGACCTGTCTTTTCTCCACCTACAAACATTGGAGATCCACGAGGTTAAAACATGAATGTTCTTGGATTCCTTAGAAATTAAAAAGTACATGCAAATTACACTGGTTGCAAATTAGGTGCTGTGATTGAGTAAAACAAGTGTTGTTATTTCACTGAAATCAGGGTTCAGGAACTTCCAACTGTATATTTCCTTGAATCTTCCCGCTACAAAAACATTCTGCAGTTCATATGCTTTGGCAGAAATGTGTTTGCAGTCTCGATCACAGGCTCCTGATGATTTGATCAGTAATCAGCTAGAGTGAAGATGATGTGAGTAACTTATTGCAGGGCAATGAAGCATGCTTGGAATTTATTGCCTTATGTCCTAGCAAAAGTGAAATATAGCCAAGCTCATTCTGTAACACCTTGAAATCATTTCAGAGGTAATAGATTAGTCAGCCTCACTTAGCAAGCAAGCAATGTTGATCATTTGTCATTTGGAGGTGGACTTTTCCTTCTCTTTTCCTCATTGTCCCAAGAATGTGGGTGATTTAAGGAGAGACGAGCGTCTAACTTCATTTTCACCCTCACAGACTCTGTACCTTGTCCATAACTGGAATCCAGAGGACTTTGTGCAAAGCAATCAGATTTCATTTGCCACAGATGGTGCTTTGGCCATGCTAGCAAAAAGTTGGCTCTCCTGTCTGTGTGCTAAATCAATATTCCAATCTTGTGTTCTGGCAAACTTGAACCTGCGGCAGAAATTCAGCAAAAAATAAAAATAAAAAATAAAGCAAAGAAAATAAATAACATTGAAGAATTGGATATGGACTAGATTCATCGAAAACTACTTCTAGGCTTATATTTCTTTGTGAATGTCTATCAAGAATGCAACATGAAAAAAAACTAGATAGTGTCCTGTTAGATCTCTTTCTAAAAAGTCTAAGTTGTTAATGGATCTTCTTGAAAAATCCTTTGACTCTGGATGAACACCATGAAGATCCTTGCTTAGAACACTCAATGTGAGAATTGCTTGGCCTTTTCCTGGAATCCCAAAGCTGGGCCAGTGATAATCAGACAACTCTCCTGTATGTTTATGAATATGCTGGAAGTTCCAAAAGACAAAATATGATTCAAACTACCCTCAATAATAATTTATTGGCTGATATAACAGAGAAGTTCCTAGTGATTTTTAGGTATGGATGAATTCAGGTGCTCAGACTTTGTCATTAGAGATCTATTGATATCTCTTCTCTTTGCTTTCTTCTACTTTAATTTTAGTCAGTCTCTTGAGGCATTGTAGCAAAGTGGCTTCCAGTAATTAGAATAGCAGCCCCACTCTAGAATTTTTTTAAAAAATAATGATTTAATCAAAATAAGACTGTATCTTATTGGTTTGGCTTGTGTACATTCCTGAGTCATATGATTACTGCTGGAGCAAAGTGTGTAGATTCAATTTTACATAAACTGTAAGGACTGAATTAAGGAGAATTTCTTTCCACAGGATAAAAGATGGGCTATTACTAAAGAACTGAGAATAAGTGATGGCAAGTAAAAATCAGTCAACCAACAAACAAAAATGTTTGTCTATTGGGGATGGTGTTGGGAAGACCACTGACATCAAAAATCATTCACATTCCCAGTGTTTCTTTTTGTGGAATCTCTACTACAATAATCAAACTATGACCACTATATCAAGCCTTGGGGAAGAGCATTATTAAGCCACTTTATCTTCTCTTCCCTTCTTCTATTCAATATCTTCCTTCAGAAGAGGTTCCTAAAAAAAAAAAAAAAAAAAAAGAAGAAGAAGAAGAAGAAGAGGTTCCTAAAACCCAACTCAGTATGCACCTTACACTGAAAATTATTACAGGGTCCTTGCATTTTATTATTGATGACAAAATTAAAAGGTACCAGTGACAGACCTCAGTATTATAACAGCAAATAAAAGAAGTTCCAGGGTTCACATAAAGCATTTTGAAACTAGAAAGGATTGTTTAAAGAGAGCTTGAATATAAGAGTGCTTACATTTTTAAACATCAAATTGGAAAGAGGAGAAATGCTTGTATTAAATTTTAATGTTAGGGTAATGGGCTCTGTCAGGAGGTATAAGGCTGTACAGCTTGTAAAGTAATGTGAGTGCATTCAGACTTTAAATTCTTCCTAAATGCCATAGGAACCGTTGTACATTAGTCACGTCTAAAGTAAAGACCAAGATCATGTCATTTATGTTTCAGGAGGAAAACTGTAGCTAGAGGTCATGCCTCCCCTTCCCCCATATTGACTCAATCTTATACTTGTGAACCTCGGAAACCAAAGGGTTTATTCTAAAGCCGGAAGATTTGTGTCCATATCACAAAGCTGGAATTTTAATTCTCTCTCTTGGAAGATGAATACAAAAGAAGGAGAGGTTTGAGAAAGATGAAAAGACCAATTGAGTATCAAAGAAGAAGGTGACCCTAAAATTTAATACCATGGCTCATCTTCTAATTAAGTAGGGATCCAGATATATGCCTATTGTCAATGAGGACATTTCAAAGAGAGATGCTTCTCCTTCAAAGCAGGGTAGATTTTAAAATCTACAGTTCCTGTTGTATGTTCTACAGTTCCTTTGGGGCCTTAAAGGGGGACCTATATAAAAATGACCCCACAGTGTTTCCATAGCACTCTCTCCACACTCCTATCATGGAAATTCATTCACTCACTCATTCACTTGCTTGTTTTAGAAATGTTTATTGAGTATCACCTACATTCTGGGCACTGTGGACTCATCAGGTAGCAAGACAGACAAAGCCAATGCTCTCCTGGAGCTGACAGCCCAAGACTGAAATGAAAATCAAGTAAACAAGCAAATACATAAAATGATTCTGGAACAACCGATCCAGTCTCTTTGATGTTATTTTAAAAAGGAGAATCTGTTCTAGACTTAAAGTGACATAATAAAATGCAATTTGTGCACCTCAATTTGATCCAAGCTTTCACATACCAGTTGAAAAAAGATGACTTTGAAACAATTGAAGACATTTGAATATGGCCTGGGTATTAGATGATATTAAGGAAATACTTTTATGTGTGCCTCTATATGTGTGTTGCAGTTATATAGGAAAATGGCCTTAGTTTTTTGAGATTCATACTGAAATATCTAGGTAAAATGTCAGAATACTTGCAAATATGCTTAAAAGTAATCATAAAATAATTAAAGGTAAATAGGGTTGCCTGGGTGGTTCAGTGGTTGAACATCTACCTTCAGCTCAGGACATGATCCCAGGGTCCTGGAATCGAGTCTTGCATTGGGCTCCCTGCAGAGAACCTGCTTCTCCCTCTGCCTATGTCTCGCCTCTCTCTGTGTCTCTCATGAATAAATAAATAAAATCTTTAAAAAAGTAAATAAAGACAATATGGCAAAATATTAAATCATGTTGATAGGTATAGGAATAGGGCTCCATAATAATAATCTATCTAGTTTTCTGGTTCCTTTGGCATTTTCATAATAAACATACACAGTCTGTTTATTGTGCTATGTGAGACAGAAGCAGAGGACTGAGATAAAGTAGCAGTGGGGACCATCCTGACATTGAGTGATCAGGAAGCGATGTCTCCAGGAGTGATTTTTAATGTGAGGTCTGAAGGAAGAGAATGAGTTGGCCCTATTAGGAGGAGGAAAGGGTTTTTGAGAAAGGAAGCAGCCTGTTCAAAGACCATGATGACACGATCTTGTATGGTGACCATCCTAGAAAATCCAGTAGCGAACCATTAGAATTAGCAAACAGGTTCAGTAAGGTTGCAGGGGACAGGATCAATACACAAAAACCTATTATATATCTATACACTAGCAATAAAAAAAATCCAAAGAGGAAATTAAGAAAGTAATTCCACTTGGGACAGCTTCAAAAAAGAATAGAATATTTAGGAACTAATTTAAGAAAAGAAGGGTAAAACCTATACTTTGAAAATCACAAAACATTGTTGAAAGTAATTAAAGAAGACCCAAATAAATGGAAAGACATCTTTTGTTCATGAAATAGAAGAGCATTGTTAAGATGACAGTATTCCCCAAATTAATCTATATATTCCATACCTTCACAACAAAAATCCCAGCCAGTTTCTTTGCAGAAATTAAAAAGCTGATCCTAAGATTCATATGGAAATTCAAAGGATGTGGAACACCAAAATAATCTTAAAAAAAAAAACAAGTTGAAAAATTCACACTTTCCAAATTTAAAACTCACTACAAAGCTATCACAGCTAAGATAATATGGTTCTACTGTAAGGATACTCATGTAGGTCATTGGAATAGAACCAAGAGTCCAGAAGTAAATCCTCACATTTATAGTCAACTGATTTTGGACCAAAATGCCAAGACATGAAATGGAGAATAATGATATGTTGGCTGGGACAACAGGATGGCCACATGCAAAGAATGAAGTTGAACCCCCTAAGTACATGAAAAGATGCTCAATATTATTAGCCATCTGAGAATGCAAATCAGCATCACAATGGGATACCACTTCACACCCACTAAAATGGCAAGAATGAAGAGCACAGACAATACTGAGTGCTGGCAAAGATATGGAGGAACTGGAACCCCAACACACTGCTGGTGGGGATGTAAAATGGTTCATGCAATTACTTTGGGGAAGTCTGGAAGTTTCTCAAAAGATTAAACATGTAATAATGTATAATTCAACCATTGTGGCTGAAAATAAAATGAAAAAATTTGTCTGCATGAAAACCAGTCCACAAATGTTCATGGCAGCATTAATCGTAATGGATAAATAGTGGAAACAAGCCACATATTCGTCAGCTGATGAGTGGATAAATAAAATGTGCTCTATCCATACAGTGGACTATTATTCAGCCATAAAAAGGAGTGAAGGACAAACATGCTGAAACGTGGATGAGCCTTAGAGCCGTCATACTAAAGGAAAGGAGCCAGTAAAAAAAGACCACACATTGTCTGATTCCATTTATATGAAATATCTGAAATAGGCAAACCCATAGTGGCAGAAATTAGGTTAGCAGTTTTTCTAAGGCCTGGGTGGTTGAGGGGAAATGGAGAGTAACTGTCAATGGGTCTAAGTCGCTTTATGTTGTTTTGTTTCCAGTGACAAAAATGTTAGATGGTAAAAATCATTTCGTTGCATGCTTTAAGTGGCTCTGTAGGTTCCTGTCCATTTCCTTCCTCTTACTGTCTGTTACCCAGTTTCTTCAACAGCAAAATGGGTTAATCGTTGTAACTCAGAGTTGTCAAGAAGATTAAGTGAGAAATGGAGAAAACTTGGCAAGGCTCATGCTACTGTCTTGAATTTTATCAGTAATTGAAGAATATATCACTATTCTCAGTTCTGCCCTATGCAAGGTGTTATCCTATGTAGCATAGGAAGTGGAAACATGAAAGACAGGCTCTGTCTTCATGGACCTGTGTGGAGTGACAAGGAATCCACACAGTGAGGAATTGGGAACCTAACTTATACAAGGCATCCTGTGCTAAGTTTGAAGAACTTAGTTTGAGACAGTCCAGGCAGGCTCCCTGTAGGAGGCAGGTCTTGGTGTGGACCAAGATGATGAAGTTGGAGTTTGGGTACAGAATAAATAGGATTTCATAATAAGTTTAGGGGACTGAGAATCTCAAGGAAATGGATTAACTTACATAATTGCACTTTTCTTAACTGCAACTCTGGTCTTAAATATAAATATGGCAGAAATGCTGGTATATAATAGGTGCTCAACAGAGTTTGTAGAATAAATGACTGCATGAAGAAAGATAATAGCTTTAGACACTATACCGTTTCTTCATCAGGGCTCTGTACTTTACACAGCAAAAGTGCTTTCCTAAATAAATTATTAAATTCAAGTATATTAAAAAGCTGAATAAATAGTAGGATCCATATTATATTATTGAATGCCAATGTTAGTAAAAATTGAATAATGAAGTGTGTGTTTTCAAGATAGAGTACATGAACATCAACCCAAAATATGGCTATCCCATCTAAATAAACTTCCTAATTTCATAATACTGCTTTGCATATTGGCTTTACTCACTCATTTTTTTCTAAATCATTTCTGAAACAAAATAGGGCATAAGAAATTAAAAATGTTTCATGCAACAAAGCTTTATTGGGTAACTACATGCTAAGTACTCTGGTAAGACCTGGAGACTTAAAAGATGAGACATAATCCCTCTCTCAAATTTTTCATAATTTTTTAAAAGATTATTTACTTATTCATGAGAGACAGAGCGAGAGAGAGGCAGAGACATAGGCAGAGGGAAAAGAAGACTCCATTCAGGGAGCCCGACATGATCGATCCCAGGTCTCCAGGACCACACCTTGGGCTGAAAGTGGCGCTAAACCGCTGAGCCACCCGGGCTGCCCAAACTTTTCATAATTTTTTAAAAGATTTTACTTATTTATTCATGAGAGAGGCAGAGACATAGGCAGAGGGAGAAGTGGGGTCCCTGTGAGAAGCCCAAAGTGGAACTCAATCCCAGGACCCAGGGATCACGACCTGAGTCAAAGGTGGACGCTCAACCACTGAACCACCCAGGTGCCCCAAATTTTTCATAATTTTAACACACTTTGATTTATGCACTGGTTAGTTGCTCTATCACTTACTAGCTGTGCGACAATGGGCAAAGTAGCTAACATCCCTGTGCCTGTTTCTACGTGTGTTTGTGTGTGTATGTACTAAGGGAACATTTCAAACACACAAAAGTACAGAACATCCTGTAATGAGTCCCCAGCCATCTAGCAACAAGATTCAGTGATTTCCAATCCATGGCCAAACATATTTTTCATCTAAACGTCTTTCTTTTCCCTTTACTCCTCAACTGCTGGATTATTTTGAAACCAATCCTGCATATCATATTCTTTTCATCTATCAGCACTCCCTAGGTGCCTCTAAATTTTAATGTAACCATAACACCGTCATCCCACACACACAATAACCATCACTCTAATTTTATAAACTCTCCATCGGTGTTCAAATTTCCCGGATTGTATCACACACATTTTCTTTATAGATAATTTCTCCTTCTCTCAAATCAGGATCCAAACAAAGCCCACACCTTGCCTTTGATTGATACAAGTTCACCTTCCCCTTTCTTCCTTCTCTTGCCACCTATTTGTTGGAGAAACCAGATTGTTTGTAAAGCTGCCCTGTGGATATTGTTGGTCGCACCCCATGGTATCATGCAAGACGTCACTGTGTCATTTGATATTTTTATAAATTGGGTCAGTTTACCTCTCTGCCACCCCAGGAATGCATCAGAGGTGGAGGCGGTGCTTCCTCTTGCATTGAGTCAAAAGGTGTCCAGTGCTGTTTGTGTGATGTCATGACTGACCAGTTGGGTAAGTGTTAGCTCAACCCATCCTTTATAGAATTCCATACTGACTTCCACCCAATGGCTTCAGCCATCTTTGCTTAATTTCAATAGATGGTGGATGTGGTAAATTGCCTCTTTTTACCAGTCCTTCTGCATGTGTTACCTGGAACCCTCTGTGCTGGAAACTTCCCCCGATCTAACATATGGTCACCTTGCAGTATGCAGTTCATGCAGCTCTGGCAGGAACAATGCTTGGCTTCTCCCCCGCCCCCCGCCCCCATATTTACTTGAGTTCCACAAGGGCTCCCATAAGGATTTCTTTGGTTTGGTTGGTCTGGGTATTAATTTTTAGTAGTGTCATGAATGTATTCATAACACATTTGTTTTTCCACGTAGTATTTTCTTCTCTCTTTCTTTTCCCTCTTCTTTCCTTGAGACTTAACTCTTTTTGTCTTTGCCCAAGAGTGCTTCTTCAGTTTGCTCCTGAGACCTCTTGATACAATTTCAGGAGTCTCTCACAGCTTTCTGTGAGCTGCTTCTAGAACTCCTGCTATCCCTTTGCCTGCCTCAGACCTGGAATCTGCCATTTTCCCCAAGAGCCATGGTTTTGGTGAGAAGAATAGTCCAGGCATTTGGTTAGCTCGTCATATGAAGTCTCTCTTCAGTGTTTAGAGATAAGACATGTGCTTGTTTCTCAAGGACAGGTAAACTATGAGTTTCTCCTGCTGTTACCAATTTAAATCTATGGTTACAAGATTTTTACTTCATTTCTTTAATTTTTTATTTGAATCGCTTTACTTTGGTGCTGAAAAATCTTGGTTAGTAATGATATTAACATAATTACTCATTTGCTTTTTTCTTTTTTACCTATTTGGTTTTTAATCATATTTATGAATGTGTGTGTCAGAATAATAATACTGCTATTATCATTTGCATATATATGATTAATCATGCATATATTTATGTGTGTGAGAAAAATAATGCCACTCTTATTAATAAAATAGCTTTGTCCTTTTAATATATCCTATTAAGGATATGCAGTCAGATCGCTGTGCTTTAAAGTCACCTAACATAATTTTCTGTCTGGGGCACCTAGGTGACAGTTTGTTAAGCATCTGACTCTTGGTATTGGCTCAGATCGTGATCTGAGGGTGATGAGGTTGAGCCCTGTGTTGGGTTCCGTGTTCAGAGTATACTTGGGATTCTCTCTCTCCCTGTCCCTCTGCCGCTTCTGCTCGTTCTCTCTCAACCAAATCTAAAAAAAAAAAAAAAAAAAAATCCTGTCTGTTTAGGTAAACTACTAATCAATACCCATTAGATTGACTTATTTTATTTTGCTTTCATTTTAGGAACTGCTTTTTTTTTAACAATTTGTTTTGTTTTTGTTTTATAACTACATAAAGTTTAAATCAATAAACCAAGAAATAGCCAGAGAATAACTTCTACCTATCCCTGCTCTTCAATCTTTTTTCTCCTTTGCCCAATGGATAACCCTGTATTTTGAATATTTCTAGTTTATTCTTCCATTTTTTATTTATAATATAAGCAGATGTATGTATACTTTTGTATACTGCTCATTTCTCTTTTTTTAAGAATTTTTCTTTTTTTTAAGATTTTATTTATTTATTCATGAGAGACACACAGAGAGAGAGAGGCAGAAACACAGGCAGAGGGAGAAGCAGGCTCCATGCAGGGAGCCTGATGCGGGACTTGATCCCGGGTTCCCGGGGTCACACCCTGGGCCCAAGGTGGGCGCTCAACCTCTGAGCCATCCAGTCGTCCCCACTGCTCATTTCTTAGATAAAATGCACTATTCTATAGTATACTAAGTATACTATTCTATACTTTATGTACTATTCTAGTACTTAATATTGCTTTCTTCACTTAATATTTTCTGGAAACCACTCCACAACAGCATATTAATGTTCAGATATTTCTTACTTTTTTTTAGCAGTTGCATAGTACTCCATTGTGTGAATGTTCTATTACTTGTGAAATAATTTCTCTGCTTATGGGCACTTGTATTGTTTCTGATTTTCTGCTATTTCAAACAAGGTGGCAACTAATGGCCTTATGCATGTACAGGTTTGGAGTTTTTAATTGCCTTTTTTTTGGTCTTATTTTGTTTTGACTTGCTAATATATTTTTAGGATTGACTCCTAGAAGGCAGAGAGCTAGATTGAAGAGTAGATGCTTATGCAATGATGCTCTCCACATTGCTAAATTCCACATATTATTTTGTTTTCCAGCCAGTAATGTATAAACAGACTTCTTTCTCCACTAGCTCCACCAACAGATTATTTTTGTAAGTCTGATAGGTGAACAATAGTGGCTCCTTCACTGCAAAATATCAAATTGTCTTAGTTGACTCAGGCAAATCTAGATCTTACCTACCACTAGCCTTTGCCAAGAATTCAAAAAGTGAGGTAAGTAGAGGTAAAGACACAGCAGGCTTCTCTGGAGGGACCCCATACTAAGAGATGTATCTTATGAAACTCTCTTTCACCCAAGTTGGAACATGTTTTTGTGGATGTTTGCAACACAAGTCAGCTGAGGAAGCTGAGTTTGGGGCTTTTTTTTTTTTAAGATTCTATTTATTTATTCATAAGAGACACAGAGAGAGAGGCAGAGACATAGGCAAAGGAAGAAGCAGGCTCCTCACAGGAAACCTCATGTGGGACTCCATCCCAGGACCCTGGGATCACCACCTAAGTGAACCAAAGGCAGATGCTGAACCACTCAGCCACTCAGGTGCCCCAGTTTGGGACTTTTTAGTTTAAACTCTGTTGATCATGCAGAAACCAACTTCCCTTCTATGAGACTCGACTTCCATTTTCCAGCTAACCCTGCCTCCTACATTAATTTCCAGGGGTTTGCTAATGACAAGCAACCTAGACAAAGAAAACAGATCCTGGCAAAAATGCTGGAATGCTGGAAAGGGAGGCTGTTTGAAATGAACCCCAAGAAGAGCAGGAGGGAGTCACAGGTCCACTGCAGATGCTTTTCCTCACTGTGATTTTTGGGATTTTACCCACTTTCTGCCTGTGAGCCAAAGTTGAGCACCTTTTCTTCTGTTGAAGGTCTATTTGCATTTTCTTCTCTGAGCCATCTGTTCATATTCATTGCTTATTTTTCTAACAGAAGTGTTGAACTTTTCTCTTTTTTTTTTAGAAGCTCTTTATGTCTTAGGGATATTAATCCTTTCATATCCGTTGCAAATGCCATTTCCCTGTTTTGTAATTTACATTTTTACTCTGCTTATGGTGCAAAAGTTTATTTTTAAGTAGTCAAATTCATCAGTCTTTGCCTATATTGCATCTGGGTTGTGATTTATGGCTAGGAAAGCTTTCAGCAAACTCAAGTTACAGAGGGATTCATCAATTTTTAAAAATATTTGTATTATTTCATTTTTTAAAAAAGGTTTTATTTATTTATTCATGGGAGACACACAGAGAGAGGCAGAGACACAGGCAGAGGGAGAAGCAGGCTCCCTGTGGGGAGCCTGATGCAGGACTCAATCCCAGGACCCTGGGATCATGCCCTGAGCAGAAGGCAGACATTCAAACACTGAGCCACCCAGGCGTCCCTTGTATTACTTCATTTTTTGCTTTATATCTAAATCTTTAATTATTTGGAAATTATTGTGTACAGTATGAGAATTATAGTCAGTTTTCTCTTTTTCCATGTAGCAATCCAGTAATTCAAACATTCCTTACTAAAATGTCCATTTTTGCCCAATTGAACTGCAATTCTGAATATATGGCATACAAAATTTGCATATACATCCATGTTTCTTTCTAGACTTCTTTTCTGATCCATAGTTCCCTGCATCCATCCATGTGCCAGTATCACACCATTTGCATTTTTGAGGCTCTATGTGTTTGTTACTATCTGGTAGGGTAGCTATTCCCCACCTTCATTCTTACTTTTTTAAGGATTTTCTTGATTTTTTTTTGTTTTGCATTTTTGTTCTGGCAAATAAACTTCATAATAAACTTGTCTAGCTCAAAAAAAAAAAACCCTTTTGCACTTTTAGTGGGATAATGTCAATGTTATAAGTTAAGTTACAGAGAATTGACATTTTTATGATGCCACGTCTTCCTATGACAGTGACTTTCTTTGTGTCCATGTAAATGTTGGGATCCCTCAGGAGTAATGTATAGTTTTCTTCATAATTCTTGAACCATTCTTGTCATGTATACATCTAAGTATTTTAACAATTTGTTCCCTTTTTTATTTTCCTTCCCAACCACTGTATCTTCTACACCTCATTTTCTTAGATATATGTCAAGGCTATTGGTTTTTGCATGTTGATTTTATACCTCCTACTTTATTAGATTATCTTATTGTTTGTATAATTTTCCACTGATTTAAGTTTCTCAGATGTATAAATATGTCATATGAAAATAGGAATGTTTCACTTCTTTTTTTTCCTAATTCTTACATCTGTAATTACATTGTCTTATTGTGCCACAGTGCCTTAGAGTGTAAGATGAAACAGTAAGTTTATCTCATAATTGTGTTGTATGTACGAAACAATCTGAAATGTATAAAATGCAGTGCAGCGGGAGAGAGGGCGGCCCCTCACCTGGTTTGCAATGCATGTTCCTGGGGAACCTGTTGCTAAACATAATTTCTAGTCCACCAGCTTTAGGGTCAGGTTTGGGCCGTAGCATAGCAGCTCCCTTGCTGTGATCTCTTGAAAGTCAGCCCAAGACACAAGGGTTTATACAAAAAGAAAAAAGAAATGTGTAAAATGCTTAGAGCAGTGCCTGCAATGTAATAAATCACAATCAATGGTATTGTTATTGCACAGTTATTAGTTATTATATATGCATATGTATATATATTAATTCATATGTTTGACAAAAGGTTCTAGAGTTAAGCAATTCTTCTTAATAGCAAGCATTTTCACATCTACAATTTGGAATTATGTGGGTTAAAAAATCACTTTCTGGGCGCCTGGGTGGCTCAGTTGGTTAAACAACCAACTCTTGATTTTGACTCAGGTCATGATCTCAGGGTCATGGGATTGAGCCCCATGTTGGGCTCTGGGCTCAGAGAGAGTCTGCTTGAGATTTTATCTCTCCCATTCCTTCTGCCCCTTGCCCCTCTTAAAAAAAAATCACTTTCTGAGGAGGTTAGTGTTGGCAAAACTGATCACATGTCACCTTCACAATTTTTGCCATATAGTTATTGTACCATTTCTCTCCTTATTTACGTGGTATTTTTCTTTAAATGGAAAAATCTCTTCTTTAAATATGTATATAAATATATGGAATAAATAAATATGCATTACATAGAATGTCTTCATATCTCTATACATATATATTGATATAATCTTTATTTATAGTATCTATAATTTATATATTATATATAATTATATATCATATTATGTAATATATAATTATATACATATCTTTACATATTGTATACCTATTTATACATATATAAAATATGTCACTTTTTAAAAAGATTTTATTATTTCTTCATGAGAGACACAGAGAGAGAGGCAGAGACACAGGCAGAGGGAGAAGCAGGCTCCATGCAGGGAGCCCGATGTGGGACTCGATCCCGGGACCCCAGGATCATGCCCTGGGCTGAAGGCAGATGCCCAACTGCTGAGCCACCCAGGCATCCCTATGTCACTGGTTTAAATGGAGAAGCAATGTTTTTCTGATACAGGTTCAAATAAAGGCATTGTTACTTAAAAAAAGTTTAACATTTGAATTCATGTCATGTCGACATCTGGGAAAACATTAATGAGTTTATACTTTAGTCTTTTTTACTCCTCAGATAGTTGGTTGACAAGCTTATTTTCAAAGACTTCTTAAATAGGTTTTATAATCAGTCTTAATTACAACGTGAATATAGAATCCATAAAGGTGTGATCTTTGGTCTTATTCACTGTTCCATAAATATTTGCAGAATTAATTAATTGATGTATTCTTTCATGCCATGCTCTGGTGGTACGACGAGAATTGTCATACTACGTTTTGTTATTCTGGTTTATAGTTAGTGTGCATTGTGTAAAACAAATGGTGGAATGGAGGACTTTGTGTCACTTCTAGAAAATTCACTTAAGAATAAGAATTGAATTGGACAGTTATAACTACCTCTGTTTTTAAGGGCTTGTTTCTCCTGATATTTGGATTTGATACTAGGCCATGTCCTCATTCACATTTTTCCCTTGCTTCTGGAAGTTTCCCTGCAGATTTTTTTTTTTTTGAGTCATGAGGTTTTAAACTTTTGCAGAGGGTAGTGCTGATGCCATCACAATATAATTAGAAATTTAGAAATGTGGGGTAAAATCCAGCGAGGGTATATTTGGCTTTAGTTAGATCTGCAACTTATATAACCAGCAATAACTCAGTCCCAAATGCTAAATGTTGCCTATAATTAGAAAGGCCCACTTTTATAATTGATAGTTAAAATTATTATAACTGGTACTTAATGGGCTTACTTTAAGTATCCTTATAATCAAGAATGAGGAGGCAGCCTGTTTATGCCTTTCAAAGTAAGATTCTCAAAAATTGTCCCTTTAAGAAAATAAGGTCACTTTATGAAGCATGATTCTCTCATGTTCTACTTTGTTAAATGACATAGTTTATAAGTTTTCAAATTGCCATCTGCATTCTATAATTAGAGCAGTATATTTTTCTTCCAAACATTTGACAAATTAAGGATCCCAAGGTCTCAAACATAACTTTTCACAGCATGTGCATCATTCTGGAAGCTTCTGTATATATCAATCCAAGAGGAGGATAGGCCATTAGTAGGAAAAACAAGATTAAAAAAAGAGAGAGAAAGGACTAGGCTTGGGGTAAAAATACATGAGTTGAAATCATGGCTCAGCCATTCATTAGCTTGGGGAATTCTCTGACCTTCTCTGGGCCTGTTTCCTGTTTGAGAAA
The DNA here is from genome assembly GCF_905146905.1 of Nyctereutes procyonoides. Lineage (NCBI taxonomy): Eukaryota > Metazoa > Chordata > Mammalia > Carnivora > Canidae > Nyctereutes > Nyctereutes procyonoides. Next base: position 7,797,561 of record NW_026575024.1, on the reverse strand, counting down.
TGGAGACAACAGGAAAGACAAGAAAGGGGTCTGAAAGGGAGGAGGTTCCAGTTCAACAAGTATGTTTCTGAGTTTGTTATGTGTCAGGTCCTTCCCTAGTGTAGGTGAGACAAGGAAAGGTAGGATGAAGCCCAGCCTTCAGGGAGTTTGTAAGATAGAAGAATAGGGATAATCACATTATACTATACAGAGGGAAAGTGTGTGAAAATAGGCATGGGGGAGTGACTAAAGATAAGTAGTAATAATTTCTTTCTTCATTCATTCATTCATTCATTCAACAAATATTGACTACTTCTTATGTGCCAGAGATTGAAGACACTGGAGATTCACCTTTGGATGGACCATTGGATGGCATGCCATTTCGTTCATGAGAGGGGTATGGGCCTATGAGGAAGAGCAGAGAAAGCATAGGACATAGAGAATAAGATCAGGGTAGGAGACCATCACTGCTTTAGATGTGTTGGCTGGAGAAAGCCTCCATAATAAAAAGAGCCTTGAGCCAAGACCTGTAGGAGGTGAGAGAGGAACCACATGCCAGGCAGATGGAAGCATGACCTACGAGCCCTGAGGCGGGATGTGCTTGCAGAGAAGCAAGAAATGAGAATGGGACAAAATATTTTAGGGCCTTACAGTCCATAGAAAGGATGTCAAATCTTATTCCTGTGTATGGAGGACCACCGTGTGGTTTAAGACAAACCAGGACATGATCTGACTTACATATTTCAAAAAGATTACCCTGGCTGCTTGTGTGAGACAAGGGGGTGAGTGGGAGATAAGTTGAGAAGCTGGGCGGACAGCAGATGCCATGACTTCCAAAGCAGAGGGTATTTTACTTCAGGATGTAATGCAGGAGCTATGGAGAGGTGCTCAGAATCCAGGAGAATGTTAAGCCATCCCTTGTCCTGTGGAAACAGGAATGGAAGAACATATAACCCCTCTTTACTACCCTACAGAAAAGCACTGCTGGGCAGCCCAGGTGGCTCAGCGGTTTAGCGCCAACTTCAGCCCAGGGCGTGATACTGGAGACCCGGGATCGAGTCCCACATCAGGCTCCCCGCATGGAGCCTGCTTCTCCCTCTGCCTGTGTCTCTGACTCTGTGTGTGTGTGTGTCATGAATAAATAAATAAAATATTAAAAAAAAAGAAAAGAAAAGCAGTGCTCTCAGAGGAGAGTAAGAGTTTAGTTGACACCACGAGATAGAGCACCCATGATGAGGACGTATGTGGAGGAGCCTGAGGACATATGTGGAAAAGCTAGAGGGGAGTCTGGTAACCATAAAACTGATTTTCCAGAGAGCAGGAAGTTTTGGAAGGGAGGAAAGTAGTTTCAGAAGGAGGTAGAGAAACACAGAACAGCAGGTAGATGAAAAACATTTGCAGGAGAATAGCTGGCTGGAGGAGCTTCCATATTTCAGTACAGACAATATATAGCCGGGGTGGAACAGGTCACGGATATAAGTGGGAGTCAAGCTCTGTGTGACCACATCACCTTTTCATGTGGCTCCAAGGAGGGAAGTTGGCAAAGGCATCTTCTTGGTGAATGCTAATTAAAAGCTACTTATTTATAATTTTTCCTACTATATGTAAATCCTTCAATGTGACACTCCGACTCCTAGAAATTGATTATCTCAAATAGTTAAGGATATGTGCAAATATTTAACTGAAATATAAATATTATAGCATTATTAATTATAAATTTTTTTAGAGTTGAGGTATGTAGTAGTATATATACATGTAGATATTGCATGTCTTTCCAATAGAATATTATATATACAATTTACAAGTACATTGCACAGAGATATTTAATGATATGGGAACTATTCATGCTACATTGTTAAGTGAGCAAGCAAGTTAAAAACAATATTATTATATTACATTATCCCACTTCTGAGGGGTCTCCATTATCTGAAATTTTCTTATCTCAACCCTGTGGTTCAAAAGAAATTAAAGTTACTGTTGGGGTGCCTGGGTGGCTCAGTTGGTTAAGCATCCCACTCTTGATTTTGGCTCAGGTCGTGATCTCAGGGTCATAGAATTGAGTCTGCCATGGGACTCCATGCTGGACATGGAGTGTGCTTAAGATTCTCTCTCTACTTTCCCTCTGCCCCTACCCACCCCTCACTGCTCATGAGCATGTACGCACACTCTCTTTCTAAAAATAATATTGTAATATAAAATCGTTGATTAATAAGCTATCTCAAAAAAGTAGTCCTTGCTTAAGTATCCCTCCCTGTTCAACCCCAATATTCATTGCTGTAGTGTCTTGGTTGATAGAAAGTTGATTTTTAGATGTTATTCATATCTAAAAATGATCAGAAAAGAAACCAAATCTGTTTGTCAGTTATTGTAAACAATAAAAGAGGGTTCTACTGTTCACCAGTTTCAGTCCCAGAACAAAATTCTCCCTAAATTATATCCTTAGTGATGGTGTGGACACATTAACACAGATGCTTCCTGGATCTACTCATCTGTAAGGCTTCCCCTTGTTCCAGGATCACAGACATGCAAGGGAGTGGGGATGGGTCTTTAGATGAGAGCAGGACAAGATGGATATGAAGCCAATGGTAACAGGCTTCCATTGCAATGAGGGTTCAGATCTTCTGAGTCTTGCTGGACCTCCTTCTTATCCCTAGGGAAGTCTAATGTCATCATTAAAAGGCAGACTCTGGATCAGACTTCAAATTCTTATGAATGAAATGCACTCAGACTGTTAGTTATTCTATCCAGTCATCTACAAAATGGGGTCAAAATATTGAGCTATTTTATAGGATGGATGTGAATCTTCAACAAATGGAATACATCCGGTGTTTAGAACAGAGCTAGGTACACAAGAGGCTCTAATTTTATATTAGCTACTATTTCCACCAGACCCCCACCAATACCATCATCATCCTCACCATCACCCCACCAGCAGCAGCAGCAGCAGCAGCAGCAGCAGCAACAGCAACATCCTATCAGTAATGGAATTGATAATGCCGGCTTTCAAAATGGACTTTTCTAAATGATTTAATCATTTGATGGGTTTTTTAAAGATCATGTTTAAACTTATCAGGCATATCATAATCTCTGATAATCTAGTAGCATCAGCTATATCCTAAGACCTTATTATCCAACACTTAGCATTCAACGATCGTCATTACTCACTAGTTAAAATGATAACATTTTTATTTGACCCGCTGTATTTGCATTTTCATCTATTTTAGATAAAGCTCCTGAATTTGGGTGTTTAATTTTTCAGAGAATTTGAGACTAGATCCATCAGAATATATGGATTCAAAATCCTAAACTAGTCCATATCAAAAACCATATGTTTCATCTCTGAATCTGTACAATCTTCTATGACTGTCATCCAAAATCAAGAGAAATGGATGCTCATGATACATTATTCAGGCAGAAGTTGCCCACCCAATAAGTCTTCAACCTTTTTTTCTTACTAAAAGAGGCTATGACTTTGATGATGAAAGCAATGTGCTCACCTAAAAGTCTACCTTTCCTATCATCCTGTGACTAGAGAGCTCACGCTATGACAAGTTCAGGCCAGTGAGATGTAAATGGAAGTTACTTGGTGGGACTGCCTGGGAAGCACATTAAAAACAAAAACAAAAAACCTCAACTCACATATTCCTATTTGCCCTTTCTCCTTTTTCCTGGCCAGAATCTGGGCTTGCATGGCTGGAACAGCAACAGCCATATGGTTATCAGGAAGCAAACTTAAGAAGGAAGCCACATATTAAGAACAGCAAAACCAAACATATAGGGAAACTGAGACCATTAGAGTCACCAGACCAGTCCTAGACTGTGATGAGTTATACTCACATATTTCCTTTTTATAATAATAATCTTTTCCTTATTCTTACAACCAACAAATTAATAAATATATGTTAAACACACACTACCTGCCAAGAAGTGTGATAAATATTGTGAGAGATGCAGTCTTTCAGATTGCTTATAAACTGGCAAGGCATTTACAATCCAGCGTGCAATTTCATTATATTCATATATATCAGCAGGCAAAGCCTAAGTATTGCAGTGAAATTGTAAAGGACCTAGCCAGACTTCCCCTAGGATATCATGGCTATGTATTATCTGTACTTAATATTTGGTAAGAATCAAGCCTAAAATATGCTTCAACAGAACATCATACCTTTTAAAAGTTCTTCCCCCACCCTCCCCTCAGAAATGCTATTTTCAAACAATATGGAAAAATGCACTTTAGATGATTGTCTCCAAACTCTTCGTTTCCTGTGGAATATATTACTATACATAGGAAATGTTATTTTGAACCATAAACGCCTAAGAAAAGCCCAAATTCTCAAAAATAAAGTCCTATATCGAAAAGTTAGCAACATGAAGTTGCTTTTTTTCTGCATACTTTGTAGGCTTTTATGAGCCTACCATGATGCCCTTCAATGTTTTAGCTCCCGCAAGGAGCCTGAGTCCTTGTGAGCATGATTATCAAGAGAATATTTGTGACTAAAAACAATCCATCTCTGGGGAAAGCTCTGCAAAAGTCACAAGGATGATCTTTAAAGATGAAAGAATTTCCTCAAAATTGTATTTATTTAGTTTGAACATTGCAAAAAAAGTTAAGATATAAAGTTGACCACAAACCACTGAATTACCAGAAATAAACATGGGTTTGGGAAAGGCGTGATAATTTTTTTTTTTTGATCACTCAGTCATACATCAGGACATTCAAAGGCTACAGACTTTTGCATCTTTAATATCCTAATGATATAAGCATAACATTCATTCGTTCACTCACTCACCCCATTCATTCATTCAACAATATAATTAGATTCCAGGCAGTCTGCCTGGTGCAAATTTTTTTTTTCCTGGTGCAAAATTATAGCAATTAGGCAAGATGTAACTCACGTCCCGATGAAAGGAGAAAAGCAAAATAAAAATTCTAAGTAAGCAAAAAAATAAAAATGTCAGGTAGTTCTATGAAAGTAAAAGGAATAAAGGAATCGACTAATTGGTAGGGGCACATCTTGGTGGAGCGATAAGAGAAAGTCTTTCCAAAGGAGTGTATTTGCATGCAGACCTAAATGATGAGCAGTAGTGAGCTCTGCAAAGATCCATAGAGAAAGCACTCCCTGTAGCAGTAATAGCAGGTGCAAATGCCCAGAGGTTGGGATGAACTTGAATTGTTCAAGGAGCACAGTGAAAAATGGAGAGATTGATGAATTATATTAGAAAGGGACACAGGAATTGAAACATGTAGGGTCTTATCAGCCACAATTAGGACTTGACATGTGATTCTATTCTATCGAAAATGTTAGGGACAGAAAACATGATTTGATTTCTGAAATGTTGCTCTGGCTGCTATTTGGGAAATGAATTGAAATGGGACAAGCGTACCAAGTGGAGAAACTGGATAGAGGACTGTTACTATCATCTAGGAAAGAGACTGCAGTGGTTTGGACTGCAAGGAGCTGTGAGGATTGTATGCTCATGTCTTAGACATTGCGTTCACGTTTCAAGAATGTTACAACTAACAAAAACATTTTTGCAAAGGTGCTATTATTACTCTAATTTTCTGATGAGAAAATTGGAGCTCAGAGAGGTTAAAAAAAGTTGCAAATAGCAGACTACACTGAACCAGTCAAATTTCAAAGACTGCTCTTAAATGCTATATTATCATGACTTCAAGGAAGCAGTTGCTATAAATTTTCATGGGAGGGATGATGGGAATGAAGGCCATAGTCTTAGGATGTGGGAGTATCTGACTCTCATCTAGGGGGACATTTTGCTCCATAGGTCTGTTGAGAACAGGGAAGGGTCTGAGATTTTTACCCTGCTTGGAAGTGAACAGTTTCATCCATGCTGCCAGAAAACATGAGGCTTCTGGGTCAGAGACAAAGGACATTTTATGCAAAGTGAGCAGCCTGAGCTTTGAGTATGGTTTGGCTCCCTCCTTGCCCTCCGAGTCCCACAAGAGAGGATAAAAGGAGGCTTTCTTTTATCTAGAGTCTAAGTGGGTTTGCAAGTGAGGAACGTTGAGTTCAGGGAATGCGCCAATATAGGAAACTGTAAGCAAGCCTGCTGGCTGTCTGGGGGAGATGTTACCATGGGCCTCAACATTGCTGCCATGCTACTAATGGACCCCTAAAATGTGACCTGAGTAAAGACCAGGCAGTCAGGGCCTTACATTCTTGTCACGGTTTTCAGCAGCAGTGTGTGGGCATGCTCACACCCTATCGTGACTGCCTCTTCCCCGACCAGGCCTTCAGCTCATCCTGGTGGGAACGGAGCCATTTTGTAACAGTCACTTCCTCTGGACTGACTCAGAAAGTTGTCCCCGCCCCCCCACAAAAAAATAAATTTTTTAATTAAGAAAAAAAAAAGTCCTAAATTTAACCCTTATGCTGTTGCAGAAAGAGGTGGGGAGATGCATAAGAAATCAGAGCACTGGTCTAAGAGTTTTGAATGATTTTGGCTGCAAGTAAGGAAATACTGACTTGTCAGGATCTTGGAGGAGGGTTTCATTTTCTCACATAAAATAAAAGTTCTGGTGACAGGGGACTTGTTGGTGAAGGCTCGATGGCTACACAGTATCTGGGCTCCAGGTTAGTGTCCCTGCAGTCTTCTTCTTCTTCTTCTTCTTCTTCTTCTTCTTCTTCTTCTTCTTCTTCTTCTTCTTCTTCTTTTCTTCTTTTCTTCTTCTTCTTCTTCTTCTTCTTCTTCTTCTTCTTCTTCTTCTTCTTCTTCTTTCTTCTTCTTCTTCTTTTCTTTTATTGGAGTTCAATTTGCCAACATATAGCATAACACCCAGTGGTCATCCTGCCAAGTGTACCCCTCAGTGCCCATCACCCAGTCACCCCCACCCCCCACCCTTGTTCATTTCCCAGAGTTAGGTGTCTCTCATGTTTTGTCACCCTCACTGATATTTTCACTCATTTTCTCTCCTTTCCCTTTATTCCCTTTCACTAATTTTTATATTCCCCCTGCGGTCTTCTGAACTTAGTTACAAGATGGACCTGACTCTTCAGAGCACAGTGTCCTTCATCCAATTATTCCCAAAGCGAGGGCCAGTGGCATGGACCAGCTCTTTTCCAGTGCCCTCCTCTTGTCAGGGGTGAAAACTCGCGTTCCCAGGGGGCCCCAGGGTATTCCTGCTTCGATCTCAATGGCCACACTTGGGTCCCATGAACACTTGGGTCCCATGACCACTTGGGTCCCATGACCACTTGGGTCCCATGACCAGCCCTGGATTGTGGTCTGCTCCTCTATCTCCTGAGAGGCCTGTGCCAGATATTTGAATACAATAGAGCTTTTGTGAGGAAAGAAGGAGGTGTTGGCCTTTGGGCTGGCACACTTCCACTCCATTTATTTTCTGGCATCTGGACAAGGGCGCTGGGCAAGAAGGACCCTGCAATCGCACAATCACTAAAGCAAGGAGTGGCTTGATAGGTGGTTTCCCGCGGGGTGACAATGAAGAGGGAGTTTGTCATTCGTGCCAGCCCGGTCTGGGGATGGACACAGAGCCTGCCGATTAATTTGGCAAAGAACTTCCACTTCAGTGAACTTTAAATAAAGAGCAGAAAGGAGGACACGTGAGAATTAATTTGTAATCTGACTCCAGCCTTGCATGTTCCTGAGTCACTGAACAGAACGAGGGGAAGGTCTTGTCGGCATATGCTGTCAATGGGCCGAAAGCAGAAGCAAGCAGAGAGAGGCTGTTTGTATGCCTGGGACCTGTCATCAAAATCCCAAAAAAGCAAAATGAATGCTACATTTCTCAGTGGGTGACACAGCCCGGGACACTTGCTTGCAGGTTGAGTCAGGACCCATTTCCTCCTCTTAATAATATTCACCATATTGACAGTCATTTGCAGGTTTTTATGTTCTTCATATATTCCCACTGAACTCATCCTTTTTTTTTTTTTTTTTTGCCTCCCTGAGACCTCATTCAAGAAACACCTGAGCTAAGCAAAACAGCCAACAAGTAAATTAAATTTTTTTTTAATTGTGCATTAATCAGAACACATCTCTGGAAATGTCTCCAGGCTCTTGCACAGAAAGCAGTACACCTATTGAAATGACAATGGCAACATTAGGGAATTTATTGTTAGGGACTGGAATCATAATCATGGAATATTTTTCATTGAGAATTGGGTTTCACTATTAGGACTGTGATATATGGTCTAAAGGTTTTTAAAAAATAACTCTGGTTGTTGTGGGGGCGTTTTTTCGGACTTGACAAACACAGCACATTTATCACGCAAGGAGTCATTATTATAACTCATTGGCCATCCTAAGTGTACCTAGAACTATGAATGGGTTTGTGTGTGGACAGCTGTGTGTGTGTGCACACGCATGTGTGTGTGTAGGAAAACTTAAACAGATATCATAGATGGATCCTATAGACAACTGGTTCAAATATTGGCTCAAATCATAAAGTATTTTCTTTCTTTTTTAATATTTATTTTTTTAAATATTTAATTTATTTATTCATGAGAGACACACACACACACACACAGAGAGAGGCAGAGACACAGGCAGAGGGAGAAGCAGGCTCCATGCAGGGAGCCCGACATGGGACTCGATCCCTTGTCTCCAGGATCATGCCCTGGGCCGAAGGCAGGCACTAAACCGCTGAGCCACCCAGAGGAGATCCCCCATAAGGTATTTCCAATGAGATAATTATCATTATAAATCTGGTGTGGCCTGGTGGCTCAGAGCATGGCTCTTAAAGTCAGACTCTGGGGTTTCAATTCTCACCCGTCCTTTGACCTTGGTTGGGGAAGTCACTGAATTTCTCTGAACCTCAGTTTGCTAATCTAAAGATTGAGTTATTAGCAAATGCAAGAGTCATATTAATAGCAATAATTATAAGGCTCGTGATGATAGCAGCTAGTAGTAACTGAGAGGTACTGTTGTAAGCACTTCCGTGTTCACTCATTTACTATTTTTTTAAAAGATTTTATTTATTTATTTGAGAGAGTGAGAGTGAGAGAGCAAAAGAGAGCACGAGGTGGGGGAGAAGCAGATGGAAAGGGAGAAGCAGACTCTCCACTGAGCAGGGAGCCCGATGTGGGGCTCGAAACTAGGACCCTGAGATCATGACCTGAGCCAGGGCAGATGCTCCGCCGGCTGAGCCACACAGGAGCCCCTCATTTACTGTTATTAGTACTAATAATTTTAATGGTTTGTGAGGATAAGATGCAACATGTGCCTAATCCAGTACTTCCTATGCTGTAAATATTTTAAGATGTGTATTAGCCATAATAATATTAATTTAATAAATGAATTAGGCATGTCAGTCAAAACGGAGCAGACCAGTGATGTGTCTGGACCCTGCCAGTGAACTCTGGGCTATTTTTTGAGGCAGCGACAAGGTGCTGTGGGCAAAGGATTTTAAATTATGCCCGGCCCCACCAGAATTCACAAAACAAATGAACAGTCAAGGACCCCTTATCTAGATTCTTTTAAACCAGAGCCTGAAAGATTTCCACATGTTTGTGTGTCAGTCTGCACATTTCTAGCTAGAAGCTCATGAGTTTATGTATTTATTTTTTTAGAACCGCATGAGTTAAATATTTGCACAACAGACTTTTTCAAGAACGTTCAGGGAGGACAGTTGTACCACCTGCTGCCATTCCAGAGCGGCTCCTCACCCAGTTCGCATTTCCCTTTCCCTGTCTGGCACACAGCAGCACCGAGCAACATCCAAGGACACCAGCACTCACCCCACGAAAGGTTCCGATGGGCTTACTGTCCTCCTGGTTTCAGCAGTTGGTAAGCCCTCCCCTGTTGACTTTTTATTAATGAACTCAGAAAACTGGCTGCTACCATTCATTCATTCACTCAGCCATCCTCCAGAGAGGTCCAGATCGCAAACATTCTGAAATGTTCAAAAGCTTCCACAGTCTCACATGCATCAGAAGAATCCTTGCCCCCTTACCTTGGGCATGAGCCCCACGTTGACGGTAGGCCTTTGTCCTTATTTTACACCACTATCCCTGTCTCTTTGCTGTCTTTTTTTTTTTTTTAAAGATTTTATTTCTTTATTCATGAGAAACATACAGAGAGAAGCAGAGACATAGGCAGAGGGAGAAGCAGGCTCCCTCCGGGGAGCCTGGTGCGGGAATCGATTCCAGGACTCTAGGATCACGCTCTGAGCCAAAGCAGGTGCCCCGGCCCCATCTGCCTTACTGTGTCTCATTGAAGGAGCCAAATTTATGGAGCTTCAAGGCCTTGCCACTCCCAGTGTGCTCCTATCTACCTTTTCCATGACGGTCTCAGTCAACACTTCCACCCTACGGAGGCTCTCCTTATCAACCCCCCTTAAAGGACACCCCCCCCCCCCCGCCCCGTGCCTGCAACAGCACCAAACACATAACAGGTGCCAGTAGTTAATTAATTTAAATCACATGACTTATGCTTCTACTGCGTGCAAATTATTCTCTTGTAAAGAAAATATGTAGGTGTATAATTAAACCCAGAGAGGACTCATGAGATTAGAGCTGATCTCTTGGAAGAAACACAGTCATGGTGATTGATGGGTAATGTCTGGGATGGTGTGCTCTGTTTAAATGGGCCCGGCAGGGAAAACAGTGTTTGAACTCAAGTTCATTTTTAAAACAGGAGAAAGAGTGAGAGATGTGGCCCAACTCAAGAGTAAAGCCCCCCGCCTAAAATAAGTCAAATTCAATTTAAAAAATAAAAACAAATGGGATCCCTGGGTGGCTCAGCGGTTTAGCGCCTGCCTTCGGCCGAGGGCGTGATCCTGGAGTCCTGGGATCGAGTCCCACATGGGGCTCCCTGCATGGAGCCTGCTTCTCCTCTGTCCGTCTCTCTCTCTCTCTGTTGAATAAATAAATACAATCTTAAAAAATAATAAATAAATAAATAAATAAATAAATAAATAAATAAAAACAAAAGCTGTATGGTTCCTAATCCTTGATGCAGTGCTCACTCTGCCAAATGCTCTCCTACGCACTCTCCATATTTTCTTACATTTGACATTCATGATAGCCCCGTGAAGCAGGTACTGGAGTTGACATGATTTTCTTATGCGCGTCTTGAGCTTTACAGAGCAGGGCAGACTTTCTCTGTAAAGGGCCAGATAGTACATATTTGAGGCTTGGTGGGCTCTCGGGTCTATTTCAACTCTTCAGCTCTACCTTTGTGGCCCAGAAGCAGCCAGAGCCATCATCTAAATAATTGGGTGTAGCTGTGTTCCAATAAAACTTTGCTTACAGAACAAGCAGCGGGCCGGATTTAGCCAGCCTCTCTCAGAGCTTGCCAACCTCTCTCATGGAAGGAAGGAAATGTGCCTGCATTTGGATAGCTGCTAAATGGCAGCAAGGGTCTGAACTCAGGTTGTCCTGATTCTCGAAGAATGCTAGGTTTCAAATACCAGATTTCCACAGCTACTGCCCCTCCTTTCTGCCGGCCCATCCAGTAGGTCAGGGCCACCACAGTTTTTTAATAACTGTAATCAGTGTCTGTTGACTGCCTCCTACACACCAGGCACTATCGAATACATACATATATCTATGTATATATTCAGGGATTTAATCTTTATGGTATCGAGGGAAGAAGCCACAGTCAACATCTGAAATAAAAAGCTGAATTTCTCCATTGCTAGGAAGGGAGAACTGTTCTAGCTTTATGTCCCTCTAAACAAGCAGAGAGAGCTGAGCCTTTAACGGTTGGTTTGGGGACCTGGGGAGTTTAAGGATTGATGGGCTTTCAGAAGCAGAGTTGAGGGGTTGGTTGGCTTCAGCTCTCCAGGTCTGCTTAGTTGTCTGAGGCTGAGCGGCCATGGATAGTTGGAGATGGATTTAAAACCACTTCCGGTGATTACTTGTTCCTAGTATGGACTAGGGTCAAAATACCATCAGCATTTTTCCTCTCTTGAGTTTGGATCCTAAGAACTTTTCATGCTTAAACAACAGTCCTAAGAGGGAGATATTCTTCTTGCCCCCACTTGATGTATGAGGAAACAAGGCACATAAGAGGTCATGTGACTTGCCCAGGATCTTAAGGCTGGTGAATGGAGGAGCCAGGATTTTAAATCTGACAGTGTGGATCTATACTCTATGCTCTCCAAGTGGACCCCTTCTACTTGCTGTGTCATGTGTTTGTGTCATGAGAATTACAAGTTGGTCACTTACAGGCACTTAAACAAACTCCTAGTTTGAATCTATCCATTTCATTCATTTCATCTCATCATTTGTTCCCATCTCTGTTCCCTCTATTAGGTAACAAATGGCCACTTAAAAAAGAACAGCCACAAGGCCAAATTTTCTTGATGTGAAATGCAGTGCCATTTAAGGTAATCGTTCCTAATACTTTAGCTTCTAACTGAAAAGTCAGGCTTGCTTTTGCTAAAAGGTTAATAAGCAGGAATCTTGACTTCACAGTACATCAGGAGAGATAAATGACTCTGTGAAAGATAATGCAAAATTACAGCCTCCTCTAACCCTACTGGGTTGTTCTTGACTTTTAGACCAAACTTACAAAAGGTTAAATGGAAAATTAAGGGAAAAACAAGTCTGTCTCCCTGCAAATTCATGTTCCACTTTCTACAACTTACAAGACTCAACGGTTCATGGCCAATATTTATAGTAGAACTGGGAGAATTGTAACTAGAGGCTTGTAATTGTCTCCTACTTGGCCACAGACTGATTCAGAGGATAGAAGACATGGATTTCATTCTGTTTTCACCAATAGCTTAGGTGCAAAATCCTGGGAAATGGGTTGAATCTGTCCATATGTAGCGGTTTCCTAAGGATGCTTTGATAACGTACTGCAAACTGAGTGGGTTAAAACAATGGAAATTTATTGTCTTATAGTTCTGGAGACCAGAAGTCTGAAATTGCGGTCTTGGCAGGGCCATATTGTTTTTGAGGACTCTAAGGGAAAATCCCTCCCTGTCTCTTCGGGCTTCTGGTGTTTGCCAGCAATCTTTAGCATTCTTGGGCTTATAGAAGCATGATTGCAATCTCTGCTTCTGTTGACACATAGCTTTACTCCCCGTGTTTCTGTCACAGAGTCTCTTCTCTTCTTGTAAAGCCACCAGCCATATAGGCTTAAGAGCCCACTCTCTTTTCCTTTGATTCATCTACACTAATTACATTGACAATGGCCTTATTTCCAAATAAGGTCAAATTCTGAGGTACTGGGGATTGAAACTCAGCATATCTTTTGTCAGGCGGCACAATTCAACCCACAACACCAGGATTCCATGTTCTCATTGGTTTGTGATGAGATTGCTTCCTTCATAGGGATACTAAAGGGTGGATAATGAGATTCAAGTCCTTCGAGGGAAAGTACTCTGTAATTACTAAACATATCACTGACAGATTAATCGAAAAGACAAGGGCATATTCATAGGACAGGCTTTATGAAATCTAGAATTCTTTTACTACACACCCAACTAACTTCCTTTTTATAGGAGCTGAGTTCCCCAAGGTGTATTTTTGCCAGAATAATAAGTCATTTCAAAATAAGTGAGATATACACAAAAGGATGATAATTTCTGACCTACATGTGATTCTACAGCAAGTTTCAGAAATTGCTTCCTTTATATATGGACTGGATACTTCTTAAGAGAAAACCAGTTTCTCCCCAGAGATGTGAAAGATTGTTTCTTCTCTTTGTTCTGGAAGAAAGGAAGTTTTCATCAGCCTGGACCATCCACATTTGGCTTTTTCACTGAACTTGTAGAAAACAATGTCACTTCAGACAGTAATTTTATGGAGATGTAGAAAGTATGCCCAGGCCTCTCTAGAGGTAAGGTCAACATGAGATGGGGAAAAAAGCTCCTATAATCTTCTTTTGTGTTTTGTTGCTCATTTATTCATTTGTTCAACAAATATAGACCCCCACCCCCGGATGTCAGGCAGAGACAAGGGAGATGCAAAACTATATAAAATCTGGTCTCTGCCCTTGGGAGCCCATAGGTGAGTGGAGGAAGCATGTAAAGAAATAGGATAATATGATAATTTCCATTGAAGAGATATTTCCAAAATGCTGTGAATACAACTGATGCCTGTGAAAGAAATCAGGAAAGGTTTTCTTGAAGCAGAAACAGTACAAGCAGTGAGTGTGGTTGGGCAAAAGTCAAGAGGTGTAGGTCCTGTGTTATATCCTGTGTATGGCTGGAGTGTAGAGTGTGAGATGTGTTCAGGGGCCATACCATAAATATTTGAACTCAGTCAACAAAGAGTAATAATTTTCTTTTTTTTCTTAATACTAATTTTTCTTCATTTATGTTAATCTCAGCTTAGAGGCATCTGGATAGCTAAATCAGTTAAGCGTCTGCCTTCAGCTCAGGTCATGATCTCAGGGTCCTAGGATGGAGCCCTGTGTCGGGCTCCCTCTGTTCAGTGGGTAGTTTGCTTGTCCCTCTCCCTCTGCCCCTCCCCTCACTTGTGCTCTCTCTCTCAAATAAATAAATAAAATCTTTTAAAAAATGAATCTCAGCTTGTTATATAAAACCTAAAGCATCAGAAGGTATAATATGAAGATTAAAATCACCTTTAATCTCTATATCCAGAGATAAATTTTTTGTGTTCTATGAATATCCTTCAGTCTTCTTTTAAATTATTAAATGAATTCAATATAATGTATTTATTTTGATTTTATTATAATGTTTTATACACATTATAAATGTTTTTAAGACTATTATAATGTTATTATTATTTATTTTTATTATAATGTTATTATAATGTTAAGATACTCATACTTTTGTCCATCTCTCTTTCTCTTTCTTCACTTAACATTATACCATGGACTTTATCTGGGAGCAATTTTTTTCTACATAGTGTTTTGATCTACATTTTTAAAACTCTAGTGCTCTGGTAACAAGCAGAGGTTCTACAGTCTAGGAGAACATCAAGATGTCTTAGAACTACCATTCCTCGCTGCCAAATTGATTAGTTTTGATGTGTTTCAGCTGATTGTGTGATTCACAGAAATAAAACAAATGGATCCTTTATTTTTATGAAGGGATATTTTAAATGATAGATGAAGAAGAATGTTTCCTGAGGAAGAAAATGGAGATGAGGATAAATGGCAGGTTTTAAGCAGAGTATTTTCTAAAAATAAGCATTTCTCTTTATTTAAACTTACAGTCTGAGTGTGCTAACTCTGTGATGCTTTAGGCTTATGGCTTCCACAAACCACATCATTACAAGCCCCATAAGCTTGGTTGACAATATAATAACAATCTCAAATCATCTATTTGGAGAAAAATCTTGGATCAAAATAACATTATGGTACATATCAGATTTTTAACATTTATCCTTGAAATAATAATAGTACCATTAGGGTGGATCAAAACAAGCCCAGTAGATGTGAAATAAAAACTCTGCCCCAGAGTGTGGGCTTGTACAGTGTCCTCCAGGCTTTGTCTAATTCCAAGATGGTTTAGTGCTTTTAATGTGAAAAATCAGTAGTTTGCTGCAGTTTCAACAATATTGAATAAGATCCACAAATTTCACTAAACCAGAGAGTTCACAGCTAAGAGAATCGGAATGATTTTTCATTTTGTCTTAAATTAGAGGCTGTCGACTATTTTTAAATTCAGCATGTCACAGTGAACTAATAATATTCATCTATGATATGGCATTTATATCTTCAAGGGGGAAAAAACCAACCTTGAGTATTTAGAGGAAAAACCAAATTATCTCTAAGGAAACAAAAATATCAGGTTAGCTCCAAACTTCCCTTCTGGGGAAGGAAAGATTATGAAGCATTGCCTATCACTGAAATGTAATTTTCAGGAAAAGGTAAGACCAGGACTTACCTACAGATATCAAAATGAACGTATGTGAAATATTTTATTTTATGTATGTGAAGGACCCATGTTGATGTTATGACTGGTTCCATAAAGGGAAAGTCCAAACAGCAGAAATGTATCTAGAATAAAGAGATGTTGAGGTGGGCTGTAGCCAAAGATGAAAACTGGTGTTTTCCAAAGGGACTGAAGAGAGTTTGAACCTCTCCCACATGAAGACACACTTCGCCCACCTCTCAGTGATCTACAACTTGCAGAGTCGTAACAGAGTTAGGTTCTGATAACTCAGAGACTGTGCTGTACCCATGGAGCCTTCTACTGAAGCACAATTTTTTTTTATGTCATGGTGTCTAAATCCATCTCTCACTGACCTGTTGTCTTCTGTTTTCCATTATCCCAGTCTTTTGCAATACTAAAATCCAGGATCCAATGAAAGGATATCTACAGATTTAGGAGGGGAAAAAAAGATTAAAAAAAAACCCAAGAATCTAGGCCCAAACAATTACTATTATTATTTGAGGGCAGTAGACAGACATTGTAAACTCCGTTTTTTCCAGACATCCACTATTAATAACAAACCCTGGTTTTTGAGACTTGAAGCTTCTACAATTACTAGAGCCCTCTTTTTAAAAATGTGTATAAAATTTTGAATACAGAATTATCTAAAGAGCAAATATTTACTTAGAATGAGAAAGTGAATATGAAATCAATTATTAAAAATCGTAAATCACAGATGACTTAAAAGCTGATAAAGAAAAAGCTACATATGTCCAAAGTGCAGCAAAATAGCATAGAATTTATTTTCTTGTTAGCTGAGGCACACCTTTTTCCCTACATTTTTTATGGACCTAGCTTCTGATCATTCTATCGTGTAATAATGATTTCACAGTTTTATCTCTGGAGGGGAAATGGAAACATAATTCAGTCTTTTTTCTACAATGGTTGGTTATTTCTGTTTGAAGGGCAGCATGGTGTGCTGTTTGGTCTAGATCCATAAGACTTCATCAGGATAGGACATCTCAGATGAGCTGAGATGTGATTTAATACACCACTACTCAGTTTTGTGTCTTATACACTATGAATTCAGGAATTCTGAAATGCTGTTTCTCAGAATTCCCACCAAGAAGAATGAAAGTGTGTGTTTATTGTTACTTATACTATATTATCAAGTGGATTCTCAATGGTAGACACCTTTGGTGTCTGAAGCTTTCATAGACGGTCATCTGATGGAACATTCCAAGCCATGGCCCACAGACTTGTGAGGTTAGAAACGTGTTCCTACTTTGATACCATTTCTGTCCTTGTGTGCTTGTGTCTTTATGAGGGAGAGCCAACCCAGTAGACCCTGAGAATCTCTCAGGAACCAATTCCTACACCAGAACAGTGAGGAAAATGTTAACTGAACACACCGACAATTATGAATCACATACTTAACTATATCCCACTAAAACCAAAATCAGTGTGTCCTAAATTCATCTTTCCCATGGCCAGATCCAACCATCCTCATACTACCTGACGACAGGGATGTATAACAAGCAGGAAGTTGATGGGGAAGGAAGCAGCCCAACTTAATTGTGCTTAAACACCTCACTCTCACAAAATATAGAAAAATACAAAAATATGTGTCTGTGTAAACATATTGCTAGTAACCCTCCCTCATACCTCACTACATCCCCAGCGTCTTGACTATTACCTGGATTATAATAGGTGCTCAATAAATCTTTGCTTAATGATTTTAAAAATGCTTAAGGATGCAGTATGAAAGGAAGGATGTATTAATGTGAGGTTTTTTGGTGCCCTCAGGGGATGCTTGTACACACAGAAAATACTATTCATAAGATTTTATAAAAAATTAGTATTCTTGGGACGCCTGGGGAGCTCAGTGGTTGGGCAGCTGCCTTTGGCTCAGGTCGTGATCCCGGGGTCCAGGATGGAGTCCCGCACCAGGCTCCTGCGAGGAGTCTGCATCTCCCTCTGCCTATGTCTCTGCCTCTCTCTCTGTGACTCTCATGAATAAATAAATAAATCTTTAAAACATAGTATTCAAATGATTGAAGTTATAAAAGAAAAATGAACTCTTTCCTAGGCTTTAAGTTTAGCTCATAAATGTATTTGTCTGTTTTTAAATCCAGCAAATATAGTAGTAATCACATTTATGGGATCTTTGACAAATATTTGGTTTCTTTTACAAGCTTAAGTGCCACAAATATTTTAAACAGCTTTTATAAATTTAATATATTCGCTTTCTCTAAGTGTTCCCCAAGAGACTGGATTAATAAAAACCATCTTTCCGAATAGTTACCAAGTCTTTGAAATTTATGAAAGTTTAAACTCACAAAAATTTTAAGTTTTCATTTTCGTAATATGTTTCAAATGCATACATATAAAGTGTATACAATTTCATCATTTACAGAAAACTATCAATACTATGATTTTGTTACTCTCAAATTTCTTTTACTTAATTTTAAAGTTTAAGAAATCTATTCACATTTAAGGAATATAGTTAGCATCCCCATGAACTGGAATGATCTGTGAGCAGAGGCTTTGCCCAGAGACTGCAATTGGTGGCTACCCTGCTGGGGCTCACCGAATTCTCCTTTAGTTTCCTCCTCATGGTTTCATAACTTCAGGATGTGACTGAGTATCCAATTCAAGTTACACACATTTACTAAATTCATGTCTATTCACAGGCTCTGTGACTCTCACCCAAGTTTGTCACTTGATTTAATTTTGCTTTTGTTTTTACCTTCCATCTTAAACTTTGACTTTGATCTTTGCTAAGACATATGTATTGATGGAATTTTAAAAACATAGAAATAGAACTTCTACCCAAGGGTAAAGACTCGTCAGTTGGATGAGCTTGTTTTTAAAATATATATTCTCAAATTCATACCACCAATGGAAAGGTTGATCATGATATCTGGTTGAATTTCATGTACTTCACATGGCCTTTGTATGATTTGCGTTTAAACTCATGAGGTCATTTCATGGGCAGCAAATGTAAGTACCTTTCCTAGAAATAAAATTAAAGTCACCCTCCTACCATTCATAAGAATGTTTCAAAGAATTTCGGAGAAGGAAAATGACAGTATAAAAAACTGCCATTGATCAAAATAGATGCGATTTCATTAAATGTGATAGTAATATTGAACACAAATTTTAAAAAGGATTCATTTTTTTTGCTTTCCTGTATTATTATATTATTTTTTTAGTTTTTATTTAAATTCCAGTTAGTTAACAGGCAGCACCGGATGATGTATGGAATTGTTGAATCACTGCCTCGTACATCTGAAAAATAATTCTTTTTTTTTCATAGTCACACTTGAATTTTATTAATCTCCAACTTTTAACATTTACTTTTATTAGAATATCGTTGATGCTACTTACCTAAATACAGTCAATCTTTCTTTGTAGTTTGACTAAAACTTACATTCACGTAATTATATAATTCTCTTAAAAATTCAAATAATAATAAGGTAAAAAGAGACAGTCTTGTTCTGCTTACTAGTCCTACTTTCCTCCATATTGATGACTACTGTTATCTGTTTTTTTTAATTTCAAGCCCATGTATGTAAATATAGGAACATATATACATAGTTAAGTTCTGAAAAATAATTCTTGATTGACAAGGTACAGAAAAATATGGATAATAGATATGTGAATTAAAAATCTCAGATTATACTGATACTATATAATAGACACTAGAAGTGGTAGGATGGGAATGATATAAAACAATGTGCTAAATTTTCCATCATAGATGTTTATATGCTTATAAAACCTAATACAGAGGTTAAAAATAATTATTCAAAGATCAATTATGTTGTAAACTCATTATGATCTTTAGCATTATAATCTTATATCATATATCATATTAACAAAAGCCAGAAAGGGGTAGGGTCTAGAAGAAATAAAAATTGCTTAATTTTTTTTATCATGTACAAAAAGTCAGACTTTCAAAAATAGATTTAAATATATTCACAAAATTGTAAAATTAACTGCCAAGGGTAATAAAAATAGGATAGTGTTGACTGAGACTCCCTAAAGAGATTATTAAAAGAACCTACAGAACAAGCAAAGCCAAGTTTATTGTTTATTGCAGTGAGGGACAGTGGAGTCTCAGTACCATCTCTAGAGGGGAAAGTCAAAAGTGGATGTTTGTGAGGTTTTTGTGGTCTGATTTAAGGTGGATCTTTTCAGTGCAGAGATCTCATCGGGATTTGGCAGAGTTTGTGATGTACTTGAGGAATGATGGATGTGGCAAGGTGAACCTCTTGAAGTGAGTCTTCAAGAATAAACAATAATTTGACGAATACACTTGAGCAATCTATTGTTTAGTAGGAAGAAGAGACTATTGTTCCTTGTACTGAAGGGAACAAGGGGAATGGTCTATTGTTTAGAGAAGTGGATTTTCAGCAAGTTCCTCAAACAAACCATAAAGTTACTTGCAACTTCATTTTTCTGACCTAGAATTTCCTAGCATAATAAAGCCATGTTAATGCAGAGTGTAAACTGAGTTGATGTAGATAGTATCAGTTATCAACATTTTTTTACATCAGTATTATTAAAAACTAAAAAGAAAATACAGCTTGCATATAAAAGGGAGAAAGATGAAAAGTAAAAAGAGCATAAACTCAGGAAACAAAAATTAAGAGGGCAGGAGGAAAACCAAACACACCTGTAAACGTTAAAAATGAAAATAAATCACATTATCCAGTGAAAAGGTGCATTCAGTTACATACTAACTGAAGACTAACATACTTTAAAATTATACCTATAGGGACACCTGGGTGACTTAGTGGTTGAGCAACTGCCTTTCGCTCAGGGCGTGATCTCAAGGTCCTGGGATGGAGTGGAGTCCCACATCGGGCTCCCCGCAGGGAGCCTGCTTCTCCCTCTGCCTGTGTCTCTGCCTCTCTCTGTGTGTATCTCATGGATAAATAAATTAAAAAAAATGATACCTATAGATGAAAAATAAAGGATGGGCAGTGATGTTTCAGACCATCACAAGAATGTTAAGAGGATATATTAATCTAAGGCATGAGATTTGAAGGCACAGATTATTGATGTAAAGGAAGTTCATTTCATTTTGGTGATACACAACTCAATGAGGAATTCAGTCATGTATCTTTATGTGCAAAATAAAAGGACATCAATATATATATAAATCAGGAAGTACTAAGAGCAGAAGTGTAGGAGGAAGAAGAATTAAGGGAGAGTGTGGAGTTTGGGGTTAGGGTAGTATGAGAGGCCCCTCCTCACTACAGTCATGTGTGTTCACACTTGCTCTGGACACGTACAAGACAGAAGGATTCATCTGAGGTGTGCTTAATCTGAGGTCCTGGGGCGAACAAAATAAAACAAAACAAAAAACCCGAACCAAAAAACCAAGAAGGAGCCCGGAGATGAGGGAGGAAAATTGAAGTGAAGCTGTGATCACAAGGGAGTGGGCATTGGTACAAGCATATAATTGAAGATGCAGAAGCCGACCCACTATAGGGAAGCTGGAACCATGACAGGTGAGACCCTGTGGATTTATGTGGAAGGAGGGCTACTGCCAGGCGTTTCACATGGAAATAAATGAACTGGATTCCAGTCTTCCACGGCACAGTCATTCATGATGAATTAAAGACTTAAATGTGAAAAGCAAAACCTTAAACCTTGTAGAAAAGTGTATTGTAAAAGATGTCATGACGTTGAGATACTGAAGGATTTATTTAAAAAGACCCTTAAAGACTATGATAGAAATGGTCAAGAAGTTTGACTCCATTAAAAATGAAAAATTCTATTTCTTAAAACACACCATAAAGTAAAAGAACAGACGACTTTGGGCCAGAAGGTTTTGTAACACAACTGACAAAAAGTTGGTTTTCTAGAATACACTAATAAAAAATACAATAATGCCCAACCCCACTGTCACCAGAGAAAGGAACATTAAGATCTCATGCTGATATCTAGAAAGAAGAGTATTCTAGCCAGAAGAAGTGCAAAGGCCCTGAGGTAGATAACTGATTGGCTTGTCGAGAAATAGCAAGAAACCCAGTTGTGCAGCATCCACTCTGTCTTTAAGCCAGACAAAGACAGATAGGGGTCCAGATCATTAATTTCCATGTCCTATAGTTTAATCTTTGACGTAAGAGGCCAGCAAGATGATTCATGAGAAAATAGTGAAAAAAAAATTGATCATACAGGGGACAGGACTGATGGGAGTGACCAAACTCATTTTGAGAGAGAGGGACAAAGTATAAGATGAGCAAAGTATAAGATGTTTTAGGCATATCATTTTTTTAAAAGATTTTATTTATTTATTCATGAGAGACACAGAGAGAGAGAGGCAGAGACACAGGCAGAGGGAGAAGTAGGCTCCTGATGTGGGACTCGATCCCGAGACTCCAGGATCACGCCCTGGGCAGGTGCTAAACCGCTGAGCCACCCAAACATCCCAGCCAATTCAATATCTAATTTAATTAGTTGAGACCACCTTAACCATCTCCTCATTGTCAGGCCCTCTCCTAGGAGCTGAGGATCAAGGAAAAGGAAAACCCCAGCCAGAGAAGGAGCCACCTGCCTTATTAACAAAGAGAAAGACAAACAATCTACCATGCGATGGGCAGAATATTTACTTATTGATTTATCATGGTCCAGACCTGAGCCTTAAACACATTTTTACCAATCCCCACAGTAATCCTATATGGCTGATATTATTTATTCCCAACTTGCAGATGTGAAAATGAAATACGACAGAGATTAAGTAATTTGTTTGGAGCAGGGTTTCCCAACTGTGGTGCCCTTGGCGTCGGGAGCTGGGTAATTCTTGGTTGTGGAGCTATCTTGTGCCTCATAGGATGTTCAGCAGCAGCCCTGGCCTCCACCCACCAGATTCAAGCAGCTCCCCTTCCCCCACAGTCACCCCAAGTGTCTCCAGACGAATATCCCCCAGGTGATAAGAGACAGAATAAGTAGTGGGTGGGAATTCAAACCATACCTGCTTGACTCCAATGGCCGTAGTTGTTGGTTGTTTTCTTGGACTTCATTGGTTAGTGTACGCTGCCTCTAGGAACAGGTATGTGTTGGGTACTCTCCTTTGATGAGTACCTGTCTGCACTGAAGGCAGCCCAGTGAGGAGGTGTGTTTACCTACACGGGGCTCCCACTAGATGAAGAGACACAGTGAAGGCGATGCAGACGTTCTTGTAGGTTCCTACCATTTGTTCAATATCTCAAGGCACAAGTAGTGATAAACAGTAGCCTGCAGGCACTGCTGTGTCGCTTTAACTTCATTCACTCACTCATTCATTTGTTCATTCACTCATCCATCAATGCCAGGCGTTGTCCTAGGCCCTGAGCCTCCCAGCTGGCAAGTCAGAAGGGTTCCTACTCACGCTCAGTTTCATCAAGGGTGGGGAACAGATGGGAGACCTGCTGACACATCACTAAACAACGAATTTCCATTTGTCAGAAGCGTTTAGAAAAAAATGAAAGAGTTTGATGAGGGCAAGTGACTTGGTTGGAAGGAGCAGGTGAATTGGAATTCAGAGGTCACGAGAGGCTTCTCAGAGGAGGTGACACAAGCCGAGGCCTAGTAACAAGAAGGAGTTGTTCACGGGAAAAGCTGAAGTGACAACAAGAGAACAAAGAGACTGTTTGGAGAACAAGGAACACTGAGACTCTGAGGTGGGAAATTGGTGTCTCTCAGGAACAGTGAGAAGGCCTCTGTCGATGGGAGGGGGTGTGTAGGGGCAGGAGGTGGCTGACAGCCAAGGAGGTGGATGAGGACCCACGGGCAAGTTTGACCTTGTAGGACAAGGAGGAATGTGGCTTGTATTCCATGTGCAACCTGAATAGGATCTTGCTGGAGTCACTTCAGGAGGAAGCCAGATGTGACCCTTCTTTGAGCTAACGTACTAAGGCAATGTTCCTGCCTCTGCGTGTTCCTGCCTCTGCCACTCAGGCTTATACGTCTGCGGTTATTTAAATGGACTGATGTAAGAGTTCTAGTTTGAAGCTTACAAGGGAAATCAAAGAAATATTTAAAATATATTAGTTCAGTTTCTTATTCTCCCTGCAGAGCTTCTGCAAAACAGCCTTTTTTATTGCACTTGCTCCTTAGAAGGTCTATTGAGTGTTTGATTTCATAAAAAAAGCCCACAAGCACCTATAGTTTTTAAGAATTTTGATATTGAGTGTCAACGACCGTCAGTGAGTTTTAGATTTTTTTTTTAAAGGAAGATATTATTATGGTGATGATCTTCTCTCGTATTTTAGGCATAACAATTTAATGCCTAGTGCTTGTAATGGGATAAAATGGAAATAATTTAGATGTCCATCAGTAAAGAAGAGAGAAATAAAACATATTATTGTTGAATGATGGAATGTGATTCAGCAGTTTAATGAACTAGATCTACACAGATCAACTGTGCAGGTCTCCACAAAACGAGGAGGGGGAAAGGGAAGTTGTAGTACAATAGGTATAGAAAAATAGGATTTTTCCCCAAGAGATATTGTGATATAATTGACATTTTATGTTGTGTACATTTAAGGTTTACACGTGTTGATTTGATACATTTATATTTTGTAAAATGATTACCACCGGAGCCCACAGCAAGGTGGCATGAGACAGCAGGGGCACGACAATATTTGGGGGGATGAAGGATATGTTTATTGCCTTGACTATGGGGACGACTTCACTGGTGCTCACATATGCCAGAACTTAGGAAATTTTACATTTTACATATCCGCAGGCTGCTGTATGTCAATTATACCTCAATAAATCTATTAAAAATTGTTGTGGTGAGGGGATCCCTCGGTGGCGCAGTGGTTTGGCGCCTGCCTTTGGCCCAGGGCGCGATCCTGGGGACCCGGGATCGAATCCCACGTCAGGCTCCCGGTGCATGGAGCCTGCTTCTCCCTCTGCCTGTGTCTCTGCCTCTCTCTCTCTCTCTCTCTCTCTCTCTCTGACTATCATAAATAAATAAAAAAATTTAAAAAATTGTTGTGGTGGGTCATCGATGTGAAAAGTTAAGTGGCAGTGATTTTTCTTCCTCACCAGCACGTAAAGTGGCGGTCCACTTTGAAATTAATGTCATCTTAGATTTCGTAAACTACAGCAGTAAATGCCTTTGGTCTGAGATTCTCGTGGCTGAGCTTCATGCTATTTTCAGCTCAACACATGCTAACTGACAAAATAGGAAATACTAGTGGGAGATAATATCAGGAAGACTGTGAATTTGTTTTTAGCCATGTTAAGATATTAGGATGTTAGAATCGCTAGGGACTCTGGTAGCTTCTTTATGGGTCGCTACTTGACCCATAGGTTTTCTGTGATCCAGTCCTCAAGCCAGCAGCCCTCTGCCCTTGCTGTCAACTCCTGCACTTAGCCTGGCTCATGGTTGCCTTGAATAAACCTTCATTTCCCTACTTCCCCGTCTCTTGAAGCCAAGGGCATGTGACTGAGCTCTGGTCAGTGAGATAAAAGTAGAATTGGTGTGTCCGGCTAATTACAGTCACCAGCCCAAGAAAGGAGTCCTTAAAATTGCAAACGTATCTGTCTGTCATGTTTTTGGGTAAATGTGGCTGGTTTTGTCCTTGCCTTAGAATTCACCGACACAGAGAGTATATTAAAAAAAAAAACAAAAACAAAAACAAAAAACCACCCAGACACAATTACTTTAATTATATCTTATGGGTGAAGTGAGAATGGTGCCTCTTCGGATGCCATTACTGTCACTCGCTCCTCCTCATTCTGACGCAGTCTTCTTCTGTGTCTTCGGACGAGTCATTCAGGCTTTTTGCTTCAAGTCCCTCAGCTGTGAAATGTGGATAATATTTCAGGGCTCGAGGGGGGTGCTGTGAGGATTAATTAACATTGGCAAAGCATTTTGAACTTAAGACGTTGCCCTCTTCACACAGTTTATCCAGGGACGTCAACAAACTGTACCAACGAGGCTGATCCCATTATCTCTGGTTTCCAGATCAGGTATTGAGGCAGGAGAAATTAATGGTGTGTCCAAAGTCACTCAGTGAACTAGGACAACAGCCCCGAGAAAACTCTGGAATATCGACCTTCTGATCTTCTTGCGACAACCCTGGATACATGCTTCATTTTGAAAAGGGGCCTCTATAAATTCTAAGTACCTTTGTCATCTACTTACTTCTCTTGGTCTCTTTCTCATGTGTTGCCCTAGATCTTGCTGGGTTGGCTCTCTGCATGGACCTACAGAGGGGAGGGCTCTTGTCATCAGAAGAGAAACTCGATTATCTGCAAGAGCCTAATGATCATAAGACTCCTCTTTTTGTCTTCCAAATCAAGTTCACTAGAAGTTTATGTTTGCTTTTGTGTCCTTGGTTATAATGCTCAAGACATGAGGTCCATCCATGCAGGAAGAAGGAGTCACCCTACTTTTAAAAATTGCTTTTACAATGTATTATTATTTTTTAAAAAGCATACAGGAGAAGATTGACATCTCCAGTACTTCTGACAACAAATAATACCCAGTGCTCATTATATCACATTCCCTCCCTAATGTCCATCACCTGGTTACCTGAACACTGGGTATCACATGAGACTGACGAACCACTGCCCTCTACCTCTGAAACCAATATACATCATATGTTAATGAGTTGAATTTAAGTTTTAAAAACTCTAAGTATTTAAAAAAATAATAATCACTACTACTATTTTAGTGTAGATATATTCAACCTTAGTTAAAAAAAAAACCCACCTCATTTTTAAAAAACTGGCCCTACATCATCGATCATCTATAACATCTTGAGAAACCGTCTAATCCTTCAGGGCTCATCATCTAATACCCACTTCTCATTCTCCAAATCCCAGTGCCCTGACCACCTTCTGTTCTAGATGCATCACATGCTCTTCTGTCTGGGACACTAGCACATGTAGGCCTTCTCCCTACCATCCTCTCTACCCTCACTCAGGTCAAAGCACCTTCTTCCTATTCCAGCCCCTGGTTTCTCCATACCCTATCTTCCAAAGGGACCAGGTCCTGTCTCTTTGACCTTTCTCATACAGCATCATATACCTTTCTTTTGTGCATAATTTTATACATATTTGAGGTTTTTTTAAACATCTGTGCTCCTGATGGATCATCACCCTGACAAGCGCAGTCTGGTCTTTTCCTATCTGCTTCACTGGCTCTTCATTGCCCAGCAAGCCTGGCTCAGATAATATTTGTTGGATGAACGAATGAGAGGGAATATCTTTTATATGCATTTTAATGGTTTGGATATGGATGTGTAACAGAATGATAAATGTGACTCTTCCTATTGACTCACTTTCAGCAGAAACCTCAAAAGCCCAGTGGGGGAACTATTTAGGAAACCTTCTGAAGCAGGGTGTTGGACTATCCATGCGGAAATTGCAAAAAGAGCAGCTCAAAACCATTTTGTCTGCATTAGTTGACCAACCACCTACAGCCTAAGTAAGACATTGTAATTCAAGAGATTAAAGAAGGAAGGTTATTTGGAAGACAGTTGATTTTCTCCTCCCCATGTGACAAGGAAGGGAGATATTTCCTCTTACTTTATCGCAGGGGAGTGATCTTCAAGAGAATCATTCAGAAGGCTAGCCATGAATCCCCACAAGTGCAAAGGACACAAGGACTGGCGTCAGACCCACTCCTTAATATTCTAAAGATGGGAGCCTGGGATCAACTGGTTGCCTTGACTTATGGCAGAGCTAAGGACAGTGCCTGCCCCGGGAGTGAACTGCCTTTCACTGGCTAGGACAATGCTGAGTGAGTTTTTCCTCTGGCCAGGTAGGCCTTCCCTTAGAATGGATCCACCAAGAGAATCACCTGCAAGGGCAAAAACTCAACACAGGCTGGAACATGAGACCCTGGGGTATTCACAGGAGTAAAAACAGCAAGCAGAGAAGGGCCTTGAAGATAGAGCTCTTAGCAGGTGCATCTCTAATGAACTCCTTGAGAGAAAGAGCAAACATTACATACCTGTTGCAAACAGGGCATCGACTCCAAGGCAAGATTTGGAGCAAGTAAACGTTTCCTTTTCCCCTGAGCTCCAGTTCTGCGGAAGCCAGAAGCCAAAAAACCAGTGATGAAACCATCCCAGCCCCCATACTCCCCGTCCTGAACGGGGGTAAGGGATAAAACCTAAATTGAATGATACTCAATGTTAGTCAGCTATTAGGCTGGGATAACTCTTTATTACCTACCAAAACCAAACAAAGTCCGAGACCTTCTGGAGATTCCATTTAGGTTTAGAGAAATAATTTTTTAATGAGCAAAGCTTATTGGGAAATTCTTGTACCTGATAGATCCAATTCCTTCAGAAACTTGGTTAGATGTATGTCCCCACTTCCATGTAAAATGTATGTTTTACAGTATTATATATATATTATATTAGGATATAATACACAGTTGTATATATACCATATTAATATATACAATATGAAGATAGTATACATATTATCATAAATAATGCTACTGTGAATATTCTTGAAACTAAATCTTTCTGCCTTTGGGTACATTTCCAGAACTGGATAAGTAATTTTTTGATAGATATCACTCATGCTTCAAAACGGTTGTATCAATTGATATAAATTTACATTCTCAGTGGAAGCTTCATTTCTCTTTCCTTAAAGATTTTTGGGTACAGGTCTTTACAAGTAGAATTGTGTATGGTCTCACCATTTCCAGTGCAGTCCCTTCTAGTCTATTTTTTATTCATTAGACAGAATAACGTTTTGAAAGTATAACTTTGCTGGGGCACCTGGGTGGCTCAGTTGGTCGAGCGCCCGACCCTTGGTCATGAGATTGAGCCCCACGTCAGGCTCTGTGCTCAGTATGGAATCTACTTAAGAGTTTCTCTCTCTCTCTCCGTCTTGCTCTGGCCCCCTCCATTCTCTCTCTCTCAAATGAAATAAATAATATTTTTAATTTTTAAAAATTTAAAATTATATATTACAGTTTATATATTTAATAAAATACAATAATATATACATATGTGTATATACATATATGTATCTGTATATTATACATGTATTACACACACACACACACACACACACCACATAAGTAAAATTCCCTGCATTTGGCTTTTTCAAGTGTTGGCTCTAGGTGCAATGCACTTCCCCCAGTTTCCCATAGGTTCTTCACATCTTTCCTATCTTAGCTAAAATGTCACCTCCTCAGAGAAGTCTTCCCTGACTTACTGAAAGGAACACTGCTTATTGCTCCCCCCCCATAGCACACCACTTCATGTGCTTTAAACTCTCATCTATAGTTATTTAAACTGTTTATCTGCTTGTTTGTTTTTCCCCTCTCTGCCTGGGGTTTAAGCTCCATGGGAACAAGGATTCTGTGCGTGGGGGGTGGGGGGGGCGGGAGGGGTGAGTGAAGGCTTATTGTGGACAGTGGCCGCCCACAGCAGGTGCTCTGTCCATATTTGTTGAAGGGGAAGGAAGCAAGGAAGCAAGGAATGACAGAGCAGGCCTGCCTCCACGTTTTCTCTCACCTGATCTCTGCGTCATCTTCGAAGCCATCCTTCTTTAGGTGGCCGAGGACTGGTGGCGGGGACCTGGCCACACAGCAAAGGAGCTCTGCCCTCGGTGAGAGCCAAATCACTGTCATCGGCGCGGCTCACCTTGCCAGAGGGAAGGCTGCCTGTTTCTGTGCCTGCTCTCCCACTGAGAGCAGCAGGCAATGGGGCCAAGGCTCAAGCTATTTTTGGTAAAGATACAGGACAAGTGCCATTTCAGCCTCGGCCTTGGTGCTCTGTGGTGCTTGGGGAAAGTGCAGCCTCCTTGGGTGAAGCCTGGGAGCCCATCAGCCACTCTGGAGACGCGCAGAAGCCCCTGGACGTCTGCGCATCATCTTCTGCCCAAAAGGGCTTTATAATAGCGATGACGGTGATAATTGGTTGACTGGAATACAGAGGGAATGGCATGAGTCTTTCTTGTTTCAAGCTAGAGGGGGTTTCCACTTTGAAGATATCGGAATAGGGAAACTTGGGAATAATTTCTGGCATTGCCATGTGATAGTTAGAAACTCCTATTCAATTCGTGACAGAGTTTTGTTTCATATCAACAAGATGTCCAAGTAAGAGGAAAGTACTACTACGTGTAATTCATTTTGAACTCATGCTCATTTCATTTCAATACAATCAACCCTTACTCCCCTAGCTTAGACCCGTAACCGGGGATTAAGTACGCTCAAAATGAGCATGATGACCACTGTTGGCAGAAGGGAGTTTGGGTGCTCAGGAAACAGAAATGCATGTTACGAATAAGCTCGAAGTGTCAGAAATTGAGTTTAAAACAGGGATTAAAATAATGATTTTTAGTGTGTGTCACATTTATCCCCAGGGAGACTGAATTGTATTTGGCATTACGTCTGTTTGGCAGTGTAGAGTTGTGTGAGTTGTGCACTGGGCAACTCTACAAGCACCACTTACGTCTCTGAATTCCTCCTTTCCTTTTCTGCCATGGTTGTGTATTACACGTTTTGGACAAGTGCAAGTGGCTGTCCTTCCCCTGAATAGTACAGTCCGTGTATTTTCCAAGTTTAACAGTTTGACTTAACATGAAACAAATAAATAAAACTGTATCCTGAGTTCAGCCCTGCGATTAAAAAAAAAAAAAAATCCCTTGTCTTTTCACAACCTAACTTGATATTTCCTAGTTTGATTCTAGTTTCCTCACGTCTCGCTTAATTATTTATGGATGTGGATCATACTCAAGATTAATTATCATGGGGTGGATTTCTCAGTTTCAGATTTTGTCAGTAATTATTTCTTTTATCTTGAGCCATTCACTTGTAGGCCCTTATGCCTCATTTCCTTCATCCTTTGTTTCAGTGATACTGTTGATTTGGTCTACAGAGATGTGTTGGACAACTGCCTTCCAAGAACACGTCTGTTTCATGGCAACCATGGACAGCATTTTTCTTTCTTTTTTTTTTTTTTTTAAAGTTCAAAGCCTTCAAAAAGAACTCGCCAAAAGATTTTTATCATTTCATTTTTGTTTGGTGAGAGATTTAAACTTATTTTTTTTGAGAGATTTAAACTTAAAACATCACATATCCAATGGCAACACAGTGAGAGATTTTTTTTTGAGAGATTTAAACTTAAAACATCACATATCCAATGGCAACACAGTGACCGAGCTAATGATTTACTATATAGCAAAAAGAGTTCTCCTCCCAGAATATTTGCCTTTTGATTGTCCCAACTTAGTTTCAGCCCTCCTATGACACATTCTTGGGAGATTCTCTTTAACTGACGCCTACCAAACCAAACTAATGAAAAGCCAGTATTCTTGGCCGGAAAGGAAAGATTTATATAATCTTAGAGTTGAAAGGTCTTCAAATTTCATCAGGTCAAATAATCCACTCCATAAGTGAACTTTCTTCTCCATCTCTCTGGCCGCTGCTCATGCAGCCTGGGTCTGGTCACCTCTGGTGAACAAGGACTATCTATTTCAGATGCTGTCTTTGTGGATAAGAGCAGATGATTAGAAAGTTCTTCCTTGGAAAGGAAGGAAACTCCCTCCCTTCATGACAGCTGCTCTTCAGAAGGGCTATGGGACGGTGTTGACCAGCAACATTGTGATCACACACATCTCCCTTCAGTCCCTGTCCTGTGGGACCTGGGGCACGTCTCAATTTGTTGGAGCTTCAGTTTCCATAAAATGTGAGCGATCGTAGGTATCAACTTGTGTTTTTAACAGGATTAGGACAATGCCTAGAAGCCTGGTGCCCGGTAAAGGTCAGCCGGCATCAACTCAAGCATGCTTGGGGGTGATGGGGTGCAGTCAGGGGCAGTGAGTGCGAAATCTGTGCCCCTTTTCATCTTACTCTACACGTGGTATCCCTTCATGGTTCTGAGGATCCGCTCTACTGCTAGGCTCCCTCCCGGGGCATAAATATGGGCCTGGTATTTACTTAAGGGAGGACCCACTTCCTGAGGTACAGGGGGGTTTAAGTGAGTTAATGCGGGCATGAGGCTTAGAGCCCTGCGCGGGTGGGGGGGGGGCACTCAGAATTCATCAAGCACCTGCTCTGGACTAGGCTTTGGGGGTTCACATCTTAACGAGGCCAAGTGTTAGCCCTTGGGAAATTTAACGTTGGGGCGGGAAAGAGAGGCTCCAACAAGGAAAACGTAGCGGATGATTTCACGGAGAGCTGGGGCGCAGGGTGCCCAGAAAACTGGAGGAACTCTTCGGCAGCTTGAGCCTGGCAAGATCCCTCCTCCCCCAGGCCAAGGTCAAGGCTAAGGGCGGCCACACCGCCTCCCCAGACACCCGCCCCGCCCAGAGGTAAAAATCAGCCCTTTGCGGGGGGGGGGGGGGGGCTGAGAAGTGCAATTTCCCCTCCCCCTTAAAATCAGCCACCAGAGCGAGAAGAGGGGGGCGTTATCTCCGCAGGCCGGTCGCGAGGTGCGGGGTGGGGGGGATGGGCAGGGGCAGGAGCAGGGGAGGCGGGTCGGGCCAGGTGGGCTGGAGAGGAGGGGAGAGGTGCGAGCGCGGTCCTGTGAGTCTGCATGGGGTGGGGTGGGGTGGGGGGGCGCAGGGCCCGGCGCTGGGAGGCGCGCGGCTCCTCCTCCTGGGGGGGCCTCACCCCTGCGCGGCCCTCCTCCTCCTCTTCCCTGCACCTCCTCCCCCACCCCTGCACCTCCTCCTTCTCTTCCCTCCGCCACCACCTCCTCCCCGTCCTCCAGCTCGCGCCCCTCCTCCAACCCCCTCCTCCCTCCTCCTCCCTCCTCTCCCCTCCTCCCCTCCCTCTCCACCCCTCCAGCTCCCGGCCCCGGGAAGAGGCAGGGCTGGAGCCCCGAGCCGCCGCCGCCCCTCCTCCCGGCAGGCTGGCCCATGAGTCAGCTGACGCCGCGCTCCAGCCTCGCCTCGGCGCTGCGCTCCCCGCGCTCCCCCAAAGTGGCTGCGAGCCGGCCGCCCACTTCCAGGCTTTGGGGGCGCAAAGTGATGCGCGCCTCCTAAAGCCGCGCCGAGCCGCAGCCCGAGCAGCTCCGCCTTCTCAACTTTCTCCCCCCCACCCCCCCACCTCCCCACCTCCCCACCTCCTCCTCCTCCTCCTCCTCCACCGGCGTCGTCCCGCGACCCTGCCCTTAACCCGCGCCGGAGCCACTCGGGGTGCGCGCGCCTGGGGGACGGGGTCACCGGCTGCCCGCCCGGGATGGCTTCCAATTTTAACGACATAGTGAAGCAAGGGTACGTGAGGATCCGGAGCAGACGCCTAGGGGTAAGGATCGATCCTTTTTCTTTTTTTTTTCTTCCCCCCCCCCCCCTCTTCCCTTCTGCCGGTGCGGTCGATGGTCTCCATCCGTCGCCAGCATCCCCGAGGCTGCAGGGGGATCCCCGGGCCGCGCCGGCCACCGCGCTGGGCGCTCCCCGCCCGGCCACACCGCCGGGTCCGTCATGCATCTATCTTTATCTCTCGGATGACTTGGCTTTCTGGCGGTGGCCGCGTGTTGGGCTCCTGGAGCCCCTGGAGCCCATCTCCTGGAGATGAATATTCCCCGGGAGCCAAGGGAGTTGGAGCTGAGAACCCCTGCCCGATGCCCCCGCTGCCCCCTCCTCCCGCTCGCCACCAACTTAACTTTTCCGGGGGATGTGGGGGGGCGGCCGAGAACCGGGGCCAGGCGCCCTCGGGGGGCGCAAGGGCAGTGACCCCCTGACCCCTGGTTGGAACTGCTGCCCGCAGAGCCAGAGGTCTGGGGCCCGACTCCTGGACGATGACCCACCTCCGTCGCAGGTGTTGGCCCCCGGCCAGGCCCGTTGGGGTGGATGCCCGGACCTGAATTCTCTCTGGTCCCCATCCGGGTGGCGGATTTCTGCTGCTGCAATACCACTGGGAGCTTATTTAGGGTGGAACAGGATACGTGGCACAGAGCAAATGCTCCCTTAAATAGAGGTACCGCAAGAAAGGATGAATGAACCTGAGGGTACTTGCAGGGGACAGAGGCTGGCAGAGGGGTGGCTCCTCTCTGAAAACTCCCTCTCTTTTGCCCCCTTGCCCTTTGCTCTTCAATGATAGGGCTTCAGAGAGAACTCATTCTGCATCTCTTTGAGGTTGAGTGATGGTGAAGGAATTCTCCAGACTGGGGGGCGGATGCTGGAATGATCCCCCCCCCCACCCACCCCCATTCCAATCTACCTCCATTCTCTTTGCCTTGTGTCAAGTGTTGTTGCTGTTTTCGTTTATGGTGTGTGTTTGGGTGTCCGGATTGGGGGGGGGGCGGAAAGTTTACTTTAGTGATGTCTGAAATGATATCAGCTCCGCTGTGCAGTGACCACACCGAGAGTACAGTTACGGTGACAACCTGAAAGTCTTTCTCCACAAATACAGGTCACTGGCACCTTCCTCTTCCTTGCTCTTCGTACTTTTTGATGTGCTGGGTAATTTTCCTGAAAATTGAGAAGAAATCTCACAGTGGTAACCAGCTAGAGAGGACGCCAGGAAACATTTGTAATTATTAGAAACTCTTGCCTGATTTGTTTGGACCCTTTGCTTGCTTGCTTGCTTGCTTTTTGTCCCTGCTGGTGACCGTGTTTTAGCAATTATGTCCCGTGTTATTGTGAATAGGTACGTATACAATTAGGAAGAAATGTAATAGGGCAAACCAATCCCTATTGGCCCTGTGCAAGTTTCTTTGATCTTTTCTGCTATCCACATGTTCTCATCAGCAGGAGCAACTATTGTTAGGGTACTTAACCTAGGGACTCCCATGCAAAGGGCAAGAGATAATAGGAGCTTTATGTTTTTGATAACCTTATGGGTCAGCTGAACTGTTCCAGTTTTAACGGGAGCATGAAAAACACCATTCTAATTTTAGATTTACTCCATCATGTCAATTGAGGAAATTGATAAGAGACATCCATTCTGCTTTAGGGAGCATTCCAGTAGGAAGAAGACATGCATTATTAATGCACAAAATGTGAATTATTCATAAGGATCGGAGTGTATGCCAAATTGTGACACGTGGTGATTTATTTGAAAGACTAGTTACCATAACTTTCTAGTTTATGGTAATTGAGATTATTTTTCTATATTATTACAGCTGACATAATATGGTCCTATATGTGTGCCAATGTTTACAGACAGATATTTGAAGCAGAAGGAAGGGAAATATACTTTAGTTTGTGTTCATTTTATATTGTACGCGTTGTATGCTGGATGCCAGCGAGCAGTCTACTTTCTCGGGATTTATTCACTTTGTCTGTGTTAATACTCAAGTGGATTTTAGAGCATCTGTGGAATGATGGTTATTGCTCATGGAGAGAAAGGTCAAAGACATAATCAACAAAATCTACTCTTATTTATTAACGTTGGTTTCATCACCAGTTAACCAGTTTTTTTTAACAGTCTTCTTTTGATGTAATGAAAAGAAAGCAGTGTTCGTGGTGTTAATCCAGGCTGCATGTTGCCTAGACCTACGTGTGCTGTGTGTAAGTCTAAACCAGGGCTCGGGCATTACTTCTGGTTCAGAGTAGGCACTCATGTGTGCGTTGAACTACAGGGTGATGTGTGACTTTGCAGTCCATAAGCCTCTTGAGGAACTAATATGACATAGTCGTTTTATTAATGGAATCCAGACAAATGTCTGTGGATTAGAACCATGTTTGGGAGGGTTTATAATTAAACAAGAAAACAACATTTCGTGGTAAGCAGCTGTTGTGCCAAGGAATGCTCCCTCAGACTTGGAAAAGGAGGAAAGAGCCAATTTTGCTGTTACTCGTTAGCTCCGTGACCTTGACCTCTCTCGGCCTCAGTTTTCTAATCTGTACAATGAACATTATTTCATAATGTTGGAAGTATTGACTAAGATCGTATCTGTGGAAATGTAGTGAAAGCAGAGCATTGGTTCCGATTGTATTATTTGTTTGGTATAATCAAAGGTGAGTTAGGATTTTTAGAAGGTTGTGAGGATTATAGATATCTTTCTGTCCGGGACTAATGGCATAAATGTTCTTCTTTTTTTTTTTTTTTTTTTTTTTTTTACAGATCTAGATGTTTTCACTGAATGAAGTTTTTACAAATTCTATACGTTTAAGTGATTTTACAGTGGGACAGAGACATTTTAAGACTATCTCCATTCACATGAATCAAAGATAAATGGTCACTTTTAGTCGAGATCCTATATAGTTTAAGTGATTAAGCAATCGTTTTACCTATAGACTTACTTTTTTCTGTAAACATCAGAAGGCTGAATGGAATTCAACTCCTTTAACTCAAAAGTTTCACTATCTTTCCATCTGCATTCTCCAGCATAATCTCCATTGGTTCATGAAAGTCTCAAGCTGCGCCCTTGGTGCAGTATACAGGAACGTCTGTGTCACAATTTGGGGGCCTCTGCCAGAGGGGGGAGGGAGTAATTGTCTACAGTCATCTAGCTAATCCACAAAAGGCACTAAAAATGTATTCTTAGCCGGATGGTGAATCAGACGATTTGCACATCATTAACCTGACTGAGTGTATGGCTTAGATGGTGTCATATAACTGTCCTCACTTGGTTTCCTCTGCTGCAACAAAGAGGATTTCTAATCAATAATTGCCATGCATGTCTCAGAGTTTAAATTCAGACCTATTCACTTCATCTACATGTAGTCTCTCGACTGCTCTCGATGCTCTTACACAACAAAAGCCTCTTCTCCTGTCTAGCCTGCATCCCTATCTGGTTGTCTAACAGTCTCAAATTTAATGCATCCAAACCCTTGATTGTTTCATCCAAACCTGCTTCTCTTGAAGGCTGCATCTCAGCCACTAGAGGTCCCAACATTTTAGTTGCCCTGGTAAAAATTAATCAGGCAAGCAAGCACACAGCAAACAAACCTCTGTTCTTACCTCTTTCTGCCTGTTCTTATCTCTTTCCTCACAACCAATCTATCAGGAGATCCTGTGGGCTTTATCCTTGAAATATATCTACAATCTGACTTTCATACTAGCTGCCACTACCATTCTGGCCCAAGTGCCAATCATCTCCTACCTGTAATATTGTAAAAATCTCCTAATTTGTCCCCCTGACTGCTCAAGCCGCCAACGCCTTTCCATGCAATTCAGGGGAAAAGCCTTAGATGGGCTCAGAGGCCCTGTGCTGACTCAGAAACTTTTCTTGCTGTTCCCTCTGTTTGGAATGCTGTTCCCCCAGGTACCTCTTCCCACCCAGCTCCCTCATCTTCTTCAGTCTTTCCTCAAATGCCACCTGCCCACTGAGGCCTTCCAGATGCTTAATTTTATTTCTTGCTTCCTTCTCCCCCTTATCTTCTTCTATTTCTCCTCCCCCATATCCCTTCCATTTCTTCTCTCTAGACTTATCATCCCCTCACGTACTGGTCTGTTTATTTTACGTGTTGATTGCCTGTATCCCCCAAATAGCAACACAAGAGGCTCCATGAGGGCTGTGACTTCTCTATCTTTTAATTATAGCTGAACCCCAGTGCTGGAACAGTGCCCAGCACTTAATCGACAGTCTTCCTGATGAAGATTTCTTGAGTGAATGAATAAATCCATCACTGCAAACTGGTTTAAAAGCATACACTCTGACATGAGACTGTTAACATCCTAGGTCAGCAGCTAGTTATGTGGCTTTTTGGTGAGCTCTTTACCATTTGTAAGCATTACTCTAATAAGCAGACTCCTGGTACCCACCTAATAGATGATCCTTGTAAAGGGCTCCACACAATGCTTGACACATTGGACACCCAATTCATGTTTATTACTGCTCTTTCTCACTACCAGGGCTGTTAGGGATGATGAGGCTCAGGTGGTTATTACGTTTACTACTGCTTCTATCGCAATAGCTCTCATCCTTGAAGAACTTGCTGTTTGGTTAGGAAAACAAAATACGCATTCAGTAGTTAATGTACAAGCACAGATTTTGCTTGGCAATGATGGTGGGTATAGGAGGAATATTAGCCTTTGTAAGATTTTCATGATCCTTAGATAAATGACAAAGATAATCAGAGACTAAGAAACTCATCTCCATGAAACATCAGTTTGAATGAGCTCATCAGACTAGGAAGTATTCCTGTTAATTTGAGGGTCTTTCTCTTGGGTGGTAGAGAATGGATTTGAAAAATTGGTTAGTTAATGGCCAGATTTTAGGCAGAAGTATTTTTTTCACTCCTTTGTTTCCCTGTTTGACCTGACCCAGATGCCAAAACAGCTGTAGTATTCCCCTTTAGGGTTTTTGGATCCATAGAAGAGCCATAGAGGATCCACCATTTTTATAGGATCTTGACAAAGTTATAGTCATAACATCAAAATTCAACTATTCAGTAAGATCCATGGAGCGCTGTTTTTTCTTCCTCAAGAAAAAGAGGCTTTGGGGATAACTTTGCAGTGGTGAAATTTATGGTCACATACACTGAATACACATGCCTGTGTCAAGACCACTCAGTGTCTTGGCCCCATGTGAATCGACTTCTCCAGTTTCCATGTCAGAAGTACTTTTCAGCTGGTATTTTAGTCATCTTTATTTGATGGTCTGTGTGGACATAATGATTAATTGTGCAGAAAGCCAGCTTTTAATCATCTTTCCCAAAACCGACGTAAGCAAAGACTGGCCAATTTAGTGACTTTGTGTGTAGACATAAACCAAATTACTGATGGGATGATTTCCCCCACATCTGCCAATGTATTTTTTAAGTCATATTCATTCATTGACTAGAAATACTTATTTCTTAAGCAGCACTGTAATTTTGGTGGGAAATCATTACCTTGGGTATTTTAAGATGTGGAC
Organism: Nyctereutes procyonoides; assembly: GCF_905146905.1. Lineage (NCBI taxonomy): Eukaryota > Metazoa > Chordata > Mammalia > Carnivora > Canidae > Nyctereutes > Nyctereutes procyonoides. Next base: position 7,759,080 of record NW_026575024.1, on the reverse strand, counting down.
TATATTTGCTTCCATTTGTTTTATCATTCATCAGATGTTCATTGAGTGCATGCTAGTATAAGATCCGGGTGAACCACCTTGAATGACAGGTCAGGTCCAGTCACTGTCCTCCAGGGATTGACAGTCTGTTTTTGGACTTGTATTGTTAACATGAGATTAATATGTTCGCTATACTTAAAGATGAGTTAGTCTGAGTGACAGATCAGATACCAAAGGACAAGGATCTCTGCAGAAATCTCCCTGTTCCATTTTTGTGAAATGAAGAAGGTCAAATTTGATTTCCCTCTTAAGTCCAGGAATTTGATTCCAGTTGGGTGGAAATTAAGCCTTTGGAGATTCTCAGCCAGGAAGAGATTATGATGCCTCCCTCCTGCAACCCCTGTTCCTTTGAAATTCAAAATGAAATTGTGAGTTTAGAAATGCCACAGATATGTGTGAATGTTGAAGTTTTAAAATAGCTTCTTTCTAGGATGCAGATGGCTAAATTTTGAATAAGTATCTGGAAGCTGATCCTTGCCAAGCAGTTGGGGGTTGTCTTTATTTTACTAGTGTTCTAAGTCTCTCTTCACGCCCCAGTTCCCAGAGAACATAAATGTTAGCTTGTGTGTATTATGTTCTTGAGTGGAGTCCTCTAAGTAGGCTCTGGGGATAGAATGCAAGTGACCTTTCTGGGGTGATGCTTTATAGCTTTTATCAGATTCTCATGGAAGTCCGGACTGCTCTGCTCTCAAGGCCTCTCACCTCCCACCCCTTACAACTTCCAAAAGGTTAAGAACCACTGTCTCATTTTTTAAATGAAAAGTTTTAAAATTTTTAGATAATAGTAGACTCACATGCAGTGAGAAATAATGCAGAAAGATCTCTCATACCCGGTTTCTCCCAACGGTAACATCCTTCAAATGTATAGTGCAGTATTGCAACCAGGATACTGACTTTGGTACAGTCAAGAGACAGAACATTCCCTCACCATAGGTCCTTCCTGTTGTTCTTTTATAGTTTCCCCTCTTGCTCCCCCTCCCACAGCCCTAAAGCCCTAAAGCCCACTAATCTGTTGTCCATTTCTGTGGTTTTATCATTTTGAGAATATTATATAATGGAACCATATGGTGTGTAACCTTTTGGGATTTGGATCTTTTTTTTTTTTTTTTTTTTTTTTTTACTCAGCAGAATTCTCTGGAATTGTCATAATTGTTGTGGGTATCATGGTTCATTTCTTCTTTTATTGCTAAACAGTGTCCCATGGAATGGATGGTCCAAAGTTTGCTTAGCCACTCAACTATTGAAGGATATTTAAGGTGGTTTCCAGTTCCATATAAATGTCTGTGTTCAGATTTTAAAGGAATGTAGGTTTTCATTCCTCTAGGTAAATGCCCAGGAGTGCCAGGGTTGGATGGTATGGGTATTTGCATGCCTTAATTTTTTTAGGAAACTGCCCAACTGCACTTCACAATGTTTGTACCATTGATATTCACACCGGGAACATCTGATCCAGTTTCTCTGTGTCCATGCCAACACATGATGTTGTCATCAGGTTTTGGTGTCCTTGCTATTTTTTATTTTGGACATTCTGATGTATGTGTAGTGATAGCTCATTGTGGTTTTGATTTACATTTCCCTAATAAGTAGCGATGTTGAGCATCTTTTCATGTCTTATTTGCCATCTGGACATACATTTTGGTAAAATACCTGTTCATGTCTTTTGCCCATTTTCCAGTTAGGACATTTGTTTTTTAATTGTTGAGTTTTGAATGGTCTTTATATATTCTAGATATCAGTCCTTTCAGACATGTGGTTCTCAAATGTTTCCTTTCATTAGGTAGTTTATCTTTCCTATCTTCTTTTTTTTTCTTTATTATCTTCTCAACAAAGTCTTTCCTAGAGCCAAAGTTTTTAATTATGGTGAAATCTAATTTATTCCCTTTTTGCTTTTATGGATCATGGTTTTGGTACTAACACTTTGGCCAGCTCAAGATTCCCGACATTTTTTTCTAGATATTTTAGAGTATTACCTTTTACATTTAAGCCCAAAATTCATTTGAGTTAATTTTTATGTAAGTTGCACGTTTAGGTTTAAGTTCATTTTTTGGCTATGGTGGCCAATTGCTGCAGCACCCTTTGTGGAAAGGCTGTCTTCTCTACACTGAGCATATTTATAGGTTTCTATTCTTAAGTCCTTTATTCTGTTCCATTGCTTTGTGTGCCTGTATATATGCAGTAGTATGTCTGTATATGTCTATATGTGTAGCTATAGAGTAAGTCTTGAAACAGGGTAGACTGATTCCTCCTACTTTACTTTTCTTTCTCAAAATTGTTTTAGGTATTCTAGTTCCTTTGTCTTTTGATATGAAATTTAGGATAATTTTGACAGTAGCTACCACAATCTATGTTTCTTTCTTTCTTTCTTTCTTTCTTTCTTTCTTTCTTTCTTTCTTTCTTTCTTTTTCCTTCCTTCCTTCCTTCCTTCCTTCCTTCCTTCCTTCCTTCCTTCCTTCCTTCCTTCCTTTCTTCCTTTCATGATTGAATTGATGCATTATCTTTTCCATGATGGAAATAGCATACATTTGAGACTAACACTTTAGCTTGGATCTCACCTTGACCACTTACTGACTCTATGGCTTTGAGGGAAATTGCATATTCTTTCTGAAATTTGACTTCATCTTGTACAAAAATGAGGGTAGTAATATATTTCTCATAAAAGATAAGTATATCAAACTCTTAATCCTGTGCCTGACTCATGATTGTAGGAAATTAATGAATGGTGAGGGAGAGAATGTGGATTTTTATTTTTGTATTGTTGAAAGACTGAGGTGATATTTTTTGTTCATTGTCTGTAAGAACAATAAGCTGGTAGAAGTTAATTTACTCATCTCAGCAGAAGAGTCGTGGCTTTGGTAATGAAAAACAGAAGGCATTTTACTTTCCTTTGCTGTTAACTTTAGTAATCTCTATACCCAACATGGAGTTCAAACTTACACCTCCGAGATCAAAAGTCTCACGCTCTACCCATGAGCCAGTCAGGCACTCCCTGAATGCCTTTTAAGAGGGAGAAATCCATACTTAGGTGCAGAGGCTTCTGCTAGCAATCTTATGTTTTATTGTGTTCATTAACTTTATATGGCATTAAATTTTACATTTACCTTCAGGTGATATTGGTTTTCCATTTAAGATAAAAATGTATAGTTTTCTCTTTAAATAAGCTTATTTAATTTAAAAAGTAATGTTATTTAATGGTTAACTAGCTCACAGTGCAGGTGTACCACAGAGTGGCAAAAGTATGAAGGTAGGTGGTTTAACTCAGATATGGCAACAAGTCCAAATGGTGGCCGATGCATGGCTGAGCTTGGGAGACTCACGACAATTGTACTTCTCTTCTTAAGTAGGTTTTGTAACCCTTGCATGTAAAACTTAGAGTGGCCATTAGGCTCAATTTTATAAAAATACTTTAAAAATTGAGTCCTAAGAAAAAATATCCCATGTCCTCAATACCATCCTCTCAAGAAACTTCCATCTGGTATCACCACAGTATATATGCCAATTCTCACCCTAAGAACTCCCACAAATTTATCTCAAATTTGCCCGAACGTTTATTTTGTCTTCTCTTCATTCATATTTACAATGAATACTTTAGTGGTTAATAGAAAGAAAAATAAGGCGGTCTGATGAATGGACTCACTCAAATTAAAAACACTAGTTTGATTTCAGAGCTTTTCCTTAATACAAGTTGCGCTGTTTAGGTAAGCAATAAAATGCGTTTTATTGTCTTAAGACCACATGTTAAATCAATAAAAGAAATGTATTTTAAAAACCTTCAAGAAATCATACTTCTCTGAATCCCCTAGCAAAATTAACTCTTCACAGGAACAATTTCTTTAGGGTTCCAGGTTTTCATCTGTAAATAATGCAGATACTTTGGCTAATTTGCAGAAGAACCACTTTTTGGGTCTGAGTTGTATTGTAACAACATTGGCCCCAATTCTAGATGTTATGAAACTGGTCTAGTTCTCAACATCCATGAATTCAGATGTAAAATGTGGTGTGAAGTGAGGTTTGAAAGGAACATTTCCCGGGGAGTTTGCCCTGAGAGGCCTTCACGGGTTTGAATAGATCTCCATTAATGGCTCTTCTTCTCTCTGATTTTCTCTTGCTTCGCTCTCTCTTGGTCTCCAGATTTTAACTTTATAATTCCTGCCTCAGAGCAACCTGCCATGACCACCACATCTAAAAAGTCTTTTCCTCACATCCCTCTAGAATATTGTTCTAATCTAAGAGTATGCATAGGATTTTTAGATTTTCTTAACTTTTGTGCCAGATATTTTTCTTCATAATATTTTTGTAGGTTATTTCTTCTCCTATTAGGGTGTAAGTTGTATGAGGCCAAAGACCTTAGCTACCTTGTTCACGGTGTATACTCCAGCTCTCTGCCCACAGTTAATGTTCAATATTTGCTGACCAAATGAATGGATGAATTTGCTGCAGGTCAGAATAATAGAATGGGGTATTCAAATTATATCCTACCTAATTTTGTGGTAGATTTTGTGCTGGAGTGCCGGAATGTTCTAGAATTTTTCATAATTGCTGTTGGTATGAAATCTGCAAATTCAGTATCAGCAAATAGAGCAATTAATGCTGGAGGTTTAGATTGCCCCCCTTAAAATGAAATCTTACTCGATTTCTTCTTGTAATGGATAATATGTATGTATGGTACAGGTCAAGGTACAAAATTTATACATTGAACAATAAGATTTCCTTTCAACTTCGTCCCCAGGAATCTAGTTCCCAGAAGCAACCATTGTGAATAGTTTCTTCCAGAATAGTCTACGTATAAGTAGTTTTTTTTGTGTGTGCATGTGTGTGCGCACGTGTGTGTGGTATATAATTACAAACTCTTCTGTGCTCTGGCTTTCGTATTCAGTAATGTATCATCCTTTTCAATAATTGGACAGGATTCCAGTGTGTAATTGTGTACATTTATTTGATTATTCATTCTTCTTTCCTTCCTTCCTTTAACTGTTATTAAGTATGGGCATAAAGTAGATAGTTTTGTGCCCACTTTACAGATTACAAGCCTGAGCGCCTGAGTGGTAAGTTTTTGTCCAACTCACACAGCTGGTATGTAGCAGAGCCTGAGTTTGAATCCAGGCTGTATGTCTGTGTGGAACATTTTAGTAATTTTTTTTTCTTCTCTGTTACAAGCAGTGCCCCAGATGACTCCTCTTACTCAGCGGTGAGTGTACTGGTAAATAAATTCCTAGAAGTGGGACTTAGTGTCCAAAGTGTATTTACATGTAAGTTTTATCGAAGTTGCCCTGCAATCTATGAGAATGCCTGTTTCCTCTCATCTTGCAAAAGTATGCTTTGAGAGCTTTTTCAAGGTTTTGCTAATCCAACAGGTGAAAGATGGATGCATTTATATATAGATTTTCTGAGAATTCAGTCGGAGGTTGAGTTCTTGGCCATTTTATAGAGTTAGAATCTTTTCAGTTTTGTAGGCCTTTCTTATGTTTAGGGTGGTACTCAAAAAGTAGCTGTTACTAGGATTTAGAAACATGGACAAGATGATTTACTTTATTAGAGAAGCACCTTCCTGGGAAATGCTACACAGAAATCTTCCATTTAGAAGATGCAATAAATCATATGTTAACTGTGACTGTGTTTTTAATTATTATTCTAAAAACAAAATTATAAAATTGATAATTTTGGTCAAAAAATTGGTTAACAAGGTGTTTACCAAATCAAATAAATGAGTATTGACTAATGCAGCCCATATATATTGATTAATGTGGTTAATATTTTCATTAACCTGGTCAGTCTTGTCTGATGTTTCAGGTGGGTCTGGCTGGGAGGCGGGATGAGATGCATACTGATAGGTGCAGTTTTGAATATTCCATTTATGTGGTTCCTGGGTATTAAGAACTGCAAGTATCTTGAGCTTCTCTTAATCTGTTTTTTTTTAAAGATTTATTTATTTTATTTCCGAGAGAGAGAGAGAGAGAGAGAGAGAGCCCAAGCAGAGGGAGGGGTAGAGAGAGAGGGAGACGAGCAGACTCCCCACGGAGTGTAGGGCTGCATGTGGTGCTCGATCCCACAACCCTGAGATCATGACCTGAACAGAAACCAAGACTTGATGCTTAACCGACTGAGCCACCCAGGCACTCTGAGCTTCTCTTTCCTTCTTTCCTTTCCTCTCTAATCTGTTCCTCACATAACAAGCTCTTTGCATACATATCCTGTGCACCTACTGCTTCCTTTTATCTGTAATGCCCTTTGGTGACTGCCTCTGGCTCCAGTCATCAGCTCAAAAGTCACCTCCCCAGAGAACTGTTGACCATCCAGTTGCAGGTGGTCCCCTTCGGGTATTCTCTGTCTCATCTCCTTTTTGTTTCATCCAGGATCATATTCCTCACAACTGTAACTTTTTTTTAAGATTTTATTTATTCATGAGAGACACAGAGAGAGGCAGAGACACAGGCAGAGGGAGAAGTGGGTTCCCTGCAGGGAGCCCGATGTGGGACTCGATCCCAGGACCCTGGGATCACGCCTCAGGCTGAAGGGAGGTGCCCAACCTCTGAGCTACCAGGCGTCCCTGTAACAATTTTCTAAATTATTCATTTATCTCTCTTTTTTTCTACTTTGCCTCTAAGCATCAAGAGGGTAGCATCTTCGGTTTTGTTAATGGCACAATTCTCAGTGGCTAAAATAACGTCTGAGTACATAGTAGGAGCTCAGCAAACATTTAAGTATGAGTTAAACCCTGCAATAACATTCAGTATATTAAATCATGAAGCAAATAGTAGCCCTCACGCAAACTGTGTGTACCTATTTATAAATCCCAAGAAACTCCAAGAGGTTAGTGGAGTTCCATTGTGTGATGTTTGGTTGCAGCCGTTTTTATAGTTTTCAAAGTCCAGTCCTCAGCGCAGGCCAGACATGTGGAGGAGAAAAACCTGGCTGGCATTAAAAAAAAGGCCTTTCTTTTGTCCTGTCCTGTCCTTTCTTTCGTGGTGCCAGGCACCTGCTGTGACCAGAACCTCTCACACTTCAGCTTCCATTGCTGCAAGATGGGGGTATTAATGTTTGTCCTTCCTGTCTCGCCACCTGTCCACCACTGAGCCAGAGTGCAGTTGTGGATGGGAAGAGCGTGCCCAAGCACACGAAATACTCTGTTTTGTCCCAGGCAGGTCTTCCCCATTGCCCCCTCTATCAGCCTCCTGAGTGGACATAGCAGGGAAAACTCGGCTTCTGTTGTGCTGTTTGGTCAGGCCCCAAACAAAACCAGACAACTTTGTAAATTTATTATTTATCCTGAATTTCAAAAATACGGAGTTGAAAATCTGGCAAAAAGAAAAAAGGAAGGAAGAGAGGGAGGGAGGGAGGGGAGAAGGAGGGAGGAAGGAAGAAAGGGAGGGAAGGAATCCACTCTATCTACATCAAAAGATGGCTTTTGTGATGATCTATCTCTGTGTGTACGTGTGTCAGTTCTTTGTAACTAGTGTTTTACATTACATGTACATGGCAAATAAATAAAACAATGCACAAAAGAATACAATGACGAGGCAGCTTCTCTCCTACTCCAGACTTGTCTCACTTCCCAGGTATACCATTCTGGGCAGATTCTAGTCTATTTGTATGCAGACGTGTGTGCATAGACATACATAACAATGCAGGTGTTTTTGTATAGTTTGTTTTGTCTTGTTCTTTTTTTAAAGAATTTATTTATTCATGAGAAACACACAGAGAGAGGCAGAGACACACGTAGAGGGAGAAGCAGGCTCCCTGCAGGGAGCCCGATGCGGGACTCGATCCCAGGACTCCAGGATCACGCCCTGGGCTGAAGGCAGACGCTCAACCACTGAGCCACCCGGGTGTCCCTGTATAGTTCACTTTGCACATATGGGATCATATTTAATATTGTTGTGTGTACCCTGTCCCTTCTAATTTACGTTGGAGCGCTTCTCAGCACTTTTTGTGGATGCCCATTGTTCATTTACTTGGCTGTTTTCACAATTTCCCTAGTGAACACTCTTAGCGGACACTTTACAGTCATATCTCATTTTTACTAATTAAGCAGGGAAGCGGTCAACATCCTTGTGCATACCTGTCTGCATGATACTATGTATTGAAGGCAAATTCTAAAACAGGAGTTTCTCTTGGAAAGTGGTGTGCCGTACAATTTTGGTAAATAGAGCCAGTTTTCCTTCAAAGAGGTCGCACCAGGTGTATTCCCACTGAGAGTGCTCGGGAGTGCAGTACTTGTTTCTACCAGTCCTGACTTTGTGTGTGTGTGTGTGTGTGTGTCTGTGTGTGTGTGACTCTTGAAGGATGTTCTCCTCCTGGCATTCCTCGGCTCAGTCTTCCACTCTCCAAATCTTTTCTGCTTACTGCAAATTGATCACCTAAAAAATATAAAACCTAATCCTACCCTACCTCAACTTTAAAATATTCTCAAATGACTTCCCCCGACACATAAATATTCTGTAACGTACTCGAGACACTCTGTGATGTAGACCCTGCCATACTTCATACCGCCCTTCTCAGTGTTCAGATCCATTTACCACCAAATCAGTACTCAAGGCAAATATGCTCTTTTTAGTTCTTCCACTGGCTGGCCTTTTCCTTCATTACTGCCCATACACAAGATGTTTCATTGATTAGAAAGTTCTCCCTCCTACTTTTACTTTCTCTACTTTTCTCTCATCCTGAAAATCCCAGCTGGGATGTCATTGATTTGGAAATGCTTTTCCTGACGCCCAACATCATCCCTCATCTCACTGGTGGGAGGAGCTGCTCACCGCATGCATCTCTTTACATTTAAATTAAGTAAAATTAAATAAAACATCAAAAAATTCAATTCCTTAGTCACACTAGCCACATTTCAAATGTCCGATATCCACATTAATTAGTGGCTACCATCCTGGGTGGCACAGATAGAGTATTTCCATCACTGTAGAGAGTTCTGTTGGACAGTGCTGCCTCATGTTTCTTCCTAACACTTGTGGCTGTTTCAAAATACATGTTTTGAGAATATGGCTTTGATGATTTTACCCCCACTGGTCTATGAGCACCACAAGAGCACAGCTTGTTCTTGTCCAGCTTCTTGCTTTTTCCCATTTATAGAAATTCTGTAACTGTTTGGTGAATGAGTGAATGAATCAGTCATCCAATGACTGAATCAATGAGCAAATTAAAGAATTCCTCCAAGCTCTTAACTTTATGGTTGTGCTTCAGTGAACAGTAGACCTTCTGGGAAGGTGCCGAACCTTCCATGGTTTTACCCAGTCCTTCACATTCCAGTTGGGAGACTTAGCAGGATCCTAATTCTTATACCACCATGATCCTTGAATATTTGACCTTTGCCATTGGGCTTGATACTTCAGCATCCATTGCCTAACTGTAGGTTGCCCGGGATTGGGTTAGACCTGTGCAGTAGGCATCTTAGTGGGCCCCCCAGAGATCCCTCCCCTTGGGACCAAAGCATTCCTTTCTCCAGCTGGGAGCCCTTAGAGTGGTGTAGACAGACAGCTTGCAGCTGAGCCCCACACTGCTGCTGAGGAGAGTTACCTGGCCAAAAGCCAAGCCTGTTTCTTGGGGTGCAGCCCACACTCAAGAGCTGCCCAGTTTGGGATGACTCTGGGTGGATGGGGAATCTTCAGAGGGATTGTAGAGAGCGCACCAGCCCTCCTCTTTGAACTCCCAGAATTCTAATCTTAGAATCTGCTTCCCAGTAAACTCAACTTGCAATGATCTGATCTGTAATTGAAAATCTGTAGCTTTAGCTCAGACTTCCAAAGAAGGATGCATGATCTTTTGCAAGAATATTTTTTTTTTAAGATTTAATTTATTTATTCACGAGAGACACACACACAGAGGTAGAGACACAGGCAGAGGAGAAGCAGGCTCCCTGCGGGGAGCCCGATGCGGGACTCGATCCCAGGACTCTGGGATCACGACCTGATCCGAAGGCAGATGTGCTCAACCACTGAGCCAGTCAGGGGCCCTGAAAGAATATGTCTTTGCTTGATTTATTGGTACATGGATTCTCTGTATTTTACCCACTGTTCTCAAAACTAAAACGGTCCATTCATTTAATTTTCATAAAAAGTGCAGTGGTATGGGATCCCTGGGTGGCTCAGCGGTTTAGTGCCTGCCTTCGGCCCAGGGCGTGATCCTGGAGTTCCAGGATCAAGTCCCACATCAGGCTCCCTTGCATGGAGCCTGCTCCTCCCTCTGCCTGTGTCTCTGCCTCTCTCTCTCTCTCTCTCTCTCTCTGTCTCTCATGAATAAATAAAATCTTTAAAAAAAAAAAAGTGCGGTGGCTTATTTCATTTATTAGGTTGTGAAAATGCTCCAGCCTCTTCAGTAGAATCATCTGATGAATGAATTAAGAAAATACCTTCACAACTTTATTACATTGAATCTGGACTCCATAAACTGTTGGTATCAGACTTGTTTGTTCATTTATTTTGATTTTTGTTTTTGTTTGTTTCTGGGAGGAAGAGGCTCCAAATAAACCATAGGCAAGACTTATATGCATATTACTTGAGCTTTTCTTGCCTGAAAGTCCTGATTACGTTTTTTTTTTTTTCTTTTTCCCCTGTGTACCTGTTCACACCATCATAAAAGGAGAGTGCTGGTTATAGCTTTGCAGCCAGAGGGAAGAGAAATGCTTTTGTGTGTGGATTTGATTCAACTTATTCCTGAACAGGGCCTTTGGCCATCAAGGAGCCCACTCACTGAGAGGAGACGATTTTATTTTATTTTTTTTTCATAACTGTCAATTTCATTGGGCAACTGTGAATTTCTGGGGAACATTTGTAAAATAGATGGAGTTATAGAAGATATGCTGACTGGCAGATGTTTCGAGGTTGATTAAAGATTTAGAAAGAAGTACATCTCCCCAGGCTGCTGGGCTACCTTTTAATGAGATTGACAGTTTTACACATGGGGCTGAAAAAGTTCTTTATCATAAAGAAATAAATTTCTTAAGTTAAATCCACTTGAGAGAGATGGATACAGGATAAAGTGTGTGTGAAGAAGATTGGACATTTTTACTGGTGTTTAACTTTGAAGCTTATTTTTCAGAGATAGATGAAGCTGGATATTTCAAAGATGAAAAAATCCTTTTGTTAGACTAATTGCTCTGATATTAACTCAAAGGGTGGGTCGGCTTCCTGCAAGTTCAGGTCATGCATTCCAGGGAACATGTGACCATGATTTCAGATGGCCATTAGGCACATGGAGTTAAAAATTACCAATTTTTGTTTCATCTTCTAAAGGTTCAAACTGAAAAAGCCATTGGCATATTGGTTGGAAAAATGACTAGTAAGGAGAATATAAGGGTTATTAAAAAATATTTCTTACTGTTCTCTGACCCTGACCTAGAGAGGCACACAAGTGAAGGTTATATTAAATTTAAGGGATAACATATAAAAAGAGTAACGCCTTCAAGTTTTGAAACCAGAGGATAGAGAGAAGGGCCAGAATAAATAGACATTCATAACAAAAGCGATTTGATATTGATTCATCTGATCCTTGTAGTTTACTGGTGGGGAAACTGAGGCCAAGAGAGATTGCATGACTTCTTCAAAGTGCTGGCCCCTCAGAAATTGACCTGTGAAGTCCACAACCTGGGGATTGAGAGCGTAAACCTCAGTGACAGGTGGCACACAGATCTTTCTAGGCCACAGACTTATTGTGATTTTGCTTAATGTTACTTAATCTCTTAATTTGTTTTCTCAGTTAATAATTATGGTGCCTGTCTCATAGGGGTGTGTGAAAATTACATAAAATAATTGATGAAGTGCATTTTGTGGGTTGTTGGTTACTTTGAAAAGCAGATTTTGAAGTTGGAGGTCCTGGCTGGTCATTCCCATGGACTCATAAGCCAAACACTGCCAGGAACATCAAAGGTCCTTAATGAATCAAGGAATGGACACCACACGCCGAAATATGGAGAGACTGTTTTGTGGAATGACCAAGGCTAAAACTGTGGTCCATTTAAAAAGTTGATTTAAATAGTCTTCCTTGGAAGAACAAACCTGGTATTTTACTCTTTGAATATATGTATTTCTAAACTCTTATAATTAAGATGTGAAATCGTGTAATTAAAGTGTTGGTAAAGGGAATCCTTTAAAGGGAGGAATGGACAGTTGAAAGGTGGTGTTATCTGTGATAAGGTGAAAAACTGCCCACTGAAAATTTGAAGTCTTCAGGTTTGGATCTATTCTGCTTCACTCCATTGTTGTATCTTCTGGAAAATTGTCCTGAGATCTTGTGGTGTGTGAGAAAAAGCAAATGGCAGAAAAAAAGAGAAATTTTGGTACAAATGTGTGCACGTAATATTTTACTATGGGCATAGAAAAATGAAGAAAGGAATGGTTCCTGGTAGTAACTATTATAAGATATCTCCTCTAAGAAGTGGGACTGGTGGAGGTAAAGTGAGGTGAGTGGCTTTTTACTTTCATGCTTTTCAGTTTCTTTATCTTTGTATCTATTTGTTTATGTATTTTTATAATGCACATTCATACTTTTTGTAGTATAACAAAAACAAACATTAGGACCCTAAATTGGCTAGAGACAAAGAATATTCGTTGGGAGATGAGACATTTTATGAACTCAGTTTATTTTAAAATATATTGAAAACCATTCTTTATATAAGGGCATATACTTATATATTGCGTTGTCCTAAAAGACATCATCCAGTAATGACGTCAGTCTTTTCTCTTACGTGGCTGTTAGGACTTTAGACACCAATGGATCAGGTTCATCCATATGTAAAGCCATTCATTTGTCACTTTCACTGTGTATTTTCCTTTGCGAGAGAGCTAGCTAGGCAGCAGTACTTCTGCACCTTCGCGTAATTATTATGGCTTTGTCAGAAACATTATAAGACATCTTCCTAATTAGAGTGAAATATATTTTCCTTTAGTGATCATTATTAATGTCGTTTTAATTAAGAGCATTGATAGCTCAGGGTTTCAGCATATCTCACTCACTGTCATAAATTAGAGGATTAAATGATCTTTTTATGCATCATATTATCAGGGGAACAATAGCAGCTCTAGTTTGTCATGGGAGAAAGATGGGATTTGGGTTCTTATGCTCAAATATTTCAATATGGCAGATTTGGCAGTGAGAGATAGTGATCAGATTGAGAAAATGGGAAAAGGAGGTTGGGTCAGATTTTTCAGAGCAAATCAAGCTGATTTGGAATTGCAAGTTACCGGGATAATTTGTTCACTTCTAGTTTTCTGTGTTATTTTGCAAGTGTTGGTGTTTGCTCTTGTATAGAAAAATTAACATTAGTATTTTAGAGCTATGGTCCCAATGATCTGTATAAATTGTACAACATATTTTGTTTAGGACTGTAATATAAAGCAGGGAAGGAGAGGATCGTGCCCCTCTGAAGTTTGAATCAACCTCAGTCCCTTAGAAAATACTGTCCTTGTCCTCAATTTACAGATAAAGAGTTGAGTTTATACAGAATCATAATCTACTCAGGATTGTTCAGTTTAGGAACCAAAGGAGCAAGAAGTTGAGATCCATGCCTTTTTCTGCTTAATCCCTGTTATTATTAGTGCAGGTCTTTATGCCCAGACCTCGTAATTTTAGTATCAGTCATAAGACTAAGCTGAAATAGGACTGGAGAACTGCTTCTTTTAGATATTTTCTTGACCTATTTTATTTATCCAATTCTCTGAAAATGAGAAGAAACTTCAAAGTTGCTAATGAGGAAAAGAACTAAAAGCTGCATTTGAATATGACAGAGTAAATGTCCTACAACTGGCTTGAAAGACAATGGAAAGACCGCGCAGCTGGGGTGTCTGAGCATTCTTTGTGAGTTTATTTATTCCTTTAAGAAAATAGACTGCTAGACTAAGCTAGATTCTGTAAGCAGAATCTTTAGAAGAATTTTAATAACCAAGATCATCTCATTCAAACTAGAACACTAGACACAAAGAAAATAGGAAAGACTACATCAATGGCAATAAAATATTTCCCCTCTTTTTATTGTTACCGTTTTGCTGGGTTTTCCAGTATTTCCTGTGTAATAATATAACTACCCCAATATAAAAATACCCTAACATAAAATTGTTATTTTAGTGTATGTACTTTACATTTTTCCATGCCTATCTAAAATTTCACATCATTGCAATTATTACATATTTAAAATGTCATATCCTGTGTATATTCTGAAATGAATTGTGTTATATTGTAAATATTTCCCAAAGGATTACATAAACTTTAAAACCGTAATTTTGAAGTCTATTATACTCCACTGAATATTATACTTCATTACTTGCTAGTTAAAACCATTAAATTCTTTCTAATTCAAATAACATGCAGGCTTATATTAACTTTGACCATGTTTTTTTTTTTTTTTTTTAATGGGTAGGGTTGTGGTTTATTTATTTATTTTTTGCTTTTTTTTAATAATAAATTTATTTTTTATTGGTGTTCAGTTTACCAACATACAGAATAGCAGTGCTCATCCCATCAAGTGCCCCCCTCAGTGCCCGTCACCCATTCACCCTCACCCCCCGCCCTCCTCCCCTTCCACCACCCCTAGTTCGTTTCCCAGAATTAGGAGTCTTTATGTTCTGTCTCCCTTTCTGATATTTCCCACACATTTCTTCTCCCTTCCCTTATATTCCCTTTCACTATTATTTATATTCCCCAAATGAATGAGAACATACACTGTTTGTCCTTCTCCGATTGACTTACTTCACTCAGCATAATACCCTCCAGTTCCATCCACGTTGAAGCAAATGGTGGGTATTTGTCGTTTCTAATGGCTGAGGAATATTCCATTGTATACATAAACCACATCTTCTTTATCCATTCATCTTTCGATGGACACCGAGGCTCCTTCCACAGTTTGGCTATTGTGGACATTGCTGCTATAAACATCAGGGTGCAGGTTTTGGATTGTTCCCTTTCAATGGAGGTGATTAGGAGCCATCTCTTTATGGCTCTTGATACACTGTGAATTAGCTTCCCTAAGGGCCACACCAATTTACACCACTGTCAGCAATGTCTGAGGGGATGAAGATGGGTTTTTTAAGACTAGGAATCTGTCCGTATGCTGCAGATGAGCTGACTGCTTGGCAGTCATGCATTCACTGCTGATAGGGCTGGAATGAGGATCCCAAGCTATAAAACAAAGTCATACCTATGGTCCTTAGTACATGTTTTGGCTCTTTGCATAAGAATATGCACAGTGTTTTAGGGAAACAAAAGCAAAAATAAACTATTGGGACTACATCAAAATAAAAAGCTTCTGCACAGTGAAGGAGACCGTGAGCAAGACTAAAAGACCACCTACCGAATGGGAAAAGATATTGGCAAGTCACATATTGATAAAGGATTAGTATCCAAAATATATAAAGAACTTATAAAGCTCAACACCCAAAATACAAATAATCTAATTAAATATGGGCAGAAGGCACGTACAGATATTTCTCCAAAGAAGATAGACAGATGGTCAGCAGACACATGAAAAGATGTTCATCATCAGTTACTGTCAGGGAAACGCAAATCAAAACTACAATGAGTTATCACCTCATACCTGTCAGAATGTCTAAAATCAATAACAAAGGAATCAACAGGTGTTGGCAAGGATGTGGAGAAAAAGGAACCCTCGTGCACTGTTGTTGGTAGGAATGCAAACTGGTGCAGCCACTCTGGAAAACAGCATGGAGTTTCCTCAGGAAGGAACCTACGTACCCTACGATCTAGCAATCACACTGCTGGGTATTTACCCAAAGAATACAAAAACACTAATTCACATAGGCACATGCATCTTAGGTTTATAGCAGCATTATTTACAATAGCCAAAGTATGGAAGCAGTCCAAGTGATTAGTGAATGGATAAAGAAGAAATAGTATACGCACAAAGACACACACACCATGGAATATTATTCAGCCATAAAAAAGAATGAAATCTTGCTATTTGCAACGACATGGATAGAGCTAGAGAGTATTATGCTAAACAAAATAAGTCAGAACACAAATACCATATGATTTCACTCTTGTGTGGAATGCAAGAAAACAAATAAACAAAGGGGAAAAAAAGACAAACCAAGAAACAGACTCTTCACTATAGAGAACACACTGATGGTTACCAGAGGGGAAGGGGATGGAGGGGTGTGTGAGTTAGGGGATGGGGGGTACGAGTTCACTTGTCATAATGAGCACTAAGTGATGTATGGGAGTGTGGAATCACTATATTGTACACCTGAACCTAACATAACACTGTATGTTAACTAACTGAAATTAAAATAAATACTTAAAAAAAAGGAATATGGGGTGACTGAGCGGCTCAGTGGTTGCGCATCTGCATTTGGTTCAGGTCATGATCCCGGGGTCCTGGGATCAAGTCCCATATTGGGCTCCCTGCAGGGAGCCTGCTTCTCCCTCTGCCTATGTCTCTGCCTCTCTCTGTGTGTCTCTCATGAATAAAGAAATAAAACCTTTTTTAAAAAAGGAATACATATAGTGTTTTGTGACTTTTATAATTTAGGCCCTCTGTAAATTCCCTAACTCCTTTAGGAATTTTATTATAACCAGAGACAAATGAAATACGCTCTTTGTAGTGGTGAGCTGTGCTGTCTTGAGCACATTAATAACTGCTGCCAAATGATCTCAATGAACTTTTTGGTTTCATTTGTTCCAGAACTGGAGAGAGGACATGATATCTATTTCTGAATTTTAAGCAAAGTCTGGGTTCCTCAGTTAATACTCTGAGTGCAATGTTCTTGTTATGCTTGCCAACAGGGTAGAGCATTGAATTTGGTTTTGTGGCTTATGCCCTTTCCTAATTATAGTCTATCAATAAATCCATCTGCATCTACTCTGAAGTTGGGAAAGTGAGAGCGTGCTATCTTTTGGTAAGCTGTGTCCTGAGTGGATGTGTGCCTCTGGTATTAGTGGTATATGCACAGCACTGTCAGAAACCATTAGCAATTGAGACCTATTTCATAATCATTATACTAGTGACCTAATCATTCTTGTAGCTTAAAAGATTTCATATACTTATTTGCATCTGTGGGCCCTTGCACATCACACATTCATTCATTCAGTTCCTTTTTCTTGAGGACCTACTATGTGCAAGGCTCAGGTCTTAGTGCCAACAGAGAAGTGGTCAACCAGAATAAACAGGAAGATAGATTAATGATAAATGCATTCATTTAATCAGTGATTTTAATATTATTATAACAGTCTTATACTACTTGATTTAAAATTTTTATTGGATTCACATGGCCGAAAATTCGAGAATTGAAAGTTAGAAACGAGGGGTGCCTGGATGGCTCAGTGGTTGAGCGTCTGCCTTTGGCTCAGGTCATGATACCAGGGTCCTGGGATCGAGTCCCACATTGGGCTCCCTGTGGGAAGCCTGCTTCTCCCTCTGCCTATGTCTCTGCCTCTCTCTCTGTGTCTCTCCTGAAAAAATAAATGAGATCTTAAAAAAAAAAAAAAAAAGGAAAGGATACCCAAAGAAAATTCTCCTTACAGCTACACAGTATTATCCAAGTAGGCAATCAATGTTATAGTTTCTTACTATATTTTTTCAGCTCTATTTCAGCTCTATGTGTTGATACACATCCAGATAGATGCACATATGTGTTATGTTGCATACTCCATTTTCCCACATCTATGGCATATATACTATATTCATTTTTTAAAAAATATTTATTCATGAGAGACACAGAGAGAGAGAGAGAGAGAGGCAGAGACACAGGCAGAGGGAGAAGCAGGCTCCATGTAGGGAGCCCAACATGGGACTCGACCCCAGGTCTCCAGGATCAGGCCCTGGGCTGAAGGCGGCGCTAAACCGCTGAGCCACCCGGGCTGCCCAATATACTATATTCATTATTCTGCACCTACCCTGTGTTGCTTAATAAATTTGGAGAATCTCTCCTCATTACCTAAAGATCAGGCTCATTTCTTCTTTTTCCTGGCTGCATGTTAATTCCACTGTGTTAAATATTATATTAACTTTGAATTCTTAAGTTTATTATCTCATTTTTATTGCTATAAATAGCACTGCAAAGAATGTCTTTGTACGTAGGTTTTTTTGTTCCTTTAGATCTTTTTTTTTTTTTTTTTTTCTGTATGTAATTGTGAATTTAAAGTGGAGTGAGGTTTTAGGGCTACTGAAAAATATTTTTTAAATTATCACCTGGAGGTACTGATCCACAGTGTGTAATGGATACTATATTTTGTGTAAGGAGTGGGAGGGAAGGCTGTATATTAATATTTCTCCGTATGTGTTTGTGTTTGCATAAGAAACTAATAAATGTAGTTGCAAATAGGTGACAGGGACTGGTTTAGGAGATAGAAAACAGAGAGGTAGGAGCCAGGCTCATCAGTATATACCTCTGACATTTAAAATTTTGAACCGGGGATCCCTGGGTGGCGCAGCGGTTTGGCGCCTGCCTTTGGCCCAGGGCGCGATTCTGGAGACCTGGGATTGAATCCCACGTCGGGCTCCCGGTGCATGGAGCCTGCTTCTCCCTCTGCCTGTGTCTCTGCCCCTCTCTCTCTCTCTGTGACTATCATAAATAAATAAATTTAAAAAAAATTTAAAATTTTGAACCATGTGAACATCTTACTTATAAAAATAGTAAAGTTTCGATTTTAGCTACGTAGTTAAAAATTGAAATGTAATTCTCCAATATACTGCCATTTTCAATATATGGGTATAAGTGGGTCTTTGTGTTTGTTTGTTTTTTAAAGACTGGGGTATTAGAACGTACTACCATCAAGTGAAATGTAGGAAGTCACAAAGTACATGTGCTCATGAATCTTGCTCACTGGTAGGATCTAACTCAGAGATCGGCTGCATTCATCCCTGACTCTTTAAAACAATGGAAAGATAATGAAGTATTTCCCAAATCTCAGTGATTCACAGATCCCCTCCACAATCTTTATCATAATTGCGGACAGCTTTGACTATTACTCATTATTTTTCCTTTTAAATGGTTGACTTTTCTTCATGCTTAAATTTTACAGAAGTACCAAATGTGAAATGTCACCTTCCATACGTAGAAGCTGTATTACTTTGGGTTCCATTAGAGAAGCAGATCCAGGAGGAGGTACTTCATCAGGGATTTGTTTTCAGGATTCATTCTTAATGAATTTCAGGGTCTGATTTACGGAGTCTGGGTGTGCCTAATGCTGGAGCCTGACATCAGAAGTAAATATGGACATGAAGTAGTAGGAAGCAAAAACAGATTGGCACCTATGAGATGGTCTGGGAGCCTCTGAGGGAGCCTCCACCATCTTCAACAAAGGGGGTGTCCTGCAAGGAATAGATGGGAAGACGGTGCCCGTCTTCAAGGAACTAAACAGATGCCCAGGTTTCTGAGGAGCTGAAGGAGGTTTGTAGGAACTAAAGAAACTGCAGCCCAGCTGTTGCCCCACATCTGCCATGTGAACCAACAGATCTCAGACAATGTGCCTGAGTGTCAACGTGGCACCCTTTACTAAGCTTCCAAGGTGTAAAATAAATACAGGGCTTTACTTCCTCCTTCCAGATCTTGTGATCCATACTCTGATCTATGTAGGGAAGGCAATTCTTTGAAAAGTATTTCCAGCATAACTGAGTTGACATAATATGAATCCACCACAAGAGATAACTGTGAAAGTAAATGCATGGAAAACCAAACAATATTATTGAATTCTTACTGGACACATCGCTCATGGTGGTACTGATCCTAAGGCTTTCTCTTTGTTGAAAGGGGAGATCAGCAAATTTTGGAGAGGATTTAAAATCATTACTAGCAACTGACTGGAACATTCTCCTTGACTCATTTGGAAGGAACGATATGACAAAATGAGTAATCTTACTCACCGTGAGATTCCATGTTAGTTAGTGCCTTTGCCGGTATAGCTAGTCTTCCCACAGTTTAAGGAATATGTGGTGGTGAAGAAAGACGATGCCAAGCTCTCCTCTCGCTCCTCTGCATGTCTACTTCTTAAGTGAAGGAAACAGCAAAGGGGAGGACAGTATGATAGGCTGGAGAGAACAGAGCAAAGCCCCAGATGTGATTTTATCACCGGTAGATCCAACTCATTGAAGACCTGTCAGAGATACACCTGAGTACATAGATCATTGGCATCAAAATCTTGTTGGCTTTTGAGTTGGTGGCCAGGAAAAAAGCACAGACCCTCTCAGATCTCTAAGGACTTGGTGGTGATCTCCACTCATTGGACAACTTTGAGAGGCTGGAAAAAACCTCATGACTTTGAGACTCTGAAGGCCTCCTTTGTAAGTATGAATGGAAGCATCCAGGAACTGGCTTCTCATTGAGATGCTTCCATTTCATATTTGTCCCATTGGTGTTCCCTAGACATCTTTTCATTTCCCAGAATCCTCAAATCCACATCTGATTGCAAGGATTCATATAGGTTCTGGAATTTACCAGCCATGTGATCTTGGGCAAGCCACTTCAAGTCCCTGCTAAGTGGGGGATATTATACTTTCCAAATAATTGGGTAGTTGTGAGATTTATTTTATTTTTTAAAGATTTTTAAAAAAGATTTTATTTATTCATGAGAGACAGAGAGAGAGAGAGAGAGAGAGAGAGAGAGAGAGAGAGAGAGGTAGAGACACAGGCAGAGGGAGAAGCAGGCTCAATGCAGGGACTCGATCCCAGGTCTCCAGGATCACGCCCTGGGCTGAAGTTGGTGCTAAACCACTGAGCCACCCAGGCTGCCATATTTTTAAGATTTTATTTATTTATTTGAGAGAGAGTATGAGCAAGTAAATGGGGGAAGGGCAGAGGGAGAGAGAGAATCTCAAGCAGACTCCCTGCTGGACAGAGAGCCTGATGTGGGACTCGATCATGAATTGAGCTGAAGGCAGATACTTAACCGACTGAACCACCCAGGTGCCCTGGTAGTTGTGAGATTTAAATCAGGGCCTGGCAGCATCCATCCATGGGGCAGCGGCACCTCTGCCCTGCCTATTTTTGCAAATGAAGTTGAGGAGTCAGGTGGTAAGACCCAAATAACCCCCCCCCAAACAAAAAACAGGTAAAATACATGTTCAGTGGTGACCAGTATGGGGAGGAGTGATCAAGGAGCAGCAGGGAGGCCAGTGTACCCGACGCAGAGTGAGCATGGAAGAGGAGCAGATGTGGTCAGTAGGGTAGGACTTCCTTGGCCATTGCAAGGATGTTGCATTTTGTTCTGAGCAAGAGGAAAGATGCTGGATAGTGGTGAACTGGGGAATGGCGTGTGCTTTGGGTTACATTTCAAAAACATCACTCTGGCTGCCCTGCAGACTGCATGGGCAAGAGCTGGGAGTTCCTATGGCAGCTACTGCCATGCTCAGGGCAGCTTGGACCACACTTATAACTGGACATGGTGAGGAGCAGTCAGGCTCTGGATATATTGTAAAAATAACAACAGGAGGACTTCCAAACAGGTTGAAATGCCCTGGGAAAGAGAGAAAAAAAAGTCAGGGATGACTTCCATATTTTGACTTGGTCAGCTGGAAGAACGAGACTGCCATTAACTGAAATGTAGACAAATGGGAGCTAGAGCAAGTTTTGGAGCAAAGATGAAGAATTTGATATTGAACATGTTAATTTTGAGGTGCCCATTAGGTTTCCAGGTGGGCATGTAAATGCTTAAAAGGATGCCTGCCACTTAGTAAGTAGTCAGTAAATGTTCACTGTTATTGCTGCCATGACTGTTACTGAGAGCTCAGAATCTATATATTTTAGTATAAATATCTATCTATATCTATCTATATCTATATCTATATCTATATCTATATCTATATCTATATCTATATCTATATCTATCTATATATTTACTATGTGTCAGCACTTGAGAAACAACGTTGAATGAGTTCCTGTCCCTGTCTTCATGGTGCTGTTGCGGAGACAGATAAATACTCAGAAAGTCTATTTGAGCTCACTGGTGTTGGGCAGTGCCACTTGGGGGAATCACAGGCTCCGTGTAGATCCAAATCATGATTTCTATGCGATAAGTGATTTGCAGCTTTCTTAGTCTTTCTATATCCTGTCCTCATCTATAAAATAGAGACATCAACTTTATTTTTATAATGCACCCATGTGCTCAGTAAACATTAGCTTAGTATAAAAGTGCTATAAAATCATTCATTTGTTTTGAAAGTATTTGTTGAGTGTCTACCATATGCCAGGAACTTGGATGACATTAATGGTATAGTGTGAACAAGACAGATGAAAACCTCCCTTCAAGGAGGTCCTAGGGGGCAGGTGTGGAGAACACAGGGTGAGTAAATGAAAACGGTAGATGGGGCTAAGAATCACGTGAAAAATTAAATCTATTCTAGAGCTTACACATCCAATAGAAATATACTGTGAGCTGCATGTATGCAATTTTACATTTTTTAGATGGCACATTAAAAAAGTAAAATGAAACAGATGAAATGAAGTTTAATAATATGTTTTATTTAATCCAATATATCTAAAATGTTATCATTTTAACATATAATAAACATAAAAATTATTGAGACATTTTACATTCTTTTTCTTTTAAAGATTTTATTTATTAATTCATGAGAGACACACAGAGAGAGAAAGGTAGAGATGCAGGAAGAGGGAGAAGCAGGCTCCATGAAGGGGGCCCGATGTGGGACTTGATCCCGGGTCTCCAGGATCACGCCCTGGGCCCAAGGCAGTGCTAAAACACTGAGCCACTCGGGCTGCCCTTTACATTCTTTTTTCTACTAAGTCTTCAAAACCTGGCATTTTATTTATCACAGCATAGTTCATGTGGTCTAGCCACATTTCAAGCACTTGGAAACTACGTGTGGTTAATGGCTGCCATATGGACAGTGCAGGTCTAGAGTGAGTGGGTGTCTGCTTTAGATTGAGTGCTTGAGGAGAAGTGAGTCCTTATGACCGGAAGGACCTAGCCATGCAAAGATTTGGGGGAAGCCCTCTGTGTAGAAGATAGAAGTAGGCGAAGAGCCCAGGACAAAAATGGGCTTCTGGTGGTAACTGAGAATAGATCAATAAGGCCAATGGAGCCAGAGCCCAGAGGACAAAGGAAACAGTCATACATGGGTCCAGATCTTACAGAATTTAGAGTGCACAGTGAGGGGTGTGGATAAATTCTAAGTGTGTTGAGAATCAGTGGAAGGATCTAAGTAGGAAGTGAAATGATGAAGCTATCTATCACCCACTACCATGAGGAGAGAGGAATGGTAAGACACAGGAAGGGGAGCAACAAGGCATTGGAGATACATCCAGTCTAGCTTTGGAACTTCAGGGATGGCTTGGAGGAAGGAAGGATATCACAAAGTGGACTTCTCCAGGCACAGTTGGGTTGAGATGGGATTATAAAGCCAGAGGATGTTTTAGATTCATAGGCTTCAAACTTTAATGACATAATCCATTCAATTAAAAAAAGCAACTCCTACTATCTTTATATTTAATTATTTATTATATAGGTGCTGTATGATCAATCCATATATTATAATGTTATACTTTAGTAAACGTGTTTTCTTATTTATTCCAGACACACCCACACACAGGAAAATACAAGTTTTAATATTGTTTCCCTTGTGTGTCTGCGCCCCCACCTGAAAATGACTGTTGTGGGTGGAAGGAATTCCACAGGTGAAGTGAGGCTATAACAAAGTTGTGACCTATGTGGGGAATGGCACCCACTCAACACATCTGGATGGAAGAGTGTCAGAAGGGAGGTGGGTGGGCGATGGTGAGGAAGTGTTCGGGGTCGTTTGTGCAGAGCTATGCAGAGGCTAGATCATGAAGTGCATACATACTCTTGGAAAGATGTTGACATTTCTCTATACGATGGGAGACCACTGGTGGGCTTTCAGCTAAGAGAGGTATCTGCCATTTTGGTAAGCACTTTACATTCATGTTCTCATCTTTTTGTCTTTCACATACACAGAGCGAGAACAAACGAAAGGGTTTGAGGCAAGATTATTTATTACGGACTAGAATATTTTCCTTCCCCTCTTCCCTATGTCTTTAATTTTTTTTTTTAATTTTTATTTATTTATGATAGTCACAGAGAGAGAGAGAGAGAGGCAGAGACACAGGCAGAGGGAGAAGCAGGCTCCATGCACCGGGAGCCCGACGTGGGATTCGATCCCAGGTCTCCAGGATCGCGCCCTGGGCCAAAGGCAGGCGCCAAACCGCTGCGCCACCCAGGGATCCCTGTCTTTAATTAAATCCTGTAAGTTGGAAACTCGTGCTGGTAAAGACTATAGTTTTGATCACAGAGAAAGATTTAATTCCAGGACAGCCTGCACGCCAGCTCACCCTGACCTGTCCCTACCTCCACGGCTCCAGG
Organism: Nyctereutes procyonoides; assembly: GCF_905146905.1. Classification (NCBI taxonomy): domain Eukaryota; kingdom Metazoa; phylum Chordata; class Mammalia; order Carnivora; family Canidae; genus Nyctereutes; species Nyctereutes procyonoides. Next base: position 7,734,759 of record NW_026575024.1, on the reverse strand, counting down.
AGAAAAATGCTGCCTCAGGGCTGATCCAGTAAAAACTGTCCACTTATACTGGAGACTTAGAAATGTCCACCAGAAGCTTTTGGCAAGAGTATGGACACTTTTTAAAATACTGACTTTTTTTTTTCCTTTTCTTTGCATTCTTTGTTCGTTCACACACAAAGTCCTGGAAACAACGCTGCCGTAAGAAACAAAGCTATTCCTTTTTCTTTGCTGTGGGTTCTCTTTTCTCCCTTCCTTCATTAGGCAGAGTGTCTGTGGGAGTGGCTATTCTCTATCCACAAAAACTCAGTAGTGAACAGTCACGCTTTATACCTAATCCTAAGATACATGCACTTGAAATATCATAACATTTAGAACAGTCTATTCTATACTCTGGACTTGTATGATTTTTAGCTTCTTACCAGAATTAAAGAGGCAATAAACCCTTTCATGTTAAACTTCTGGTCATGGTTAAGAGAGGTGTTTTGTTGCTAATCTTAAACCACAGCCATAGATGTATACTCAGAAAATCACTTTACATTAATGACTAATTGGGAAAATGGACAATATTGTTAGAACAGTCAGGAGAAATGTCACGTGGGCTTTCTAAATGGATTCGGCGTGGGATCCCGTGGCCTAGTTTGAGAGAGAACATTTCTCCTTCCTGATCTACCAGAAATCCAGTTAGCTCATCCCCGTCCTGCTTCGCTTGAGTTCACTTACATTGCCCCAGGTTGGGCTGGATTGGAAGGCTGCCTGGCTTGGTGCCCTTGCTGGGCCAGGATGACTGTCTGTTCAGCCACTGGGAGCACACCCTGTCTACCAACACATCTGCTGGATTTCACTTCTGGGCCTCTGGAGTTGAAAAAGCAGTCTGTTAGAAAGGGAATGAGCCAGAGGGCTCAGCAAAACTGGCTTGATCCACACTACCTGCCCATTGCTGCCCATTGCACTACACGGGACAATACACAATAGCATTTCTGTGTGGGGACAGAGCCACCAGACTCCAGCAGCAATGACAACATTGACAATAATAGATGAAACTTATTGTGTATTTTCTATGTGCCCAGCGCTAAGCTAAACATTTTCACAGACTTCTTCATAAAGCCTTACTGTGACCTTGAAAGCTATGTAGCATGACTTTTGAGGATGACTGTGCCTGTCCTGGCCGTGAATGCTGGGTTGAACGTTTCTTCATTATTATACCCTGTGGGAATGGCCTAACTCCTGGAGGGACATGGTTCCCCATCTTTAAAAGGAGGATGACAATAGCAGCAGCTATCCAGAACTGCTGTATTAGCAGGATACTGTAGTGCCTGGTACATAGTAAGTGCTCAGCAAGAGTTAGTTGTTGAATTTGCTTTGCTAATAAGGACATTTAGGCCTAGAGAAGAGAAGCAACTTGTTTAATTGTTCGTACACAACCAATATTTCCTCTGGTTTTTCCAAAAGATAAAGCGAAAGAAAGTGGAGTAGAAAAGGTGCCAGGTAGCTCATAACTTTTTTAAAAAAAAATGTCTTTCCAGTATGCTGCTGGGTTATCCACAGTTCAACAGCCTTTGTCTTTGTCTTGATCAACTGTTGACCAATACTAGGTGAGGGTTCATAGCTGGAGTTTTTATCAGTTATGATGCAAGTAGGCAGAAAATCCAATTAGAAGGGAAGGGATTGGCTCATAAGATTCAAAGGCCAGGTTGCATCTCCGGAGGGGTGGCTTGTTGCAGAGGCCAGATGGTATTGATGGGAAGTGATTCTTCTTGAGATTAGAAGGTGGCTGTTGGAGGGTGGCAGTTGCATGGCTTATATCCTTTCAGAGTCTTATCCAGTGGGAGAGAGAGTATCTTTCTCTCATAACAGTTGAAAAAACATTCTGAGTTTGGCTCTCATTGGCCAGAATTAGATCATATATTTATCACTAGACTAATCATGTGGCTCACGTGCTGGGGTATGTGAGTCCTAGTCAGGACCCTGTCTTGAACCTGAGCATGGTTGACCTTGCACATAGCAGCAGAGGAGAGGTGGTTTCACAGGGAGAATTTGAGTGCTATTTACTAGTGGGAGTGGATAGATGCCAAGTGACGTATGCAGTAGCAATCCACCAGTGAATGAATGGTGAGAGACCCATCCAAAAACTTTCAGAGAAACCTATTTCTTTACTTCTTTTTTCTCTATTCCCTTAAACTTTTTTTTTTAAGATTTTATTTATTTATTCATGAGAGACACACAGAGAAAGAGAGTCAGAGACACAGGCAGAGGGAGAAGCAGGCTCCATGCAGGGAGCCCGACATGGGACTTGATCCCGGGTCTCCAGGATCATGCCCTGGACTGAAGGTGGTGCTAAACCGCTGAGCCACCCGGGCTGCCCAATTCCCTTAAACTTTTTTTCTGCAAACTATGCTTACTCGAGAATGAAGGGAAAAAGAGAGATTTATCATCCTCCAGGGAAAACAGCCAACTGGAATGCAACATTTCTTTTTTTCTGTGGGTCCCCTGAATATTGTGGCACATCAGTTATACTCAGACTATCATGACATTTAATGGTCATTAGCAGAAATGCTAAGGAAGTGACTCACTTGGACAATTATACTCTCTAAGAAATAGGAATTGTGAATCTCATCGTTATTTGGGTCCATTTGGGAATTTGACTCTGCCATTTATACCCTGTTTACTTAACAGTGGTAACAGCAGGCTATGATTTAAATACAGGCCATCAATTCTTCACCTTTGGGACAGTGAGGATGTAAAAGTGGTTTGGTGTGAAAGTGTGGCATTTTTAATAGTAGTCTTTCATACTGAAATATGCACCTTGCTCTACTGTTTCAAAAGACACCTTTAGAAGAAATTTGCTGTGGAAGGCTAACTCTGTTTTGGTGATGATTATTAGATTTTGGCCTCAGTCGCCGTGGATTTACTGTCAACGTGGTCTTGAGGGGGAAGGTCATACGAGCCCCCGGGAGAGGACATGGAAGAACAAGAATGGAAGGGGATGAAGGAAGGAGGCAGCAGCATGGATTTGTGGAGTCCATAAGGCTGTTTCAGAAGTTTTCTACTAACTATTCCAATAGCAAAGGCACCATGTGGCTTTGTTTGGCAGACATTGTTGGCCATCTAATGGTAACTCTTTTCTCCTTCTAATTTACCAACAAATCCCTGGTTTGTTTGGGGTCCTGATGTACCCAGCTAAAATGACTCCATTTCTCAGCTTGGGCTCAGTCACTCCAAAGGGCATCTAGTAAAACCCTTCAGTAATAATGAGCAGAGTCCTCTGGACACTTGTCTCTTGGCCCTTTTCTCAGAACGTTAACGAGGAAACGTTACCCGAGGTTGAGCACCCATCTTGGGACCACGAGCTAACAAGCCACAGTAATTGGTTTTCTGTTAGTTAGTTCCTAATAAGTAAAATAATACTAACAGTGGTTTATTGAGCTTTAATTGAGAATGTGCTGCCTGCCAGGAACAGTGCCAAACGCTTTAAATTCATTATTTCATTTAATCCTACTCCAACCACATAGTTAATGATAATTGCAATAGTATCCCTGTTTTACAAATGTGGGAACTGAGCTGAGAGATTGTAAGTAGCTTGTCCTTGAGTGGTTAAGTGTGAATAAGAGTAAGAGTCTGTTCCGTAGCAAAGCTTCTTCTCTTAAGCTAGATGCAAGCCAACTTTTTATAAGTGGGCTCGTGTCGGTACCTACATTGGTAGGTAAAACTGAATGAAATATAAGCTAAATAAACAAATAAGTAAACACTCTGCCTCCTAGGAAATGTTTATGACTGCACTTCATCTCAGAAGAATATGGAAATCATACATTCTGTGTAACCAGGTAAAGAGCAGAGAGGTTGGTTACATTCTTTTGTCCCAGATTTGAAGCTGGCCATCATCTGGGCTCTGGTTTGTCAATTTTTTAAGCAGAATCCGAATTTTAATTTTATGTGAAAACTGATTGTAAAAGTATTGGTTCTTTTTTTTTTTTTTTTTTTAATGCTCTGTGGGCAAAAAATTCTCCACACGCATTTGCAGGCTGCCGTTTTGTCACTGCTGATCATTGATTTATCCCATTTATTCCACAAAGTGTGGGGAGGTTGAAGGTAATTCAGAAGTGAGTCACAAAAGGGCCAGAGGATAAGACTTTCAAAGGGAGGTAAAAGACACCGAGATTATTCAAGTTGGAGGAATGGGCTGTGAGTAGTCTAATTAATATGAAGGAATTTTAAGCAGCTGATATTGGCTAATTATTCTTTATTTGCTAGAGAATAGTACAAAAAGAAAGTGGGTTTATTTTTTGAAGGAGAATAAATTGTGAAGGGCTATGAGAAAAATTTTCTGGATACTGGAGTTAGTAAGTTTTATTTTATTTATTTATTTTTATTTTTATTTTTTTGAGTTAGTAAGTTTTAGATAAAGCAGGAGAAAAGGCTGTGAACCCTTAATTTGGTAAAGGCTTTAAAAATAAGACAGGTGGTCAGAGGGATTTGTTAGTATAGTTCAGATGACCTTGGAGTGACTCCCTCCCCATCTGGAATTGTGAAGCTGTGACTCCTCACAATTGTGAGGGGTCTAGTAGCTGCACCCAACAACTTTTTGTACTCGCTGCTTGTGGGGTGCAATGCAAGGGAAGTGATTGCAAGTGCAATGCAAGTGCAGTCCCGAGTGATTTTGGATTCTGATTACTCGAGAGAGTCTTTTGCACCCCTCGCCCCCCGCCCCAACGCACACCCCATATGCCAGAACCACTCCAGCTAATGGACACACGCTTTGAATACAGGGCTCCTTTTGGAGATTGAGAAAAGGAGTTTCCCCCGGGGAAGCCACATCTTCCAGCTTGACAGGTGCCAACTTGACATTTTTGGCCTCTTTTATTATTCTGAATTACTCTGCAAAGCCCTCCTCATTCCAGTACTGTATTGAGCATGAGAATTTGCCTTTTCCACTTGTCAAAAGATGTCAGGAGGTTTTAGGAGTCCATGGTTGTTCTTCAGTTTTCAGACAGAAGAGGAATTCCAAGGATTCCAGAAATGGCAGGAGATCTCTTTTCTTCCTAACTTTGGTTCAGGTGTGCTTTAAAAATTTGAAGCTTCACGGGGCCTTAAATATTCCCTTTCCTTTTGCTGAAGAACCTCAAGTTATTTTAAAATATATGGAGGGTTGCCTAGTAACGACAGCTTCGCTAGCTGTGCCAGAGAAGTTGGCTTTTTCTTTTCTTCTTTTTTTTTTCTTTTTTTGAGCCTACAGAATTGGCAAGTCAGGGAAGAGTAACAGGAGATGGGGTTCGTTGAGGAATTAATGAAAATAAGGTGTCTCTTTGAGGTTTGAGGTCACACAAAACTGATGTCAGAGGGAATATGTCACACCAGGTTCCTGTCTGTGGCAATTAGGAGCAAGTTCAAGGAAATCATCTATCAGTTTATCACTGTTTATGCTGTAGGGTTTGAGTGAAATATATCGTAGAGAGCTGAATTATGAAAATATTCTGTTTCTTTTATCTCTCCATCTGTCCCTCCATCCATCCGTTTGTTCATCTTTACTTCCTTTTTTAAAAATTTTTTTTTTGTTTATTCCTGAGAGACACTCAGAGAGAGGCAGAGATGCAGGCAAACGGAGAAGCAGGCTCCCGTGGGATCCCAATGTGGGACTTGATCCCCAGGACCCCAGGATCACGACCTGAGCCAAAGGGAGACGCTCAACCACTGAGCCGCCCAGGTGCCCTCTTTCCTTAAAACATTGTGTTAGTCTACTTGAGTTGCCATAATAGAAAACCAGAGATGGGGTGGCGGGGGGTGGGGGTGGGGATAGTGCTTGAACAGCAGAGATTTATTTTCTCATGGTTCTAGGGGCTGGAGGCCCAAGATCAGGGTACCAGAAAGGTTTGGTATCTGGGGAGGCATCTCCTGTTGCATGCCGACAGCTGTCCCCACATGGCCCTTCCTCTGGGTGTGTGGGGAGAGAAGGACCGCTTGTGTTCTTCTTATAAAGGCATCAGTCCTATTGAGTTAGGGCCCTACCCTTATGACCTCATGGAACCTTAATCACCATCTTAAAGGCCTGATTTCCAAATACAGTCACATTGGGGTTTGAAGCTTCAACATGTGAATTTGAGGGTGGGGGGGAAGGGGACACAATTCAGTCCATAACAAACAGCATGGATACTGTTCATGTTCTGTGGACCTGACTTCGGGCTCAGAGGTATGGGTTCATTATAACTGATTTCATAACTGACTTCCCTACCCTTAATTCTGCTTCTTTTAATCTGGTGGGAGATAATTAACCATCGATGAGGATGAAGTAGAGTTGGTACCATGGAACCATTGCTGGTTTTTTTACTGGACCAGTACGGGTTTGTAATGACTTGTCAAAGAGCTGAAATAACTGGACTTTGCGGAGTTAGTTGTATGGGGATGATGAGGGTTCTAGGAAGTTCCAATAGTCCCAGTGCCCCTTCCCATATTCCGGAACAGGGAACTCTTTGACCTGTAAGGAAGAAGACTGAAGGAAAATGCAATTTACGTGAAGGGAACTCTTAGTGCTGGGAACCTAGACTCGAATAAGAAATATTTGGTAGTTGCCATCCCTGAGCCAGGAAGACGCATTCAGGATAGTATGATGAACAAGACGAGCAAGGACCATGCCCCTAGAACATTCCTTCCCAGTTGATTAAATCCCAGTCTTCGAGAAGTGGAAGGGCACTGAACTTTAAAGAAGTGCTTTTTAGGGAAGGGAAAATGAATTAATAGTTTACTGAAGGGTTAGGTTCATTCCCAGCAGTTTTAGGTATGCTGTAGGCACAGTTCCTTCTGGGAAACATCAGCTACCATCTAACCTTTCAGAGACAATGACCTCGTTCTTTCACTAAATGTTCTTTGGAGTCTCTGCATTGGGGAATCATTGGCCGGCCTCTTCTGTCTTTTCTTCTGAATTTTTTCTTGTGTTCCCTTGAAGCCCCATGCCATGATCACCCGTCCTCCTCTTTTCTGTGTCTAGCAGACTCTTCCTCAGTTTATATCCATTGATGTCTTCTTGCTCTGCTTCAGGAACATATGCCACTGTAATACTTTATTATTAACTTTACATGAATAATGCAAAGCACATTCTCATTATAGGAAGTTAAAACATTACAAATAAATGCCAAGGCTAGTGTCCCTTGGCAATATCATCCTGCCTTTAATTTCTTACCAGGGGTAACCACTGTTATTAATTTGCATAATATAATTACAGATAGTTTCTAGGCATATGCATAAATGTAGTTGCCCCAGAAATATAGTTATTTGGTATGTGTGTTCTTTTATGTAAATGATATCTTGTATGGAGTGTTCTGCAGGATGTTTTATTTACTTACCTACAGAGGAACACATGTGCATAACCAGAGATACAATAGGATGACTACTGCACCATAGTTCGTATAGTGGCATAAATTAAAAACAGTATCTCTGCCCATTAATAGAGGAGCAGCCAAATGGCTATTAATTATGCATACTATGGAATTCTATATAGTTTTAAAAAGAATGAAAGAGCAATAGAATGAAATAGATGTATATATATTTATACATTATATATTTTAAATTTTCGTATGTATTATACATGTGTAAGGACATGGAGAGATCTTCTCTATATACTATACACAATATCTGTTTTCCTCAAATTATTTATGACAGGATACTGAAATTTTTGACATGTGTTTTTGCTATATTAGACTGAGAGCAAAAAAAGAGGGTAGGAGCTGACATTTTCATTTGTGTCTTTCTAATCTTCTTTAGCCCAGTGAGCTTTCAATAAGGGCAGTTCAACAAATGAAGAACATATTAAATGGGTTAATAAATACATGTGTTATACCTGAACAAATAAATGAGCAACTAAGACATAAGTATAGTTCTAAGAATCAGAATTTTGTTAAGGGACAATAATTCAGGTTCAGTGTTCGAAATGGTTCTATGTGGATTTGATTTTCAGAAATGGAAATTAAGTCCAAAAAGATATGTCTGAAATTTTGTTAAGAAATCATATGTTGCCATTGTAACAAATTATCACAAACTTAGTGGTTTAAAAGAACATACACTTATTAACTTAGAGTTCTGGAGGTCAGATATTTGAATTGGGTCTTTTGAGGCAAAAATCAAGAGGTCAGCAGGCCTATATTTCTTCTGGAAGCTGTCGGGAAGACTGTTTTCCTGCCGTTTCCAGATTCTAGAGGCTGCTTGCCCTCCTTAGCTCATGGCCCCTTCCTTCATCTTTAGACCACATCTCTCCAGCCTCTGATTCTAGCATCACATCTCCTTTTTCTGACTCTGCCCTCTCTCTCACCTGTCTCTTGTAAGGAAATGTGTAATTACATGGTGTTCACCGAGATAATCCAGGATAATTTCCCCATATTAGAATCCTTCTCTTAGTCACATCAGCAGAGTATCTTCTATCGTGGAGGGCAACAACGTCACGGGATCTCAGCATTAGGACATGGACATCTTTGTGGGCATACTTTCTTGTCTGCTGTAGTGTAACTTGTTGCTAGTGATTACTGAAGTCTTCCTTTGAGATCTTCTAAGGGGGAAGATCCAACTCAAGTCACTTGGGATGCAGATTTGTAGAATTTTGAGCTTGGGTTCTCTCTGTTTAATCCAGTTCTGAAAGTTAATGTATTTACCAAGGAGATAGATCATTCCTTCTATTGGTTGCCAGTGCAACGAGTCATGGTTCAAACAAGGAGAGGGTGCCCTGATGGGCTCCGTGCCCCTTGAGGAGATGCTAGTTACTCAAAACATATGCTAGTAACACAGAGATGCTGGCCGTGAGCCAGCTTTGTCAGGTGATGGCATAAACGTCTAGAGCTTGCTCTCATGCAATCCACGATGCAGCAGTAATTGGGCGATGCCACAGCTGACAGCAATCCCTGACACAACCCATCTCTTTCCAGCTCCCGTTACTTCTGACTCTTAAAGTGGACAGTGGAAACAAAGAGAAAGGTGTGTATAATAGTAAAATGTTCACTTGCAGTGTGTCATGTACCCTGGGGCGTCTCCACATCCAGCCCCCAGATGCTCATTTCCCTGTATGTAATTCCTTAAGTGGGCAGAAGTGTGTCTGGTTATATAACCCTGTTATAGTGGGAAGAGGAGCTATATTTAAATACGCATGTGGAGAACCCATTGTCAGCCACAGATACATATTTAATTACTGTAAGAAAAAAACCCCACAAATTTGAATATGATGTGGGGGTTGATTTTATTCAAATTAAGGTTCTAATTCAGTCTAAAAAGAACTGAGCAGAGTTGTTTAAATGATTGCCTCCTAGGAGAGACAGTATTTGTATGTGTATCTATAGCCCTGCTTTATTTAAAGAGGCTTTTACAGCAGATGGAAGCTGTAAGTGAGGGAAGAAAATAATTTACATTTAACCCTTTGGGAATACTGTAGCTTTAGGGACGTTCTCTTGTCTTCTTTGGGTCCGATAGAGTAGGCTGTGGCGTGTGAGCTCTGGTCTTCTCCTTCTCAGGTCCCCTGCTAAGAGCTTTATTCTCACAAAACTCAGGTCCTTCTAAGTGATAGAGATGGGAATCCAACTCAGATGGTTTGAACCCAGATCTTTGCTCTATACTGACCCAAGATCTAGCCTAGTGGTAAGTGAGGAAAAAAAATAACACATGCATTCATTCAGTAACTAGTCACTTACTACTGACTATGATCAGTTTCTACTCACAGAACACTTCTGACGGCAAATGTGTGTGTGTGGTTTTCCCACACCAACCAGTTCTCCAGCCCTCTCGCCATCAGCTAGTTTTCTAGAATTTAGTTCCTTTCTGATGCCAACTACCCAGAGTTTGTGTAGCGCCCCCCCCTCCCAAGGTTAAGGGCTCACCCACAAGATTGCCCACCACTTCAGATGCCAATTGCAGTAGTGTGTCACCAACATTACCCACAATTCTGTCTAACTTGGCTTCAAACTGGGGGTTCCATGACCCATCCTTGGGTTTGATGATTTGCTAACACAGCTTCTGGAACTCAGGGAAACACTGTATTCTGTTACTGGTTTATTATAAAGAAGATAAATGAACAACCAGGTGAAAAGGTACGTAGGGCAAGGTCCTGAAGTGTCCTGAATCCAGCAGCTTCTGTCCTCATGAGTTTGTATTTGGAGTGTGCCGACCTCTTGCACATGGATACATTCACAAACTGAATGCTCGTTGAACTCCATTGTTTAGAGGTTTTGTGGAGGTTCCATTACATGGCATTATTGGTCTAATCTCTTTGGTCATTGTTAATTGTCTCAATTTCCAGCCCCTCTCCCCACCCTGGAGTTGGAGAGGGGGGGATAGGGCTGAAATTCCAATACTTCAATCTCAGAGTTGGTTTCCTGGCAACCAGCTCCCAAAGGAAGGAGTCGCCACATTAACCTAAACTCAGGTGTGGTTGAAAGGAACTTATTATAAATAACAAAACATGCTCCTCACCTCTTTCATTCAGGAAAGGTTTTAAGAACTCTATTCAGAAACTGGGATGAAGACCAAATACGTGTCCCTTCTATCACAATATCACAATACAGCAGATGAAAATTCCTGCTGGCCTGGGAAATGTAGAAGTTAGATTTAGTTCCTGCCCTCAAAGAATTTACAGGGTAGGGGGAACCCACTTGTAAACCAGCATTTAATTCTTTAACATCTTCGCATTTATTCTGCAACACTGAATTTCAAACAGGTTTTTTTGCAGAAGCAAGTTCTGTTTTTACAGAACTGTTTCCCAGCCTCAAAATTCCTCCCATATCAAGTTTCTTGAAAGCCATGCGTTCACTTTTAAATATAACATATATCAGATTCATATATCATATTTTCTTATTTTGTAATATTCTTTCGATTTCTTCTGATGTTTGAGAATTTTAACATGTATGTTGCAAAGTTCCTAAGGAATTAGCAGGACTGACTTGATTCAAATGTGACTTCCCACCCTCTGTGCAATGTTAAACCACTGAGTATAATAGATAGGAGTTCTGACCCATTCTGTGTCTCTTGTCAAGGTTTTGTTCACATTTGGTTAACTCAGTTGGGTTAACTTGGCCTCTGTTTCTTCACTTGACTAACGGACATAATTATGGATTCTTAAAAGGATCAAATGCTATTTTGTAAGAGTTCCATGAAACAAAGTAATGCCATAGCAGATTTAAATTAAATAAATTAGAAGCATTGTCATTTCGGCAACATGTGGTACCAAAACAGGCTCACCTATGTGTGTGCTGGAGTCATACAATTTGACTTTGAGTGAATCTTTGAAGTAAATCTGGCTTTGACATTCACAAACTGCGTGGCTTTGGGTTATTTATTTAACATATCTGAGCTTTAGTTTCCCTCTTGGTAAAACAGGAATGAAGAGATTTTCCTGTATAGGATTAATGAAGGTGCTGGTTGGGATGGCAAAGTGATGATGTTGATGGTAATGCTTCACAGTCATTGCTTTTGGCAGGTACCATGCTGAGCACTATGCATGCATCACTTCATAGTGTCCTCAGTGACCTTCTATGGTGGATACTATAATGATCTCATTTTTAAAAATATTTTATTTATTTATTTGAGAGAAAGAGCTCACATGTGCCCATGAGCAGGAAGGAGGGGCTGAAAGAGAGGGAAGGGGGAAACAGACTCCCTGCTGAGCAGATGGCCGGACTCCAGGCTCTATCCCAGGACCCTGGGATCATGATCTGAGCCCAAGGCAGATGCTTAACTGACTAAGCCACCCAGGCACCGCGATCTCATATATTTTTTTAAGATTATATTTATTTGTTCATGAGAGACACACACACAGAGGCAGAGACATAGGGAGAGGGAGAAACAGGCTCCCTGCGGGGAGTCCCACGGGAGCCTCAGTCCCTGGGATCATGACCTGAACCAAAGGCAGACACTCAACCACTGAGCCACCCAAGCACCCTTAATCTCATTTATGTTCATGGAAAGGAAGGAGAATAAGGTTTAGTGGCATTAATGAACATGTCCGTGTCCAGAATCACCTATGTAGGAATTAGCACCCATAGGACTTCAGGGTAGACTTGACTGTTTATTGTGTACGGTGTCTCATTTTCTGTTTTCATTGCCCTCTGGCAATTTGAACTGCATTCTCTTGTATGAATATTTTTAAAAATGTAGTAGTTATTAAATGTTGAGTATTTGTACCAGACTAAATGTTACATAAATACTAGTATTTAATTACATTAGATTTATTTTGTGTTTCCTTATCAATTAGAATCCTTATTTCATTACTTGTATTCCCTTTAACATTAAAAACCATCTTGAAATGATTAGATTACTTATTCTCTATAGAGACACAAAAGTTAGCAATGCTCATATCAGTGAAGATGAAGGAGTGACAAGATGGCTATAGTATCTACTGAAAGACAGACCCAAACTCTTCATTTAGGTCTTAGTTTTAAGTTGAAATATATCTTGCACTCATTTTTTTCAAATAACTAGTTTGTATTTTAAACAAATATCATAAAGTCTCTAACACCACCCTCATGAGATTTGGCTAGGAAAGAGAAATGGGTTGTTTAAACATGATGCTATACCAGTTCATTTGAGAGTGAATGGTGCATTCAGTAACTATTTGTGAATTTGGCTCTGTGCTGTGAAATAACCAATTTGTCTGATTTTTATCTTTGAATTAATACTTGTTTTGGCTTCAGGGAGATGTGATGCATTAGAAATTGCGTATTATCTGTGGTAAATCTGACTTATGGGCTTTTAGTAACACCCTATTTCAGATTCTTAAGAGAGAGAATTCTGTTTTGTTGTGTTTTTTTTTTTTTTACATTTTTGTCCTTGAAAATCAGGTGTGTTCTTTCATCATGCACATACCTGCCAACTGATGCTCATTGACCTACAGTTTCTGTTGAACATCAGACTCTTGTAATGCTCATGTCATTGGGTCCTTCCTCTTCTGGTCAGTTGGACCAAAGGCATCTCAGTCAGTCTCCTAACCCAACTCCCTAGATATGCCCCTCATAGGTCTGTCCCATCTCTGCCAATGGCACCTTCATCTTTCCAGTTGTCTGGGCCATGAACTTTACATCATCCTTAACTCCTCTCTTTCTTCCACATTTCACTGGTCCTCCCTTAGCAATTTCTGTTAGCTCCATGTTCAAAATATATCTAGGATTTAGTTCATAATACCCGACTGTTATCCCTCTAGGTCAAAACTCCATATATTATCGACTGGACAATGACAACAGCTGCCTAACTTCCTCTCTTGCTTCCTTGCTTGCTTTCCTTGCTTCTTTAGTTGAGATGACAGTTGAGACTGTAAGTTAGAGCAAGCCACTATTCTGCTAAAAATTCCACAAGTCTCAAGTCTTATTAAGAGTAAAATCCAGAGTCCATCCGTGGCCTCTGAAGTTTCACATAATCATGCATTTGGCTCCTTCGTTGGTCTCCTCGACCCACTTGTCCATTTGCTCTATGAGCAGCATTGCTTTTCTTAATTATGTCATGCACACTGCCTCAGGGCCTTGGCACTCATGTCAACTTGGAATGTTCTTTTTCTGTATATGGCTCAAATTGCTCCTTTACATCATTTAGCCCTTTGGTTGAATGACACCTCTCAGAGAGACCTGTGAGCAACCTCTGAAGTAGCACATGTCTTCTCCTATTGGCCTTATCCCTCATTTTCTGGCTTCATGTCTTTTTCCACACTGATCCTCCAGTTTTCCAACACCAGTGGGGTGTCCAACAGTTCCATTCAATTCTGATGCTGACTCCTGGAATTCGCACAGACCCCCATAGGCTGAGGGCTGTACCCCACAAGACTTCCCCTCCTGCAGATGGGATACCCAGGCTAGCCACACAAATGCCTGCTGACTACAAATTTGGGGCTCCCATGATTCCCTCTTCAGGTTCAATAATTCGCTAGAAGAACTCACAGAACTCAGGAAAAACACTTTACTTGCATTTACCAGATTATTATAAAAGAAATAACTCAGGAACAGCTAATTTGAAGAGATGCCTAGAACAGGGAATGGTGTAGGGCGGGGGAAGGGGAGCTGTCTGGAACTTCCACGTCCTCTCCGAGCCTGCCACTGTCCCAGCACCTTGATGTGTTTACTAATCCTGAAGCTTCCCAAAGTATGTCATTTAGAGGCTTCTATGGAGGATTCATTATGTTGACATGATTGATTAAATAATTGGCCATTGGTGTTTGAATTCAGTCTCCAGCCCTCTCCCTTCCCCAGAGGTGGAGGGAATGGAGAGCTGGAGCAGAGAGTTGCAAGCCTCTCATCACCTGGTTGGTTCCTCGGGCTCAGGAGTCACCCCAGTAGCATAAATGTAGGTGTGGTTAAAGGGAGCTGCTTATGGGTAATAAAAGATGCCCCTAAAACTCCCATCCTTCCTGTCACTCAGGAATTTCCAATTCTCTTAGAAGCTCTATGCCAAGAACTGGGGGCAAAAATGAAATATCTGTTGCTTAGACCACATCTGCCAGCCTGCTTCATCTTGCACTTCGATGTTGATGGTCTGCATCTGTTGGAATTATACTCCGCCACAGCAGGTGACTTTCTCCAGTTGTGCTGCTGCTCTTAGATTCAGCACCCAGCACAGTGCCTGATGCCCTATAGACACTCCGTCAATAGTCAATAAGTATGTTGAATGAGATCCTTAATTGAATTAAATGTGAATTAATTCAGGAGTTAATGGAGGAAGACCACAGAGGGAGGCAGAGATGAGTAAGCACATGGTCCCTGAGAGTTGAAATCCAGGGGCGGGGGAGGACGAAGTGGTTTTCTGAAGAGCTTTCTGGTTTGAGTTTCAGTCCTTTGTGACACTCTTATTTCTTTAACTTAAAAAGTCCCATGCCTATCTCCTGTAAATAAATCCCCCTTTTTCTTAGGCAAGGTAAATGGGCTTTCCATTTGTTGCAAGCCAAAGCGCCTTGGCTAGTGCAACCCTCAATAAGCCTCGAAAAGTGAAAGAAATGCACCTGGCATGTGATCAGTGCTCAGTAAACTTTTTCTAACAAATGAAATATCCTCAACCCCTCACTTCTCAGCCACGCCCCCTGCACCTCTTAGATCAACTCCAGTTGAGGTGGTGGAGGGCTGGGGGGAGGAGTGTAGCTTGTGGGAAGATGGGAGGAAAGGTCGAGTCAGTACGCCTGGGATTAGAGAAAGAGCCAGGCGGGGTGCATGCTAAAGCAGGAAGACACAAGGGGCACCTTTGCTGCAGGTGCAAATGCACCTTGGGGTTTTGTCCACTTGTCCTCATGTATCAGTCTGGTCCACTAACTAAGCAAAGAATTGCTGCTAAGTGTCCTCATTAGGATGCAGTGAAACTTAACAGGATTTGCCCTCGAAACCCTTACAGCTCCCAGAAATCCCCAATTCTGCTTTTCTGACCACATGCTCTCCTCAAATGATCTGATTTTAGGAATATCGATCACGGTAACTGACTCCGAAGTAGACTTTTGCATGCCTCCCTCCTGTAACTGTCCTGGGGAGTAGCAAGGAAGGGGTTGGCTAAATTTTCTGCATTATCCATTGGGGGAAAACTGAGATACCAAGGAATTAGGGAATTTATTTGCCCAAGATCACATAGTAGGAGGGTGAGGGTTTCCGATTCAGCTCTCTGCCATTCTTTTTTTTTTTTTTTTTTTTAAGATTTTATTTATTTATTCATGAGGGACACACAGAGAGAGGCAGAGACACAGGCAGAGGGAGAAGCAGACTCCTCATGGGGATCCCAGGACCCCAGCATCATGCACTGAACCAAAGTCGCCCAGGCGTCCCTGCTCTCTCCCCTTCTGAAAGCAAACTCACAATACACATCATTTCTTGGGGTTTTGATATTTCCCCTCTGCTGTCTTACCTTATCGTTCCTAATAACTTAATTTTCATTAAGATAATAATTAGCATGCTCTTGAGCTTGTAGCTGACATTCATCTATATCAGCTTAAAAATCAGACCTTAATAAGGAAATGAAAAAGGTTGGGTTTTTATAGCTTTTAATTTGTGGTTCCTGGATGGAGTTTGCTTTCAGCTCTTTGGAGAAGAACATTCATTATCCGAGGATGTTCCCTAGCGGGTGATGGTCACCGTCTGGTGAGAGAGCAAGGCCAAGCTCTTGCCCTGCTCACGTGTTAAATATTCCAAGTGGCACTGCTCTGAATGCCCGAGTTATTTATAGTGGGTCTAATTATGAATGTCCTTGCCCTGAAGGAAGCACTTTCCCCAAGGGTGGGGGATTGGCTAACAGACTCCTGAGAAAAACCTTTCCATTAGTCTTCCAGGTGACTGTGGGGTACAGAGGAATATTGCCTGAACATAGGGACCTTCACTGAAATGGACCCAAATTGATTTTTTTTGGACTCCAGCATTAAATTTCTTAGTTTATTTTCATGCTCCCTTTGAACATATTTATGCAGGGAACAATTACTGTCAGAAGAAAAACTCGTTGAAGTGCCCCCCAAGAGGAGCTAACACATACCTCGGTTAGTTTTTATTATTTTATTTTTTCGGGGCTTATAATAATTGTGGGACACCTTTCTGAGTGTGAGGTGAGAGGGAATAAAGAAAACTCTCCATGCAGATCTGGTTTCGAGATGTCAAGGCCGACGGCGTAACCTTTTGGGAGTTTCTTCATTAATAAAGTGGAGACAGGGATCATAATACCCCTGTTGACAGAGTTAATATAGGCTCCGTTTATGTCAAAACCTGGAGCTGGGGGCTCGCATTAAATAGTGGCCGTTATTACACATTTGAAATTAAACCACGAGGAAAACTTGTGCTGCCTATTTTTGCAACTGAAAACTTACTATTACCATAATTTAGGCCATCCTTTCATCTTGAGTGAAATCATAGAGGGATCTGTTAGAAATTGTGTTCAGCTCTTGTGCTTCCCCTTTGGTGATCTGATTTATTTTGAAGATCTGCCTGCAAATTTGGGGTTAAAGTCTAAGAACCGAATTGCTTTTTTATTTTAAATGTGT